>NC_088349.1:1842916-2478333 GCF_036884655.1 Musa acuminata AAA Group
GTTTTAAATTCTCACCTCTCTCACATCATTACAGGAACAGCAGCTACGAGAATCTTTGCATAGCTGCCTCATAATTCTTGCTCATTTATGTGAACAATTATTGTTGGTTTCTCTCTTAATTTGTTTTCTTGAAGTATGTTAAGGCTTCATATGTAACACACATATTTCATAGTCATGCAGGTGATGCTATCTTGTGAGTTATGGTCAGATTAAGTAAGCACATATCAAATTTCCATGTAAACAGAGCTTAAAATATATAAAAGATGAATGCATTTGACACGTGTCTAATCATTCAGAAATGCAGCCGACCGAAATTAAACTGTATGAAATTTGGAAAACATAAACTTATGGTTCACCATACGAGAGTTCCAATAGAAAAATTATAATGTTACAGGATGTCGAATGGTATTTAGTGATAAGATAGAAGGTCATGCTTTGGAGATCAGCAAGAGTTCGGTTATATGAAACGTCGCACTTTCGAGTAAAGTTGGAGTTTATAAGTAGAATGAAATTCTCTAATATCTGTAGCCATTGTTCCACAGGATGGTTTAGGTGATACAATCAGGGTATCCCTGACCGAACCACCAGAGGAAGAAATTGATCCTTGCAGACGATTGGCTAACCTCGGTATGCAAGCTGCAAATCTTCAGAAGGGAACTGTAAGGCTCTTTTCCAATTGTCATTTTCTACCAGTCCTTGCTTGACAGCAAAGTGCTACAGTATGCGATGTCTACCTTACCGTTCTTAATAATTGCCTTTAATCTTTAGAACCTAACTTGTGCGACACAATTTTTTATTAGGTACCTTTTGAAGAGAAACATAGACGATACTTTGACTTCCAGCGTAGAAGTGGTCAACTTCCAGTGCAAAAGGAGGTTAGCAGTGTATTTGGTTTTCTGGCTTGATTTGCGTTGCAAGCTTTCTTACTGTAGCTACTTTGTCCAGGGTGAGGAAGTGGACTACCGTGGTGTGCTTCATCGTGATGGTTCTGTTCTTATGTCAGTTTCCTTGGATATGTTGAAGGTATGTGTTGCTTTTATGTAATTGTTATTGAATATTTTTTATTTTATTGTTGCACATATTATTGCTTAGAAAGTGAACTGTAATACCAAACAAATGCTTAAGTGTTTATTTCACGAGTCCAAGCTTATTCAAGGTCCACAGGTATCTGCCAATGCTAATCTAAGCCTGTCATTCCAGGATCAATTAATTCTGACCCTGTTATCCCCAATTATTTGGCAGTTCATTAGGACCTGCTGGATACAGGAAACCAGTCAATCTCCACATTTTTAACCAATCCTAGCTGATTTCTGGTGGTCTCAAAACATCCAGACCTCATGATGTGATTCTGACAATCTGGAACACCCCCAATCATATCAACCTTGGGCTTATTTATTTCTCTTCATTTAGATTTATTACATTATGCAGATATGATGCATAGCTTTTGTTTCTAGATAAGACTTAGATTAGTCATTGGCTTTCTTCATCACCCTGGCCTGTCAGTTATATTTGCATCTACTTTTGATTAATTGCATCTTATCCTGATTATGGCAATTTTCTTATGTCAGACACCAGAACTTCTTTACAAGTCTCTTGCAGCAAAACTTGCGGTTGGCATGCCTTTCAAGGTTTTTAAATCTCAACTTCCACCATCATGCTTCAGTAAATTCATTGGAGCCTGTAAATATAAGTGTGTTGCTGAAATGTATATTGCATTCAGGATCTGGCAACAGTGGACTCTATTCTTTTGAGAGAACTTCCTCCATTGGAAGATGCTGATGCTGTAAGGATTTTTTTAATTCTTTATATTTTGGAAGAAAGAAGATTGAAGTTAGATCTTTTGCAGAATTTAGAGTTGAATAATTATATTTTACTAGTTTGATTTTTTTTAATCAAAATTAAACATGAAATTTTCTGTTATGGCTGATTCATATTTGCCACCTATGATCAGAGGTTAGCTCTCAAAAGGTTGATCGATATAAGTATGGGTGTTGTAACTCCACTGTCTGAACAGCTGACAAAACCACTTCCTAATGCAATTGTCCTTGTCAACCTCAAGCAACTCTCAACTGGTGCTTACAAGCTTTTGCCAGAAGGTAACATTTTATTTTTGTACTTCTCTTTTGCTTCTTTCTTTTTTCTTTTGAGGCTTCATCGGTCCTGTGATGTGTTTGTTTTATAGGCACTCGATTAGCTGTAACTGTCAGAGGAGATGAACCTTATGAAGAACTAGATATTCTTAAAATTGTTGGTGATATAACAATGTTGCTACATGATCTTCCATACAGTGAAGATAAACTCAGCAGAGTTCATGCAGCAAGGAGGTGAGTAATCATAGTAACAGTAGTCAATTATGTAGCTAGTCCTTAAACACCCATCTTTGTTTTTACAATAATAGACACTTGCTGGATTTTCTGTTTATTTCCATTTTTACCTTGCGTTTTACTCTTAATATCAATCTCTATTCACTACTCAGTGCTACATTTTTCCATTTTGGATTAGAGACTCCTGGCTGTCAACCAGCACAGATTTTCTTTTATTTGACACTTTTTCTATGATCTTGATTATTTTTCAGGTTGTTCGAGTATCTAGAAGGAAATTCCCTGAACTTTCCTGTAATCCACCATTTACAATTTCCTGAACAGATCCACAGGTAACGGTGGGATCTGCGCAAAAGTTGAATGAATGTTGGAACGGGAAATATATTTTTCATTTCTCATTCTAGTTCTGCAATTGGCAGAGATGATCTGGTCATTATGGCTGGGAGCAGTGCCGGTGCTCTTTTGGTTGATGGGCTTGGGGACGGTGTGCTGCTTGAGGCTTCTGACCAGGAGTATGAGTTTTTGAGAAACACATCTTTTAACTTGCTTCAAGGTTGCAGAATGCGCAACACAAAAACTGTAAGCTATTGCAAACTGTTATTTAGCAGTGAAATTTGAAAATTATCTGAATATAATTGGGTTATTAAGTAATCGTCTATGCATACAATTCTATCACAGGAATATGTGTCTTGCCCATCTTGTGGGCGGACACTTTTTGACCTTCAAGAAATAAGTGCCCAGATCAGGGAAAAGACATCTCATTTGCCTGGTGTCTCAGTAATTTTCGATCTCAGCACTGGCATGTTTGAACACTTCTATTGTATTGAATCGGAACTAACCCTCTACTCTTTTGCAGATTGCAATAATGGGTTGTATTGTGAATGGGCCAGGAGAGATGGCTGATGCAGATTTTGGTTATGTTGGTGGTTCGCCAGGAAAGATTGACCTCTATGTAGGGAAGGTAAGTGCTGTCCTCAGCATAATCACTACATTCGAATTATACTGTAAAGTAATGAGTTGTTGTAATCATTACATGCATCAAAGGACTTTTACTGGGTTCGCCGCATTAACCTGAGGTTTTTATTAGGAAAAAGAACATATCTATTTTTGTCGTTATTGAACTATTAACCTGGAATTCACTAGGCTTTATGAACTTTGGATGACTAGCAATTATGCAACTAAGTTGGGATAAAGGAATGAAACATATGAAAAACTAGAGAAATTACAAAGAAAATGGTGTTGAGATATAAATAACAATAAGGCAATGATCGATCAGTAAATAAGCTACAAAATGAAGGGACCAATATGTAAATTACCTTTTATATTAAATGCATTTTATAGCTTACTGGAAGTGCAATTTATAGCTGCATTCAACTGAAGCATTCCTATTGTCACCTTGTAAAATCTACCTCTTGGATCTCTGCATGTCTCATTGGTTTGAGGTCTCGAGCCTTTACCACTTCATGCTTCAGACTCTTCAGATCATAAAGTAATTGAAACTAGAAATTTTGAACTGGAGGCATTTCCAATATTAGCATTTATAGGTTTGAGATAATTCTTTTACTAAAGCCAGGAGGATGACTTTTTCATGTCTTAGACCGTGGTGAAGCGAGGCATAGCAATGGAACATGCAACTGAAGCTCTAATTCAGCTCATAAAGGACCACGGCCGCTGGGTCGATCCACCTGCTGAAGACTAGATCTGGTACTTCTCCGTAAAGAGAAATTGAATCTTCATGAGTTTGATGTGATGCAACATGATGTATTTGCTGCTGGGATTAATTTCCCATGCATACATTATTTACAATTATGAGTTAACGAGAAAGGTTATATATACATGCTCAGTGACAATCGGAGGTGTAAAAGGTTTCATCTTAACGTATTGGTGTTACCATGATTCACTGTCTTAGATCCTGATATCGACATTTGTATACATACATGCTTGTCTCATTGTTACCAAAAAACCATGAAAGCAGATCCTCTGCAGAGCAAATGGTTGCTTTGAGGAAGAATACCATACAAGGAACAAACATTTGAATCTTTTATTAGATGTGAAGAACTATTGAAGATTGTGAAAGGTGTATTATTAATAGAAGTCAGAATAGAGTGGAAAATTTTAGTATCCCTGAGAAATTAGATCAAGTATATGCCTTGCTGAGGTGATACAGATGTAATCTTTCTTACTCACGTTCAAAGTTGAAGACATCTGTTGCTTCTAAAACCTCGCAAGAAGTTCTTCAGAGTCAATCAACAGATGAAAGTGTAGCCAAGTGGTCAAAACCTAGATCCAGAAGGCAAATTATTTGCAGAAGCTGTCTTGCGAATACGAGAAGAAGCAAAGTTTGGACATGAACGGAAATGCATTGCAGACAATAGCACAAACACACGTCTGACTTCCAAGGCTAGCGTTATGACTACATCACACACAGTGAAGAGAGGCCACCGAATACGTCGGGATGTTGGCAGTCTTATGGATCAACAGGAGCTTCAAGCTTTGCCTTCTTCTGCGGCCGTGTGGGACACCGCTCGAGCCTTCAGCCACTCGATGATTTCGCCGAACACGAGCTCCACGTTCTCGTCGGGCTCCCCCACAATCTGGTGCCACATGCCCGGGAATATCCGTATGGTCTTGTCCTCGCTGGCGGCGCGCCGGCGGAGCTCCTCCACGCAGGCCGGGTCGCAGACGACGTCATCCGCCCCGTGCACGATCAGCATCGGCAGCGTCACCTGCTCGAACTTCCCCTGCACCTCCCGGCACACTCGGAGCAGCTCCAGCGCGGTGGCTGCCCGCGGCCGCGCTACCGTTCGCCGGGGGCTCGCCAGGGCCAGCTTCCGCTTCCACTCCACCTTGAAGGACACGTCTGGGATGGAGCCCCGCGTGAAGGCGATGTTCCAGGTTGGCGCGATGGCGGCCGCGAGCCACAGCAGGTGCTCCAGCGGCCACGGCGGCTTGAACTTGGGGCTGATGCCGCACATGGCCCCGTTGAGCACCACCCCGTCCCACCCTCGGGTCGCGCGTCCGTCCTTCTCCCGCAGGTGGATCATCAGCGCGATGGCGCCGCCGAGCGACTCCGCGTAGAGAAAGCAGGGCAGGGAGGGGGGGTATCGCGCGCGGAAGGAGTCGAAGAAGGTCACACAGTCATCGACAACAGGCTCGATGTCGGGGATGTGGGCGACGAGGCCGTCGGAGAAGCCGTGGCCCTGGTGGTCGAGGGCGCCGACGGCAAACCCGTGCTTGGCCATGTAGACAGCGGTGAGCTGCACGAGCCAGCTGGACTCGCCGGTGAAGCCGTGGACCACGGCGACGGTGGCGATGGGCCGCGCGGGAGGGAGCGGCTCCCACCACTGGGTGAAGATGCGGAGGCCACGGGGGTTGACGAAGGAGGAGGAGGCGTGGGACACGGCGTGCCGCGCGTAGAAGTCCTCCGCGCTCAGCCGCCCGAAGGGGCTCCGCTCGTCCGCCTCCGCCACCGGGTGCGTCATCTTCCTCTCCTCCATTCTTCCCTCCGACGATCGATCCCTCTTAGAAAAATTATCGCCTTCCGCCGAAGCCAATCGGAGATTTCGAAACATAAAAAAGTAAAACTAAAATGACATTTATATCCCTCCGAAGGAATCGATTTCGCCCAAATTGAGAAACCACTATTAAATACCCCTCAAATTAATCTCCATAAATCGCCCAAATTTTAGCCCAATAGCATAGATAAATAAAAATCTAAATCGAGAGAAGGGTGCAGAGACACATGAGAGAGTGGTTGGGGGGCTGCATTGAATTGGATTAAACCAGCCAACGCATTCTGGCCAACCGACACTGCTGTCGCAGGCAACGACTTGGTATGAATCAACGGCCGAGGATGGACCACGCGGGTATATTGACGGTTCAGATACACACGGTGTCGTAAATGTTCGTCATTGAATGCTGGGCTTGTGGCTGCGGCAGTGTGGGTCGCACCCGCCACCTACCTTTCCAACGGGCGTTTCTGTTGGTCACCTTCCTCTTCACTGTGTGCTCAGTCTCCCATGTGCACCAACGGTGAACCCCCCTTGGGAGGAACCGGGTTCACGGTTTGATTCCATACGGTTTGGATTCCGGTTCAATTCCAAATCAATTAAAAAAATTAAAATATAAATAGAAACTATATTATAACAGTTAACATTTCATATTCAAAGGTCAAACTATAATCGAAATTATGTTCGAACTAGAATCAAAACCTAAATTGTCTGGAATCGAATTATGATTCTTTTTTTTTTTTGTGAAATTGGAATCATCAAATTACACATGAAATATAGGATACCATGTTGGTTAATTTTACTACAACTTCAATCAATCTTACTGGTTATTCAATAACCATTTGTTAGTGAACTTTAGACTATGGTTAGGGAGTCAACACGGTTTGGTTCGGCTCCGAATGTCCAAGGAGATGCCTACGAAGACTCTAGGCCAGTCGTCGGGTTGGGTCGAGCAGAGCTGATCGTCGTCTGCTTCCTCGTCGCTGGGCCTTGCACATAGGTCGAAGTCGGGGAGATGTTTTCCTGGCCTGACCTCTCCGAATGTCAAGTTAGTGGAGCGGGATCTCACTCAAAGTCCTCTCCCGAATTCTCTAGGGAAAAAGCCTCCCCTAGCGTAGCTAGGTGGTTGACTCTTATACTTGTGCACGAGGATTGATCGTACAGGGTTTGTTCAATGGTTGTTGACCCCTGCAGGCGGCTAGCCCATACCTTATATGCGATCGATGTCTGCATCGAGGCGGCTTTATACTCGGTGCCGTCCTAAGTTCCCGGGGTCGGCTTTGTACCTAGCGATGTCGTTCCGAGTTCTCGAGGTTGGCTTTGTACTTGGTGGTACCGTCTCGAGTTTCCGAGGTCGGCTTTGTACTTGGCGGCACCATCCCAAGTTCCCGGGGTCGGCTTTATACTTGGCGACGCCATCCCGAGTTCCCGGGATCGGCTTTGTACCTAGCGACGTTGTCCTGAGTTCCCGGGATCGGCTTTGTACCTGACGACATCGTCCAGAGTTCTTGGGGTCGACTTTGTACCTGACAGCATCGTCCTGAGTTATCAATGTCAGCTTTGTACTGGGTGGGGGTCGGCTTTGTACTTGATGGTGCTGTCACAAGTTCCTCGAATGAGGTTGTACCTGACGACCCCTGCCCTATCGTGAAAAGGAGGCTGAAATGATAGGGCTTGGTTGGTCATGCTCTCGTGGATGTATGCCAAAAATATGCCCTATCACTATTCAACCACATACTTACATTATTTGATTTTAGGTTAAATCCTCCAAATATTATGTTATAAATTAGTTGGGGAAGCAAATCATTATAAGATTATAAGATCAAATTTCATCTTCATCAGCTATCGTTTGTATAAAAAAAATAATGTAACCAACATTTAATATAGAGAAAGAAATATACAACCAACTCACGTTTGTAAATTATATATATAGTTTCATTTAGACAAATAAATATTTTTGTTAATTTTCTTACTATTAGTGTAACTGATGTAATTCTACTATCTCCATCTTTTGACTTAACAAAATTCCTTAGTTGGTTCGAGATTTACTTTGTAATCCAATAGAGTATAAGCCTTCAAATTACTTGTAATGTAATCAAACATATTTTTCTATGATTCATTATCCGTTTAAACACTTGTATGAATAACTACTTCTAGTTTACTGTAAACACGCATGAAATAAGATTCAACATCTAATCATTATAAAAAAAACTTAAGCACTATATACATGAACCATGTAATCCCAATAAATCAATAACAAATTGCTAAGTATATAAGGGGAATATATAAAAAAAAGTTATTTTCAATCCAAACTTTTAAAAGTTCTCATACAATATCATTTTCTTTTTGTAAAAGATAATTTTACCCTTAACCCTCATCGGGCTTACCTCCTTTGCACCACTCTTCAGTCACCTCAAACTCTATCCCTAGCTCTCGTTGGACCCATCACCTTGTCCTTGTAGTCTTTGCTCGTTGCACAGGTGATCAATGTTATCGTTTGCAATTCTCATGTGAGGAAGGAGAGGGTGCAAAGGTCATCATTGTCTTTGTGGATCCCATCGAACTTTCTATTGCACATCTTTCTTTTGTCGAGTTTGTGAAGACGATAATAGATCTAATAAGATATAGCGAAGGGGAGACAGGTTCGATAGGGAGTTAGGGGCAAAATTATCTTTTCATACTATAAGAGCACTATATAAAAATTTTTGAAAATTGAAACGCTCTAAAAAAATTTTCAAATACAAAGATTTTTTTTTGTGGGAATTCACCCAAGTATATGAACTTTCATCGTGCACAAATAACTCACAAAGTATATGCTTTCCCCACACTTTCATATCAAAAATAAAAATAACTAATTTTTTTAATTAAAATTTAAAATTTATTAACTTAAGTTGAAAAGTTTATTATCTCAAGTTTAAGTCATAACTAAAATTCACAACTAGTAAATTACCTTAATTTGTACTCTAAAGTAAGAAAAAAGCTACTTTAGTAATATAAATATATTTTTAATACCGCTAGAAATAAGAAATAGTTCAATATTATTTGACTTTATTTAAAGTTTAATTGAAAAAGATTTGGATGAATAACAACTCAATCTATTATAGTATATATAATTATGATTCCAACATAACATATGAATAACAAAATAATTAGATTTAGATCGTCTGAAAAAAATTAAAATATCAAAAATAAATTTAACCTTGTTGATCAGATCATATTAAGTCCAAAAGTCAACCATTATAAGATTCCCGAAAATAACAAGTAGTATCCTGTAAAATATCATTGTTCAGATTAGTCTCCGTAACACACGCTATAAAATATGACACAATTTTAGAGCATAAATAAAAATTAAGAAGGATAAATCATTAATTACCAAATGGTTTGAATCAATAAATTAATTGCTTCGATCCAACCGAGTCAAACTAAAATCTCGGTCTCGTCAAATCATATTTAATTGACCACGTGTCACGCGTACCCATGGACGGTTGAGATGGAAGAATTGGATGCTTCAATTTAGAAGTACTATTGTAGAGGATCCCACACCCAATGTACGTCTACGTCAGCTTTGCCGTGCTCCATTTCTTCTTGTCCCTTTTCCCCATTGCGCTGTGCGGTCGGTGTGGGAGGCGTCGGCCTCGAGCGCAACCAAACACCTCACGGGCCCTCCTCTCTCCTTCTCCCCTGCATCGACTCAGCCCATTCGCTTGCGAGGGGTTTTTTGATTGGCTTTCCTATAAGATCTCCTCTCTCTCGAATCCGAGCGTGAGATCGGTCATGTCGAGTTCCACCGTCTCTTCGGGAAATCTATGGGTTCCACGTTTGGCTTCTTTGCCGGCGCCAAGGAAGAGTTCTCTTCGTGCCCCGAAAAAGCTATCGAGCGGGTCGTGGCCGGTTGGGAGACGGATCGCTTGCGCATGCAGCGCCCCTCCGCGGAATTGGGGCGACGGACGTTCTGCTTTTGAAAGCCATGTGAGCTCGACGATCGGTCTGAATTGATTTTTTTCATATAATTTTTCTTCCTTGCAAACTTCTTCTTCTTCTTTTTCATTCAATCGACTGTTACGAATATGAATTCCCAATTAATACATCGGGTTTTTCATGTCAAGCGTTCAATGATGGATCTTTTGCTCAAATTGTCACATTAGCAAACTCAGAAATATCGGTTACATTGTTAATCATGCTTGACTGATCTCCATGGACATTATGTTCATGTAATTTGGCCATGTCAAACTTTCTTGTTTAACTTGCAGCAGTTGGGATACACAGGATAACAAACCAAAAACCTGAGTGGAGAATAAGGGAGAAAGACATGTAGAGAGGGAGATGTAAAGTAGGATAACAAGAGGGATATGAAGAGGTATAGGAAGATGGATTTTGTGCATCTTCCTACAGGAAAAGAAGTTGAAGTTTATGACATTTGAAATGTCGATATCGAGCCTATCCAAAATTAAGCCCCTGTAACGTCTTTGAATGCCGGGATTCAATATACTCTTTATGGATTCGACTTTGAACCTAAGCATGAGTTTGTATGAGGTCGTCTTATCTGACTAGTGGATCCAATTATTGTATGAAAAGCTTTACCTTCTATGAAGATCATTGGTTTGTTGTTTAATATGTCATGTTTTGACATTTTGATTTCTGAATTTGGATTTTATTAGGCTCTCCCTCTTTAGAGAATCTCCTTTTTCTTTACTTGTGCTATATAAGTGTTTTCCATTTTTTTTGGCTATTTTTGTATCAATTGACACTATAATTAGTTCATAATGATTATATATTACAGGTTGCCATGTCGTGACCAATATTGTAACATTCTTTTAGTTAAATTTTCTTTTTCTGTAGAATTCTGAAAGTTTTCGCTTCACAAATAAAACAAGAAATACTATTGTATTATATGGGCTAGGCATCTTTATTAATCTGATTGAGCCTAAAGGCTATTCAATCAGCTATACTCAAGATTCAGAGCCCTACTAGCCATACTGGGGCTAGGATTTAGCTGATGATTAATAGGGGTTGATCTATAGCTTAAAATAAAAAAGATTGGTCCAGCTCAAATATGTTGATTTTACTTACCATATTAAGTCTAATGTTATTAATAAGTCTTGTGGTGTAGCACTATAGACTCAGGAGAGTCGAGATCTCAACAAGTCAAGACAAGCTGTTGACTGTATTAGGCCTTGAGTTCTGACTTAAAGCCTTAAACTCAAAGCTTGAATTTGGCCAAGCTTGAACCTAGAGCTTAGGCTAATGATTAGGCTTGGTTGAGCTCATGCCTTAGTAAACTGTGAAATCTCGGACGAAGCCTGCTTTGAACCCAACCAAACCATGGGGAGGTTTAGTTGTTAGTTTCCTGATTGATGAACAATTTGTCTCCCTGATATAGTATGTATGCACTAGCTGTTGGATGTGCATGCCTAATTTTTTTTGTCACTGTTTGTCATAAGCAAAAGAGGAAGTGCATTGCTTTATTACACTTTGTTCCTGACTATAATTCGACAATTCTGGTTCATGTGGAAGACATTTTTGTTATGAGGCACCAATAGGCTGCCTTTTCTTCCAGAAATTTGTGGTTAAAATTAGATTAGATTTGCGAAATCAAGAATTTTTGAAAGTTGGGCTGAGATTCAGACTAAATAAGTAGATTTGGGTTAATTTCATTTGAATCATTTTCATTTCTTGTTTGAGTTTGTTCATGTCTATTAAGTATATTATTCTATTAGGAGAATTATATGATTATGAATTGTTGATTGTTTTTGACATGTTTGGGAAATTGGGAGACATGCTTTGACTAATCAAGCACCTTTAGAGTATTTAATTCTAACATTTTGCAATTCCTATGAAGAAAGGGATGTCCATTAATATAAATTATAAAAATTAATTAATGCATTCTCCTTTCTAATTTGTTGTAAATTAATAGTTGCAGTTCGACAATGAATAATCAGCTAGGTTGTTTCAATGGGAGTTTATGGGCCTTCTGATGGAAGAAAAATAATGTATCTTTCATAATTGAGAAGTTTTGTGTAAATTAGAGAAGTGAATATTTTTTTCTTTAAGGAAGAAGCATAATTTTCTGTATCAAGCAATTCCAATATGATACATCCTATATGTGTGATGTTTTAGTCTTATAATAATAAAAGGTTGAAATAGACTTGAATCAATTAAACTCAGCATGTGGTAGCTGATTTTGGCCCACTTTAGGTGATCTGACTATCTCAATAAAAAAAATAAGACCAGTCCAATGAAGGGAAAAGGAAGGAGAAGAGGGGAAGCCGAGATGAAAGAAAGAGAAAAGAAACCTACTTTTGAAAATGGGAAATAAAGGAAACCTGCTATCGATGTATTTGTAATTCACGAGCTAATTATATATTACCCTCTGTAGTTTGCCCTCTTTAGCTTCTCGGTCTCTAGACTTAAAAAATTTACATTGGAATCCCTATAGTTGTGAAAGTGAAACATCTAGTTCTATTTACCCTAATGCTATTGGTTTTACTGACGGAAGCATGAAAACAATAGGCAAAAAGGTACTTTTTAACATCCCAATTACGTTTTCGGTGATGGCGGACGACGGTGCAGTTGGGGTCGCTTGTGGCTATTGTGGATGAGGAGGAAGAGCGACGACGAGAGGTGAGGCGACAACGCAGATGTCGATGCTCCACATCTGCGTCGGTTCCAACAACGATATCGGGAAGGGCAGCGTCGCTTTGCATCTGCGTCAGCACCGATGCAGATGTTGAGCAGTCCTTTTGTCACATCTGCGTCGATACCGACACATATGCTGTGCAACGTTGCTTTGCATCTACGTCGACGCCGATGCAGTTGTCAAGTGGTGCTAATGCTGATGTAGAGCATCGACATCTGCGTCGTCGCCTCACCTCTCGCTACCGCCCTCCCTTATCCCCAACAACCTTCCACAACTCCTAGTGGTGTCGCTGTTCGCCACCACTAAAAACGTAATTGACACGTTGAAATTACCTTTTTGCCCATCGTTTTCATGATTCCGTCGGTAAAACCGACGACGTTAGGGTAAATGGAGCTAGATGTTTCACTTTCGTAACTATAGAGATTCCAATGTAAATTTTTTAAGTTTAGGAACTATGATGCTAAAAAGGTCTAACTACATGGGGTAATATGTAATTAGCTTGTAATTTACTGCGATCGTTGAATTTTTTGTCTGCAATCATTATTTCAATGTTTAAATCTGAATACCTTGTATGCCAATGCTTTTCTAGCGTCATGGTGTGTGGTAAGTCTATTTTTCATGCAGAAGAGTAAAAAAATTATATTGTACTTGCTGCATACATCAATACATTTATGTTGGTCATCAAATATCTTCCTAATAAGTTACATGGTTTTCTGGTTAGACTTCACCCTTGTCCAAGGGTTGGGAAGCGGGAACAGAGTTTAAGGAAGAACCTAAAGTCCTTATCGAGTGTAGAAATGTCCATAAATCTTTTGGGGACAAACAAATACTGAAAGGAGTTAGCTTCAAGGTAAAGTTTCTTCCTTTTTCTTGATGTATTACATTTAGGATAACTATTCCTTCAATAACTGATGCAGTTATTTTCTATCAATGTCAGTTAGCATAACATCCAAAATACAAAATCTAGAAAATATTTGTTAGTTTACTCCACCTTGTTATAGTTCTAGTTAATTAAGAATGTTTAGAGTTGCAACCAAATCAGATTTCAGTTCGTCAATGATCTAACTTGATTTTATTGTGTTTTAAATTAACATAAATTTGACCTAGCTCCTGTTGGTAAAACTAAGATCTTCACAAAGTCTTTATTTTGGTCATCCTCATGCATCTTTTCTGCATGTATCAGAGATGTACTTTGCATGATTCAAATTCCTTCATTGGCATGATGATCTAGGCATTTCACATCGTCACCTTATCTCATCCTATAACTTTTATATTAAAGATGATTAATAGGATTTTTGATATTGTTCTAGTTGTCAACTAGGAAATATCTTTACCAGGTCAGTGATGTAGGACAAATGAGTGGAGAGATTTGATGCGAAATTGGGCTTCAACAAAGATGAAACTATATAATAGTGTTTGCTGAAAACCTCTAAATAAAATAATACACTGACTTCAGGAGTCATAAATGTCACACATATTCACATAACACAATATTGATGGTATAATGATTTTTTTAATTTCAGTAAATCATTGATGTTAGAAAGAGTAACTAACAAAAAAATCACTAGTTACAGATTGCAGGGACTGTTACATCAACACTAAAGGAATAAGCAAGAAAAGAGCAAATTATATGGCCAATATTATTCATAAGGAATAAACGACTGAGTTTTTTTGAGAAACTGTTTTCTCTCATAGGATGATAAAGAGACAAATTTTCATAAGGATGATCAGTTTAATTTCATGGATAAAAAATTATCACCATCACATGGATGGTTGAGATTTGATTAAAATCTGATATCCAAGGGTTAATTTGAGATTTTGTAAAACTCAAATGATTGCTGGTGATGTAAATATTGTGTTTCTATGGGGAAAATCTCAGTAGTAGGCACTCTGTACATAGATATCCTATAATTTCTATTAATCCTGGATTTTCCAGACAAGTCGCTTGGTAGATTTGTTTTGCATTTCAAATTCTTTAAACACCAGTTCAATTTTTGTACTTATTGAAGATCATTTGCTTATAGCCGACTGCCAAATGCCAAATCTGCAGAAGCACTACTGTTTGAACTGAAATTGTCATGTAATTTGCATAATTTAAATGCTTTTTTAATATATAAACAGAAGTTCTTCTGCAAAATCAATCAGATGGCCAAAATAATATCAAATGAACCCCCTTCTCCCTCTCTCTCTCTCTCTCTCTCTCTCTCTCTCTCTCTCTCTCTCTCTCTCTCTCCAAAGAAAAGAACTTCACAATTCACATCATCAAGAGAGATTTGACTCGTTGAGTATTTTTCATTGGCTTTGAAGTTAATGATTTTAGTTAAATATTAGTCATCCCTGTGATTGTGATCTTATTTCAGGTATAAAATTCTGTCGTTTCATCAGCCTTCAAATAACACATTCAATGTATCATAACTGTGCAAGCCTTATAGACTGTGTCAAGTATTAACCATAGGCCTTTGGCTTTGATGTAAGGGCCCTTGTATGCATAAGAAGCTCACCTACCATGCTGGCATTTCCGTGGTTCAAATGGCATTTCCGTGGTTCTTTTATTTGAAATAATGGTGTACCAGCAAGAATACAGTTTCAATTTACCACAAATGTTCTAAGTTAGAACATTTGTGGTCAATTGATATGGTTAGAACTTCTAACCATAATTCACAGTTTATCTCTTTAGCTTCAAGCCTCTTTTGCTATATCGGTCTTCTGTGATCATGTTTCTAGTTGCATGATACACGCTCAGTAGCTAGCTAGGACTCATCTTCTAGTTATAGTTTTATCAATTGCCAGCAAATGTTGGAGGGTCTATTCGAATTCATATCTTGACTGCTCTTTTTTTAGATTTTATTTGGGTTATATATATCAAGCATTTGATGTACACTGAAGCATTGGCTCCCAAGTGCCATCTTTTTTTGGGCTGAGAATTTATCTTAAGATGGTGACAGATTTGATATTGGTAATATACTGTGATCATACTTGGAATTTTTCTCTTCCCTTTTTTGACCTTAATTGCATCTCACATGGCTGATAATGAAATATGGATATATTACTTTCACTTTTCAAGGGATTTACGGAGTTGGAAGTCAACTTATTGTACTTTGCCTGCAATGTGCATGAAGTTCAGCTTGCCACTATGAACTACTATTACAAATGTTGTCAAGTTTGGGACAATTGGAGATGAAAGTTTGACTTGATTATTCCCTTGTCCTTTTGCTTGGTCAGATTAGGCATGGGGAAGCTGTTGGAATAATCGGGCCTTCAGGAACTGGCAAATCAACCATTCTGAAGGTCATGGCTGGGCTTTTAGCACCAGACGAGGTATCATTGAATAATACAATTTTCTTGTACACTGGATATTTCAATTGATACACTAAGCTAGTTTTATGTGTTGCATTTTGTAGATAAAGTTCTTTTATGCATTTCTATTATAATAATGAGCAGGGTGAAGTTCTTATATGTGGTAGACAGAGACATGGATTGGTCAGTGATGGAGAGATATCAGGTCTTCGGATCGGCCTGGTAACTTTTGCCTCTGATAAGTAATTGGCTTGTAATGATTAACTTTTCAAAGTGCTCAGAATTGTTTTTTCAAACATCATCAATTCCTGTTGAAATTATAATTCATTAGCTTGCTGAAGACCCTTAATTTCAGAATATATGTCCCGTGATGTATGAGGTATATACCATTACAAAATGATCAACTGACTAACTAGTTGTTTCATGCATGAATTTAGGTTTTGGTTAAGGACCATTACCAGGCCCTGGCCGGAAATAGAAAATTAATATAATTTCTCATGTGAGGCTATACTACCATTTTCTCCATAAATTTAGTACAAATCTAGTTGACTGATGGAGACTGAAACTACTTCAGCTGTCTCATATATCTGTATCTCCAATTCTTTATTGTAGTTGTAATAATTAAAAAATTGATTTTAACTCATTTTTATTTTTTTCTTTATATGTAAAAATGCTATGCCATTTCATAAGATAAAGATTAATGGTTTGGCCAGTAACACCTACGACTTGAGGTGCGAGTTTAAATACTTAGGGGTGGTAGTTTCTGTAATTTTTTTTATCTTGTTTATTTGGTCATTACACTTCTGCCATCTGACTTAATAAAAAGTATAAGATATATGCATTATTATCAAATAAGATACATCATCTAAGGATCACCTTATGTACCTGCATTCCTTGATGTAAGAAGATAGAGATATAAATCTATTACGAAGTACCAGAAATATTAAGGACCTCGTACTCTTTATCATGGTTCGTCATTTCGGGTATCGAACCCATCTTAGAGATTTGTTGGTACCATACGTATTGGTTTGTATCGGTGTACTGACACATGATATACCAGCATGGTGCTAACAGGGACTCGCACGAGCCACGTCTTGGTGGCGAGTTGGATTGGTAAATATTGACTTGGGCGGTACCGCATATCTTTCTCTTTATAACTGTCTAGCTTTTGCATTCAGTCATAATGAACTGGTTCCCCTTTTGGTTATACTAATACAGGTGTTCCAGAGTGCAGCGCTTTTCGATTCTCTTTCAGTGCGAGAAAATGTTGGTTTTCTATTGTAAGGAGTTTCTCTTTCCTGAAGAGATTATTAGAAAATATGCAATACATTTTTTCTGTTCTTACATGTGTTATACCTCCACTAGGTATGAAAATTCAAAAATGTCAGCAGACCAGATTTCACAACTTGTGACAAGGAACTTAGAAGCTGTTGGTTTGAAGGTACCTATCATTTTGAATACATGAATTAGTTTCTGGAACCGCAGATTGAAAGCATTCTCTACCTAAAGTTCTTTCCCAAATTTTTATCTAGTTTTTCCATAGATTGAAATTGTGAAAAATCTCTATATGCAACAAAAGGAGTATATTTATGTGCAGCTTCCACCTGTATATATGAATGGATCTAGAACTAAGACTTGACCTTTTGAATCAAATACTAAGGGCCAGTAAGTTGGATAAATTAACCTTGTTGATGTATTTGCATACTTGTATTAAACTTTGAATATTCAAATGCAGTGAGGACTAAGGTCTACGTAATCATTGTGAGAAGTTGGATGTCCTCAATGTTTGCGTTTTCTCTTTTTGCAATCTTCCTGCATTTGCAACCATGAAAAGCTTTCCTCGTACTTCCAAACTCAGATGTCACTGGAATATGTGGTCTGCATCATGCCTGGTTGGATTTTAACAGGTATCTATTAGCTCTTACTGCAGTATAGACTATGAAGCTATCATGGATGTTCCATGGAAACAATGTTTCCCAAATTCATCTATTAAGTCCAGGTCAGGCATTGCCTTCCATATAACTTTGAGCTTGCCAATAATCCACTGGCACTTATCAAGGGAATATCTGACTACTGTATCCTCTGTAAGAGTCTATATTTTTCTTTACTTCTCCCTTTTATCATGAAATTAATTGCTAGGCACTTTAGCATGTACAAACTTCATAGTTAACACACTTCTAATCCTTTTAACACCTTCAGCTTCATATCTTAGAGAAAATTGTTGGGTGAATGCCCTCTAATCCTGACCTATTTTGGATAGCAAAATCACCTTCTATTTTATTGCATCCAGTTCCCTGAAAATGTTGACAAGTCATGATGTTTGTCCTCCTTGGTGACTACACATTTTGGGTAGCAAAATCACCTTCCCATTTTTTGTGTAATCACTCTGGTTTGTGCATAGGATTACTATATGAGGAAACAAGCCAAGTTGAACCTTCAGCTGGTTCCATCATGTTCAACTCAATGATTCTTCAAAAAACGATGAACATATGAACTTAACAATTAACATACAATAATTTGCTACTATTTGTCAATACAATTTGATGTAAACATTTTATTTGCTAGTTGTATTTTTATGGAAGAATAATATCTGATTGTTTGATTGTTATGTTCCAAGAACAACTAAACATATGTTCATAAAAGGCTTAAATGCCCTCTGAATTTTGATGATCCTTTAGCTTTACTGACAGTTTGACTTCACTGCAATATTGGTGGCCAATTTGATTTGGTCCATTAAGGATTGGGACAGGAAATTTTGAACTATGCTTAACTCAATCAAGTGGCACTTTTGGAATCATAGTTCAGCATCCGAAATCTCCATATGCTTTATATCACTCATCTCCAGAATCCTCCTTGGCTGAGGTTATCTCATGCCAGTACATTTACTTGTTTGATGCAGTTTGTTGCTCGGATAAATTATTATTAGAAGTATGAAAGTTGTTGTGAGATTATTTTGTTATATTGTCCTTGTCTATTAAATTCATATATTTGCATAATTGATCTTGTTAATGCATATAGTAGCACAACCAACAATTTTATTTTTTTGGGTATACTGAATTGTGGTCTTGGCAGGGAGTAGAAGACCGTATGCCTTCTGAACTCTCCGGAGGCATGAAAAAGCGTGTGGCATTGGCTCGATCCATTATTTTTGATGACACAAAGGAGGTGATAGAACCAGAGGTATGAGAATGCTTATTGTTGATTTTCGTGATCTATGCTGTACACTAAATAGTAAAGGTAATATCTTGGTGACTGACTAGATGCCTCTTTCAGCTATTTTTCCTTACAGATTTTGTTTGTAGCCTACTGCAAATCAAAACAAGAATGCGAAGCACCCACTCCATGATTCCTTAGAGCTTAATCAGTAACCGATAAAAAAGAAAACTGTGCATGCATATTTCTTTTGAGACCAGATGACATTTGTGATTCTTTAGGGAAAGGCAAATGGCTACAATGGGTCATTTTGTTTCCAGTTCTTTTCTATCTTTAGTTTCCGATAGCCATTACCTATCTGAGAGAACCACTTGGTTGGTAGCCAGGATTATAGACCAAAGAAATAGGCAAAAGCATGTTACTGCTTCCAGTTTGGTAAAATTCATTTGCTTGGAGATGAAACCAAAGCCACAGTTCTTTTTTCAGATAACCTAGCATACAATATCTCTCACATTCTGTAGCCGCTTTCAGGTGCTTTTGTACGATGAACCTACTGCAGGACTTGATCCAATTGCATCCACCGTCGTCGAAGATCTAATACGGTCCGTGCATAGCATGGGACAAGATGCTCTTGGACAGACAGGAAAGATAGCATCTTATGTTGTTGTAACGCATCAGCACAGCACCATAAGAAGGGCTGTTGATAGGTAAAATCTTCTCCTGAACTCTTTATGTTTCCTTATGGGGGCTCCAATAGCCATCTTACGTAGCTTAAAGCTGTATTGCTAGGTTATTATTTCTCTACGACGGAAGAATTGTATGGGAAGGAAAGACTGATGAATTCAATACATCGATGAACCCTACCGTTAGACAGGTCTGACCATAAACTTCTTTTTTCAGTCAGCGGATGCAAAGTATAAATTACTAAGTTTTTATTCTTAACTTTTCAGTTTGCATCAGGTAGCTTGGATGGTCCAATCAAATACTAATGTAGATTTAACTCTTCTCATCGGTGACGTATTTTTGTCTTGGCGCAGCAATTTGTCTTTTCAGCAAGCATGGTTTTTGTATTTTGATGGCTTCGGCCTAGTTGATGTGCAGAACTATTGATACATTGTCGCATCCAACAATTATATATATATATATATATATATATATATATATATATATATATATATATATATATATATATATATATATATTCTTGCAAAATCTAAAACTTGCCATTGTAGTTATTTTCCTGATTGTTTTACCATTCGTTGAAATTCTAAACGAGTTAATATCCTTTAGGAAACTCAAATTTATAAGAATATCAGGGGAATTCCAAATATTCTATATATTCCATATGTATTTTAATTCATATTGGTTAGCTGTGATTGATGAGGCTTTTGGATGGATGTTACTCTGATGGATAGCGCAGGGTTTTGTTCTTAGATGTAAGTGATGAGAGCTATGGACAAAAGCGATGAGAATGATGAGGCGATGGGTGACGGATGGGAGGTGAAGACCAAGAATACTCTCATCTTTTACTTCATGAAAATAAAGCAAAATAGAAATGCTGTAGAAAAAACAAAAAAAAAACCTTGAGACTTTTTTGTTGTTGTTGAGAATTTACCCTTTTAATTTTGGTACTATTTGCTTCTTGCCTTCGTCATAAGCGAATTTATGTGCCTGACAGCCATTCTAGAAAGATCTTCTAACTGTGTGCAGTTCTTTGATTTGCCCAACATCCTGCAGAAAATATTTCTGAAGTGCCCACTTAGCTCAAATGATAACGAGGTCTCGAATCCTCAACTCCACGTGGTCACCGCCTCCGTTTGCGAGACCCATTTGCTACGTCCAGCAAATTGCTCATCTAAGGGCAAGTGTACAAGCTGGCCGCTAGCTTGAGAGTGAGTCGACAACGGTTCGGACAGGTGGTTAAACGCTCCCATAATGTTCTTTGACGCCAATAGTGACGTTGATGATCCCCAACAGTTCTTGCTCGAGGGCTTTTTGGAGAGGACCAAAGTCTTGGGTCTGGTGGTCTCTCATTGGGCTCATTAAGTCATTATCCTTAGTCAAATCACTCTTTGGAGGTTTCATGATCGTATTTTGGATCCCTATTGTGAGAGCCCCGAAGCATGTCTTAGTTGGGAGAGATAAATGATAGAAAAAATATTGTCAGCCAATGACATTTAACATATGGCCTCCATGTAATGTCCAGGGTAGAAGGAGAAGACAAAGACCACCCTCCACCTATCTACCCATATGAATGAGGGTCCAAGACAAATGATTATATGTTATCTCTCTTGTCGTCCACATGGACAAGAGACCAGTAGGAAGCTATTGGATGTGATTAGAGGTTGTCTTTCCGTAAAATATTCTATGAAGTATTATATTCTATTACAATCAAGTATAAAAGCTCATCTTCAACATAATGAGAAGATGAGTTATCTTTTTTTACTACTCACGTCCAAACTTATATACCTTGAATTATTAACATGAGCATCAAAGGGACAAGGTCGAAAAATCTCTCTCAATCTCGATCTTCATATAAGTGATACCTCAAGAGTTCGATGTTTTCACCTTAGAGACACCTCGACATACAAGTTTGAATCAAGTCAAATTAAGACATCAATAATTTTTCTTCTCTATCACTGTATCCATACCAACAATAGGTAATGAGTAGTGTGCAATGCAGACCTCAAGGGGGGTGAGAGGGATAAAACGTTCCTTGGAGCAAAAAATAAAACTCCATCCGTTTAGTATGTGCAGAGTTGCAAAAGAACATCATAGTTCATAACATCATGTTCTCTTACATGGCTAAGTTTAAAGACCACAAAGCGTAAACGATCGGGAGACAAAAAGAGGCCGATGCCCAATAATCAACAAACCATGAGTGCCAAAACTCATACATTTGATCTGTTATGTCGCGCAATTCACACCCACATTATCATACTATACAAATGACAGCAATGGGGAGCTTAACTGTTGATTAGAGGAAGGAAAAGAAGAAAGACTTCAAGGCCACACCAATAGGAAATCATGAGTCATTTCTTGCCCTTCACCTCGATGCCAATGACCAAAAGTTCAACAGAAATGATGGGGAGACTGCAAACCAACTGATGAAAGCCATCGCCGTGGCAGTCTCAAAGCTTGTGCAGTGATTCTGTGAGCATACATTGAGATCATTTCCAATCAGTACTGTAATGCCGGCCGATGCACAGGCAGCTGCAAATGTCAGTGTGGATGTGATCTGCATGAGAATTCAGAGAAATTATCTGCCAGAGAAAAGAAAAGAACAAAAATTCTCACCCAGAATAACATCAAGCACTCTCATGGTAATAACAGCATTGAGGTTTTTCATTTCATGTACCGGACCTGGTCTGGATCGAGACAGATCAATCCATGCCAATCTGGTCTGGAGTGTACGAAGAGAGACAGGCCTTATACTTGGTGGTATTGTACCAAAGGTACCAAGTGGTATAGGTCCTATACCAGGCGTATTGCCTAGTTTATTCTGGTTTACATGCCGGTAGGTTGTTGGAACAGAAAATATCGTCCACACCTCCTTTGTCGAACTAGAAAAAGTGGTTTCAAAGTTTCATTATTATCCCATGCATGATGTATGGTCTTAGACATAATCAAATTGATGCATATTCAAATTCTAGATGATAGATTTGAAAAAGAAAATTGCTTTTGTAAAGCATGCTGACTTCATGTGTGAACTCATATGGCACAATCCAGGTGCTTATCCACATGCAAAAAGCCACTAATAACTTGTTTAGAGTGAAGACATGAAACTAACATCCATCAAGCACCCCCACAAATTTTCTTACCCCATCTCCAATGGTAAACAGACAGAGAGCACGGGAATTCCTCAATGAGCGTTTTACTAGAAGAGCATATATATCCAGAAAGGCTAACGAGATACTCCACAAGCACTGTAAGATGACTGCTGCAACCAGATAGCTGCACAATACAAGGAAAAATTACTTCAGAAGGTTCAAATTTGCAGTTTCATCTTATATTGCTACAGTTGCTAACGCCTTACAAACAGAAAAAATTCTGCATATATGTCAATGCTAACAATCTTAAAAGAAGCATAACAAGGGAATTTTTTTAAAGCAGTTGCCAAAACGTAAAAATTTCTTTAACTATATTATGTTATATGAATGACTTCCTTGAGTGGTCAATTTACCAACTATTGGACCGTTCAATCATCATGATCTTTTTCAGTCAACCAGCACTTTGCGAGTTAGGTAGAAAGAAAAAAACAGATGCTGCCACAGTGGAGGAAAAAGATTCATATAGATGACTGTTTCTCAAAATCGGAAGCTGGACTGATATCTAGATCCTTGCTTGAAAGTGATTCAAGACGTGAGTATATCCACATGGATGAAATTAATAAGCAGATTATGATAAAAGGCTTGACACATAGCATATTATAGAGGACTTTTGAGCATACAGATAAATCTTTCCCATTTGGGTCTAAAATTGGGGAATACATTACTAGTCCTTGAATTACTAGCCATATTTCAACTGAACCCAAAACTTCCAATTTTGCAATTGACTCTGAAAACTACAATTATATTTCAATCATGTCCTACAATTAGCTCCTATTCATAGGACTTGTTAGAAAGCTAACCAAATTGTATAGTAGAATTTAACTCGCTTGGCATAAGCACCATTTGATAGTTGTCCAATGTGGTCCCTGTGGTTCAAAACTCAATACTGGCTTCAGTTTGGAACCAAACCCAGGGTGGTACTCAAACACATTCCTAAAGACACTAATGCTAGGTTGGTAAAGCAAGTCTTGATATGCAGTCAAGCTAGTTCCCCATCAGGGCTTATTTATAAATGAAAGTTGACAGCAGGATTTGATGGAAATATTAATTAAAATCATGGAGCCAAATGGAAAAAAAGGGTAAATTTTAAGGACTGATTGAAATTATGGAGCATGTACAAAATGTTTGTGTTGATAAAATGAGTATGTTAAGGTAATTGTGTAGAACTATTACCATGAATAAAAAAAATTATTTGTGAATGATTAGACATAGCCTTGATAAATGCTACTATGGTTAGCTGGGATGAGACATTAGTGATAGTGGTGCAAAAGGCAAAGGAAACCTAAAAGACTTTGCTAGAATCTACAACTAAAGATCTAAATTCTATTGATCTAGCTAAGAATGTTGTTTTGTATAGAATCAATAAAGAAAATATAACTATGTAGCCAACCTAAGATAGTTGGGACACTGAAGCTTCTAGTTGTTGTTGTATTGATTACCATATTGTTAAATGACTATTGATGTAGCATACCTAGTTCCCCAAATTAGGAAGAGCAAACTTTACAAACTAGCGAGAAGAGGGAAAGGAACAGAGGAAGAGTGATGTAATATTCATCAAAATTAAAGAGGAAACTTAACAAAGAACCTTTTGATTTGTTCATCAAAGCTCAGCTACATATCATTCTTGTACAGTACCAGTATACAAGTGATGAGTTACCGAAATAAAATGTCAACCTAGATTCATTGTCCCAGACTCATAGTTCCAGATCCAGACATGGTAATAAAATATAAGTCAGACCGTCTTAACAAAGACATAAACCTTGAGTAAAAGAATGATCAAAAGATGTTACTTCTATAGAGTGATTCCTCAATTAGAAGGGTACTTGGCATCGATAGCAGAAAACACATCTTCCTAAATGCTATGACAGAAGTTTTATGGTGAATAGATAAGAACAAATTGATTCTGATATGACACCTTCCTAAACAAATGACAGAAATTTAAAATTTCTGAAGCTGATATACACTCAAGTCTATTAAACTAGAGTCACTGGCACCTTCACCTTCCACTCAAACAATTAGGGAAGGTCTTATAGGAAACTTATGAAGTAAACTGTTTGTGCAAAATCAGAAGCACCTTTTCTAGTATATAACAAAGTGGAATTGCTAAAAGAAGATGTTATTATGGAATCACTAGTTCCAGCAAAATGGTATATAACTTAATGACAGAACAAATAACAAACCTAAGAATTCATGAGAGAAATGAAACGTCAAATTCTTATTCTCTGAACAACCTAATGAACCGTACGACTTTGAAAGGTAATGACAGAGATGTATCAAACCACAAAAGATGTTCACTTTTCTGCAAAATTTGCTTTAGGATCACAAATAGTCATAATTTAATGTTCTTGATCAATATGTATGATAAAATAAAAGTGAACGAGGATCCTGCTATTTCAGGGTCTAGGGAGAGAATATATTAAAGAGACCATTTCTGTGACAAGAGAAAAGGGTAAATATCCATGACAAGGGATTAGCAGATACAAAGAGGGATCTACACGTGGTGGAGCAGATGCTGGAATAGGATGAGTGTGTAACATGATATTGTAAATTGCCTGTCAACATGGTTCAATTACTTGGGCCAAGGACAAGAGAAAATTAACTAAGATAATCTAATTTGTGTAGCTGCTTTAATGAGGATTCATCATTCCAAAACCCATCTTCAGAATGTGGGAGGACAATATTATGAAATATTGATTTGTTTCTCTGCAGTGTAGATAAAAGCACTTTGACTCTCTTGGTGCACCCAAGGCACAATCCAGCAACTGCATGTCTCTAGGAGAGGCAAGAATAGTCAAGCACACACAATGCATGCTCCACCAGTGGGCACCAAGACACATACATTATCAAAATATATAGAATGAAACTCAAATCCAGAAACAAAATTCCAGTAACCCAATATCCAACAACCGAAAACTGAGTCAAGGCTCCATGACCGAAAGTCATCTCCCCTTTGAACTTATTGCAAATTGGGTTCCAAAATGCCAAGGAAGACAGAGGCCCACATGTAATAGCTACCTATGGGACAAGATGGCTCATGATGACAACAGGCAAGCTTTGCCATAAGCTAGTGATGCTACTACTTTGTTGGCAATTGCCATTGTGCCAACAAGCATGTTCAGGTCAACAGAAATCACCACTACATTGTTTGGCAGCAATCTTTGTTTTATTGCTATTTCCACAGTGAAAAAAGCAGACACTTTTTTTTTTTTTTCTAGTCCCCTAATCTATTAGTTATACTCTTTTGCTTTTTAACAGTTTAAGGTTGTGTCTAGACCTCTTGGTCTATACAGTCTTAAAGATATTGTAAGATTACCTTTCACCAGTGATGAGGTTCACAGTAGACAAATTAAATGGATAATGAATGTAAACCAACTGTCAAAACAAGGTTACTAGAAAGATCTACAGAAATTACCAGCCGCATGTTACTGAACTAGACTCCCAGAAAGAAAATTGTTACAGAGATTAGCAGATGTATCGGAACAGCCAGATGAAATTTATCCTAACTGCTTCAAAATTTCATGATGAATCGACGAGATTGACTTCACCTTGAGGCTGCAGATATGTGTGAACTTACAGTAGAGTTCTATCTACCAACACTTCAAACCTTAAACAAAAGCACTTATTGATTGCTTTGAGTCATTTCCTTTCAGATAATAACCTAATGAATCTTCTTATATTACAATCAACTGCATAGAGCAACTCACAGTATGACAAGGACTTGTTTGGTACTTTACAGTACCGGTTAGCTCATAACAGATCAACCAAACTTTGTTGTGACAAGTTTATCTTCACTTCGATGGAACTTGTTATAAGTTAATTAAAGTTACTAGTATGCAACTCATCAATCATAGTCCTAGTAGAAGTGTAGAACATTGAATTAGTATACAGACTGAAAGCAATTAATTTAAATGGACACAGATGTCATCAGTTAACAGAAAAAAAAAGGAAGATATGTAGGAACGGACACTGGTTTCTTAACAGACAAACTCTAAAAGGTGAATCGAAAACTACTACTGATGCATAATTGTCTAAATGACCATTATTTATGTTAACTAGATTTTTTAATTTCATAGCCAAAGGTGATTAAGGGTAAACGAACAAGAACAACACTATTCAAATTATGGTACGCAATACTTATAATCCAGTAGGTATATTTCTAGCATTATTGCATCCATATGTTACAGATGCAGGCTTCCAACAGAAAATAATGGTAACTAGTGGACATGAATAAAACTTGGACTCCCTTTAGACATCCTAAACATGAAGCCAAACGAAAAGATCTTCCGCAACATATAAAAAGATTCTTCAAAGGTCAAAGAGGTCTACATTCAAAAGGGAGAAATATACTTTTAAGTATTAAAGATATAAATCATTTACTGGAAACTATTATCAAGAGAAACTTTTCCAATCCATCTATAAGAGGATAATCTTGCAAAATGGTCAACCTAGAAAATCTTATCAGATTGTGCATTGACATTGCAAATAAAAAATATTTTTAAATGTGTAAGACCAGATAACATGTACCAAACAAGAGGCTATTTAAAACTGGTATAATTTGAAAATAGGCCCCACATGAGAATTGAAAAAGTAATGCAGACAAATCAGAAGATCGATCTCCAAATGCTAAGCATGCAGCTATGGAATTTCCCAAGATTCGTCGTACCATGGTATACCACAAATACCGATATGGATGCGACATATCAATCTGTCGGTATGCCCCATTATATCGTGTGTCAGTACATTAGTACAATTTAATATGTACCATACCAATGGCTGGTCATTACATCGGTATGGACCGGTAAGACAAACCATAGAATTTCCAATGGTAAAGGTTTAACTGAACAACAAATTGGAATAAACTAGTTTCACAAATGAAAAGTTCATAGAGAAAACCAAAAAATGGAGGAAGAACTGATGATAACAAATTCACGATACCAAATGAAAGCAAAAATTAGATCTTCAGCTAAAATGATAAACCTTGCTAGCAGGACCTAATACATCCAGAAAAATAAATTTAAGCATTTTAATAGAATCTTGTGGATAGAGGCCTAAGATCACATCAGTATAGACCTTAGTAGATGACAAGAACAGCACAGAGCTTCCTGCTTCTTTGATACATTTAATTAGGACAATTTTAACAAAAGAAGCTAGCTCAATATATGGACAAAATGTGCAAATCTTTCAAAAATCCTTAAGATATTATGGTGAATGAGTTTGTTAAGTAAGATCGCCTATGAAGCATGGACAAGGACACAAAAGAATTCAGACATATTGATGTGGCAAATTTTTGTGAAGTATACCCAATATGGCTTAAACGTGACAATTAGCAAATAATAGTTTGTATAGATTGTTACAATTTTATGTGATCAGATGTAATATGTGTAGATTTAGATAATCTATGACATCAAAGGTGATCATAGCATGCATTTACAGAAGTACTTCAAACCATATTTACAAAAATGTGATCATCCACAACCATATCTAAACTATCATAGCATCGTTCTAAAATGCAACACTAGTAACTGCTATAATGGTTTAAGGGAAAGTGCTATGCTAAACAAACAATGAAACCTAAAAGCATTTTGAGTTGGTAGCAGCTGCTGTCGCACTACGTTGTGTTTACACAGAATCCACTTCAAAAACAGTTCCATACAACCGACTAGTACTATAAGCCCTTAACCAAACCTTGGTTAAAATAAAAGGTAAAAAATAGTATATTTTACTATTCTAATTTATATGTGATAAACACTTATGGACAATTGGAGTCTCAATTTTCCTTGTAGTGATCCACTTTGGGCTTGTGGCTGCTACAGTACCTGATATCCATCCATTATCCACTATGAAGATGCTCTTCTTCTATGTCGACAGCATCCTATTTATAACATTGCATTATGGTAAGCCTAAATTACATATACCCTATATTCAATATGGCAAGAAGCCATATGCAGATGACATGTGGTTTACATATGTGTCATAATTTAAAATAGGTAAACGGAACATGTGCCATCTGACAATTGTGGGTGACTAACACAGACACAAAATGACAAACCTAGCATATATAATGGTCTATACTTCAGATATGATCATGATAACCAGTAAACATAGAAGGGCCATAAAAACACAGCAAAATGTGAAATATTGTCCAGGAAAATCAACCATAGATAAAGGTAGTTTCTTGTCTTCACCAAATATCTTATCCGAGTTCATGATATGACCCTGAATCATGAATTAACATGCATGAACTTTGAAGTTTGAATCAATTACGTAGGGATGGTACACAGTATAACTCTGCGTCAAATCTGAAAGTAAAATGGCCCCTCTCTTGGTGACACTAGAGGGGTGTATCGTTGTGTCTGTTTCTATATTTGTTCATCATCCAGTAGTATCTAGCAGTCACTTCTAACAAACACTCAACAATGCTGTTCACGGGCAAGTGTTACATTAGTTACTTTAAGATCTCAGTTCTCAGTTTCTACTCTTAATCATATAAGGGCTTCAAATTTTCTGTTCCCTGTCAATTGGTAGCACTGCACTCACTATTAATGTTTGTTCTGTAATGTTTGCCTTTGCCCTTGCTGTTGTCTCTTCTATTGCCAGATTGACACAAGCTCATGTTTATGAAAACTGAATTTGTGGTGACCAAAGGAGTACACTGCAAGTCACCAAGCATATTGAGTAGAAAAAATCAAAGAGATCTTATTTATCCTTTTGAGAAATAAAGGTGATTACTTGATCTTTTAAATATTTAAATGTGATACACAATAAGTCCAACCAGTTAAACATCACAAGAATGTACGTATGTGGGTAGGCCTGGCAATCCTTTGGCAATACCTATCTCCAGATTACTTTCTTTATGTTTCTCAGTCATTAGACCTGATTAGTGCACCACGGCTGCATCAATGTGTTGTCATTTTTTCCTTTTCATATTATGTGAAAGCAAAATTTACCTTTAGATTAAATTCTTTTCAGTAAAAAACAAATCTGTTTGTAGATTCCTTTCCGAATACGAGAGTTTCAGCACTCTCCAATAGAGCCAAAGAGATATAAGAGGAATACTTTTCAAGTCAAATGACCTATAAATAGTACACAATAACAAGGCAAGAATGGGAATCTCATATAAATCACTCATAGTAGAACAAGAAAGTAAATGATCCATTCGATTACTTTAAGGAGGTGCTGATCCGTGCGAAGAAACGGGGAAGAAGGAAACAAATGACAAGGACAAAGTTACCAGAAGGCGGTGACGGAAGCGAAATCGCTGGTGGAGACCATGACGCCGAGCGCGGCAACCGCGAACGCGAATTGGAACAAGCGAAGGGCGAGGCCCCCAGGCGTCCCCGGCATGCCCTGGATGTCCTTCATCCTCACCCTGGGTGGGTTCTCGGCCGCATCCGTAAGAGGCGGCGCCTCCACAGGGTGTACCGCCGGCCGGCTAACGAACATCTCCCTTACACCAACTCCCAGATCATGAGCAGCTAAGCTAGCTAGAAAGCCTCAACGAAGGATTCCTATTACGGCCATCGTTCATCACCTCCTCTTTAGAATCGAACGACTCGAAGTTTCCAGGATCAAGATCTCTGGACGAACCCCGAAAAGGGATCTGATTCCGGTAAGGAGAACGCGATTGGGAGAGAAAACTCCAATCCACCAAAAGTTCGAACCAGATCGATCGATTCCGAGCTGGGGAGGCGGGTGGGGGAGAAGAGGGAGGAGGATTAGAAAGGCGATAGAGCGGCGGCGACGGAAGAGTCAGGCGACGACAAGACGAGGAAAAGAAAGGTAACGCAAAATAATAATTAATAATAATAATAATATATAATGATGATAATAATAATAAAGAGAAGAAAAAGGAAAAGGAAGACTTGATTTTGCCAGCACGCCTGGGTTTCTTTTCGGTGGCGTGGGATGCCCATCAACACACGGCTTCGGCAACACTTAGGGAACGACGTGCTGATGTGGAGCTCGCAATTGCGATAAGGAATGGGATGAGTAACTTATGTCGCTACCCAAAGGGAGGCGTAACGCGCTACACGAGGTGGCACGACAATGGGAGCGAACTAATGGTGTCGCGCGCTCCGGCATCTCTTCCCCGCCAGTACTTTGCTACCCGTGACGGGAGACCCTTGGACAATTTCGGGGCCCACTTGTGGAGCCCTGGTTTCGTCCAATAAAACTACAGGTCGTTTGGGAGGATAGGGTAGGAATCGGATACCTCACCATGGTGTGCGGCACCCATGTAAAGCGTCCCTACGCGACCAGTTATTTAACGAACAATGTAGCTTCCACTATTTCGGCCGACCCGCTGACGTGCTTTTATGGGACCCACAATCGAAGACCAACTGGAGAACGGGTAGGTTCGAGAGTGTGACGAACGAGCTAACGGGTGGAAGAAGAGCTCTGTTCGTTTCGGTCCGAAATGTCCGACCGCGTTCGTTGGCGAATCCATTGAGCGGTCCAACGCGCATCTTTGTTTCATGCAGGGTCAACGACTGACTTCCCGAATCCGTGTATCAACTACTCCAACGACTTCTTACCCACCTTGCATCATATACATCTATTTAATAAGCGTGCGCTTCTAAATCAAGGTTACGAAAATTGCATGTATATACTGTTTAAGATTAATATTCATAAGGCAAATTTGGGTGAAATATTATTTCCATTACGAATAGTTATGTTTTGTTAAAAATATCAATTAAAATTCATAGCAAGTCAAAGTTTCCGTAAATTTTGTCCTCCAAACTTATCTCAAATTCATGCAAATGAAAGAGGCAAGAATGCTTGTTTTGCTAGAAAACAAGATAAACTTTTTCTTTAAAATGAGTTTATTCCAGATTAGAAGTAGCAGTTCACTGCTTGGGATGGTGATCTACTTTTAAGTCTTCCAATTAGAATATGTAGTTCATATAGATATTTGATTTCTGTTCTTTCCTTCACTGAACATTTTCCATGCTACCACAAGTCCATAATGATCATGACAATGGCCAGGTAGGAAAAGATTAGGTGATAATTCAGAAGTGCAGTTGAACATATGGGATTTCTTGAAAGAAAATTCTGCATTAGGTGAGAATCTGCATCTGGGATTCCTACAGTTAATGCAGTAGCTGGAATCCTTACTGGAAAAGATCCAGTTCAGCTAAGAAAGGGAAGTTGGGTGGCCAGGAGGAACCCAGCATGATATATCTGCATACACCTTCTGCATTAGTTCCATCAGATCCAAATCTGTTGTATGCCATAATGTCTAACTTGGTATTGGGAGCTTCCATTTCTCTTTCTGGCAGCAGCAAAATGATTCATCTTGGCATGCTTACTTTTTTTATGTCTTTGTGGAATGGGATTGGCCAAAGTGCTCTTCCCTTAGATGTAAGCATAAGCTTCCATAGTTACATAGAAGTGGATGCACACCAATATCATGTAAGCAATTGTCATGCAGTGGAGGTTTAATGTTTCAGTTCAAATACTTGAGCCCTAATAATTATGCACATAAGAAATATAGGTATAAGCATGAAAAGTTTCATGTCTCTCTTTATATAATGTGCTCTAAATACAAATATTAGTCCTAATTTGGTTAAGATTTAAAGCAAAGGACAGACTAGCTTGTCCACCTAAAGATGGGCTTGTGGCGCTACATGGACCATACCAAAAAGAAGAACTAACATGGATAGTAAGGCTTTAGAAGGTTGAATCTTACTGGAGTCAGATCAGATTTGATCTAAAGGTCATCATTGTCTTCCAATCAAGAACTGGAACTTCAAAGAAAATTAGGTCCAACAATAATAAATTTCAGCATTTTATGTGAGTTTTCAGCCTATCAATGTTTGATTAGGTTTCGTAAATGGATGCATGCCTTTGAAATATAGGATGTCTCATGTATGTGTTGTTGTATATATACTATTTAGGTTAGAATGTTGTTGCATATTATTACTAAGAAAATAGAAAAAAACCTCTTGTTAGTTTATATAATTTATATATATATATATATATATATATATATATATATATATATATATATATATATATATATATATATATATATATATATCGGATTACATTATAACTCAAGCTTGTCGTGTCCAATAATACACTCATTAATTTCGTTGAGTCTGAATTACTGATTGAAAATATTTAAATATAACTCAATGATAATAATTATATCTAATCATTGTATTAGTCAATTAAAGTTTTTAAAAATGCAAGCGCATAAACTTACATACTTCTATCTCTATTGTGGTGAGTATTATAAATAGCATGATAGTAGTTTCAGAACCACTAATTTTAGTTCTAAATGTGAGTTCCAGAAATTAAAACAGTCGATTTAGTTTTGATTCCGATTTGATCGACTAATTTTGATTGATAAGAAAAATAAGATACTTTGCTAAGATTCAAACTCAAGTCAATAAACTTTAAATATAAAATATCCAACTTATTTGTGTTTTATTTTATTTTTTTATTTAGTCAATTTGGAATCATCGTTTCTTGTTTCGATTCTAATTTCTAAGAATCAGAACTAAATCGTATGGCTCCATTTCTAATTCTATCGAACCGTTGACTAATTAATTACACATCACATTTGTGCACTTTGTTCAAACGTCTTTCTCCGCGTACTTCCAAAGTAATGCAACTTGTCACATAGCCACAAATATATGTATAAATGAACGAAAACATAGGATTGCAGCTTTTTCTTCTTATTCCAACATCAACGTAGGTCTGAAAGCAACGCGCAAGCTACACGAGAAGGAGGAAGAGGAAGAGGAAGCGATGGCCCGCGAGAGCGCGGTGTCACATGGCCAACAATAATAATACAAACCAACAGCTTCGCACCGACGCTTTACTCTCCTCGTCGCTGGGGGGGCGCTGCTGCTCGCGGCTGTCGGCCACCGACGCGCCCCCATCATTGCTTATCGTTAGTCACACACCAACGATCCTATTTAGGTGGACGGAGTCATTCGGAGCAGACAATTAGACAAACAGGTGGCGTGCATGTGAGCTTCGGCCAGTGAAATGGCAGTGTCCGCCGAGATCGCATCACCCTGACCTACATTCATAGTTACCATCACTGCATCGGTAGGAGGAGCATGGAAAAGGTGGCGATGGAGACTGGCGTGGGGTGTGTCTGAGACAGTGGTGCGTCTCCGTCACGGTCGTTCGATCGCCATCGCCATCTACCAACTCGGTGATGCAACCAAGCTACCGGGCGGCAATAATTATGTGGACTTTGGGAAGGAGACACTCCCTGCAAGTTGCTTCGGGTTTAGAACACTATATATATATATACACTTTGTTATCATGATTGATATCTTCTCAAGTAATTACATACCAAATAACATTATCTATTGAAAGCAAATCATAAGAATTCAATTTCAGTATATTTCCAACAATGTTTTAACTTATTTAATTTTCTTGTTGTAATCAAATCAACCAAATATGGATAATATGAATACTTTTACTCAAACAGCATCACCTTTAATAATTAATTAATTATCTATTTTTATATTTTTTATATTAAGGGAGAATATTATTAGCGTCTTAACTAGTCCGACGTGGTCCGGACCTATATACACAGATTGTTCGAGATGTATTTGAGGTGAAAACATCGAACTCCCAATATGTCACCTATAAAGATCGACTTTGAGAGAAATCTCCTGAGCCAATCCTTCTAACATCCAAATTAATAATCCGAAGTATGTGAGTTTGGATATCGAATCTTAAAAAAAAGATAAATTTATAATTTTTTATAATATTGAAGATGAGCATTTATTTATATCTAATTATAAAGGATAAGAAAGAAGTTTGCAATTGTCTGATTTAGAGATGTGACCTTCGTCTTCTCTGACACCACATGATGATTACAAATCAGATAATAATTAATTGATAATATATTTTCTATTAATTTTAATTTAATTTTATATTATATGTTTATCTAGTGATATAATTTTGGAACTCATCAACTTCATGTGCACATAAGAATTAAAGTGTCTATTACTAACTTGATAATATAATGAAAGCGATCGATAAGAATATTCTTATCGAAACCTCCTTTCATACTTAAATTAGCTATTTATTAAGGATGGATGATACATGATCGAGGATACGAGATATTTCTATCAATGTGGAGTATAATAGTGGTGGTAGTTATAGATAATATGTTACTTGGAAGTTATCTTTCATACATCTAAACCTAAGGATTAAAAAGAAAATTGCAAAAGACCAGTCCACCTTGCCCAGTGAGAAATGATTCAAAGCATCCACTATACATAGAAAGCTTCACCCACCTCCTCTCACATTTTAGGAGAGAAGAGAAAGAGTTATTATCCCATAACATGGATCCCATATGGCATGGTCAAGTAAATCTGGATTTAAGGTCACACTTAAGAGAACACTAATTACCATCATTAGTGCCAATGTGGTAAATGTCTCCTTTCATGATGATGGATAATTAATTAGTAGCACTGCTGGTTTGTTCCTTCCATGGGACATGACCCATCCATGGGATACAAGCATAGCATTGATCACACACATATAGGATACAAGTATAGTAGTGTGAAGAAGAACTTTGCTTCAACTGTCATAAGCATTTATAACTCATTCGTTAATCTTTAATGGTTCGAGAGAAATTATTCAATGTATAATATGATACTATTTATTAGATGTGAAAGTAGTAATTTAATGATAAATAAGATTATACATTAAATACGAAAAGTAAAACGATAAAATCTTTATTATCTGAGATCCGATTGTCCGATAAGTCAGGATTATACAGCTAATATTTAAATAAAATATTTAAATCGAATCCCATATTGATTGAACAGCTCAACGCAATTGTTCAGTGAACTGCAAAAAGTTGGAGATGGACGAGATGTTTGAGGCGGCGGAGCACATTAATTTCGCCGGAAATCTCTCAAGACCTGAGCTGAGGCGCAGAAGCCGGTCTTTTTCTACTCTACGAAGACAGCAGCGGCCGCCACGGTCGTGAATGCGTGCGTCTGATCTGCCGCCCCCTTCCTTCGCTTGTCCTCGCTGCAAAGCCACCAAATCACGAGAACAGAGAGAGAAGCAAACTACCATCATAGAATCAAAACAGTGGAAATGGACTTCAACGTCACGACAGTGAAGGGATTAGGGAAGACAGCTAGCGGTGAGAGATGAAACCTCACCTGTCGCGGAGGTCCCCTTCACGCTGTGCTCTGTCGGTTATCACACAGTGTTTCACCGATGTGTTTTGTGCTGTGCGGTGTCGCGGAGCCATCGCCCCCTCCAAAATATAAATAAATATATATATATCAAAAAAATCAATTATAAAAGATAATTGTTTTTCGATGAAATTAAGAATATTTAGATCTTTATTTGTAGTTATTAATATAGCATTTTTAAAATGGTTAATCATTTCATATATTTTAATTATAATATTTATGTCATTTTAGTATATATTTATATATTTTTTAATCTCAATCCTATTAGTACTAACCATTAATCTCTTCTTGTTACCGTTTTCCACGGCTACAGCACTTTAGTGACTCTTTCTATTCTCATTTAATTGCTGGAGTTTATTGTGGTGTACTTTCTTCTATTATTTGACACACACACACACACATATATATATATATATATATATATATATATATATATATATATATATATATATATATTTCTTGTCATTTTTACTGAAACAGATCGAAGCATTCTTCCCAGAGAAGAAAACCCTGCGCCAACCGCTCATCATTCTTACCGGGTGGGGAAATGACGCGTCACGGCCAATCACTCTGCTCCACCTCACCCACAGCCAATGGCTCCGTCCTCCTCCTCACGGCCGACACGGTGAGAAGGGACTGACTCGCATACATATACGCACAGGCCATAAGAGAAACACCACTGGCGCCAGTGCTTCGTTTCCTCGTCTTTCGGCTTCTCTCTTGCCCCGACTCGGTCCCCGTGTGCCCTGCGCTGCCCTGATCCCATGGCGCGCCCATAAATCTGAGCTGATACGCGGCGCGGTCACCGTGACCCACATGGAGGACGGCATGGGCGACCTGTTCGACTACATCGACGACCTGCTCGACGACGACGACGTGATGGCGCTGGTGGAGCACTGCGACGACGCGGCCGCTGCTCTGCTCCTCCCTCCCCTGCCTCTTGTCCCTGTTGCTGCTCCCGTCACCGCTGCTGATGGTGGGCTGGACTCCCTCGACTGCTCCGGCGACCACAATGCGGAGCTCGATGTTGTGCAACTGGAATGGATGCCCAAATTCTTATACGACTCCGACGCCTTCTCCCTCGACCTCCCGAGCTGCGACGCCATCGCCAACGATGCTGATGACGATGGCTCTCAAACCAAAGCCCGAGGCGACTCTTTCGTCTCTGCCTTGGGAGCGAACGCTACGGGAGGTGGCGACACGCCCGCTTCCTCCTCGTCCTGTTCGACTTCGGCTTCGTACTTCGGCGGCGGGAACAGCGCGAGAGCAATGCTTCCTCCCGTTGGTCCTCCGGAGCTTCCTCCTGTGATCCCCACCCGCGCGCGCAGCAAGCGCCAACGTCGCTCCACCTTAATGCCCCAGCCCCCTTCCTCGGACGTCGTCGCGGCCCCCCACCCACTGTCCGTGGCCTCCGATTCCGACCCTGAGAGCTTCGGCGAGTCCTGCCCCCCACCTCCTCCCCCGAAGAAGAAGAAGAAGAGCAAGAAGAAGGGCCCCGGCGCCACCGCTGCGGCCGAAGGAGACGAGCCGGGCTCGCCTCCGCCGGGGAGGAAGTGCACGCACTGCGAGATACAGAAGACCCCGCAGTGGAGGGCCGGCCCGATGGGACCCAAGACTCTCTGCAACGCCTGCGGCGTCCGGTACAGGTCCGGGCGGCTATTCCCGGAGTACCGCCCCGCCGGCAGCCCCACCTTTGTCCCCTCGCTCCACTCCAATTCCCACAAGAAGGTGGTCGAGATGCGGAACAAGGCCAGCCATTCTGCTGCCGCCCCCGGCGCCTCCGCGCCCTCCTCCGACGGCTGCGATCTTCTCGGCTACATGCGCCGGAAGGAATGAGGCGACGATGACAGCGAACAAACTTAGCCACGCGCAATCATTTCTCGTGTTTCCGTAGCTTTAGGATTCGTGTCGCTTTCTGATTTGATCGTTTGTTATTATTCTTTCTTCCAAATTCCACTTTTTAAGTTATGTACAGTAGAAAAATATGGCAGTTAGGAAGCAGTGAAAGAGAGGAAGAGAAAGAATTGGCCATTCCATCACAAGGAGAGGGGAAAGAAGACTTGAAGGGGATTAGTGTACTCAACTATTGGAGCGAGCTTGGTGTTCTTGATTCTTTATGCATATGATTGACTGATTATTATTGATTATAATGTTCTTTAAATTTACATTGGTTGAAAATTTATATAACTACAACAAACAAATTTCTCAAGATATTATTAGTTTAGTGTTAAGATTGAACTCGAATTAATTTTATCTTTATCATTTATCCTTTGTAAAATATATATATATATATATAATTATTCACCTCTTTTATTTCTCCTGCAGTGTTTTCTCTTGATGAGCTGCTGCTTGGTAGATGAACACAGTCAATCTGTAATGTCCTCATCTCAGAGCATGAGAGGGGTACTACATACAGCCTAAAACATAAGACATGTGATCATAAGAAAGTTGGACCATTTTTGTGGATTCTTCAACCAGTGGTGAAGAATCCACAACTATGATGTCTTCATCAAACAGTATCACCTTACTTGACAATCAAATGGTCCAATGTGAGTTATGAATGATGAACAACTCCAAGTCCTACATCTCAATCAGACATTGAAATGAGACCCACTTACCTTCTTGATGGATTCAACCACCAACTTTAAATTGAATCTGTAGGATGATAAGAGAACCCATGCCCACAATTCCTTTGGATGTAGCTGCCAATGTTCTTGATGAGGAACAGAGTAGACCTCACAAACACACACACACACATTTATAGAGGCATTGAGTTTTGGCTTTGATTACTGTATGAATCACTACTCCTCTGTAATGAAGCATATGATATTTAATTATAGATTTGGATCATTAATCCTTCCTTCTAATTAGATTATATTATCACAGTTATTAATGTAGAAGTATTTGGTTTGATTATTTTTTACTCATGGAGTTTCAGCTTTATGCTTCACTTGAATTCATTCCTTCACTCTATTTAACATCTATCTTCATTCAACTCCAACATGATTTTGATGGTAATTACTGTGAGATAAAACCATGTTTCCTTTTTGCCTATTTTCTTTGTGGATGTAATTCTTTCCCAGTAATGCAGTGGACATAATTTGGAGAAATAAATTCTGAAATATTAAAAAAAAAAAAACTTGATGCAAGAAATATTGGCTCCTTCTCACTTAACAACGATTTGATTGAGCAAAATGGTATGCATATTGTTGTAGCCTATTATAGAATATAGATGGAAATAATAGCTTATGAATATAGATGGAAACAATGCTTCAGAACAAAAACTTCAAAGATCACCTGAAAAGGAATTAAACTTTTTTTTTTTCTCTTGAATTGGTGTTGCAGACTATGCCAAAAACATTATTATTTTACAACAGCGAAGCTGGTGAGGATCATTTGCTTCAGGGCATAGAATTCAACCAAATCAAGGTTATAAATAACATGATCTTTTTTCATGCCCTGGCAGCCATTTTAGCTTGCTGCTTTTACATTGGAAACTCATCAAAAACAATATGAAGCTCATCAAACAAAATGGATTGATGAGTAATGACAATAGATTATGAAGTTTTTTTACATCTACTATCCTCAGAATCCTATCCTGAATGTGTTGCATCCCAATTTGAGATTTATACCATGAAAAGAATCAAATTAGGTAGATAAACCTGCATCACCAAACATAATCATATTAGTCATTCAACCAAAAGTTCCTTCTGAAAATTTATGATTGTGTTTTACCTTGGACTACCATGGTTTTATTGAGATTGCTTTAGAGGCATCAAGATGGTTCAAACGGCAAGTTCCGAGGAGGAACTCTGGGAGCTCTTCTTCTGAATTCCCCTACATAACAAACAGTTCCATCAGGAAGGTCTCAATCATGAACACAAATTGATGGATTTGTTTTATAGTTTTATAATGATGAAGGAAACATCTAAAAAATTCTCTTTTAGACTACGGGGAATCTTGGTGAAGATGCATAGTTGCATGCCAAGCCTAGGAGATTACATTGATATGAAGCCGAATGAAACTATGGAAAAAGATATTTATTTGATAGCACAAAGTGCTGGATTAGTACCTGAATTAGAAATGCCATCTCTATTACAAGGTTACTCAGGTAACCCAGTACAAGACTCACAACACCCCTGGCAACTGTTGAGGAACCAATATCAATGCCAAGCTGGAATTCAGAGAAAAGAAAATTGCAAAGATATCAGAATGATCTTATGGTAGGATCAGAAAGAAACAAGAACACCTGTAAATCATAATGTGCTAGGCTTTGCACTTTGCACCAAATTGGGAAACCGATATCATATGTGGAAACTTCATTCTCGTTAAATCCAAATCATAGTGGCATTGCCATAGTGAAAAGGACATGACAATTATGCAGTGATGTATTCCATATGCCAGAAACATGTGGCTTCAATTTTGCATATGGCACTGTGTGATCATGTGCTATATGTGCGTTGAATTCAATCAACACAAGAACACCTTTAGAACCAAATTGGAAGTATGAACAAGCTCTAATTTTGGTGATCTGTAACTATTTCATCTTTGGTGGTTTGTAACAATTTCCTATTAGCATTAGGTTGAATGTAGTTCCTCCAGTTACTCTCTCTCTTTCTCTCCCTCACCAAGTGGTTGTCTCATATTTCCAAATGTCATGGACTATGAAAGAGTTACCATATGAATTGCATTAGGATAAATATGACCAGAAGCTGATGGTTATAAACTCATTTTAATTAATAAATTTTATTTACTTGTTTACTTTTTATCTGTCCCTCCTATCCATTTTCAACAGCTTTTAAGCTTTTGTTTCCTGATTCCTGTTTACATATTGTTTCCTGAATCTCTTCGTCCTTCTGGTGACCATGTTGTCAACCGTTATTTTGTTAACAAATTATTTTGTTTTCCTAAATCTTGTTTCAACTTCAAAACTGGTGATGCGATCTAAGATCAAACAAGTGAGAGCTGGTGTTAAATAGCAGCTGGCCCTGAGTAGAACCAATCAGCTTGCAAAAATATAGTTCAGCTAGGTCTTCCTTTGGTTGTGTTCTCACAAATTACTGTGTAAACTGAGCATGGCTTGGCTTACTCTTGAAGTCAACACACTTTAATAGTGCTAATATTAGCTATGCTGAAAGGATATTGGTTCACTCAGTTAGCAAGGGAATGTGAAGTTATATGATCAAAAAGACAACAAATTGAATCATGAAAATGAAAATGAGAAACAATACTTAAAGAGTATCTAGTGTAACCTCAGGAGTAATGACAGATTTCAATTCTGATCTAAACCAAGTTCATCTATCTCAGAATTAAGGTCCATAAACTGAAAAATGTTCTAGAAAGGTAGATGAAAAAGGAAATAAGAGAAAGGAAGCACTGCCACTGGTAATAAATTAGTGACCTGAATAAATTTTTCTAAGAAGAAAAAGGAGAAAGGAAACCAGAGAATTCTGAATAGGAAGTCACAGTAGAAAGGTTTTGCCTGGTTTTTCAGGGTGTTCGGAAAATGGAATCTCGAATTAAAAAACATCATAAACTAAGTATCTCAACTTCCTTGTCTGTGATTTATTTTCTTAAAAATAGCACCAATTCATTTTAAGATTTTTCAGTAATGAGACAATTCTGGTTTTACTTCCATGATAAGTCATAGAGAAAAAGCATCAACCTCTAAAAAGCCTATCATGTTGTGGACCATCTTACTAGATTTTTCTCACAACCATTTCTTTGGTGTATGACAGCCAACAGTCTCATACCATAAAATCCCAGTCTGTTCTATGTTCAACCAAAAGCATATGATACTAAACAACAATTTCTTAAGACTTTCTGAGTTTACCTCCAAGTAGTTTGTCCCATGAAAATAATTTATTTCCAGTGCACGGCCTACCAAACATGCTTTCTTACCCACACTTTGTTTTACAATCCAGGATCCCTGTAAACATATCAAATGGAGAACATATTATTGCAGGTGCAAATAATCGGCCAAGGAACTAACCGACACTTAAACATGGCACACACCTTTGGTATATGTGGGATTAGCTTAAACCTTGAATTCCTATAAGCATCATCTCCCCTGACAAATTTCTTCAGCAGTGGAATGCTTTCCACTGGTATATGTGTCATATAGTACAAAGCAAGGCTGTATGTGGTTGAACCTGGAACCTGAATTTTGAATTTCGATAAGAAGCTTCAGTGTAATATGTTTCACTAGAGAAACTAGGTGCACAGTTCTAGGATTTGAATGGCAAAGCATACCTGTATGTTCACAATAAAGAAAAACTCCCTGCCACCTTGTGCTGCATATTTCTGCAATATTTGAAACTCCTGTGGTTATACAGGTAGTGGAAATCATTTCTTTAATTGCACATCAAGTATAAACATGTCAATCACCTGCACAATGCTCCCAGGGCGACCACCGAGGTCGTCTTCACGTTTATCAGACTTTAGCCAATCAGCAGCTACCATTTTCATCAATGTATCATTGACAGCAATCTGTTTGAAGACGAATTAACAAATGCACCCAAAATTAACACTAGTGAAAAAAATGATGGAATTGAACTAAGTCATCTTACAAGTTACATAACATTAGATTGTATTGGCTTGTGATGTGTTTACCTAAAGAAGTTGCTATATGACTAAAATTTTTAATTTGACAATTTAGAGATATCTCACTAGAAGAATGAAAAAGAACCATTTTTTCTTGGCATAGATATAATATTATGATAATAGATGTCTTCAAGTAGCAATTAGTACCTTTTTATGGTCTTGTAAATAGGTTCTACCACGAATCAAGAATGTTGATGGATCTGCACTTGCCCAACTACAAGGAAGTGAAAAGCTGGAGTCCTTTTGTAGTGTGGACCCATAACTACATGATGCTGCATCTCCTATTGGAGCATCTTGCAAGTCCATGTAACCTCTCCTTTGAACTGCATAAGGCCAAGTGAAAAGTAATTAAAGGTATATAAATGAGATGCAATTGACTAAGATTCATTATATTTTGTTAGATATTAAAAGCTGTGAGAATTTGTCAAAATTACCTGCAAGGCCCTGCAACCTTTTCATAAGAACTGCAGCCGTTGACAGCTTAGGCTGCTGAAGGTTCTGCATTAGTCATATTAACCAACAAAGCTAACATGTAACAAGAATGTTTAATTGACTGATAAGATGAACACAACTCAACATGGTTAAAATTTGGATAAAATGAGATATCCCTTTTGTTATATAATGCAAACTTGTTCTTTTTTTTTAAATCTTTCCGTCTCTTTGTAACAACTAGATTGAATGGACCTCACTTCTGACCCCTTGTCTGCTATTCTTGGTTTCTGTGTGAAATGTGGACCTTTATTGCACTAATCTGTGTGAACTCATTTAAGGGAACTTACTTCCAAATTTCTGATAAACGGTCTATTAGTTTTAGTTAAATTGTCAGGCAATAATGTTAGTAAAATATTAGGTTTTCAAGATAAAACAAAATACTTGTAAAGTCTTCTTATAAAAAAAAATGTTTCATTTTCCAAAAAGCTGAGGAAAATTTGAGGATAATAGCAATGATCTACCTGAGACTGCAATTGTGAATCCGAAGGCCATGTATCCTCCTGTTTATCATATTCTGGTTCATCTGGAAAATCAAAAAATTCATCAGCAGCATCATTCAATTCGAGGAATGATCCACTCATGCTAGCAGGTTTTGTATCAGATTCCTGGGACCCTTCTGTTCGTTCTTCACTCTTTCTATTCTCAACTGGCAATTCCACATTCCCTTCTACATCTTCAGTCAGTGACAAACTGATATCTCTCTTTTGTTCTTCCATTGAGACATCAGAGCTTGGGCATTTTCCCAGTTTTGCATGAAACATCTCCCTTAATGCTGCAAAGTAACAATGTTAAGTAATTGTCAGCATTATGACATGTCTAAAGCACAAGAATATTGATGAAAAAAAACTGAAGAGCAAATCTTCAGTCGATAGAATGAATGATACCTGCAACTCTCTCTAGCATCCTGATAGTAATATTTTTTGCAGAAGAGGTGAATATGTAAGGCAACCAAAATTTCCAATCAATAGCAAGCATGTGTTTAACTACTGATTCTTTTCCTTGGTTTATAGGAGATATCACGTACCCCCCACCTACAAATAGTGGAAATAAGTCATTATACAATCATCTTAAGTTTGCATATCTGACAAATAGATAAGCAAACTTCACCGACAAATTCTAAGCATACATTACTTTTAAGGCAGGCACGTGTATATCCTTTCTGAGGTCGACATTTTCGGTGGAACACAGAGTGGTAAAGAATTACTGTACAAAAGGCGCAAAGTAGTTTTAGGCCATTGTAAAGCTCTATGATGAGAGGAGAAAATAATGAATTCTCTGGTATTACCATACGTTCCATCCTCTTCCCTCCTCCAATAACGTCGTGCCAATAAATCTCTTGGTTTCATACCCCTACAAGCTAAATGTTTAGTCAAGATCTATTAAGAACCAGTATGGAAATAATAGTAGAATGAAGATGATCAACAATAAAAGATCTAAATTTGAATGGAATCTGACCAAGGTAGCCAATCACCACGCAATTTCTTGTGAATAATGTCTGTATGCCCATCAAGATGTTCTATTACACTGCCACGATCAAAACAGAAGTCCCACCTGCAAGAAACATCCATACCAACCCATTTAGCAGGAGAAGATATCAACAGATTACAGCACTAAGTTTACCATGCATGTAGTTCATAGCAAGTTGTCTCCAGTGTGTTCCATTTATTCATGTTTTTACTTAGACATTTCCAACATTGCTGTGGATGTGCCAAAGATTTCTAATCAAGAATTATGTCCAAGGTGTCTTGTGCTTGTCATTTCAACATCTTAAATTGATTCCTCTGAAGGCAACAGATGACATAAACTCACTCTGATCTTGATGGACCAAGAGACATAACTGCCCAGAAAATGGCCTCGGGAGTTGCATCAACAACACCTATAGCCATTATAGCTGGATGGTCATCCCAATGCTGAGGAAAGAAGCATAATCAATTTATAAAACAATATATTTAATGCAAGGGATCATCAGCCAAATTTGATGACTACCTCTCCAAGAAAATCATCATCCTTCACCTCTTTAAATAATCGTAATCCTGCACAAACTCTATGAAATAATTATAATATTAAAATAAGCAAAAATGTTCAAACAAATTTAATAGAATGTACCATTATTGCAGCCAAAAATTGTCCACGAAGAAGGTGCTACAACATCAGATGTTATTTGATTCATTTGCATAGATGAGATAGCATTCATATCTAGCAACAATTAGACAAACTTCTGTGAGAAAGGGAAAATTAAGCAACCAAATTTAGAAGTATCAAGATACTAAAGAACAGTACAAGAATAGTCATTTTCTTGGGATGCATATTTCAGAAACGCATATTAATCATAAGAACTTGAACTGAAAGCTGAAGTTAAGGCTTGGACTCTTCCATTATCAATCATGATTAGAACACTACTAGTGTCATCTGGAAAAGATGAGAATAAATATGCTCACCAAATGAATGCATGTGACTTCGTCTCCTACTCAACCTGTAATGTAAAAGTATCCAAAGTATAAGCATCATAGAGAAACATCATATGCCAGAGTAAACCTTGTCTTTCCAACTCAGATATTAAGATACAATAGATTAAGCACAACGATAATCAACCAAAGAAAATAAATCAATTTACAACAATAATCAACCTCAGAGATGGCCATCTTCTTTTTGAACAAGCCACAGTGTTATCTTCTTTTGTGGGGCACACCTACAGGTAAATAACCAGTGTCAATTAATTCCATTCAGAGATACTCGCTGAAGTATTGTAGAGAATCAAAACCTTCAATGTTGCTTCTATCAAGGAGCTTATCCATCTAGCTGCTTCTTCAGAACTTCTAGCACCCAACTGCAGAGACAAATTTCAGGACTACAATATTTAAATTGTCCAGGCAACATAATTCCTGACATCAGAAATTTTCTATAATTTGGAAGCCTTTACCTTAAGCTGATTGCTGTGATTGGAAGTGTTGTACAAGGTAAAAAGAAAGAAAACCTGTATGTTGGCATTAACTTTCCAAATTAAGTAGCAGGATAATAGTCTAAGAAAAGCTACTTTCTGTATTTTGATAGTATTCTCACATTCCCCTTGATATTTTCTCTCCCATTGTCATTTACACGGATGCAAGAATCAATTTGTGCACATCTTACAGGAACCTGAAAGAACAATATTTATGCACATGTTAGCAGTGGTCACTAATTACTCTCAAAAAATTAGAATGTACTTAATTTGGCTTCATCTAATGAAAGTATAAAAACATCATGATATTAGTATCTTCCATTACCTGGCTAAAATGTAAGATAACTTTTATGTTCTTTTTGGGCCGAAAGAGAACTTTTTTGCTTTACTTTTATGTTCATTAACATCTTGGTGTGCTAATAGAGAAAAAAAATGATTAACAGAAACAACAAATTGATTTTGATGTTGATATTCTGGTGGCTGATCATGAGTTATGAGGGACATGCTACTATATTTACCATTATAAGATGTTAATGCAGCTTACCCCTGCCATATATTTTGCATCTAATGTACACATTCTCACCCCTGTCTTCAGATCAACCAAGGTTACAAGGGAGCGACCTTATATGGCACAAATGCCGGTTTTTTACACCAACTATCCCCACACGCCACATTGACAGGAGCTTTGTACATTTGGTTACCCTTTGTTTCCATTAAATAGAATAAATGATTATCTACATCAGTGGTGTATTCATGCCTTTTAACTTAATTTAAAACTCGTGTTATTGTCATACAATATCAACATACCTCAGGGTGCTCAGTGTTTGTTTTCACAAAGTTGGACCTCCAAGACATTATATTTGTCTTTTAATATTATCTATTCTGTGTCTAAATTCAAACAAACTTTCAGTTGGATAGTTGCAAATATTGTGGAAAACTATAAATATGCTAAACAAATTCTTCACTTTTGGTAAGTGATTAAAATTTTCATAAAAATCAGTAGAGACACGAGAATCACAGGAATATTTGTATCAACCACCCCAATTTTCAATCTCCCTCACTATCACTGCACTTGATGGCTCTCCATAATTCATTCGCAAATGTTACAGCCGATCTCTAGGAACATGAATTTGGCCATGTTTTGGAACAACATGTGACCCAAGTAGATTAATAGTTTCCTTTGATCTTCCTACTCTTTTGAACTTTTCAACTTCTCCTCTCCCAAACCAGTACAGGATACATCTGGACAGGTCAGATGTAATGAGAAGGGTGCACATCAAAGCTGACAAACTAGCAACGCTTAAATGCCTCAGTAAAATCCCATAAATCTTCAAGTTTTTTTTCTTAATGAGGGTTTTCTTTCATTGGGTGTTTAAAATTAAAACTCAGCAATTACGTCATTAGCAATTTCTTTGCTGATTTCTCCATCACCTGGAGGACTAAACCAGTTCCCCAAATCCCTAGTTTTTCTTCAGCAAAAAAACAATTCCACACTACAAAACTTGTTATTGGAACAAAATTAACAACCCATTCAAACATGGACTCCATTCCATAAACTAGTTCCCCATATCAGTATCAAACGTGCTTTAATCACTCCATTGCTCTTCTGTGATGTTCCACGTCCCACCATTTCCCCTTCGTATCAAAGAACTGAAAAAAATCGCATCAAACTACCTAAATGAAATCCATATTACGATCTATATATGCATCTCAAGAATCAGTAGTATAATCGCTATACGAATCCCAAAATTCTCCTATATTCCCAATATATTCAAGCACACGTTTTGCTCCACGAAAACATAGAACAAAAGGTAAGTGACGGCAGAGGAAGAGCCACCACCTGCGTAGAGGCGGTGGGCGCGGCTCGGTAGCAATTGAGAGAGTTGTCACGATGGTCGAGGACGAAGTAGCGCTTGCGCGAGTACTGCAGCCCGAGCCGGTTCGACCGGAAGAGGTACAGCCACCCCTCCATCCTCCCTCGCCCCTCTCCTTCCGAGCTACTGCCCATCGGAATTCCTCTTCCTCCTCCTTCCTCGGATCCGTCGCTTCAAAGCGTCGATCCGAAGACGGAAAGAAATAAATTTGCTAGTTTCTCTGAGACGAAAGGATGCGTCGCTTGTGCCGTTCGCTTTCTTCCTCTACCAGTACGAGAAGGAGTAGAAGGAGACGAGGAAGCGGTCAGCTTTACGCGGCCTCAACAGCAACAGGTTGGCGCTACCAATATACTATACGGCAACGAGTAAGGTGAGACTCTGCCTTCGGCATGTAGCAGAAGAAGGTAGAGAGAGAGAGATGGGAAATAGGATTACCAGCTCTGACATCGACGCGGGCGATCCTTGAGAAGCCGGAATTCCTCGCGCTTCTCTCTCACATTAATCTATATATAATTCCTCTCCCTCGACACTTTTCATCTCACCAATCTTTCTATTTACCCTATTGGCTTTTGATGACATAAATAAGACGGGATTTCGGCGGGATTGGAGTCGAAAACATATTGGGATTAAAATCATTAATATAACAACGAATTTTGGATGGGTCAACTGTTGTACCGGTTTTCTTGAGTCAAAGATTTTGATTTCTTGTGATTGGAGAGGTGATTGGTAATAGAATCTAATTTTCCTTTTGTAAAAAAATTAGAATATCAATATGGGCAAATTCTTCCAAAAAAAATCCCCCCCCCCCCCTTTTTTTTTTTTCTAAACTTCACGTTTTTTTATGATACTAAAATTTCCCTCAAAATATACAATAAATTCAAAGAAAATGAGTCCTCTGCCACAAAAAATAATAATAATAATATTTTTTCTGAGGAATTCATCCTATTATTAAAACTCGAGGATATATATATATATATATATATATATATATATATATATATATATATAGAAAAAATGCCAATAATTTTTGCTCCACGCAAAAAGAATGCGATTGGATTTGCTTATGGAAAGCCATTGGGAGCATCTGATGCAGACACCCACGAATCATTCATTCAAGTTAGTGGTGCTCATGCGGTGTTCTTCATGACTGCCTCAAAAGTCTTACCATTGCTAAATGGCAGCTGTTTTCTTCTCATGAACAATTGACCACAGTAATCTATATTGATATTTCCGCAATGTATACCGGTCAAGAGGTAGAAGCTTCAGATTTGCAAGTAACAGAGTTGGATTGGTCGAGTTAGGGGAAGCAGAGTGACTCGAGGAAGGAAGTCATATGAAGAAACCTGGTTTTAATATGGCCACAGGAAGGTTGGTGGTGACGAGGGCAAGCTTTTCTTGACCAACTCTAATGGAAGCACTTGATTTGTCAACATGTCTGGCCAGCAAAACCTGCCCCCGATATGGATTCGTATGCTCTGTTTTCCATCCCATCACCCCCTTCCTGTCATAGCATTTTGTTCAGCAACTCTTCCTTCTTCAAACCTTGATTCTTCAGGTGTAGGTTTCTTACTATACATATATGTGAAGGAGTGATCACAAATCTCAAATGTCTAATCTAATAGATGCTTTAACATAGATATCCTTTCGAGTGCAAATCCAGAAGAAGAATAGATATTACATGAATCTTCTTAGTTAAACCTTATGTGAAGTTGCTGTACTAAAAGAAGGCTGCTTTCATCAACATAATACGCAAAACTAAAGCAGCAGTTGTCTGATTAAATTCATTAGAGAAAGGAGAGGAATTAAAGCTCATATTCTCCGATGACAGTGACATGCGGCACATAAATTATGAGAAGATGTTATTACGGGGAAACAAAAACCCTATACAACTTGCTGTACTTCAACCATGGCAAGCCTCCCTGTCGTAGGCCTCATCGAAGACAAGTATGAGAAGGTGGGCAACCTGTAATCTGAAGACTTTTTTTAGTCAAGGAAAACGCTTTGGGTCCACAGAAAAGAGAGAGAGAGAGAGAGAGAGACAGTTGGTGGTGTGTCATTTGGATTCCTTGAGAATGACGCAGAGTTGGCACATCATGACACATCTCGAGGAGACTTCAAAGTTGTTGCTTGGGTGTGTTTTGGATTCATGTGAGGAAAGGTTTACTTGGGGAATTAGTCCTTCTCTGGACAGGTTATGAATGCATGGGTTGGTAGTTGTTGGTTGCCACTGTCGGGAGTGCGAGGAAGATGATATGTTTCTTGAGATGATGGAAAACCCAAATGGTTATGCTGTAGCAAATACTATTGAGCTGAAGCATTTGTCGTCTTCATCTTGCAATCAGAAAGAGGAAATCGATGATATGGTGCTTTTAATTATTCGAGAAAAATATCATACTCGCTTGACTTGATTCTGAGGTCATTTAATCTGAGCATAGATGCGTAGCTATCCAATCATAACAGCATAATTCTTTGTTCCATTGAGAACTGTCAGCATTCATTGAAAGGGTATATATGCTATTAAGTCCACTAGTTTGATTCATATGGAGTAGTAATATGAAACACGAGACATATAATGACGATCACAACAATGCAAATAATTCATAGGACCTTCCAATATAGTAAGAAAAAGGTCTTAAAGAGACCCTCTTGACCCAACCTTAAGACATACTAAAATCCTATGTTAGACATGTTTTCATTGTGAGTTTGAGATAGATGAATAGCCATCTAATTACACTGATAGGACGATGTCGTAGTGACCGACTTTTCTAATTATTAGGGTTTATTTATTTCCTCGACATTTCTCCTCAACATTTTCTTAGCAAACACTTCAATTTTAGACTAATATAGCTTGAAAATGCCATCTATCTTCTTCATAGGGAGAAGGGTTCTAAAATGGATAATATCTCTGGTAATCAGGATCAATTCCTGAAGGGTGCAAAATGAAATTTTGGCTACATGATTGGAGTGGTAATAAATAATAATATTACCACAATCCAAAAATTTAACAGTGGGAAAACCAAATTTCCATACTAATCAAATGGTACCCTAAGAGGGGAAAAATAAAAAAAGTATGGGGCCTTTTTCTAAACTTGCAGAATCATTCATCTTAATTTTTTTTTGAAAAAACAAAATAACACTAAATGAGTTTAGCAGTGAAGTATTTAGGGGTTATTTGGTTAGACACAAGCAGGAAATTTGCAATTGTGAACCAAGACATTTCACAAAAAATATGAGATGAATCAGATGTTTAGTTGCCTCTCTTGCATCTGAAACCTAGTAATTGCAGTGGTTGTATGAGAGTGCCCATAATAGCAGAAACTTCAATAGCCTAAAATGAATATGGACTCCTAGATGCAACAAAACAAACAAAAAATTTCATACAAATGGAGTAAAAGAGTGCAAGCAACCAAACTACTTAGTTGATGCAATACTTCAGATCCAAATTCGGATATGTTAATCACAACAAGAAAAGCAATGTGGAGAAGCTCTGCAATAACAGTTCTCTGTTCATCCACTTCATAATTGCATTGATTCTATTACCCCTTGAAAAAACACCTAATCAAATGATGAATGACACTTGGAAGGTTACACACTTCCAACCTAGTAAGATCCAGACAATGAGTTCATACAAAACTTCAAAACCATGGCTCTAACACAGCATATGATGACCTTCACAGCTTCTGATGTCAGCTACATAAGATGATGTAGGAACAAGTGATGATCTGTACTGACATAAAAGATACAAAGCTGACTGGACTGCTCTATTTGTATTACACAATCAAGCTGATCCTTGGAAATAATGGATGGTTTAGTTATAGTTCTCATGAAAGTAATCTTAAGTCGGCCATGTTACCAGGTCTCATATCCAGAAGTGGAAAAGCTATAGCACCAGAGAGCCTCTCAAAAATATCCTGAATACTAGATTGTCCCTTATCATTAGATACCCATATCACCCTGTCAAATAATTATTATCCGTTATGAGATGTATAAGTTAGACATGTACCCTTCCAGTTCTTGATAGTTTATCTTTGCCTCCTTGGTCTGCAGGAGGTCAAATTCCAGTGCCCTTTTTTCATGCTCTTTAATTTGATTACTGATCAGTTCAACACTAGAGCTTCTCGATTATAGTTTGGCCCAAGAACATGCAGCCATCGAGGTTATTAAGCAGCTTGTCTATTTGCTAGAAAGATCCACACTACATAGAGCAAATGGAATTATGTTTAGGCTTTGCAAATTGCAACCTCTTGTTGTCTTTGCACTAATTATTGCTCCATCAAGAATATACCTGGTTATTTCCACTATAGAACCAGCATCATATCTATAGGAGTTCCAACATAAGTTCTCTGACCATATGTGAACCATATGAAGATTATTTTTGTTGCAATAGACAAAATTGTCATATGCTCGTTATTTTATATAGTATCAAACAAAATTTATGAATGCACAAGCATATCATGATTCTTTTCTTCCATTTATCAGTTTCTTTCCACTTTTTTCTTTTTAAGACTTGTAAACTAACAAGCTAACAAATTTATTTTTCATGTCTGATACTTCAACACCCAAATATGTAAGTCACAAATGATGTAATGATGATAACCCCAGCAACACGTCAGTAGCTATAATATGTCTTAAAGCTTTCATGCATAGGGAATAATAGCTGTAAAAATATAGCAACCAAAATCCAAATATTACTACTAATATATGAGATGCCATCCATAACAGCCAAAATTGTCAGTGACAACTATGCTACAAAGGGCTTAAATTCAATTGAGAAGAATCTTCAAAAAGCCACCAAAATAATATAACGAGGGTGGGTCTTGTACCTTGAAGCATTTGGTTTTATAATCTAAGGTGCTAATAACTTGTAATTGTCTATCTTCTGAGATTGTCTATGAAGATTTCCCAATGGATAGATCAACATGAACATAAGCGATACATGCAACGAAAAACAAGAAAACAGCAGATATCAACATCAAGGGTTCTGCAAACATGAAAACTGGGTTGAAATCATAGTAGACCTGCAGCAAAAGGACAGTCAAGATGAATAAATTAATTCCAGTTCCTGTGTCAGTCAAGTACTTATTTTTCAACATCAGTACTTTCTGTGTCCTTGTTATGTTTATGTCAAGGCATATGCATAACAAGAACACAGGGCCTTGAGTAAAATGAAATGTATTGAAAGCATCAATTTCACTAAAATGAGAAGAACTACCTGGAAAGGGGTGTTATGCTCTGGCACCACATTTTTCTTCTGGAGAACTACCGTCGTCCTCCCAACAACATCAAGATATGAATAAGTCATCTGCATAATGGAACAAATAAATTCTCATTCTGGTCAGAAGGCAATCGCAGGCATAACAGGAAAGACAATTAGTTGTATAATAGATTATCAATTCACTATAGAATTTTCAGATCTCTCAATAGCAGCAACTGTGTTTTATTGATTCATGTTTATTCATAGTTTTGTACCACAGATGATATATACAAATTATCATAATTTTGAGTTTTGAGGAGTTATGAGCCCTGCTGTATCGTGCTGACGTGGTATTGGCACAAGGATCTGGGCCATGCTGATTAATAAAATGTGCCCTTTTGCACACTTCTAGCTTGTGTTATGTAGTGCAGATCTCGTGTGCGTCATGCTAGTGCTGGTCATGTTGTATAATTTTCTCATGCCAGCACATTATGGACATGCATGGGTGATAATTAGGGCATAAAGTATGAACAAAAAGTTGTGATAAACGAGTTAAATGGTTAGATACTGAAAGGTCTTCTGAACAATGCATGTTGTCAAGAAGCAAATAAGGAGTTGGGAATGTTCAAGAGAAACTATTTACATATATGACACATGTTTCAATGTTGCAACAACATTCAAATCCTAGAAAATGTTAATAAAAGCCTCTTAAACAAAGATGCTTCACTTCCAATGGATCACATAGGGTGATCCTTAGTTCCATAATTTAAGAGAACACTAAGTATCTAACTTTTTGATAAAAATTGTATCCAGCAGTCATAAAGCGTATTGAAATTGCATGATAATTATCTCATTTTGACAGCATGATTAGTCCAAGTCACACAGCCTCTGGATATTCAAGATATATTCACTTTGCAATAAAAAATCGTGGGATCATTAACTTCTAAGAATAATATATAACTTGATCAAACAAAGTAATTGCAAAGTGAATGCATTATATATATTTAGTTGATAGATGCATTTTGTATATTTAGTTGCTACCTATCAAGAATGAATTGAAGAATCTACTTTGGTTGATTAAGACCACTTATTCATGTAAAATGCCAAGGTCTTTTACACTAAGTTGCATGAGAAAATGCCTGACTATCTATAAGCAAATTAAACATTTCACAGAAGTTTAAATAATTTATTTTCAAAGAAAAGATGCGTATTCTCACTACATGAATAGAACATCAAATCACAAATTCTGAATGAAAAAGGTCTTTCAAATAATTTTGCCCACAAACATCTCAAGAGGAACTAGCCCAAATTAGCATGGACATATTAATCAACTATAACACAAAGCAGCTACCTAAAACAGGAAAATCTAATATACCCTATGCTGGTGCACCTGTATCAGGTCATATAAATTTTCTTGCATAAACAGAAAATAACAGAAATTTTTTTTTGCATAAAGGATCTCCCCAGGTGAAGCATTCATAATTAACCCTTATCTAGGAGACTATGAACATTGTCCAAACAAGATATACTTAACCTAACTTATCAAGGTTGCCTATTTAGAGTATGTCAGAGTAGATATAATTACCTCAAGATGCTGATCCACTGGGAAGGGAACTGCAGCTGTAGGGTTTCTTGATCCTTCAGGAAGAATGACCTGCAGCAATACAGAAAAATAATTTTTCTTTCACAAAGTCTGCGAAAGCAATTTTTTTCTCAAAATCTAGTTTCCTAATATTTGTAATTAAATATAATTAAAAATGAACTTCCTATAACAAGAAACCCAATCAAGTAACTTTGCTACAAAAATTTTGCCATTTCTTATTCCACAATTAAGACAAGGATACTTTAACTTGCTTGTCATATCCATATCAAGTACATATCAAGTATGCATTAGACATGATACTTGGACACTCATAGGATCATCAACCATTGTTATATAAGACTTACTTTAACTGTTAGATCATCAACCATTGTTTCAATAAGAGGGCATCCAAAACTGAAGTTGAGGTAACGCCGGCCATCATGTGATTCAAACAGGAAATCTTGCAATGGCAGCCCATAACCAATGGTGAAAGTGGCCTTCCACCCTCCAAATAATGGGTACCTAGGTTCTATTTCTAGTTCCGACTGAAAAATGCACATGAAAAAGATATGTTAGCATGTAGCATAAAGCAAACCATCAAGAAATTGTATCAGATACCCTGCATACTTATTTATATAACTAAGGATTTTTAAAGATGGAATGCAATTACTCGTTAAAATTCTGAGCAGGCAACATATGCAAATCTTAGTAAATTAATGCCATTTTAGTTTAGAGGCATATCTAACTTTATCAAATGACAGATTAGAAGTCAGTCAAAAGTGACGACTGGATGTGTTGGCCATGTATCAGTATTGCATCAACTATCATGCTAAGACCATGCTGATGGTTAACACACTAAACATGTCAAAAACTGGAAGGCTAACACAACTTCAGACAGTGTCACATTAAACCAATCATTTTAATAACTGTGCCAATGTAACTTGCATTGGATCAGCAGTAACATGCATGGTGCTCATACTCAGCATCGGACATGCCAATCACTATGCAAATGAAATTTTTGAAGAAAATATTTTGCGTTAAGTTTTAACAAGTACCTTCTGGGAATCGATGTGCAAATGAGATGATGAGATGTTTCCAATCTCATCACGATAGTATACTGAATGAACTCGGGGGGGCAGCTTCATAAGAAGGTGCCTAAAGGAAGCAACACCGCTGACTGATTGCTTAAATTGATATTCAAGCCTAGCAAGAATGTTTGGTAAGAATATCAGCTAACAAGCACTAAGCATCTTAAAAACCTTTTACAATAATATAGGCATGTCCTTGAGTAGCCAATTTAAACCATAAATAAAGAAATGATAGAAATCAATAAGACCGCATACAACACTATCAATATAACCACTTCCAACAGTATAATGAATAAAAAATTACTAACAGACCAATCAATAAGCTACATAGAAAGTTCCTCTAAATTTATTGCACAGATTCATTATTGGTAAAATATCTCATTTCTCCCTCTTTCATACTTAGGAGGCCGAATCTCTTCAAATTACAGATAATCATCATAGGAGGCTCATATCCTATCAACTAGACAACTGTCTAGCACCTGATAGTGAATGGAACCTAGGCCGCACATTTAGCGCCTAACACTTTTAAAAATACCAACGGCAAGTATCCCCAAAAGCGAGTGATTCCAACTAGCTCTTAAATTATTTTGGGTGATAAGAGTGAGGCATCAAATGGCATAGATCGATAAATTTGGCAAATCATGATGTGAGTTTCATATGCAGTTCTAAATAAAATTCTTATCGGGTCTTCTTTTTTGGAGTTTATGTTAGTTGTAAGTTGGTTCTAGTCCTATAGGATTGGGGACTATAGAACGAAGTATTACCACATATTATCAGGTCTTCTTATCAGGTCCTATAGAACGAACTACGAAGTATTACTGCATATTATGTTCTAAACTATAGATGGTTCTAAGTAAAGGAAAATATAAAATTCATAATTTATACACCATAAGCTATCTAATATTTGGGACATAAGGCTTACATATTGCTTTACAAGCAAAGATGTCATATATTACTTTAATATCAAGGAGTTCTCATCTCAATTTGCTTCATTATATACATTATATATTTTGTTCCTACTTCCTAGTCCATATTTCAGTATATGAGCTGCATTCTTGAGCAAGCTATACCTTATATACTGAAATATATCCATCATCATATGAGATATCATTGCAAATAAGTAGAGTAGAAGATGTAGCAGGGCTCTACATGTGTTTCCAATTATATCTCGGACTATACAAACTCAAAAAGAGGTTGGTATTGCTGCTGCAAAGCAATAGCAGTTCTCAACTTCCAAGATTCCTGCCAAGTTCTCTTCAACTTGGATTTATGCAGGTCACTATAGATTTTGACTACTACTAATTTTCAGGAGATATAAAAATAGGGCAGCAAAGTAGCCAAATGCGACTTTGGGTTTAGAGGATCGAAGGAGTAGAGGAGAAGAGAGACAAAGAGATGGTAATAAGAAGACAAATCCAGCAGCCAATTTTCTCAATTAAAAAAGCGATATGTTGACAAATTATTTAGTTCAACGAAAAAAAACCATTAAGATGGAAAATATTCAGCATTTCCTCGTCTTAGAATTCGGATCTTTCTGTTCTCAACAAAATCAATGTGGAGGTTAAACAAGATTGGTATTCTGTTTTGAAAATTATGGTACACATAAGTAAAGCCATGTTCATAAGTGGAGGTTAAAATAATGTTCTGTTTCTGATAATACAAGGACATTACAGATTACTCCTCAATATCTGATACCAAACCATTAGTTGAGGCCCTTCAAAAAGAACGTGGCACCATTTGTTATATTGACTAAATGAATATAGTGACAAGAATGTCTTTACCAATTCAAGACAATCAGAGAAACATGAGATTAATGTAAATCGAACAAGGCCTACAAGAAAATCAAAAGCAGAAAATGATATCGGATATAAAAGCATTTTGGGAGCAAAATTGGATAATCTGCATAAATTTAAGACGTATAATATGTGCATATAAATTCACATCTATAACTAGAGTCACACAGTATAGGGACTATGATTCTTAAGATTTCCTGAACTAACCTTGAAAAAACTCCTTTGTGTCGTGCTCCAGCATGTTTTAATTTGTAATGATCCCTTATCTGAAGGCTTCCCCAGTGCGAAATTTCAATCTCACGAACAAGTTCTTCAACAACTGCAAAGGGATTGTTATTCTCGAAATGCACAATTACTGGAGAGTATGAATATGGTCCATGATCATGGTAAGGGCCATATCTTAGCTCAGAACCAACACGAGTAGTTGGGTCCACTCTTGTAAAAGATTCCACTTTGTTACTGGGAGTCTTAATACTCGTAATCTGCTCCACGATCTGATAAGGTGACAGTAGAGTTGCACTATCACGGTAGTACACAAGCTGTGGTTCTGATTGGCTAATCTCTGCTGGGAAGGGCTCAAGCAAATGAGTTAGCACATAAAGCACCTCCACTGTTGTTGCCTCACCAGACTTCAAAGGACTACGTAATGAAACAGAGTAGAGCTGAGCACCATTTGGTGCATTTGGAGATTCACTTGGATTCACCGAGAGAGGCACATAGGTCTTCTTTTTGCGTTTCCCTTCAGCTACAGATGCTTTTAGTATTGCTAAATGTTCAGCTTCAGTAGGTGCGAAAGCAACAAGAACTTCCGAAACTTCAGATGTGCCAGCATTTTCCACCTAAACAAGTTTCATGGACACTATACATCACGGAACACCAATCTAAAAGACTATCAGTGAGGAAAACAATATAGTGTTGCATCAGCAGTAATTTACGGAATAAAGTTGGTCTTAGCGTCAAGAAGAAAACGGAACCCACAAAATAATCTTTTTTTTCCCCTTCAATCCAACACTGGGGAGATGAAAGAAAGCAGTTTCAATTTGAGTAGGAAAACATTGTACTAGATAACGTACGATCATAAGACATCATCAAATGGTCAAATTAAGTAGAATCAAAAAGAAATCCTGAAAGATGTACCTTCAAAGTCAAGAAAACCCTTGTGATGGGAGCGGTGACGTCGATCTGCAAACAGCGCCGAGTGCAACAACAGTTAGATCTAAAGGAATCCATGGATCTACACAAGACGAGCCAACCAAGCAACGAAAATAAAGGAGAAGAAGAAAAGAAAAGTTGGACGGAAATTTCTTTTCTCCGTGCCGGGAGATCTCACCCTTCTCTCCGCGCTGAGGACTCGAATCTCCGGCGATGAAGAGACAAGTTGGAGGATCGAGAACAAGGAGAGGAGGAGAAAGAGAAAGACCGCCATGGCGGCGCTGGTTCTTCCCATTCTTCGACGACTTCCACCCTTCTCCTCGTCCCTAGGAACTCGCGACTTCCCGACCTTCCCAAATATTTCAGATAAAATTACATATGTATCCCTCCCAAGTCGATGATTTATGTGTCAAGGGCCAATAAAATCTCCTTTATTTCTTACAAAACCTATAATTCGAAAACCCTTCAAGGATAAATATGTAAAAGCAGTTTCTTCAGTTTTCTTTTTTCTTTTTGGGATTTTATTAAGATGCACGTGCTTGCACGTGCCATCTTACAACATGAATGCTGATGATTTAATTAGCATAAATATTTTTATTCTCGATTACAGATTAACACAGGAAACACCGAGCACCAAATCTAGCTTTGTTCACACCATCTCCACTCATCATTGTTTGCAATATCATCTTTCACCCACATATATATATATATATATATATATATTTATTTATTTATTTATTTATTTATTTATTTATTTATATATTTATATATTTATATATATATAGAGTAGGTTTCTACATCGGTGAAAGATGATATTGTAAGTATAAAATTATTAGGAAAAATTCTCCAAAAAAATATTATTTTTTAGTAGGACACTATTTATTTTCTAAAAAATAATATTATATCTATTATTTATCTCGTTGATCATCGTCTCTCTTTACCTCTGCATCTTTAAAAATGACGTTGTTATGAGCATGTCCTTATTCGATTTTACCTTTTGTTTTTACGTATTACTAAAACTTCGCTTTTATGCCAGTGCATATCATGTAAAGGAGGAGAGAGAGAAAGTCTCATCGTGATCGTCTTATTTCCTTCAATTGTGATTGATAACTATGACATGTGAGGAAGGCTCGGCAGCAAATATATCAGAAGGAGGTGAGGCGCAAGTGACATCATGGTCACCTTCTTGCCCTTCGTCGAGACCAATAATCGTGATGCATAAAGAGAGCCCAACGATCGATGTGGCACAAGACGATGGGGCAAAGATAGCATCATGATTACCTCCTTACCCCTAGTCGAGATCAACGAGTGCAACATGTGAGAAGAATCCAATGATCAACGTGACGGTGGGACGAATGTGACATCGTGATCACCTCCTTACCCTTAATCTCATCCTCCACTTTGACACCGTTGAGTAATGACAAGGCCTTACGAGAGGATGAAGATGAGCAACGAAAGTCAGGTAGAGATTAATTATAGTCTCATCTTTGATTTAAAAAAAATACTCTATCAAACAAAAAAAATAAATAAAAGCTTGAGATTTTTTTTTTAGAATTTATCGAAATCATCAAGTCAAATTTAAGAACTATATCATGATATTATTTTGTTGTCGATCAAGATAAAATGCTACATTTATTACAAAGGAAAAAAGGAATCCCTAAACAAACAACGAACACCAAGTGCTTCATGTTTCAGAACCTCGAACAATTCCCCGGCAAACCAGTGCTCCCATCAACCACGACGATCTCCGCCTTGTCGCAGCCGATCACATCCTGTCCAAGCTTTGCGCCCGCCGCTTTCAGCCCTTTCAAGGAGGCTGCCTGATTGAACAGGTTGAGCACCGGCAGCTTGGAGGCCGGAGGCATCTTCCCCGCAGGCAGCAGGCTGGTGAAGTCGTCCCCCATCAATGGCACCTCGAAGTCTTCCTTGTTATGCTTCACCACGTTGCCGTTGGCGCTGATGTGCGCGCCAGGCTCCATGTGGTTGGTGGAGAAGCTTGCTTGGCTCGGGAAGTTGGGGTACAGACTGACGTACCCTCTTAGGTACATCATGTCGATGAGGAACTTCTTCCACGAAGCCTGCCACCCGTTGGTCCTCGACTTGGGAATCTGCACCGGGTTGTTCTTGGCGTCGTCGGTGAACCTGGCGTTCATGTAGGCGTAGAACTCTCGCCAGTGCTTGGGGAAGAAGAGCGCGCCCCAGCTGCAAGGGAGCTGATGGAGGTACGGCGTGTTGGGGTGGATCCGTTTGAAGAACTCGGTCGCGTTCCACTTGGGCCTCTCCTTCACCACCTCCACGAGCCGGGGGGTGTAGAGGGAGATCGAGGAGAGCTCGGGGAGCGACACCTGGGGGTCGTAGTGGTAAGCCAGGAGCGCGTACTTGATCCACAGGTAGTAGTAGGGGGAGACCTCGATGTCGTCTTCGAGGAGGAGGCCAAACTCGTCGTCGTCGGAGGGGTACCAGCTCTCGCTCACGGCCCGGATCAGGCCGCCCTGGATGATACGCCGCCGCACCAGCTTTGGCCCTTGCGCCCATCGGAAGGACCCGACGACCTTGAGAGTCTCCTCGTCGACTTTGCTGTCCATGTTGAAGCTCAAGCGGACCTCGTCGCCGAGGTAATGTGCCTGCTGCAGAGATCTGAGAAGTCTCTGTAGAGAGGATGCTCGGTTCTGGGTGATGATGTTCACGGTGATCCGCATCCGGTTCCAATCTGCAACGAACAGGCCGTGGACGTAAGAAACAAGGTTACATGTGAGCTCGGAGGGTTACATTTCTTACTCGGCAATGCTGTTGGCCGGAGATCAGCCATCCACAAGGCCTTGGACACAGCGGTCTTCGGCAGAAGAACCAGAGCAGTGCCATTTGCGCTGCCTTCGGCCGCCATTCTTAGCGCGTTCTTGACGTTCGCATCGATGTCGTCGACCGCGATCAGCAGACTCGGGTTGTGGATCTTGAGGAGCCCCTTCAAGCTCGAGTACACAGCCTGAACCACCGGGACCTCCGAGTTCGACACGCCTGAGATCGCTCCGACTTCCAGATCAAAGATCTTGAACCGTCTCTCCTTGCACACGACCTTCGGCCACCCGAGAACAGCTACAGCTCCCTCGCAGGAGCAGGAAGAACTCCCGCCTGAGACAGCAATGTAGGCCTTCCTCCCCACCGTCTTCCGGAACTTCTCGAGAAGAGGGGAGAGTGCCGTCACTTCATCGAGGGAATGCGCGTAAAACAGAGCGTCGATCTTCTGAGGGTTCATTGCAGCCCACTGAGTAATATAACCGGTCGACAAAGCCCGCCACCATTGATCATCCCTGACCTGGACGATGTCCTTGAAGATGACAGTGGTTTCGGAGACGTAAGCAAGCCTGTGCTCGCTGTCTCCCCACGTCTCCTTGTCGTTTGGATCCACAGGCAGCACATACGACCCAGCGTTTCTGTACTTCTGAAGCTGATAACTGCACCGATGCACGCAACATGAGACTCGACTCGGTGAAAGCCAAATAGAAAGCAAAGACATTACCTGAGATGCAGGTCTTCACCGGTCATGAAAGTGAAGGGTGTCTCCACAAACAACGTCTTGACAAGATCTGCAGATAGAAACCAAGAGCTCGACAGGAAATCAACCTGCACAATCTTGTCCACGGTGATGTCATAAGCAGGATCGGGCAAGTAGAGGCCTGCTTCCTTGGAACGGAACTTTCTGTAACTTGGAAAGGTGAAGTCCTTCTGCCTGAAAGGTAAGATTCTCCCAATGCTCCCCAGGACTGAGTTCCTGTACTTGTCAGTCCCTGCAACATGGGACAAGATCTCCAGCATTTTCTTGCCCGGGATCATGTCATCATCCAGGATATACACGAAGTCTGCCTCGGTCTGCAGGGCCATCTGAAACCTTCCGTAGTATTTGAAGTCGTAGCTCGAGCTGATGAAGCTGATTCTGGAGTTGTTGTAGCTCTCTACGATCCTTCTCAGTGAGAGCTCGCTTGGGCTGCCGAAAGAGAGCACCCAAACATGGTGGAAAGGCAGTGTCTGGTTGAGCAATGAATCGAGTTGTGCACAGAGTGTCTTCCTCTTGAAATGGTTCAAGATGACAGTGATCTTTGGGATGGAAGGACCCTTTGGGCTCCATTTCGACTCCATCCTCATAAGCTCGGCAAGCGTCTCCGTCCCCGAGCTCTCCTCCTGGAATGCCAACACTTCATCGTATAGCTCCCTCTTGAGCTTGATCATCAACGCATCGTCCGATTTCTTCTGTACGAAATCGATCTCTTCGTGCTCACAGACCTCGGCGAGGAAGTCGCCGGCAGGGACCTCTTGGGTGCTCGACGGGGCGTGCGAGTGTTCGACGAATTGCGTCCAGTGGTGGGCGATCCGGGAGGCCCAAGAGAAGTCAGCTCCGCTGCGTTGGCCGACGGAGGAGCTCATGTGATACAAGAGGAAGGTAGCGTACATGGCGAAGGCGAACTGAAGGCAGGTCAGGGCTGCAACGAGGCGGAAAGAAGCAAGCTTTGGAGTCTTCATCTTGCTCGATTTACCCACGACATAGTCATTGAGCATCCCTTCCAGGTGCCGACTGTTTCTCATGGTCAGAGGACGAATGAAACCCATCAAAGGAACTCGGGAGATGTGGTAGATCTGACGGAAAGCTAATTCTCTTCGAATTATAGTCCTAAATCTTACCAACTCACACGAGCATCTGTATAAACATGGAGAAAACAGCAGAACATCGTACCTCAAAAGAAAGAAGGGAAACGGAGAAGCCAATGTAGGTGTTCAGTCTCTGCTGCAGTGTTGGAATTGTGACTCTATGTAGGTGGAGTTTGATCTGTATAAATAGAGGAGAGGAAGAAGAAGATCTAAAGAGAAACTCATACATCTCTCTTTGGTGTAACACCGAAATGCCTTCTGCCAAACATTGCGAGTGGAAAGAGGAGAGGATTTGATCTTAGTCAAACAATTTTTTGCATGAGTTCTCACTGGAGTTGCAGCCATGCTTCATCCAGAGGTCAACAGAGAGACTTCTTACATGTTAGTCAACGTTTGTAGAGGCAACAGCCAAGGAAACTAATCATCCATTAATTACCAGTTCTAATCACTTTCTATCCTCGGTGAACAGTAGAGATCGAATGCTCTCATTACACATAACATCAGAACAGAGTGAATCGCTGCAGAAACTGTGATTTAATGCAGATATTTTACTGCCATCACCTAAGCTGGTTTGACTTTTAGACTCTCAGCTGCTGGTTGGAGATCTAACGACAATGTTGGAGTTTGACCACAATCAAATCTGAGACCAGATTTGTGTCTGGTCTTGAAAAGTGTTGATGACAGAATCTGGGATTCTAACTCACAAGATCATTTGGAGATATTTCGGATGGAGAACAACTGGATGAGATATATGTATGTACACATGGCACTGTCAAATTTAGGCAGGTTTGGCCTCAGATCTTTGATGAAGAGGTCAACTGGAAGAGGAGAGTCAACTTGAGTCTCCATGGGAGAGCTGTCAGCATAGCTCCCATTTCAGGTGACCTTCAATGTCCTCAGGCTGTAAAATTAGGCATGGGAATTTGTCCTAAAGATAGGCAAGTACAAATCTGCAGTGACTTCCATCCCTCACCACCTTCCTTGAAGGAGCTCAGTGGAATGGTGCCTTACTGTGAGAACACTGCAAGTTGGTAGGGGAGTCTGCTAATGAGCATGGAATTCACACTACCCACAACAAGCTCACAAACTCCTACCAAAAATCTTAGGGTTCCATCTAAATCTTAATGACAAAGTAGCTTTTTTTTCTTATATTATTTTCCTAATTGCTTATTCATCATTTAGAATTTTTGACATGCCATGTTTGCTATCAAGTATTTTTATAATGGAGGTTGAATTTTATTTTCTGCAATAAAAATATATAATTTGGAAAAGGTAGATGGAATTATTTTGTAAATATAATTGTTTTAGAATTTGCACAACACTGTGAATGTTAGTCCCAATCAATCAAGAAAATAGAGGATTGTTCGAATATGATCCATTACATCAATATGTCCAAATGTGATACCAAAACAAAAGATTAACAGTATCTTATGAGCAAACAGTTAGATAATCTTTGCTATTATTTAATAGAAAAGAAATCTTACCAAAAAAAAATCATAAATTATTAAAATGGATAAGGATGTCAGAGGTTTTATATACGACCACCATGTCTTCCTCGCTCTAATAAAAATTTAGAAGACAATTGTAAGAACATGAATAAAAAAATTAATATGATCAAAATTAGAATACTACACGAATGATTGAAAAATATCGAAAAAGGCAGAACAAAAGAAATCCCCATTTGAGAACTGCCCTTAGAGAAAATAAAAGCCAAAAAAATTTATGTACATCTTTAAAGATATATATTATGATTACAAGATGGAATCATTTATAAACATAGTAGTACATATTTCAAAACAAAAATTAAGACATCACATTGCGCAAATATGTATGTTCAAATGTTTGCATGTCAAAATATAATTGCTAATATTCTACTATGATTTAAGAACACTAAATACCTCATATTGACATGCCAAAATCAGATCATTGTTAACTAAATAACCAGCAGGCATTCGGGAAACCACACTAGTAAAGCATTAACATCAAATAACCTGAAGAAATGAGAGGCAAACTCATCTGACAAACCTTGAATTCAGCAGGCCCAATGGATAGTACTAGAGCAAATATTTCATTGTGAAATTACTAATAATGAAGCTTTATTTTCCTATTCAGCATGAATGCTGAAACAAATCTTCTTCCAAAATTCACAAAAAAGGAGTCACTCTACGACCAATATAACCCCATACATCACCCATGTGACGGCTACAACAGAGCAATGACCGACTCATGTACAACGGGACCACTAGTAATGTTTGAAATACCAAGACCATTATCAAACACATCAGCAGATACATCTCCAACCAAGATAGCAAATACGATGATGCTGGTATCAACTAGTTACACCATACAGTCTAATTATTTCTTGGAATGAGGATCTCCTTACCTATATCCACCTCCGTATGGTTGCTGCGAACCGTAGTTGCCCATACCCATCATGGGATTGTATCCAACCCCAGGCATACCAGTTCCACCCATAGGGGTTCCCATCGGCGGTCGTGGCGGCATTCCCATGCCCATAGGTTGATTGATGCTGCCACCGTAACCACCCATTCCCATACCACCATTACCCACCATGCCCATTCCCATACCACCACCACCCATCATGCCCATTCCCATACCAACACCACCCATCATGCCCATGCCCATGGTGGGATTGGGTGGGCGGATGAGGGTATTTGCACCGGCGCGCCCAATGCCAGAACCAGATCCCATAGCTTTGCCCATTGTGGTTGTAGATATTGGGGTTGCAGATACCTTCTTCTCTTCTTTCCTTTTCTCTTTCCGATTTATAGAATCAAAGTCAATTCCAATATCCGCATGAGGATTAATTTTAGCTGCATGAAATTCAATTATGAATAAGAGAGCACAAAAAAGAAAGCCATGTAATATGGCTGATGTGGAAGATGCAAAACTTGCATGGATATTATGTTTACCATATGTAATCTTTTGAGATGTACACGTGATGCATGAAAGCACTATGATGTCACATAAAAGTATAAGCAACACCTCAATCAAAAACTATAAGCAGAGCATCAATCATAAAACTAAGCATATGCATGACCTGTAAACAATATATTATCTAGTGAATCCTCGGTGCCTTTTAATAAACAGCACATTGGAACTGAGAAACAACTAAATACTGATGTAGTCCTCGACTCAATGTGTCAGCCCATTGGAACTGAGAAACAACTAAATACTGAGTAAGAAAGACTAAACACTTACATCCAGATATGTTCAGATTGACTAGTCCTCGGCTCAATGTGTCAGCCCACACCGTTGATTTGGTCTCAAACTTATCTTTTGAAGAAACAGCTTTCACGGGTGTCAAAGATGATGTAGAAGCGGTCACTTCCATAGGAGGAGCCTGCAAGCCAGACTGTGAAAGAAGGTTCGGTTGGGTGGTCTGTGGATTTGTTGGAGCAATAGGACGAGCCTCCTGTGCAGTAAATTGAGTCACCTGTGATGCAAAAATAGCTGGTGGACCTGACTGTAGAAGAGGGTTGCCCAGGACATCTGTTGTTGCTACCCGGGATTCCTGCGGAATTACTGAGGCTGTGAATCCTGTTTGTGGGGCAAGCAAACCTGATATATTATTTGGCTGGGTCACAGGTGCTTCTGAAGTTAACATAGCAGGACCAGCAAAAGAGCTTTGTTGACCATCCGATACAGGATTGTAAGTAACACCACCAAAAGAGCCATCAAAGTCAAAGCTTGTGGTTGTTTCAATCTTGGGAGCTGCAGGTGCAAGAATTTCAGCACCTCCAGATGAAATTGAATTGAAGGAAGAGACTGGTGGAAAAATCTCTTGCTGATTGGGAAAATTTTCTTGAGTAGCTATAAAAGGAGGATCCCCAAAAGGATTTTCACCAGCCTGGACAAAAAGGTCAAGAAGAAAGAATCACACTCAGTCAAGCAAGATAAGATTGATACAGTAAGAGTAAAACAAATGCATGCAGCGAGAGGAAAGGAAATGCCATCACAGTTCACTGTAACTGTATAACAAGCAAAAAAGAAATAAATTGTACTGCAGGACTTTTCTTGTTAATGAGACTTCATAATGTCATAAAAGTCCATACTGTAACAAAGCCTGTCCTGATTTTGGTACACGTACATGTGCCTCATTAAACAATTAATTACATTGCAAGTATCCAGGGATTTATGCTAGTAATTAAATGATCAAACAAACCTGGCTGAATACAGCAGATGCTGATGATGCAGCAACAAAATCTGTTGCAAAACTTGAATTTGCAGGAAGATCAGCTTCAGTACCACTGTTAGTTGTAGTCAATGGCACCAATGCCAAAGAATAAATAGGATCTGATGCTGATGCTGATCCAAATAAGTCCATCTCATGACTACCCACAGCAGGTGGAGCAGCTGATTGTGGGAAGAAACAAAGCCCTTGTTATTGCTCATTACAAGATTGACATGTTATGACATCAAATCAAGAGAGTTGCATCAAAAAACAAGTTATACTAGTTCTTATTAAATTTTGGAGACGATCATATTAATTTAGTGATCTCCAAACAATTTGGCATTCTTTATTAGAATTCAGTTTATTTTTATTTTTTCTTACCTCTTCATTATGCATTTGTTACAACAGAACTATGACTTGAAATAATCATTACATTCTAATATAAGAAACATATATTTGTTTTAAAAAACATAAAAAAGGCAACATTGATAAGGTTTAGCTGCAGCTTTAGAAGGGGAGGACGACAAGAGATAATTAGGAGGAAAATTATGTCACTCTATACTCATAATGTTAACTCAAAATTAGTGATGGAAAATTTAAAAACTAATGCAGGTAAAGTGATTCGGAAAAGCATCCTTATTTATGGGGTTAACTGCAAACCAAAACATCGATTGATAACTCACCAGTACATTGTGGTGGTAATAACTAAATATTTGTCACAAAAATAAAACAGAACTTGACCCTATGTGACCCCCAAGCCTATCCAGTCACCATTTCTAGTGAAGCACTGTGTGATGCAAAAACAACTTTTATGAAACTCTTTGAAGAGTGTGCTAGTAGGATTAATACCAAATACAATGACATCCCATGGTATCATCTACCATATCATGCCATCCATGGCCTTATGATGCTAAAAGTTGGTCTCTACCCTCTCCAAGCCTCTCCATCCACCATTTCTTCTCTGTCTCATGTAGTGGCAACAAACATGCCCCAACTATGGAAGCGATGATAGTGGCGAATGTCAAACACGATGATAGTGAATCTCCACTTAATACATATCATCTCCACTTTAACACATATAGTCACATTTAAAAAAAAAAATCATTCCTCCACTCCCATTTTTCCTACCCTTTTCTTATGACTACCACAGGAAGCAGTAACTAGCCTCTTTCTTCTTTCAAGCTTGATAGATCAGCTAGAATTCACCAAAATTGACCTGTTCCAGGTAGGTTTAGCCTAGTTGTCCAAGCATGGCTCATTCCAACTATTTCTAACAGTGTATAGTTAATATCTAGCAATACAGATGAGAATTCAACAAAAATCAATGTTGTTAAAAATGGCCACCTTGGGCATGAAACTAGGTCTCATCACCTAGGCCTCATCGATTCAAACAGATAATTTTTTGCCTTCATCTGAAGATCATTTATATATTAGTAATGTGTTAGATTCTCAAGGAATAGGTTTCAATCTTGGGTTAAAATTCGATCAGGTTGAGTGCCTATGAGCATAGAATTAAATGCCGCAAATGTTGCTGCCACTATATACACCACATATGAATTAAATTTGAATCATTGCTTTTTCATTTTTCGCGCATCTCATCTCTAAATCGGACCGGACATACTTATGGCCAATGCTTATCGTCTTGACATGTTCACGAGACCAGCTTTTAAACCTTGCTTAGGATTTGTGGTGTAACCCATTACATCACAATTACTGTTAAAAATTGTTACTCTTTCTTTGTTTCCCCTTCTTTCTCTCTTTATTCAAGTGTGTTATGCTTATTTGATCTATATCCCTGTTATTGTTTATTGTCTGTCCCCTAAGACTACACCCCCCTTCATTAATTGGTCATCAACTGTTAGAACATATCCTCTGCTATATACCAAATTAAATTTTTTTACTACTGAATCTCATTTTCTTTCAGGCCTCCCTTACTCTTCTTCATTTAATTCCATGTTTTCCCTATACTCTTTATAACTCTTTTTCAAAAAAATCTGATATTGGCATCCAATCTTTCACATACTTGCACCGAAAATAAGTAACCAGTATCTTCCTCTGGTTCTTCTTTTAGCATCCCTGTGACTGCAAAATCCCAACACAGATAGCTTAAAAGGTGAATCACCAGTAAAGCAGCATTGAGATCAGAGAAAATCCATTTCTATCTGATATGTTTATTTGAAAATTAATTAATCTAAATGATCCTAGTCTCTGGTAAAAATTTAGGCTGCTGTGAAGTCCTGTAGAGAGGTCAGAGGATTGAACCCCAAGTTTTAGAAATAAAAGACAGTAGAAACCAACTAACCACATTGTTTGGGCACAATTAGTACCTATTTGTTCTTATATTACCAGATAAATAGCTCATAAAACTGATACAACATTTTCACATAAGCAACAAAGGAAGATTAGAAATGCTTACACTTACAAAAGCCACAATCTGCATTACCTGATGCCATACCACGTGGATCAAACTCATCAAAACCGTTATCATTGTTGTTTGTTGATGCAGATACACCAGCCGGAGCATGGCCTGAGCCTTGGTTTGTAAAAGGAGAGCTTGCTGCTGGTGCAAAAGGTGAAGAAGTTTGGTTCCTACCTTCTGAAGAAGAGATTGCTCTAGGAGCTGATGGCGAAGATGCTTTTGGCGCTGCTGCTGTGAAATCACTTTCATTTCTGCCAGTGGATCTGATGTCAGAGTTGACTTGCACAATTCTAAAGAACATAGTAATAACAGACACGTACCTATCTTCTTTTACATGATTTTGAGCATCTTTTGCAACTTCTTCATAGCTTGGTGGTGCACCAATACTCTGCTCAGAAAGCCTATGGTCCAGCTGCCTGATTATGTAAATAATTATTAGTCCAGAGAAGGTGTAGCCCCGAGTTCAACACAACTTGAATACACAAGTCTCAGAACTATAATGTCTATAAGGCAGAAATTTCAACAGTTCACAACCTTTCATCATGAGGAAGATTGTCAGCTCTGCCGCCTCCACTTCTGCAACCGAGAAGAGAATAATTAAGCATGCCATATAATCATTCTTTACAGAAGCTATGATAAACAGCAATTCATTGGATGGTGGAATAAATAGATCATACCATTTAAAATTAGTAAATAGGGCACCAATTAGTAAAACATAAATTAATAATTTAACATGCCTCGACAATTCACAGAGGATTTCCTACTTTAAGATCAACATAATCAGAATCGGCATCAGTAAAAAAAACTTCATTCTTTGCAAAGTAAAACCAAGTATCATTACCGAGATGAGCGATCATCATCATCAAGGGAACGGTCTCTGCTGAGGCTCCTATTTCTTGAACCATACTGATAATCATCATTTCCACGACCTCTTCTATAGTCATCGTCTCTGTAACCCTCTCTGCCAGAACGTTCATCAGCATACCTACCATATCGATCCCCCTCTCCGCCATAAGAGTCCCGACCTCTACCATATTTGTCATCATCTCTATATCCCCAATCTCTTTCCTTTCCATTACCATATCGGTCTTCATCTCTACTAGCATAACGATCATCGTCATAACGATCACCAAAGCCTCCATGTGAACCAGGTCTACCAGTTGAAAATGTACTTCGATATCTATCCAAGAATGGAAGATACATCAAATACATAAAGTGAACCAAGTCAATATCGCTTAAGTTCAGAAATCTCACTCACTTGTCCCTGTTAGCAGCAGCTTTTTGCCGAGCTTCCTGTATTCTTTCTTTATCATTCACTAGAGCTACAAGACTCTGGGATTTCCTTCTAACATTGTTTCCCTGATCCCTTCCACTTGAATCAATATACTGGAAGTCTGATAAAGTCTGAAATACAGGCAGTGTTTACTGTCAAAAAGAGTGCTATGTATAGCATAATCTATAATAGTAACAAGCCAAATTTGACACATTTCACGGCATGCAGAAGAGAGATAAAGGGCAAGTGTTATATTACTGATATTTGGTATGCATGCTCCTTCATTTCATCAATCACGCGTTCAGATCCATGTGCAACAAGGTACTCCAAAACAGTCAGTGCCTACATTTATCATTGAAAAAAGAACAATAAATGAAACTATTACTAGGAATAAGGATTCAATAAATATCTGAAGTTCAAATAAAATGAACACACAGAATCCCATGGTGCATTGCATGTGCACAATCGGAATAAGTTAAGCAAATCAGAGTTAACTAGGAAAACCACAAGATCCAAATGTATAGAAAGATCTATATTCAACACCTTGTAAACGTGCCGCCAGTTTTTTCCTGTGTCATTGATCCTCTTCCATATCACATTCATGATCATCTGGTATTCATGACTACACAGTTGCATAACCAATGAGGTTCCATAAAACAAGCAGCAGCAGGAAGCATGCTGATAGATAGAGTTACAAGCTTACTAGTTTCTGGTTGCCTGTGCAATATCTGCCAGAAGCGATCCATGTGGTCCCCAAGGCTCATTGCTGGTTGCATCAAGAATCTGAAGTCAAGATCCCAAAAGCATAAATGTGTAAGCTTCACAACTAGCCAAAAGAACATATTATACTATTTCAGGATCATCTTTGACGCTAAATATCAATCTCAGTAAACTGCACTTAGTTAAGCAGTTATCCGTTTCTCTTGACTGACAAACTCAGTTTCAGTTGCAGTCTGAATATAGACAACTAAGTGAACAAATAACATATGAGATATGTTACACAATACACCTTCTGCTCTATATTGGGGACCTTCAGAACTTTCTTGTTCACCTCCCGTTTTCTGCACATGCAAGAAGTGACAAATTAGTTAACCTTATACCTGAGAAGATTAAGAACACTGCAAAGTGGACCCATATAATCAAGGTATAGTGCTGCATGCAATAGAGTTACTTGGTAACAAAGTCCAAAGTTACTCCGAGGCACTAGTTAAAGTCATGACAACAGAAGATCTTACAGGTCCCGGACAGTTTGATCAAAAGCTTTCTTCATGATCCTTGTTGATCAAGAACACTTCCTCTTTCAGCAGCCTTCTTTGAATTTTCTTTTGTAAGCAATCCAAAAGAACCTAACCAGTTGTTCTATCATTGACAAGGAAACATAATAGGATTTATTAGACAGATAGACAAAATAAGATGCCAACAATGTTATCCATAAGAACCATCTAGAAATAAAAACCGAAATTGCAATTAGTTAAGTACAACAGCCAAAAGGAAATGATCAAAATTGAAAAGCTTTTATTTTTTATCAACGCCTAAAGCAGACTCAAGTGCCGGAGTAGGAACAAAAGTACAACAGAAGAATGTCCAGCAACGACAGGGGAAACAAGCTTTACAGGAAATTATTCAGCAGTTAACAAGAAAAGGGGGTTTTGGGTCAAGGTATACCTATGTGCACTATTCTTATGCACCAAATATATGAAAGAATAGAGGCATCATGAATAGTTTTTTACATGCAACTACATGAAAAAGCTAATCACGATCTGCAATATGCCAATGTCCAAAAAGAGGGCTGATAAAAAGATACCCATTACGTCAAGATACGAAAATGTCAAAAACCCTAGAAAATGACCCCAAAAAAAGTTTTTTACATAAAAACAAACAAAGCACCAGATTCGTCTCAATCTCATGCACTTTTTATAGGTACGAATTTGCTACATGTCATCCACAGGCTAACAAGATATCAACTAAATTAAATAGTAAACAAGTAAATTAAATGGAAGTAGCCAACCTTAGAAGTTTCCACAGTATATATGAAGGAAATCAGACAGTATCTCCTTTCGAAAACCTATACAAACAGAGTAGAAAAAATTACATCATATCCATCAGAATAGCAATAATTACAAAGCGGCCAGCACAATGATCGAACCATGACAAGATTCAACGCAGAAGCATCCAGATCTAGTAATTTTCAGCTTAAATTTGGGATCCACGGCACCAATATCCCCGTCCAGATCCAACAAAAACGAAACAAAATCAACATGAACAAAAAGATCCAGTCCCAAGAAACAACTTTTTCGATCCAAAACGGAATCTTTTTTTATCACGGTACATCAAATCCACCAACATGAGAACAAAAATAGAGCAATCAGCGAAGTTTCTCCAGAAATCCAAGCTAAGGTCAGATCCAATATTCAAACCCGAGCCCCGAGACGCAGCGACGAGGAAATCGATATCCAAAACGGAAAATAAAAAGAAAGGAAAAAGGGAAACAAGTGGTAACGAAACGAACCTCGGGAGTCGATGATCTTGGCGACCCAGATCCGACCAAGAACGGGTCGCAGAGGGGGAAAAGAGATCGGAGGAGGAATCAAGGAAATAGAATCGGAGATCGGTGGAATGGATTCGCCAGCGATCCACCGACGAGCCCTAGGGTTTCTCTCTTTCCTCTCCGACGCGGCCTGGGAAGAGGACGGGGAGGAATGAGACGAAGAAAAAGAGGGGAAAGAAGGAATAAAAAAGGGGGACGGAGAAGGCGTCGGAAGGGAGAGATTTCTTCCGCCCCTGCGGTGGGTTAAGGATTTCCTCATGGTCAACAATAGGGTTCAGGGATTAGTAGCCAACCACATTAGTTTATTTCGGTTGGCTCTCCGATACAATACTCTTGGGCCCCACATGAATCGCCAATAAATTATCTGAATCCTGTCGGAACTAAACAACATGCATGGGTGTCAAAGAAGGGCGCCATGGAAATTACTTGAATGTCCCCTCATGCTGTAGCCACTTGTTGACCTCCAATATAAATTTTGAGCATATATGGTGAAGGTAATGAGAGGATTGGATTTAGCATAATTGAGTTAATGTTATTATTATTATTAGTCCAAAAACAAGACATTTATGGAGGTGAATGTGTGTCTAGAGGACAACTAATTTATATTTATTATCAATTAAAAGTGGATTTTTTTTTATTATAGGAAGACATGTTTGTTTGAATTTCTACTTGGATAAATTATATATTTTACATAATCCACTTTTATTTTTAATATATTTATTGAATATTTTTAAAAGTTACATGTTTAACATTTACAACCTTATGGTCTTTATAAAGAAATTAATGATTAACTATAGCCAAAGTCTTTCTTAATAGATTTTATCACTTAAAATTATAATTGTTGATCTAAAATTTTCTCTCAATTATTTATCATCTAGATCTCATTTCCTTTTTTTTATCAAGATTAAAAGGTAAGGATATAATTGGAACTCAGGACCTTATTATCAATGGTAAAAGTTTTTACTATATGAGTTAAAAGTAAATTTCAAACATCTCTATCAACTTATCATTATTATATGATTCTTTATGAGTAATAATGATATTTTATAATCACTTATCTTTTTCATATAGAAATCAAATTTCTTACAGGTAATCTTTGATTACAAAATGAATTAAAAGTGGTTCACATTATTAATAATTCAAGAAAAATCATCTTTTCACCTCCCCAAGAAAGATAAATTATTTGAAAGGGGTTTGTGTTGCTGATGGCTTCTCTTTGGTGTCTCCTCCCAGATGAAAAGGACACCATCCTAACTAAGCTGTTCAGCCTTCTAGATGCCACAGACATGACCACTTGTTCTTCCTCTTCCTCAGCCATACATGCAGCCAAGCCAAGCCAACCACAATTAGGACCTCTGGCCATCTCTTTCTCTCTCTCTCTCTCTCTCTCTCTCTTAAACCTTTTCTGTAGTTCCACACTAATATCTTTATGCATGGATGCATGATGATTCAACAAAGAACACACACAAAATACAAAGGTGTATACATATCTCTCAAATTCTTTTGTTCTTTTATAAAGTATAAATGGTAAAGATGAATCTTGATCCCAAAAATTTTCAGTGATATTATAAGGTATGTATGAGTAAGATAGATAACACATTCATAGTTCCCATATAAGATTTTGAATTATCAATATTTATTAATTAGATAGATATTAAAGATTTTTTTGGATGATGTTTCAAATCATATCTTTATAAGTAGGCTTAACACATTATCATCAAATGAACATTTTAAGTTTAAAAAAATTTATAAGATGAAATATTGAATCCTCAATCCTCAATAAATAAGTCTAATATATCATCATTAAATTAGTATTTTAAACATCAATATATATTTTTCTTTTTATATTTATTGTTAAGTTTAAATACAGTAAAATATTTATTAGTTACTATAGTTAAAATTATAGTTTGTGTCAATATCCTCTTTATAATTTATTATGATGCTAAAAGTATCATGAGTAATTAAGAGGTTTTTCATAGACTTCTTCAACTCAAACTTCAAAAAATTAATTCCATGTGTTAAATTATTGTTCTCGAAGAAGCCACCGACAAAGAGGGAGGAGCTGAGGTGGGTGCATGTGATGGTGATGGATTCCAAGCTCCCATAGCCACAAGAGAGAGAGAGAGAGAGAGAGAGGGAGAGAGGGCACATTATGATTACACCACATAAATTAATCGCATCAAGAGGTGGCTAATGGCCCACTTTCCACCAACTTCTTAACGTGTTGATTACGTGACAAACAAGAGTGCCGATAAAGAAGAGGTAATGAGATGTGATGAAGTCTATCATGTTTATTCAAATTGGTCAGAGGGAGAGACTTTTCCGATCAAATCATTCACCTGCATAAAAAGTCATATTTAATCCAAAGTTTTCTGCCTCTCAGATCGACCTTGAGGTAAGCGAGTGCGCCATATGATTGAATTGATAGTATCTCAAAGTCATTTTTTTTTATTTCTATATAATCTTCGTATAAGAATCGAGATAACTAATTACAGAGAATAATATATAATTATAAGATCAATATTCTGAGTATCAAAATTCATTTATTAGTAAATGAATCTAATACATATAATTGGAGATATTTTTTTCTTGTAAGCTCCCAACGCACCTTGAGATTGACGAGATGGTTGGTGACTGGTGATGCTACTGCTCAACGTGTTTGGTGGGTCGATAGCTGGCACCAGCGTGCATCCAAGTAGCCGTGTCATTGTCTAAGTGAGACACAGATGAAACCTGAACGAAGAGTAAGTACTTTGAGTTGGGACTTCATTCCGCAAGCTTCAGATGTGTTGATGTGGTTGAGATGGACAGGTCTCTTCTTCATGTGTTGCAGCTCATCATCACACTCTCAAGTGCTTTCTCTTGTTATCCTGCACTATTAGCAAGTGATCTTAAGATTTCCTTTACTTTTCCTTCACACACTATGCATGAGTAGCAATTTCCTTAAGGTTTCATAGCTGGACATACACAATACATGGTTGCCAAAGCCAGTCAAAGCCTTGTTATGATTAGTACTATGCATTTGGAGAAGAAGATATGTTGGTAGCATTACACATCTGAACACTGTGATAATTTACATGAACAACAATCCTGAGCATTTCCTCAAGGTAGGAGTGTTTCTGCTGCCTCCGGATCTGCAACCCTGAAAGCCAAAACGAGGTTCCACTTGTGTTCTTCTTGTTCTCCTCCTTCCAGTCTCTACCTAGAAATCTCTCTCTTGGGAGAGTATCCCAGCTGCTCCATCTCCCAGTTCAGCTTGGATGCAACTCTCTCATGCCGGGGGAAGTACTCCTTTGTGATGCACGAGAAGAAGCAGATGCAACTCAGATGAAGAAGACCTTCCCACTAACTTGTTAATGCTAATCTGTTGTATCTTTGCTCACGAGAAAGAGGAATTACCTCCAGCATCTTGACCAGTTCCTTCACTGTGGGAGCAGATACGACTATGTGGCGAGCGCTCGGGCTGATGAAACCTTCTTCCACGGCTTGGTCAATGAAAGATAGCAGGGAGTTGTAGTATCCCTCTACGTTCAGCAAGCCAACCTGCAACGATCACATATACAGATATGAGACCAGTTTGAGCATGTGGATTCTTGAAGAGACACAGATGATGCGAGACCAGGGAAGAATTCGAGCATGGAGAGTAATCTTAAGAGTTTCTGAACTCGCTCAGATTTCATTTTCATGTCACCTCTGGTTCAGTGTAGGTATTTATGATCAGGAAATTTGAATCCAAATGGGATCTTTCTCTCTTGATCATGGAAGTACTTCCATGAACCTTATTTACCTCGGTTAAAACAACAAGTGTATCTTCATCAAAATAATCAAAAGAAAAGCTGTGAAAAGGCGTTACCGGCTTGTCATGGATGCCTAACTGAGCCCATGTTATGACTTCAAGCAGCTCCTCAAGGGTTCCATATCCTCCTGCACCAACATCTCAATCAGCCCCTTGATTACAGTTGAAACACCAGCTCAAATGGCCTAAAAAGACTCTGCTATTTCCATTTGATTTTAGTTACTTTCCCTGATGCTGTGCTAACTGTTGGAATTGGAATTGTTTTGGACTTTTACAAGGCTTTGACTTGCTTGATTAATAGGATAAACAATTTGAGGTAGCAGTCCATCTATTTCCAAGACAGTCAAACTTCTAATGAAGAGTGACAGTTTCTTTGCATATAAACAGTGGTCTGATAAAGTTCATCAGACAAACATAACAAAAACTTTCCTTTTGACCTGAGTGTTTGAGCCTTTTAACCAATCTAAGAAGAGAGTAGTGAGAGGATCAAAAGTTTTCCTTTAAACAACTAGTCATTCTTTTACTATAATGAATATTTTATTCAGTAAAAGAAAATAAAAAATAAAACACAGAAAAGCAAAATTCATCATGCTTTTTCCTGAAGCACAGAGCTCAAAAGAAGTCACAAAATCATCACCATTCACCTGCACACAAGGGAAAGTCAAGCCCAGGTCATTCTGGGGAGGAAGTACTCATTACTTTTCCCTTTCTTGAGTTGCCTTGGTATATTAAAGTGGTAGCAAGTGAAAGATCAGCTGATTCATATACTAACCAGGCAAGGCAATAAAGGCATCAGAGTTCCTTGCCATCTCTGCCTTCCTTTGGTGCATGTCTGCTACTGCCTTCACCTCCCCTACAGTCTCACCACTTATCTGCAGCAGCAAAAGCATCAGTAACTCTGCATCAATGATGACATATGTAAGGACAGAGAGAGAGAGAGAGAGAGAAACTTTCTTGAAACATGGTGGGAGGAAAGACCAGTGGTGATGCACTATATATAAAAGCCATAGAACTAAATGAGAAAAGAACAAAGCTAACAGCATATGTCACTGCCAAAAGAATTCTATCTTGTTTTCTACATTTAAGACACAGGCAGAAAGCTTTGAACATGATTGATACTTCATTTTCTTTTCCCATCTTAATGCGCTTGGCATGGAAAAATGGCATACCTCAGGAGGCATGAGAATCCTGGGAATAACCCTGCAATTAAAAGAAGAAAGTTACAGACATTTCTCCTCCACAAAGAAAGCTAAGAAATCCAGTGAACTCACCCAATGACATGCCTGCCACCATCATGAACCGCCTGAGAAACCAAACCCATCAAACCTACACTTCCTCCACCATACACCAGATCGATGCTCCTTGACACCTGCCACAAACTCGATGATGGTGTTCTCCTCAGGTCACATCGAACTATGACTTCTAACCATGTTACATTTCACTAGTGAATGTTAATGAGTGAGATGGTTGTGCTTGATGGAGTAACAACTCAATCCCACAACCATGGGAGAGCTAAGCTACAGCTCAGAGCAATAGAGACTGTAGAGTTGGAAGGAAAAGCCAAAACCCAGTACTCCCATGTGTACTCGCATGAGTCACCATGAAAGTTATACCTTAAGATTCCATGAACAATAACTCTTTGTTTGGTGTACAGGAAAGATGAGAACAACCTCATGCATTGGTCCCTAAACCAATTTCTTCTACGATTTGAAGGAGAATGCAAGCGTACCAGTTCCTTGCCGAGCTCCACAGCAGCATCTTGGTAGCTTCTCTTCTTCCCCTGGCTGCTGCCACAGAAAACACAGATCCTTCTGAACTTGGATCGTCTCGTTTCCTGCTCCCCCTCCATTCCCAGACTCCTCGACACTCCTCTCCTTCTTCTTTGCCTCTGGTCTCTGCAGGGATCAACTTCTGTCCCCCTTATATTACAAGTGACATTGGTCCAACACACACACACACACACACACACACACACGACCTTTTTAGTGCGCTCTGCAGGCCTATGTATGATAGGGAGAGCACACGTGCTTGCAGCCACGCACTCCAAAACCACACCACGGGCAAGGGGTTATGGGGTTGGCCTTCAAAACAAAGAGACAAGCTGTCCTCTTCCTCTTTACTCACTTCTTCCTCCATGTCCATTGTCTCCGGGTTCTCCTGGACAACAGGTGAATGACTCGGGACAACCACAAAAGTTAGAACATTCATGAAACCCTGTTCAGCTTTTGGGCCTCACACTGCTTCCATGTGAATTGGAAGCTAGCATGAACACCAGCATACAACACTGAGAAATGGTAAAGATGAATCTGTGCACCAGTAGGAAACAAGTCAAAAGGGTCATCAGCCTTTCAACACACTGCACAACCTGTGTCATCTTGCTGCAGGATGAACCCTTCATCCTAAAGTTGCCAAGCAAAACCTCTCTCTCCGCCTCTCTCTCTCTCTCTCTCTCTCTCTCAGTTCATCATAGCATACATGCAATAATCTGTGTCATAGCAGAAATGTTAAAATCGAGGATTAAGTACATAAGATGAGAGAGAGAGAGAGAGAGAGAGAGAGAGGTAATGGGCTCAACTATAATGATACAGAGGAGGAGATTAAAAGTACAAATGTGCTCATTTGACCAGGGCAATGACAAGTTTTGGGTGGTGAACAGCTCAATACATGTACAGTAGACAGCCTCCTCTCATGGACTTTTTGCTGCTTGCAGAGGAAACACAGTATAATTATTATTGTTTTGTGCTCAACACGCCCTCTCCATTCTCCCACACCCCCCAAGCCGTCCTCACCAGACCAAGCATGCGCTCCTCCCATCCACGCCATCACCTTCCACTGATTGCTTTGCCTCCTCAGACCCACTTGCCTTTCCTACTCTCCTCCCAGTTTATCTTGTACTGTAAAACGAACAAAAACGCAATGCCCCATCTCCTCCGTGAACTCTCTCAGCCTGTATTCTAATCCGATCCCATTCCTCTTAAACTCTGTCTTGAGATCGCTTCCCCCTCGTCACTCCTTTTCTCGGTCTGCTGAACAGAAAGCTGAAAGCCTCGAGTGCTACAGAGATTTCTACCTCCATAGACCACGAACAAGATAGGTTTTAACCCATCAGATCACATCAAAATAAGTAGTGATAATAATCTACTACGCTAATATGATTAGTATTGATTGTCAATCATTCAAAAGATAATTATAGGTCGATTAAACCTTTTACCCCAACATGAGATCTAAAGAGAATAATCTTCATTTTTTCCATAATCGACGATAACTAAGAATGAATACTATAAACAGATAAGTCTCTTCATGCACATAAATCTCTTAAACACTGAAGTAGTTTATCTTGCAGTAACAGATCACAAAAGAAGAGCACACATACTGGACGACGAGAAACTGAACTTAAATATGAATCCAAATGTACTATGCCGAGTGCAGTGTTTCAACCACAACTTCGAAGGTTGCGATCGAGTACATTAATCATGGAATGCCGTCTTGACTCTTTGTTCATGCATCGAAGGACATGCTTTGTTACTCTCAAACCTTTGAGTGCTCCTTCATTCCTCTGTTCCATGAATTTTCGTGACATGTTAAATATCTATCAGTTCCACGATCATTTAGATCATGACTTACGCCCATACATCACATCTATTAATTGCCTTTACAAGTATCGATATGTGTTGCCCTTTTATTCACACCCCTTGTATCGTTTCTGTATTGAAGCACTGCATATTCCTAAAGCCATACGACATCCTTGGAACATATAGAAAGGAAGTCAGTGAACGACCGAAGAGGCATGTCAACTATTGCCATCTCTCTATCGAAACATAACTTAAGACCATAAAACGATAATTGACTGAGACTTTTTTTGATGATTGAAGTCTAACATATTTTGTCCGCTCGGGAGAGTCGCATGACAAAGATCAGGATTGGATCAGTGATTGATCTTACGATCAATATTACTCCAATACTTAAACTCATTAACTTTATGCATGACACACTAGCCTTTCTCGCAAGATCATTTCGAGGTATGTATGCTTATTTTAGTTATTAGACAAGATATTTTTGATGAGTCATGTTTGTACAATATATATGGGTTTTTTTTACGTTAAAAAAATTTTAGTATTAAACTTTTACCTAATGGTGCTTTCATAATTAATTTTTATCTAAAGGTGCTCGACATTGGCGAGGAGAGACAATGGTAATAACAAAGAGGGCTGAGGGATATTTTCATCTCGTCAATAAAAAAAGGAGTGCCCATGGTAAAAAATCAATTATGGGTTATCATTAGGTTGAACTCAATACTAAAGATTTTTTAAACATAAAATACCTATATATATGATTTTTTTTAATTTTTATTTTTTTAATTAATGTCTCCTTTTTAATTAGAGAGTTCCTTATTTTCTAAAAATGAAATTATCTTTGTCCTTCCCCTGCAAGCTATCGTCTCCACCTTGCACTATTGCCCATTGTTATCGTCTATTGCCTTATTTATTTTCTCTTTTTTCTTCTAGCAGTGAGATGATATTCTTCTCCACAGTGGAGCCTTAGATGTGAAAGGGTTAGATGTCTTACCGACAACCCTCAGGAGGAGGAGAAGGATCGAAATATGCATAATAAGATTTTGAGGGTGGAGGGATGACCAAAACCCAATGACTGTATTGGGAGTGGAGAATGAAGATGGGAGCGAGGGTGTGTGGACGTGGTATAGTAGTAGACGACGATAAGAATAAGAGCGTACGAACAAAATGGGACGAATGTGACAACTAATGAAGACAACAAAGGAAGAGACGAGGATAAAGGCAAGGCAACGAGCGAAGATAATGATCGACAAAACGGAGGCAAGAGATAATTTTATCCTTTAGAAAATTTATGAAAAAAATAAATCAGGAAAAAAGTGAAAAATAAAATTTTTTAAAGGAATTTGCGAAGAATAACCGGCGAAGACGAGTTATCATCTTGATAACATTTTCGTAACACTTTCATGGTGGGTCAGACGAGCGTCAACCAATGAGGGGCGAGTCTACTGTGTTTGACTTATCCAGGCCCAGACGCAGGGCCGAAACCCGAGTCCAGCGAAGCAGCGATCGCTTGAGGAAACCCTGGCAAAACCCCGACTGAGTACATAGCAGCCCATTGCTGGTCCGTCCCACAACATAACACGAGGTGATGGCCTACCTCCCTTCCTCTTCCCCCCTCACCTCCTCCGCCGCCCACCGCGCCTCCAAAACCCTAACCCTCGCCTCCCTCTCCCCCGGTTCCATCCTCCATCATGCCTTCTCTTCCTCATCCTACTCCGACCTCACTCCAGCCGCCGCCGCGGCCGGCGATCCTGGCCCCTCCGATCAGGATTCCAGCTCCGCCTCTCCTCCTCCTTGCCGGGAGAACTCCACGAAGAAGGAAGAGCAGCTGCACGAGACCATCTGCTACATGATGGCACGGCGGCCCTGGACCACCCGCCTCCAGAACTCCATCCGCTCCCTCGCTCCCTTCGACCAGTCCCTCGTCCTCGCCGTTCTCCGCGGCGCCCGCCATCCCGACCACGCCCTCCACTTCTTCCGCTGGGTCGAGAAGACTGGCTTCCGCCATGATCCCGATACCTATCGGGAGATCATCTTGCTCCTTGCCCGCGCCTCCATGCTCAACCACGCCCGTTGCATCCTGCTCGACGATATGCCTGACCGCCTCGTTCCCCCTTCCGAGGACATGTTCGCCACCCTCATCGAGGGCTACGGCTGCGCCCGCATTCCCCAGGAAGCCGTCAAGATCTTCCGCCGCCTCCCAGAGCTCGGCGTCACCCGCACCATCCGCTCCTACGATGCCGTCTTCAAGGCCATCCTTCGATCCGGCCGCGTCGCCATGGCCAGGCGCCTTTTCAACGCCATGATCGCAGAGGGCGTCCTCCCTGGCCTCTCCACCTACAACACTCTCCTTTGGGGCTTCTGCCTCTCTATCAAGATGGAGACCGCCCAGCGCTTCTTCGCTGACATGAAGGAGCGGGGAATCGCTCCGGATCTCGTCACCTATAACACCATACTTAACGGTTGGTCGCGAGCGAAGAAGATGGACGATGCCGAGAAGGTCTTCGCTGAAATGACTGCGGCTGGTTTCGCTCCCAATTCCATCTCCTACAACATCATGATCAAAGGCTACGTTTGCTCTGGCAGGGTGGACGACGGGCTGCGGATGTTTTCGGAGATGGGCGAGAAAGGCCTGACGTTTAGTGAGAAGACATTTGCAGCTCTCATGCCGGGTCTCTGTGATGACGTTGGGAGAGCTGCAGAAGCTCAGAAGGCACTAAATGAGATGGCCAAGCTACGGCTGACTCCAAACGATAAGTCCATATTCCTGAGGCTGGTCACTTCACTTTGCGAGTCGGGTGACTTGGAAGGGGCACTGGAGGTGCACCGGAAGACATCCCAGTTCAATCACGTTGTAGTGGACCCAATGCAGTATGGTGTTCTGTTGGAGAGCTTATGCAAGGGAGAAAAGCATGAGAGTGCTATAGCATTGCTCGATGAGCTTCTTGAGAAAGGGACGATGCAGAGTCCTCAATACCCCACCCTGGAGCCATCTGCATACAATCCAATGATCGAGTACTTGTGTGATCATGGCGACACAAAGAAGGCGGAGGCTTTCTTCAGGCAATTGATGAAGAAAGGGGTCGATGACAAGGTTGCCTTCAACAGCTTAATCCGTGGGCACGCAAAGGAGGGGATGCCAGAGGCTGCTTCAGAGATACTCACTATCATGACTCACCATGGGGTCCCGACTGATGCTGATTCTTATGTCTTGCTCGTTGAGAGTTTCTTGAAGAAAAGTGAGCCGGCGGATGCAAGGACAGCACTGGGCAGCATGATGGAGCAGGGGCACTTGCCGAGTGCATCTTTGTTCCGCTCAGTGATGGTGGCACTTTTTGATGATGGCCGGGTTCAAACAGCTAGTCGTGTGATGAAGAGCATGATAGAGAAGGGGGTGAAAGAGAACATGGACATGGTCCATAAGATCCTGGAAGCACTTTTCATGAGGGGTCATGTTGAGGAAGCCCTTGGGCGAATCAATCTGATGATCATGAATGACTGCACTCCTGACATCGACCACCTGCTGATTACTTTATATGACAGCGACAAGGCAACTGAAGCCCAAAAGCTGGTGGAATTTGCTTTGGAGAGGGATTGTGATGTCAGCTTCTCAAGCTATGACCGGGTGTTGGATGTGCTTTATACCGCAGGGAAGACACTGCCAGCCTACTCGATACTGTGTAAGATTAAGGCCAAGGGAGGAGTTGTGGATAAAAAGGGCTGTGATGATATAATCAAAAGCCTCATTGCAGAAGGGAAAACGAAGCAAGCTGATATTCTGTCGAGGATCCTGGCAGGGAAGGCACCCAGTGGAAAGAGTGGTGAAAGAGTTGCAATGGATGCTTTCTGAAGTACGTGGTATCAGATTGGTCACATCTTCTGTAATTTGGGCACTTGTTTTTTACATATTCGGATCCATAAGTGGACTCGCAGACAAAACCGGTATCCGTGCAGGTTATTTACTAGTTTCAAATAAAGATCAAAGTATGGGTAGTCTTTTCCCTCGATGCTTTTTTTCCCCTTGTTTATTGGGTGAGATTTTTCCTTTGTGATGATATCATTGTTCACCTACTGTTCTGATTTATTCAAACAAGTCTTGTAGTCAGAATTTGCAAGCAAGCTTCTCATGTTGCTTTTTGACTTATTCAATTAGCGATGTTAGTATCGCCTATTTGCTGTCTTAACAAATTCTGATTATCAGATTATATTTATTTTAATGACTATGGAGTTTCTGTTCTGTTTCTTTGAAGCATCATATTTGGAGATACTCAACTGAGAGTTTACACTGAATTCTTTGCCGGAATGTGTATTCAAGGAAGATTTAACAGTCTGCGAACAACTTCACAATTTATTTATGGGTGAAAAACAATGATAATTTGGCTCAGGATTTAGTTGACTTTGAATCTATCCATGGCCTTTTCATTTAAATATTCGTAGAAACCTAATTAATTCCTGAACAAGCTACTAATTGGTAGGTTTATCGCACGGAGGTGTATGTCTCATTATCTGCTGTGAAGGGGTTATAGCTCTATTGTCATTTTGATGATCTTAGTGTTTATGTTTGTATGATGAAGGAAAACTATGTTTCACAGCCTAATTGTTTGTGGAGCTAATACTTTATCAACATATTTTTTTGCCCTTAAATCATTTGTCAACATATATTGTAGTTTACTAATTGCATATGTGATTCAAAATTTCAAAAATCTAGCACAGACACTGAGTTTACTGATACAGCTAGACAAAGCCTGGAAAGATGCACAATGATAGCACTCCTTATGGATGCCATGCTCTAGTGTTGTTTTCTAAGCTGTGGAAACTGGTACCTGAAGTTACACGGATGAATTCTTGGTTGGTCGAGCCATCGCCCTGTGAGTTATAGCAGAACCTTTTTGTTTTACAAGTTCTGTATCTTCTTCTTATGTTGTTGTTGGGTGGCTTTCAATATAACAGGTGGATCTGATCATATCAAGAGAGTCTTGTAATTATGGGATACACAAGCCATGCGCAGTATGAACTAAATTTTGCTATGTGATGTAGACAACGTTATGGGTTTATATGCTTCAAGGCATTCTCCTACCAAGATGCAGAAGATTTATGAGATGCGATGAATGCATCGTTATACAGTTGGCATTTAGTCTATGATAGGTAGCATTCATGTTTCTGTTCTTGATGAATGTGTGTGGCATTGTGGTAGATTTGCAAGAATGTCGAGGTATAGTAGCTTTGCGAATTGGAATTGAACTCTTCTTTGGTTTCCAGCATTGGAGTAACTGTGCCTCTTCTTCTAATGAAGATTTAATGTTGACGTCATTACATAGATCGAGACAATGGTAATACATCAAAGGCCAAGCAAAGATGGAGTAAGTTACTAACACAAATCATTTAATTGCATTCACTTTTGGGGCAAGCAATGATTATTTAAGATTATAGGTTACAACAAAAGTATGAAATTTGGTAAGAATGTAAGGTTAAATGAGTTAGACAATCGATACTAAAAACGAAAAATTAATCTATATGTAAATTTGTTTATAGTCTAATTTGTTAGGGCTTCTATTGTAAATCTAACCTAATATTTCTAACGATCTCCAAAGATGATTTCCCATGACCAAGAAAATAATATTATTATGATTTGAATTAGGGACTTTATCTAACGAAATCACATTTTAATACTCTCTTTTTAGTGGTTTTTCTTGAGGATTTATTTATTTATTTATTTATTTATTTAATATGAAGGACGGGTTCTTTTAAGTATGTTAGAGTGGGGACAAACCGGTCATTAACCCTAACGAGACCAAAGCACGAACCGAAAAGTTAGGCGCAGCGTCTGCCTTCGCACTCCGCACGGCCGACTCCGGTCCGTCTCCTCCTGATTCAAGAGGGATTGTCTCGACGACGGCCGGATCACAGAGGGGAGGCAGAATGAATTGGATCAGCCGAAAGATCCATCTCTACAACGTCACCATGGGGCTCTACATGCTCGATTGGTGGGAGCGATACCTGTTTAGTATCCTTTCCTTCATTTTTGTTTCGATTCGATTTGCTTGTGCATTTGAATTATTAAGAGACAAAAAAAAAAAGCTTCTTTGGGTGGTTTGGACCGCCTTAAACGGGAGCAGATATATTGATTCTTGTACTGCTCTGGTTTATCTTCCACAATGGCTCCAGATCCGCCGCTGAGTTCTACAACGGGTAATTTTGTCCCTTCTATCTTTAATTGATGAGTTATATGTATAATAGTTCGATTCGAGAAGATGGAATAGCAAAATGTTAATTGATGTGAGAAGCTTGCGATCGTCTGATTTTTTGGTTCTATCAGAACGACTTTTTGTCCACAACATGAAGGTCGGTTGAATTTCTTGTTTGTGCTGCATTAGGAGAGAAATCACTGCAGTCACTACTGATGTACTACTGTTGTTCTTATGCACCTTTGGATGTGGAAATTACTTAATCCATGGTGGTAGGGAGAGAGAAAAAAAAACAGTTATTCAATTTATGCTTTGGTAATGATTGTGTGAAATAAAGTCAGCTACTTGGAGACGAGTAATTATTGGAAAAACTAGGCTTTAGTAAAGTAGTCATATATAGCTAGCTTAAGCCATTGCATTGCCAATGTAGAAGAATTTTGGATCAACATATTCCAGTGATATTGGCACACTGTATAGCCTAGAATGTGCCTGGCTTTTGGAGGTTAAATTAGTTGGACAACAAGTCATTTGATGTTAAAATTTGGGATGTCTATGTACAAAATCAGCTAGGATTTCCAGGGATTCTGACTTATATAGCAGAATGTCTAGTTTCAAAAGAAAATTATAAAAAATAAATTGTAGGGTTTTCCTAGTTCCTTTGTGGGCATTCAAGTACATATAACTAGTCACACATCAAGTGATACAGATTGTAAGCATCAAGCGAATCTTGAAAACTTTTTTATCCAGTGTGTTTGTATGTTATTGTGTTAATAGTTTGCATGCCCTTGCTTTCTCAGTGAATGATTGTGTAGATAAATTTTGATAAATTTTGCTAAAGTTAAATACACTTCTATACAAAATTCGACATGACTTTCAACAGCAAATAAGTACCTAATGTATTGCAATTAATGTGCATTAGTTTGAAAACTACAAAAAACTTAAAACTTGAAACATGATTCAATATTCAATGAGTTTCATTTTGACTTGGCTTGCTGATTATGTCGTATTGTGCCCATGATACTGGAATAAGATTCTCCAACTGACTTAAAAGGGTTTGGTACTTTAGTAAACATATCAAGATGCAAATATCCTGAAACTACTTATCAAATTGACTTTAAAAAAGATCATAATGTTCGAATTTAGAAATGAGTGTGGTCTAGAATTTCCAGAAGAAGGCTTATCAAGCTATTGGATCTGTCTGACTTCATTGTAAAGCAAGGGAATTCACATTATTATCATCCATCATCACTACCGTCATCCATTGTCATCATGCATGCTTATTTACATTGAAGCATCATTCAAACTAAAAATGTTCTATAAATAGGTTGTGCAACAGACAACAAAATTACGGCAATTCTTCCACAATTGGTTATAATAATATCAATCCTTATTATCCAAGAATGCTTGATCCATGAGATTCTCAACTTCAACATGAAATCCAGTTGGAGCCTGAGTTGTTTGTAACTTTTCGCATGCTTGCTATTGTGAGCAAGCTTGATTTAGGCAGACATCAAGGGAAATAAATAAGCTTTCTGTTGGCCGCTCAGTTCATATAGATGTCTTAGTAAGAAGCTGATACATTGCTGATGCAGTTAAAGTGCATCAACTATTTTTTTTCTAAGTTTGATGTGTCCTAAAATATAGAACAGTGAAGCTTGAGTAATCCTCAAGTGTATTTGCCTTTAAGTTTAGTTTGATTGATCTTTTGCTTTAGTTTTAATTAGGCTATTGTAAAGGAAATGGCTGATGATGTTAAAAACTTTTTATGGGACTGCCTCTGATATCTTTGTTCAACTACTTCTGATAATTCTTCAACTTTTAAAGGTGGCAGAGAAATTTTGTCTACATGCCCCATGATAAAGTTTTCCTAATAGTCTAATGGTACTGAAGGTTAACTGCATTATGTAGAGTTGCCATTTCAGAATATAGTGACTCTGGAAGTTGCAGCATTTATCCTAGAAAAAGATATTAGTAATTGTTCCATAAGGGTCGTCATGTGCAGGATATGTTATTTGTCTCACAGGTTCTACCAAGGTATGAAAAATTGTTGGTATCGCTACGAATTGGGCGGTGAATACTGATTTGACAGAGAATTGGGTTGTAAACCAATCCATTTTTGATGGTTTGTGTTCAAGTCGTTATTTATATAAAACCATTAACACCTCCCTTTCTCTCTCTCTAGCTTGCCTGCCTGGTGCCTTTCCTCTTCATCTTTCTTTTCTTTCTCTACTCCTCTTGCTCCTAGTGCTCCTCTATATGTAGTTGATGTCTTGATGATCAAAGACATTGCCAAGGGAAGCAAGAGTACTAATAAAAGATTTAAATAGTCCTCAAACAAGGGAAATAATAAGGCATATATATTACATGTTTTGTAAAATCTTTTCAAATTTACATAACATTAGAGCAGAGAAATAAGGTTCATGCATTTCTCATATGACTAGAAACCAACTATGTGATTACCATGAGAGCACTCCAACGGAGTTTTGCAAGTATGGCACTTGTGACAATTGAAACATGCCTCATGTTCACCAGTGTTGACAGGCATGTACATGTGCTACATTGTTTTCAACATGTGGTCATGCTAGCATGTAAAATAGCCCACCAGGCACCAGCTCTGATGATGTAAGCTATTTCACAAGCAAAACAATTATGAACTTATGCTTTATGAGTTAAGAATATTTTCAGCTTAAGTAAGAGTTTTATGATCATTCTTGGCAACAAAAATCAAGTAGTATGGTGAACTCAAAGATGAAAATGATTATATGCAAGTGGTAATTCCAGATATTGAGAATACTTACATGTCTTTTAACTCACTGGTTTATATTTAATGAACAAGTTAAAAAATTTCTTATTGACATGATTATTATCTGATCCCCTGCCATTACTACATGGATTTGGTAAGGTAGAGGCTAATATTTTGGTCTTGGAGGATTCCTAAACTTGCCTTAGGCAATCTTTTTCCCAAAGCTTCCAGTCACTAAATTATAAACAAGCTCTTAAGATAAAAGAAAGAAAAGGGGCTTCTGCAATACTAAAAGCAATTAGGCATTGGTCAGAAAATGGTGACAAGTTCAAGAGAATATTACTTTTTAAGTCTAAACCATTGTTGATAATTTTTTAAATTATATTAAGCTCGATAGTATTATGTGTGAGAATGAATCATATTCTAATTATTATTAGGCATAATAGAACGAAAGATTGTCAACATTCGCTGTAAGATCCTCAATCTGGGAGTACATATAAAAGAATTGGACAAACTTTATTTTTGAAAATGTTGAACTATCTCGCCTATATGTGGTAGCTTTCTGCAAAATGAGAAGCAAAGAATTAAATTATTAAAAGGGAGTAGACTGGTGCAAGAAAATGCTATTGATAGCCCTTTTGAGGAAGAGAAATGGTTTCTTCGTCAAAGTTTAACATGCAACCTAAGTGCAAGAACTCAGGAGCAATACGAAAAAAACATGACTTTGTATTTTCTTGGTATGAACTGTTTATAACAGCATAAACTTAATAGTTTAGACTGAGTTGAGCTCACAATATCTTTTGGAGAAGAAAACTGTATATCCGGATTCAAATTTGAATTTTTATTTCTTGATAAATCTGGCACTTAATAGATTTGCTTATTTAGTGAGATGCTCTTGATGGCTGACCATGCTTCTTTTAGTAGCTAAAATAATATTGTTGGGAAAATTTTCAAAATTCGTATGTTGTTATCGTACTTAATTAAATGTTTGACTTGAGGGGAGCTTCATATTTTATGTTGTACTTACTCCATTTGTAATTCTTTTTATATGTTTATTTAATTTCCATATATGTCTAAGATTTTTAATATGCTGTACATTTTATGGGTCCTAGGTGTACTGCATCTGGCATGTGGATACTATCACTGTTTATTTAAATGCTTCTGTCGATATAATAAAATGAGAGAACACTTAAATTACTTTGAACTTCAATTTGAGTCATTCGTATGTTCTACTCTCCACGAAAAAGTGAATCTTAGATAACACTATCACAAGAGCAAGGTAATGTCATTGGTTTTGTTGGAAACAATTTGAAAGGGACTTGATATTGAATTTATGGCATCATAAAACTTATACTTCGATTTGATTTCTAATATTATTTCGTGATCAGTCCATTGGAATTTTTGGCTGAATTTGTTTGGTCAAAGCTATTCATGTGTTAGTGATTGGGCTAGATTTGTTAGAATGTTCTCCTGGCTTGTAACTTGTCTCCCCTTCGGCTTTCTTTTACCACTATGTTGGATTTAAGGTTAGTGTCTTTTTTTTCTTTTCTTGAAATAATTTCTTGACATTTTTGCTACTCAAAATATTATTTAAGTCTTTTTTACTTGATTTATTGCATTAAAGAAACCATAAACATTTTGTTGGCACTTACTACAATTTGTGTCTTAGAATCAACCCATCATGAATGCCTAACCTGTCTCCGTTGCACAAGTATTCTTGCTCGATCATCCTTGCAAGATTCAGCCATTTTATTATGTCTTTTGTTGGTGTAGCAGGCTATTTGATGCATTGCGCTTCCATTTCTTTTGTTGTTTTATTCTAATGTTTCTCTTATAATGGTAGGAACTTTAATTCATTATTACTATCTTCCAGCTACCTCAAGTCCAAGGTATTGTCTGGCCAAATGTTGGAAGTCAGAGGGAATATAACTTCTTAAAGGATGTGGAAACTAGTGAAGGGGGCGATGTACTGTAGGCTGCTATGACTTTTTGTGATAGTTATCATTTGCATGTCATTTGATTCCTAAACATCTGTCACTGCTGAAGGGAAAGATGTTTGTTGCCATTGTAATTATATGTTACAGCAGATAGATGATTCATATCACAGGTCTTTGTCTATTAATGTTCTCATGAAAATAATTGCACTGGTTTTTAGGTGTTTAACTACTGGTTGGAGAGACTAATGACGTGCTCATCTGATTGATCCAAATCTTTTGATTCTTGTCGAAGTAAATGTTTTTGCACCTGCTTCTGGTTCAAACCAAAGTGCATATCATTAGATGAGGCCCGTGTTTCAATGGTGTGAATTATCTTCCCACGTCATGTATATTAAATTTTAAGTAATTTAATAACAGGAGTCCAGTGTTTTATCCCAAATCGATCTTATGTGATATATTAATCTTTTTCTTATTTTAAAAGATTTTAATAAAAATATAGATAATTATTAAACATTTAAAAATTTAGTTTTAAAATATGAAATTATTCTGGGCCTCCATCGGTGGGTCATCACCTCCATCTCGTTGATTCCACCCTCATTTATCACCTCCATCTCGTTGATTCCACCCTCATTTGTCACTTTGTGACAATATCATCGTCCTTATTTATTGTTAATGTCCTTATTTATCGTTGCACCCTCATCTATCACCCTCACTTATTTATCATTGCACCCTCATCTATCACCCTCACTTATTTATTGTTAATGTACTGGAGAGATCCTACTGTGAGGCCCGTACCCGCATTGTTGCTATTGTTTCCCTCCATCTTCGCTTTAAAGGCCTTCCATTATGCCATCTTTGAGAAGCTTCTCTTTTACCACGAGGAGTCTCGATATGAGATATCCAAGAGCTTCTTCCGTGCTAGGATGACTGAGGGGACATCGGTTCAGAACCTTGTCCTAAAGATGATTGAGTGGATAAGGAAACTCACAAGTCTAGGAATGATCCTAGAGGATAATTGTGTGTGGACATTGTGCTTCAGTCCCTACCAGATTCCTTTTCACAGTTCATAATGAATTTTAATATGAACAAGCTTGATATGACTCTCCCAAAGCTCCTCAATATGTTGAGGGAGGCAGAGAGTAGTACTATTAAGAAAGAGAAACTAGTTCTCTACACTGGTGAGACCAGAAAGAAAAGGAAAGCAGAAATGTCTCTTAAGAATAGGAAAGGCAAGCAAAGGCTCTAGCCTATGAGGCTCTGAATCCCTCCTATTTATAGAGGTCCCCTGTCAAACCCTAATGGGTCCTCCCCTAGTGGGTATTGGATCTGCATCAATAAGACAAGGGCTCCATCGGATATCTCATATTCGAACCTCTACTCATCGCAATGCCTACCATATGTGTGTGACCCTCTAGGCCCAATATCGAGCTGGCCGTGAGTCATACCTGTCAACGTGATTAGCTTACAGGGCACCTATGACTAACGACGAATTAGTCTCGTTATCATGATTTCGTTAGGATCCAATTCCCATTATACAAATCTAAGGATACCACAATATATATTAATAAATAATATAAAGTGAGAAAATACCATAATAATAATAAAGAAGATTATGTAGCATATCACACATGTCATCACTCACGTGATTAGCTTGCAAGACACCTATAACTAGCACGAAGTGCGTAGCTCCATTTGCGGAGTTATTGAAAAAGGAACAATCTTGACGATAATCAGATAAATGTAAAGCGATATTGCAAAACCTAAAGACTATTATGTTGGAAGAATCGATACTCAAATTGTTGGACTATGGGAGGCCTTTCAAAATCTGTACAAATGCTTCAAACTTTACTATTAGGGGAGTACTTATGCAGGAGGGTTATCTAATGGCTTACAAGAGCCGCAAACACCTTGACTTCATTTCAAGCTTATTAGTAATAGGGGGACTCAGATCGATACTCATGGTGGTCGATCAGTTTTCAAAATATGCAATATTAATTATTGCACCCCTATACTACTCAGTGGAGAAAGCAACCAAGTTAATGATAAAGAATGTAGTGAAGTATTGGGGAGTCCTGCACAATATCATTAGTGATCAAGACGTGTGGTTCTTGGGATGATTCTAGATCGAGCAATTCAAATTACTAGGATCTAAGTTATACTTCTCTATAAGCCTCCACCTCCAAATAGATGGCTAAATTGAAAGAATAAATTTGTTTCTTATGCAATATTTTCAGCACTACAGGAGTACCAACTAATGAGATTAGATGAAGCAGTTGGATATAGCCCGATTCTCCTACAACTTACAACGAAGCTTTACATCTAATAAGAGCCCCTTCAAGATCATTATGAGATAGTAGCCATCAACTTCTCACCTTGGTGATTGGTCAGTATTTTACTTTGCAAAGGAATGACATCGAAATACAGATATTGCCTGGGTTTACTTGGAGAAGGCGATAAAAAATATAAAGAGTGGGCAAATTTAGGAAGGCGACCATAAGAGTTTAAAGTCGATGAATTAGTATTAATAAAGCTCCAACCAGCATTACTTTAGTTATTTAGGTATAAAGTGTATAAGGGACTTGTGCATAAATATAAAAGATCATTCCCAATTATTAGCAGGGTATACAATGTCTCTTATAAGTTATAATTATCGACATAACTCAAAATTCATAATGTTTTTTATGCAAGTAACTTGAAAGCCTACCACTTAGATTCATAAGATGCATCCCTAAGCATTCTAACTCTGCTACCCTCCACTAAAGTCTCATACGAAAAGTGAGTGAAAATTATTTTAGTGGCTCGTAAGACAAAGCTACCCAACAAAGCAGAGTTGATCGAGTACTTAATGAAATAGTGAAAGCTTCCTCGAACAAAAGCTAGCTAAGAGCCTGAAGATATCTTACAATATAAAGAAGCAATAATCAAAGCTTACTAGCAAGCGTCGACGAGGGCGTCGATAGTTTAAATGAGGGAGAATGTCACAGACAATTGTGATGCACCCACAACAACTTCATCAATAGATCGTTTGTTACTTTTATTTGCTTGTACATATGTTTGGCAGTGTGTTTTACCTTATTTTTATATGTTTTTCTTGAAAACGGTAAGCAGTAATAGTTTGCAAGGCTGTAAAATGATCGCTCACTATAATGGACAAAAAACTATCCCAAAATGTCTCATTTTTCATGTGTCATGATATGTTTTCTGTAAGCTGCAATGTGAAAAAAAATGTTAGCTATCATAGCAACTATAGAAACCCCTGGGTGGCTTCTAGCTCTATAGGGGTTTGGGGTAGTGTTAGGTATTGATTGAATTCAAAAGTTCACACGTAAAGCCTACGAGAACTTACTAACACGCTCGACACTCTGTGAGCAGTCGTTTACGGATTTATGATTATTCGTTTGCATTCTAAAGTTATTGTTTTCTCCTTCCTCTCTTTTTTTTGTTGCACACTAAGTGTTTGTTGAATTGTTTTTAAAACTGCTATCTTCATGAGACATCAGGACTTATTCATTGCTTGCTTTCAAACTAATAAATTTATTTTTTATAGGTTTTTCGGGACTTAAGTGAGTTTATAATTAAGCTGATCCTTTGCGGGCAGATAATGTAATTGTACCTCATGACTTAAATAATTCTAACTACGTCCATGATAGGATGATAGGATGATGACTAGTGTAATTGACGCAAGGAAAGAGAGAGGAAAGTTTCATCATGACTATCTGTTTCCCTCCATCAAGGTTGATAATAGAGACGAAAGGATAAAGATGGGCAAGAGCTGTACAGAGGAGGTGATGAGGTGAAGGTGGTGATTGACAAGGCAGAGACTATAGAAAATCTCATCTTTAGAAAATAAAAAACTATATACAGGAATAAACTAAAAAGGCAACATTAAGAAAAAAAAAAGGACTCTTTTTATAGATCACAATAGCAGGAAAAAATCTGTGTAATTGATTCCAAGTAATGGAAACTTTATTCCTCGCGTGAACACGACAGCAACTCGATCCTTTTTTTAGAAAAGTAAAATTAATAGCAACTCGATCTCCAATCACACATGGAAGCAGTGTCGAAGCAGCCTACTTCTCGAGACTTGCGCGGTTGGTTTCATAAAGGTTTAACGCACCAACATATTCTTATTGACCTGTGGTATCAATCTGGAGCTGTTCTTTACCGCTTTCCTGCTCATTCTTTCCCTGTCCAGTGAATGTTGAGGCAGTTCCAGAAACGTTGGTGGAAAACGAGGAAGGACCCAGACTCAGTTTCGATGAAGGATCGGTGCTCGTAGACATCATCATTGACTCCAACCCAAACAATGAAAGGGGAAGACTTCCATTCCTTCCACCAACCACCGAGGCGTCTCCGACCTTGGAAAGTCAGCGTTCAACACTCCAAACTTTGACCCTTCTATTTGGAAAATTAATGTTAAGTTTCGCCACCAAACCCCTTCACTTTCTCTCTACTTTCGTGGTAGTGTAAGCATGTTGATCAAAGTTTTGACGTATTATTTTCTTTTGACTACCACAACGATCACGTAAATTTCTCCCTAGCATTCAGATTGAAGTCAACATGGAGCGTCAATTTCATTTATATTTTAATTGCACCCAAAATGGAATTAATTGCACAACATGTTACACATGTATGTGCGGATCAAGATTATTTATTAGATGATTTTTTAGAAAAATATTCATATTTAATTTTTAATCAGTATTTTAATTTTATTTTTTAAAACAGTACTTATAATTAAAAATATCCAAATTATTCTTTAAAAAATGTTTGCCTGTTATGATATTTTAACTTATCACAATATTTTTAGCCTATTATAATGTTTTGATCACAACAAAAATATTATAAAACCTACTTGAAAATATTTTAAATGAGTCAAATAGAATTAAAATATACTAAAAATTATTGAATATATCATACTATAATGTATATAGGTGTTTATAATAGTTTAAGAATAACATCACCAAAATAAAAATAAAAAAACTTATTACAGTGTTTTAGCTACCACAATAAAAATATTATAAAATCTATTCAAAAACATAATAAATAATGTAGATTGATTCTTAACCTCAATTAAACTAACTATAAGTTTAAAAATATGATGTCATAATGATCTATCAACAATGACAATCAAAGAAGTATAATATGACATCAGTTACAGTGTTTTTAATAGTGTTTATAATGTTTTTGATAGCTTAATAAAAATACTATAAACACTATTAAGAAATAGTGTAATAGTCAAACTGATTAAAAAATAGACAAATCAATTTGGTGGAAAATTTTCAAAGGATATGTTAGATTTTTTTTAAATTAAGGATTTTTTTTGAAAAAAAACTTAAAATATGAATATTTTATAGAAAAAATTCATTTATAACTAAAAAGAAACATCAGATAGCAAAATGGCAAAGTCTGATGATTTGAAACCTTAAATTTTACCCTAAAATATTTATCTATTTATCTAAGATTGATGATTAAAAATTTTATCGGATAAATTCAATGCATAAAGCACTGGTCTGATAAAGTTGTGTTAGATCGACATAGGTTTGAAATTCTACCAAACTAAGGTATAAAATCTTGAAAATCTTACATGACAGAATTTTCTAAAATATCAGTTATAATTCTAACTCTTAATAACAATATTTTAGAACCAAATCCTGTCTTATTATTTACCTTATAAAAAGGTCAAAATAAAGTCGCTTTTCAATCCTCCCCTCATTGCTATTGGAAATTGTTATGACATTTAGATAACAGTAAATGAAAAAGTAAGTTGAGGCGAGAAATAAATTACCACTGGCCTATGTTTACTCAAATTATAATGTGATAAGCTCATCAGAAGAATAATGCCTACGTTATTATTAAATATCTAATTTAATAATAATATATAACTGTTATCATTAAGATTCATAATTCATTATCATGAATTTCTTCATTAATTATGATTTTAATGATTTTAATTTTTTATTCTTTAAACATGAAACCGTATTAAATTAAATATTTAATAATAACGGTTACAATATATATATATATATATATATATTCATGACGAATATAGTTAGGTGCAGGAGCACAAGTCTATGATTTGACTCCCAATGTGGCGGTTGGGTTAGGAGAGTGGGATGCGTACACATCTCATCACACCAACCCCTCCCTTGGCGTGTGGATTCCTGACCTCCATGCACTGCGATATGGAGAATCCCACCACTCTTAATGCATGGTTTGGTGAGACCCACCGGAATCGCAGAACCGGATTTGTTATTTTTCGTGGTTTGCGATTGAAATGCTCTACTGAATCCGCTCCTCTCTCTTTGACGAGATAGAAAGAACGGAGAAGGAGAGCTGCCTTCGAAGCCCACCAACCCCCCAAAGCAAACCAGCGGTCTCCAAGTAGCAGTCAAGCATGCCATGGGATGATACGAGCTTGCGCGGTCAGCAATGCTCCGCGAGCAGCAACTACTCCTTTGGCACTCCCATCTACCACTCTCTGATCTCTCTATTTAAACCCCTACCCTCTTCTAATCTTACTCAAAGAGATCCAGTTCTACCTCAGCCTTCTCTCCTCGCCTATCTCTAATCCTTGACCTATTCACGTATTGAAATGGAGTTCGCACCGAAAGCTCAAGTCGTTGAGAACGGCGAGGCGTTCTGCCTAAAGGCGGACCCCTTGAACTGGATCAAGGCGGCGGAGTCGCTGACGGGGAGCCACCTCGACGAGGTGAAGCGCATGGTGGAGGAGTTCCGGAAGCCGCAGGTAAGGCTCGAGGGCGCGACCCTGACGATCTCCCAGGTGGCGGCCGTGGCCGCTGCCCGGTCGCCCGTGAGGGTGGAGCTGTCGGAGGAGGCGAGGGATGGCGTGCGGGCCAGCAGCGAGTGGGTGATGGAGAGCATGAACAAGGGGACCGACAGCTATGGCGTCACCACCGGCTTCGGCGCGACCTCGCACAGGAGGACCAAGCAAGGAGGTGCTCTTCAGAAGGAGCTCATTAGGTGAGGTTTCCTTTCTTCTTTGCTGCTGCTTGACTTCCTTCTTGCTTCTTGCTGATGTGTGACGTGTGGAATCTCCTCGCTGATGTGAGTCTACCTGCTACAGGTTCCTCAATGCCGGAATCTTCGGCTCCGGCCCGGAGTCGGGAAACACATTGCCTTCGTCCGCTGCGAAGGCGGCCATGCTCGTCCGGGTGAACACCCTCCTCCAGGGCTACTCCGGCATCCGGTTTGAGATCCTGGAAGCCATCGCCAGCCTGCTCAACAACGGCATCACCCCCTGCCTGCCGCTGCGGGGCACCATCACCGCCTCCGGTGATCTCGTCCCGCTGTCTTACATCGCAGGAATCCTGACTGGCCGGCCGAACGCAAAGGCCGTCGGCCCCGACGGCAAGGTCATAGGCGCGGCGGAGGCTTTCCGGCTCGCCGGCATCGCGGACGGTTTCTTTGAACTGCAGCCCAAGGAAGGACTGGCGCTGGTAAACGGCACCGCCGTGGGATCGGGCTTGGCCTCCATGGTGCTCTTCGAGGCCAACGTCCTGGCCGTCCTCTCGGAGGTGCTGTCGGCCGTCTTCTGCGAGGTGATGCAGGGGAAGCCGGAGTTCACCGACCACCTCACGCACAAGCTGAAGCACCACCCGGGCCAGATCGAGGCGGCCGCCATCATGGAGCACATACTGGAGGGAAGCTCCTACATGAAGATGGCGAAGAAGCTGCACGAGCAGGACCCGCTCCAGAAGCCAAAGCAGGACCGCTACGCCCTGCGCACCTCCCCTCAGTGGCTCGGCCCGCAGATCGAGGTCATCCGCGCTTCCACCAAGTCCATCGAGCGCGAGATCAACTCCGTCAACGACAACCCGCTCATCGACGTGTCCCGGAGCAAGGCCCTCCACGGCGGCAACTTCCAGGGCACGCCCATCGGCGTCTCCATGGACAACACCCGCCTGGCCGTCGCCGCCATCGGGAAGCTCATGTTTGCGCAGTTCTCTGAGCTGGTCAACGACTTCTACAACAACGGCCTGCCCTCGAACCTCTCTGGGGGGCGGAACCCGAGCCTGGACTACGGGTTCAAGGGCGCCGAGATCGCCATGGCGGCCTACTGCTCTGAACTCCAGTTCCTGGCCAACCCCGTTACCAACCACGTCCAGAGCGCCGAGCAGCACAACCAGGACGTGAACTCGCTGGGGCTCATCTCCGCGAGGAAGACGGCGGAGGCCGTCGACATACTCAAGCTCATGTCCACCACCTACTTGGTGGCGCTCTGCCAGGCCGTCGACCTCCGGCACCTGGAGGAGAACCTGAAGAGCGCTGTGAAGAGCACGGTGAGCCAGGTGGCGAAGCGGGTGCTCACCATGGGCGCCAACGGGGAACTCCACCCCGCCCGGTTCTGCGAGAAGGAGCTGATCAAGGTGGTGGACCGGGAGCACGTCTTCACCTACGTCGACGACCCCTGCAGCGCCACCTACCCGCTGATGCAGAAGTTGCGGCAGGTCCTCGTGGCGCACGCGCTCGAGAACGGCGACAAGGAGAAGGACGCCGGCAGCTCCATCTTCCAGAAGATCGCAACCTTCGAAGAAGAGCTGAAGGCGCAGCTGCCGAAAGAAGTGGAAGCGGCGAGGTCGGCCGTGGAGGGCGGGAAGGCGGCCATTCCGAACAGGATCGAGGAGTGCAGGTCTTACCCGCTTTACAGGTTGGTGAGGGAGGAGCTCAAGACGGGGTTCCTGACGGGCGAAAAGGTGACGTCGCCGGGCGAGGAGTTCGACAAGGTGTTCGACGCCATCTGCCAGGGGAAGGTGATCGACCCTCTCCTCGAGTGCTTGAAGGAATGGGACGGTGCTCCCATCCCCATCTGTTAGCAAGATTTAAGGCCATATCCTCCCTCTGCCGCCTGCCGCCTGCCGCCTTTGGATTGAATCTGTCATCCCATTGTTTCTTCCTTTCATGTCATAGATTTGTCTTATCGTGTGATCGGATCCATAATCTTAGACATTTCCATCTAATATAAATGGAATTGCTTAACAATAGTCATTGCCTTCCAATATTAATACCGATGAAGTCGCATTTTAAGAACCTTCTCAAGCTCTAATTCTTCCGAAGCAACCTCTGTGATGCGGGACATGCAAGATTCAGACCCGGGAGAACGTAGTGGCAGCGGCGAGCTCGTCGAAATCCTCCGCCGTCAAGGCCCGGCGGAGCATCCGGAATAGGGTTTCACTGTTCGATTTGTGGCCGAGATCGCGGCCGACCGCGAAGAACGTAGGGGGCACGCTTCAAGTTTTTAGGTCGTGGCAGCGGCAGCGGCGAGCTCGTCGAAATTCTCCGCCGTCAAGGCCCGGCGGAGCATCCGGAATAGGGTTTCACTGTTCGATTTGTGGCCGAGATCGCGGCCGACCGCGAAGAACGTAGGGGGCACGCTTCAAGTTTTTAGGTCGTGGCAGCGGCAGCGGCGAGCTCGTCGAAATCATCCGTCGTCAAGGCCCGGCGGAGCATCCGGAATAGGGTTTCACTGTTCGATTTGTGGCCGAGATCGCGGCCGACCGCGAAGAACGTAGGGGGCACGCTTCGGCGACACGGGGAACCGCTGCATCTTGGAGCCGTCGCCGTCGGTGTTCTCATCATTATCCATGAGGCTGGGCCGCGCGAGTTGGAATAGCCACTCCATCGTCTCGCCGTTGGATTTGTGGCCGAGATCACGGCCGAGCTTAAGGGACAACGTTCCGTAGCCAGTCCTTCTCTTATCGACCATTGTTGCTGCTGCCTTCTCCGCTGTGCATCCTGCCGGCGGCGATCTTGTGAGAAGCATCCATGTCGGATGGAGGAGAAGGGTGATTTACCTGATCCGGTACCTAATCACCAACTAAATGTTCATGGAGCTGAAGACTTTGGAGCTCCTCCGCCGTGAAGGCATTGGGGAACACCCAGCTGAGTATCCAGCGCAACGTCTCACGGTCCGTTTTGTGACCGAGATCGCGGCCGAGCATGTAGAAGTGAGGCACTAACTGGGGCAAAAAGAGGAGACGCCACATCCCGCGGTCGACACCGCGAGTCGGCCGCGCGAACCGGAGTAGCCATTCCATAGTTTCGCTGTTGGATTTGTGGTCGAGATCACGGCTGAGCTTGAGGAACAGGACAACGCAGTACGCCGTCATTGGGACGCCGACGTTCGGCAACCAGTCCTCGGCCTGGTCGTCTCGGCCACCGTTACTGCTACCCTCTTCGCGGTCGGCGGCGGCGATCTCCGGGGAAGCATCCATGTGCAGTGGAGGAGAAGGCTCTTCGCCGGCGTTGATGGCGATCTTGTCGGCAGCACCTATGAGGACCGGAGGAGTAGGGTTTGCCGATCGAACTTTGTGTTCTTGGAAGCCTTTATATAGCCGGTGGGAGGCCGCCAGAACTCAGGATTGAGATCATAATATATAACTGATTTCTGATGGGGATTTCCCTCCACATTATGAATTTCTGAGATCATAATATAAAATCTTATCCATAGAACTTGCAGAGAAACAAACTCTGAACAAAATTATAAATTTATCTTTAAAAAATAATATATTTATCTTATAAATGAACCATAATTGTAACTTTCTAGCTTTGTTGATTTATAATAATGTTGTTCACATTGTAGTAGTTCTAACCAAGGTAGATAATACCGAATGATACCACCCGATACGGGCGGTACGTATCGGTTCGACGACATATCGGTACGCGGATTGTTCGTAATCGGGCGGAATGTTTAAAAGCGTCCCGTATCGGACTATACGAGGTAATCTCAGACGTTAACGATCGAAATTTCGATCGTTACCACCCGACACAACTCGGTATCGGTCAAAATCGATAGTTATCGCACATTAACATTGCTATAGTGCTCTAACGATCAAATTGATCGTTGGAGCCTTTTCTCATGGTATTTAAATCCTTCTTCTTCTCTATTTCACTTCATTAGATTCTCGTGCTATCTTAAACTATCTCAAACTTTTTTTTCTCTCCTAAATTTTACAAAACAATGATTTATGAATTCAATCAAAGCTAATTTGAGAAGATTAAGAGAAAGAACTTTAATTTACGTATTTAATTAAGAGGTATATATTCTCTTTCTTTGATTAGAGAGTAATTAAAATCTTTAATATTATGATTAGTGTGTTTCATACATATTAAATATTAAAAAATATTTATGATACTATGATTAATTATTTTAATAATGATTTAATCAAAATTTATTTGATTTTAATCAATTCAATGTGTTTAATACTTATTGGGGTGCTTGCCATATCTATAATGTTGAAAGAGAAATAATTAATAAAAAATTAACTATATTAATCATGTAATTAGTATATCTAATAATTTTATCTTTGAATCATATTGGATCAAAATTATATATTTAATGTTTCTTTTATGTATTTCACATATATATGATGGTAAAATAGATTTAATTAAGTTTTATTAAAATTATTTAATACTATAATTAATCATTTTAATGATGATTTAATTAAAATTTATTCGATTTTATATCAAATTAATGTGTTTAATACCTATTAGGATGTTTATCATGATTATAATGTTAAAAGAAAAAATAATTAATAAAAAAATTAACTATATTAATCATATAATTAGTATATTTAATGATGATAGTGAAAAACCCTATCGTAACTTTTTTTATTTTCAGGTATTATCAAAGGGTTTTACATCCTAAATTAGGTGTACCATACCGTTCGGTATGCCCTGACTTACCGCTCGGTACACGGTACCGCACCATACCGAACTAACCTCAAAACATCGATATGGTACGATATTACATACCTTGGTTCTAACACATGAAATAATAATAAATTCTTTGAAATATTGATGCAAAGATCATAAGAAAATTTTAATATGCATTCAAAAAGTCTACAGACTTAAAATTATATAATCACAGTGATTATCATCGTCATGAAAATAATCATGCTTGATATTGCTTTCAATGACTAAGCATATCAAGTACTATCAGACTATTTCTCAACAATGTGATGCACATATAATATTAACATTTTCTTAAGCTAAATTGTTAACAATTAGCATGCACCAAGTTTTGTCTGAATTCACAAAAGCTCCACAATGGAGGCTGACTACAAAAGTTTGTATAAACTTGTACAAGAAAATATATATAAAAAAATAAATATCTTAGCATTGCTGTTTAGGGACTACAAACATTCTGACCAGAATGGTCAGCTGACTCCGGGATTAGACGGAGCCACGACAAAAAATTGATCGTGTTCTCCAATTCTATGATGGAATACAATAAAAGAGGCTGAGGTAAAATATTTACCAGCAGCAACCCCTCACAACAAGGTTGCTACCTGTAAGATGTCACTTCAGGCTCATGTCTTCGCTTCAGGCTCAACATATCTGAGGTTGTGTTAGTTACGGTGACAAACTAAAATATGCTTATCTACAAAATGATCAATCATCATCTGATATGCAAACTACATCCGAGTTAGAAGGGGGCACGTCGACAACACCACATGGCTCAACACAAGGCTGAGAGAATGCAGGAGCTGTCGATGTAGGTTTGGTTGCAAGCCAACTATCAAATGATGAAACCAAATCAGTAAACTGAGAGATAGACCGGTTAACACCTATGGAGTTCCCAACACCCATGGGCAACTCAGAATAAAATGGGGAGGCATCCTGACAAACTGATACAGTGTTGGAAATGTGTGACTGTCCAAAATGGGGATCCGTGCATGGCTGTGCAGTAGGCATGGGCGCAACTTGTCCCATGGTGGCCGAAAGTACATCGGCATGGGGCTGCTGATGACTGGTCATGGATGTGTTAGCTCTAAATCGTTGGAGATGTGGAGCAGGCGCACGGGTTTCACTTCTGATTTGAAGGTTTGGCTGTGGGGGAACCATTGGGCATAAGTGAGCTCTAGCTGAATTACTTGGGTAGACTGAAGATGTCCAGCGGGCTGCCTGACCAGAAGGGATCAGTGGAGCTTGGAGTCTGACTGACGCAAGCGAGCCTGGGACCTGACCATAAGGGATCGGTGGAGCTTGGAGTCTGACTGACGCAAGCGAGCTTGGGACCTGACCATAAGGGATCGGTGGAGCTTGGAGTCTGACTGATGCAAGCGAGCTTGGGGCCTGACCATAAGGGATCAGTGGAGTTTGGAGTCTGACTGATGCAAGCGATCCTGGGGTCTGACTAGAAGGGATCATTGGAGTTTGGAGTCTGACTGATGCGAGCGAGGATGGGGCTGCAGCTGGTGGTGGGGTAGCTGGGAGTGGCATAGGAGTGGAAGTTGATGCTGACACAGATCTCTGGATAAACTGAGGTTGGGATGACTGAAGTAACTGCTGCAATGTTTGGTGACCTGGAATTCAAAGAGTAGAGTGGAAAAGAATGATATCAGTTTCTGCTCAACAATGACATAATGATCAACACAAATTAGCACATAAGTAAACAAGTATGAGCAAGAAAATATGTTCAAGCCTATGCTAGAGTAGAAGAAATGAGATGACAGCCTCAAGCTCTGAGAGAAAAAAGATCAACAGCAACAACAATAATAAAGCTATGTCCTTACTCCTTAGTTAAACTAAGTATCTAAATCCTTATATATAGTTTCTAATAATTTTTTTTAGGTCTCCCTCCACCTAAGTTGCTAAGCAAGTCTCAGAAATCGAATAAAGAAATGTGGCTATAAACTAACAATTTGATTCTTGGTGGCTATCCTCCAATCAGTGGTAAAACAAACCAGTAAACAGTGTCCCATTAACATGTTCTTTCCCTAACTTCCACAGCAAACGCATGAAGTTACTTATTTGACCATGTTCAACCAATTGAAAAGGGAACCAATTTTGTCTGTATATAATTTGACTTCATCAAGTTAGATGCACATATTGAAAAACCCAATGGCAGCCACGATTCCAAGTACCAAGTTATTCGGCTAACTACATGGCTTTTGTTAGCAATCCTCCCACCTCCTGTAAAATACTCTACTAAATAATGTCCCATTGCATGTTCTTTCCTTAATCGACAGCAGAATCATGAAGATAGTTGATAGTCCAAATTCAATGCTATGAAAGGACCTCTTGTATTTGTATATAGACTTCATGATGTTCAATGCACATGAAATACATATAATGATGGATCAACTGGAAAAGTAATGTTATGTGAATGGGTTGTGAATAATGGAATCATATCCACCTTTCAAAATTACTTATATTACTACTCTAGGTGGGAAAAACAAAATGTCATCATGCATTTGACATGCAGGAACTTAATAAGTGGTCATATTACAAGAATGTGTTTTCATATATAAATGTACATACAAACATACATATAACATAAGATGGGCCTAAACATCGTTTGATTTTACATGGTTGTCCAATGAAGTAAATGATGATCTATCCACGTCCTCCAAGCATATCATTAATTATGATATAGTTCAATTGAAAGAACTAGAATAATTGTTTAGGATTTTTGACATGAACCACTCACGACAACCCCCATTTCCTCCACCAAACATTTCATACATATGCCCACGAAAATTTGCATCTATAAACTGAGTTAAAACACTTTCTACAAGAATTTTAAACGCAAATAGTTTTATATATTGATAAATAATAGATATACGTGATTATTAAGAAGAAGGTAGAACTTTAAAAGCCATGAAAGTTAGATGTGATACACATGTACATTAGCTGGACAAAAAAAGTTGAAAAGGACAAGAAGATGCTGCACTGTTTTCATCCATAAAACTGAAGTGCCAAGCTAATTTAAATTAGCTTTGTGTTCCATACCTCTAGAAGATGAAGTTCCTCCCTTATTTTCAATAAATTTGGCTCTAAATTCTTCAGCTAAAACCTGATTCATGGAAACTTTGTTGTAAATGGTCTCAAGAACCTCCTTGCTACAAAGAAACTCTGACTCTGCATCTTGAAGTAACATATCATACTTTCTCCTGACCTTCTCCAACTCTTGATCACACTCATATTTAAGACGCAATTTCTGTGAAAAGATGAAACAAGACACAACTATTAATAATAGTTGAGCATAAATTAACAGGCAAAATGACTCAGAAATAGGTGACAGAAAACAAACCCTATCATCATGCATCTTAGTAATTTTATCCTGATGCATCCGTATGCTAGTCAGTTCATTTTTCAATGGTTCGGGTTGAAGCCCTTGCGTTGGCATCAACTGTGCAAGTGGAAAGAGAGGGTAGTGAACTGATTCTGGCTGAGAAGTGCTTCTTGGCTCTTCAATGATGCTTCTTTGTGATCTTGTATCTGAATTTGGTAAAAATGAATGATCAACAAACTGGGATACAAGAGGATGAGGATTAACCTGCCCAACCAGTTCAGATGACAATACAATTGGTTCCTGCATTGGCATATCATTTTGATGGGATAAATGCTGTATCTGATCAGAAAGCTCTTCTTCAGTTCCAGATGCAGCTATGCTTTCTTGAACGTGTGATACCAAGGGCACGACGGTACATACAGGCAATGGATCGTGAGAAGAATTTGAGACAGTCATGTTATGATTGGTAAGATCAACGGTGCCAAAATCAGCCAAATTTGGAGTTTCTTGGAGAGAGCCACTGCCTTGGACCTCTAAACCAGCAGAGTTTTCAAGCCTCTCATGCCGACTAAAATGTGGTGCCTGTTCATGCACAACCAGAAGTAGAATTTGCTCAGTGTGTCAGTACAAATACAATAATGCACAAACCTAACTGGCATAACTCCCCCTTGTCCAACTAAATCAATCAAAACTTGTACTAATGGCACCAAAGAATTGAGAGAATAAAAGTTAAATTAAACTGAAGTGACAGATGATACTTGAAAAGAGGTCTTGAATATTCATATTAAGAAACCTAGCTACAATTAATGTGAAAACGATCAAAATTCACTAACTGAAGGCCTACAGAAAGAAATCAACAAATAACAATTAAATATCAAGACAGTACTGAGAGAAAAAATGAAGCTGAAACCAACAGCACTGAGAGAAAAAAAGATAAACATCAAGACAGTAAAAGTGCTCATCATAATGGTAATAAATGAAATGGAATTCAGTGGAAAATTATGAATACTCCAAGTTCAGTTCACTGCTAGCCAGATTCAAAAAAACACTTCTAAGTTCAAATTAAAGTTGTGTTACATTGACGGAATAAGCAGTGATATAAAAGCACAGTCCCAACTATTTAAAAGCTACAGTCAATTTAATCCACTCAGACAATAAAATGTGCATTTTAATTACAATCCTAAATACAATTGTTTATAGGACAATAAATGTTCAGTTTCATTACTTACAAATGCCAGGTACTATTGACATTAAATACCAGTTTAAGTACTAAAGATATTTTATAGTCCTTCAAAAAGAGGCAGAAGTTTAGCTGCAACAACCCAACTGATATTGCTTTCTTTTAAAATTTACAAAATATGGTACATGCGATTGCAATACTTCCATGCACGATGCAGGATATTTGACTGCTAACTAGGAACCATGGATGTGCACATGAGACACAGCACACACACTGAAAAAATTCAAAAATACAAAGCAGGCATGGCATGGAACATACACATCAATCAAAGTACATATTTATGACTACCATATATGAACTCAAAGCAGGGATCATGGCATGGCATGTCCACAACAATCGAAGTAAAATATTTTATAACTACAATATATGAACTAAAAACAGGGATCATAACTTGTAGCTGTGCTTTAGAAGTCCCTCACATTGTGCTATTACTTCGAAATGCTTTCTATTAAATCTTTGTTTTTTATACCAACAAATATAAAAAAACTCTGCGGGACAAGGTCCTATAAGTTTATCTCAGACTTGCCATAGAAAATGTAGAACGATGCTACCATAGACCACAAGTCAGCCCAAAAGCCACAACTTTGATGGTTCAAATAATAACCGTGTTAAAGAGGGAAAAAAGTAACAACCCTATCCTATCCAACCTAAAACACAGCTCCCTATTCTCCCCGAAGGGCCCCATTTTCCCCCTTCTCTTCTTACGTATGGCCACATAACTGTCAGCTTCCCTGAAAAACTAGAGCAAGTGACACCAGTTGCAGGTACAACCTCAGCAACATTTGGGTCTGTTTACCTTCTATCTTGTCCACCATTACTCAGTTGATTGTTGGGCAGAAGGGGAACAAACAGGATTCAGGGGAGTTCCTTTTCCCCTTTTAGCAGACTCAATGAGCACAGCATAAAATTGGACATGCTCTTGCTATATCTGATGTTTATCCATGTCAGACACTTGTCAGATATGACATGTATGTGATTCCCATGTATGTGCTTCTTAAACTGCTAGTGATAGTTCAAGACTTAATGTTCACATGCAACTAAATGCAAGGATTGCCACTCTGGTGTGTTGACCAACATAAAGTGTTGCCATTGCAAAAACTAGTATGAGCCTGTATATGTTTAACTAAGCAGAATACTGATAGTGCAATCAAGTGCTCAAACAAGGATTAAATTTCTTTGATTAATGCACCTGCACCAGAATATGTAAATAAGCAAGCGTGATTTTTTCTTCATCCCAACATCAAATGTCACCTCTGCCCTCCTGTTTAATGGATATCTGAAATTTGACATAATTGACTTTGCTTAATCATGACTATCAAAATTGATCTCTAATGATATATCATCCATCTATATTACAACAACTACCTGTCTAACAGAACAAGCAAAATTGATTGAGAATTTACTTGAACATATTAAACCTTTTACAGATGTTCCAAAGTCAAGTAAGATCAGTTGGTTTAACAAGGTATCACTTTTCAGAATATTTAATACAATTAACATAGTACAAGTTTATTGATCTTTCTTCCAAAAACTGAAAATTATGGATAATTAAAAGATCCTTTTTGGACATGCTCATAGTTCCACAAACGCACCTGACATGGTGAACCATCATTCTGAAAACCAGTATGACAGTCTGCCTGATTTTGCAAGAGGGCAGTATTGAAGCTTGCATCCTCACCGTCATTCATACTTCTACCTTCTTCAATGCTTCCCAATGGACAAAAACTCGAGCATAAAATATCAGAATTTTCTGCACCTCTCTGCTTCTCAGTTTCAACAGTTGCTGGTGTGCTAGAGTTGATAGGTATGTCATCAGCCTCAATGATCACTGGGTTCATGACAAGTGCCTCAGAAGGAAGAGATTCAGTTCCTATGGTCAAGTCAACTGTCTTTGAAGGTGGAAGAGTTGATGGAACTTCCAAAGGTGTCACTCTTGGTTCAAATTCCGTTTCAGTTACATACATAACATTCGACTGAGAAACCAATGAATTGATTTGATTGGGCAGGCATCCAGATCGTTCAGGAGGAAAAACTGTCGGCCCTTCAGAGGTTTTAGAATTCAAACAACTTGTTACCAAGTCAGCCACAGTGATTAGCTCACCAGTTTGCTTATTTTGAAGAGGCCCAGATTCCTTGGAGTCAGAAGGAAGAGATTCAGCCTCGGTAATCACTGAGTTCATGACAGGTGCCTCAGAAGGAAGATATTCAGTTCCTATGGTCAAGTCAACAATCTTTGACGGTGGTAGAGTTGATGGAACTTCCAAAGGTGTCTCTCTTGGTTCAGATTCAGTTCCAGTTACATACATAACATTGGACTGAGAAACCAATGAATCAATTTGATTAGGCAGGCATCCAGATCCTTCAGGAGGAAAAACTGTAAGCCCATCAGAGGTTTTAGAATTCAAACCACTTGTTACCAAGTCAGCCACAGTGATTAGCTCACCAGTTTGCTTATTTTGAAGAGGCCCAGATTCCCTGGATTCAGAAGGAAGAGATTCAGCCTCAATGATCACTGAGTTCATGACAGGTGCCTCAGAAGGAAGAGACTCAGATTCAGTTCCTATGGTCAAGTCAACTGTCTTTGAAGGTGGAAGAGTTGATGGAACTTCCAAAGGTGTCTCTCTTGGTTCAGATTCAGTTTCAGTTACATACATGACATTGGACTGAGAAACCAACGAATCGATTTGATTTGGCAGGCATCCAGATCCTTCAGGAGGATAAACTGTCGGCCCTTCAGAGGTTTTCGAATTCAACCCACTTGTTACCAAGTCAGCCACAGTGATCAGCTCACCAGTTTGCTTATTTTGAAAAGGCCCAGATTCCCTGGAGTCATATATTCTGTTTCGCAAACCATCATGAGCTTCATCCTGGTTCGCTAATTTGAGTTCCTCCAACCTGAATCCAGAATCAGACAAAGGAATGCTATCAAAAGACTCTATTAGTTTGCCAGTCTTAGCTTCTTCTATCCAATGATTCTTTATCTGTTGCTCTTTGTCCCTTGCAAATAACTGCATGTCTTTAAGTTTTTTATACTGGCAATCCATTTGCTTCTCAAGTCCAGTCATTTTTTTCATAAACTCTTCTTTAAGCAATCTAATCTTGTCATTTTTATCAGCTGAATCCATAACCAAATCATTAATAAGTTCTAAGTCTTTCTCATGTGCCTTCTTCAGATTCAATTCCAACTTTTCCTTGTGCATATTAAAGTCTGTAATTTCTTGCTGTTGCCTGAGAGAGAGATCTTCTTCCCTTCTTGAACAAACTTTGTTAATCAAATCAATTCGTTTCTTTAGAAGTTTGTCCTTCAGAGACCCAAGGTCCTCGTGCAGATTTGCAGGAGTTCCAAGAACAGGAACCTGCCCCAGAAACATTGGTTGTTCAAAAGCACAATGACTTTGGGAACTCTCTTGAAGTTCACCTTTCTCAATATCATGAAGATTAGATTCTGCGGAATTTGGAGTTGTCTCACAAGAAGGTTCTCCAGTAAGATCTATACCAGATACTGACCGCCCTGGTTCTGATGTATTGGGCTCATTTTTCCTCATGAAAATGTTATTTTGACCTAAAAAAATCTTCTTTAGCCTTCGCAATTTAGAATAAACATTAGAAGCCTGCTCTTCATTGCATGTGTAGTTCAAGTACTTCTTTGCAAGTGTGAGTGATTCTCTGTGATCAATCTTCTGATTTAAGAAAGAAGCAGCTCGCCAACACTTATGGTTCCCAAACACATTAAGAACAATTAGAAATTTACAAAAGCAGTAGATTTCACACTACTTGCTAATAGAAACTCAAACAAACCATTAGAAAGCTCTATAAAAGCTTAGAACAAATCTACAGTTAGAAACACAGAGAGCTGCCAGAACATTTAATAGGTCTGGCATATACAATAGCCATACAACCAAATTACAGAATTATAGACCAAAAGTCATTCGGAAGATCTATAAAAGCTTAGAACAGAACTATAGTAAGAAACATGGAAAGCCACCAGAACATTTAATTTTCAAGTAATGGGTCTGGCATACAAAACGAAATAACCAAATTGCAGAATTCAACAACAAAAAAAAAATTAATGTCCCAATTATTTGGAGTCAGTTGTATGGATCTTTTCAACAAATAAATCAAGGCTGACCGCACAACTGTCTTATAAAATTTTCAAAAAGGCATGATGATGACACAAAATCATAGCATCTTTCTCCGCGTGATCCAGCCAATTTTATAGAATAATGTCTTCATCAATCTCTCATACCTGTCGAATAACAGATCTAAATAGATAAAACTTTCACTTAATGACCTTATTCATTCATCCTAGTTAAAACCTAAGTTCTCCTCACAGTATTTTTAAAAGTAAAGCACGATCCCAAATTTAATTAATTGAAGAATCAGGTTAAATATCAAATTGATTACTATTTTCCAATGATCACCTTTGCTTTATAAGTATATACAATCTGCTGTCTATATCCCTAGACTGTCATTATTTATAATGGTCAAATCCCTGCCTAAGTTCCAATTGTTTAATGTACAAAATATGGATTGCCTAGTGAAAACCATCCAACTTCACTTCTGAATGCCCACCCCCGGCGACAAATAGGCGAGTGCTCGAGCCTCGCCTCACCTAGGCAAGCACTCAAGTGCTCGATGACTTTTCACTGGACACAATACCATTTATTTTTATTTTATTATTATTTTACGCAATGATATTATGAAGTATGGAATGCTACAAGATGCTTGGGATGGAGTGATGTATGCTACCTCTATAACTAAAGAGGTTATTTCCAGGTTTTGAATTCTGGTCACTCCAGTCGTAAAGAGCAACCTTAACATTGTACCAAGTCCACTCTTTAGATATTGATCCTTATATTAAAAGCAAATAGTGATTAGCCCAGTCCAACTAGTCGGTCACATTATATGATACACCAGAAATAATGCAACAATCAATCAAAAATTATGGGGCAATTTTCGAGCAATTGTAAGCTTAGTTGGGCAAAAACCAACACAAAAAAAATTAAAACAAACCCATCTGTTAAGAATTTCACCTTATAAAATTAATTCATGTTTTTGAAAATTTTGGAAGCAAAAGTATTTGTTTCACTAAAAACAAAAACATAAAACCAATGACCATGAGATATAGAAATAAGCAATGCAAGTATCTAATGTTAAGGTAGTCAAAGTAGTAACAGGATTGGACTTTGTTGATACAATAAATTAAACACCAATTGGGTGCTTAATTTCTTGTAACATTTTTAAAAAGGAAATTCAGAAATCCAAAACACAACTGAAACATGGATATTAAATAACAATTTTATGTTTTTTCTCCTATGAATTGTTTTTATTTTATCTAAATTGTGGTTTTATAGAATGTTACAGGAAAAGAAGAAGTACCCAAAAAAAAACAAAAGAAGTTACCCATTTTTCTTCGGTCTCTCCCCACCAATTTAGTTTCACCACAAAAAACTCTTCTTCCAAAAAACTCTTCTTACATTCTAAGACGAAAAATGAAATAAAAAAAAGGCATAGTGGCCCTTAATTTTTCAGAAACTTCTTTTTCTAGTAACTTGTAGCCATAAAATCCTCATAGTGTATATCTGAAAGCACACATCAAAAGCTATCAATTTGAAGTCCAAGAACATGCTAAATACTTGCACATTAAAACTAGTAGAAAACTGGTGGTTGCTCTAACCAGTGATATCTTGAAGGCCTGCAATATCATTTCTGGTTCGGGACTAACATGATGATTATTCATTATGTAGTCGAGAAACACTTGAGCCACATCACTGACATTCACCTGCACATAAAATTCATTAGCATCCAACAAAGGAACATCATAAAACATATCATATGCATGTATCATGACTATAAATGAATCAAGTATCTTATCGCCAAAAGAATACACTCACGAAATCGTATTATTCTGAACTATAGTTTCATTTCACCACAAGATTCATAATGCTGATTAACTCACATGTTTGTCATCTAACAAACATTCAACTAAGTTTCTTATGACCACCTTAACTAAAACTAATTAACAATATTATAGTGCAACATGTGATCCAAGCACATAGGGCAAGCTTATATTTAGGAGGCTGTTTGCTAATGTTGCCACTGCCACCTATTGACATGAGTGCTGCGTCATCTATGTCAACAACATATAAGTTGATGGTAAAACTATTTACCAGATAAGCAGCAAAATCAATTAAAGATAACTGAACCTTTTCTCCCTCTAATCTACCTGCCTCAACTATCACAACAGATTACTCCATGATGGCTTGTCACGAATTATCTTCATGACCTTCAAATATTTCATCCTACGGAAAGCATGAGATAGCTAGCTACAACAGGCAGCCCTTATGTGGCAATAGGGCATGTAGCATCAGGTGATTTGCAGGCTACTACGCATGTGAGACCAGAAGTCTGTGGGTCAGCTACTAGCTAATCAGCCTGCCGGGTTCAGGGCTACAGGCTGAGCTGATGCGCCTGGTTGAAGCTGTAGGCTGAGCTGCGCTTGTGCAGCCCAAGCTGTAGCTACAATCACATGTTTGCAGCATGGTTCGCCTTACCGGTGCACCGATCGGCCATCGGTACGGTACGTACGAAACCATACTGATGTATCAACACAATATGATAGGGTATACCGACAAACTGATATATACTGGTCATACCGGTCCCCTGTCGGATCAGTACATATGCTCATCCTGGACAGTATGTTATGATACAACAAATCTTGGTTTGTAACACAACTGCAATTTGCTGCTGGCCAGGTACCCTTGTCGGCTAGCTACAGTAACATGTTTGCAGCCCAACTGTAATTTACTACCAGCCAGGTCCCCTTATTGGCTAGAAAACAAATGCTTAAAAGTGGAAGAAATCAAATTCATTATTAATTGAAGATTGCAAATCTTTACTAAAGGCTCATCTCTATAAAAATGGAAGTTTATCAATCAAGAATATCATCAATAAAGGGAGATTATTTTTCGAATCAAAGTAGAATTATTACCTTCTTCAATGAGAACACATTATATATTTAATTGATACGATTGTAATATTTCTTATTCTTGTAATTTTTTTCTTTTTATTCTTATACTTGAGATTATAAAAAGGGCTAGAACAATGTAATGGAATCAATGAGAAGATGAACTGAGTCCTTTCCCACCTTATGTGAGTGGTACGAGGTCACAATTATTTTTTCGATGGAATGAGTCCATTGTTCACATGCGAGACGTGGTGGAGGTGTGAGACCTTTATACAAGGAGTTTGCTCCTTGAGCCAAAGTGAGTCCGGAAATTATCCTTTATTTTTTCTATTATCATTTGGCATTATCTTTCTCTTCTCTCTTCTTATCTCTCTATTTTCAAAAAAAAAATCCGTTGTTACTCAATCATCATGTCATGTTTCATTCCTTTCCTTTTTTTTCCTTTTTTCTCCAAGGATCCACGACAAGCTTCTTTTCTTATTTTCTAATGACCTAGACAAAAATAATGTTTCCCATGTTCTAAACTCACTTGATACAAAGAAACAAGAGTGCAAAAGACATCTAGATTGAGTTAAATCACAATAATGCACCTACACATGGACGAACAAGGCCTAAAAGAAAAAAGAATGTATTGAAAGCAAGGATTGCAATTTCGATCCGTACTGATGCATATCAATTACACGCCAAGGCATACTGACAGTACACCAAAAATCATTAAAAAAACTTTAAAAATACTTGAAAAATAGAAAAAAGTTAAAGTAGGGTTTTTAAATTAGAAATAAATATATTAGTATAGTTTTAGCAAAAATAAAATAAATTGACCCAATATCGATCAAATTTTGATTAAATCATCATTAAAACCACTAGTCACAATTGGGTTCTAAATTTCAATGTGTACCACCAAGTACGAGTGGTGCATATCGATCCGAGAGGATATCAATACATGGACTGCCCTCTACAGGGCAGTACCAGTGTTTTGACCTCGTATCGAGCGATACGGGATCTATGCCGAACTGTAACGGTTAAGTTTGACTGTTACCGAGGTGTACCGATCGGTACGCCTCGGATTTTGATCGTTATCAATGCGTACCAATTGTTAACTCCAAGTATTTTTGGAGGTTTTTCAATTCTTTTTTAGTGTATCACCGGTATGCCCTCGTGTACTATTGGTACGTCTCGATACATACCGTACCGAGCAAGGCTTGGTACACCAGTATGGACCAAAATTAAGAACCTTGAATCACAACATTAAAAATCTTAATTAAAAATACCATCACAAACATATGATCCAATCCTTAATGTACATGAAATATAAAGATTTGACTTATTAAGTGTTTAATCATGAAAAAAATCAATATTAAGCATACTAATCATAATATTAAAGACCTTAATTACTCCCTAATTAATACTATTCTACCATTAAAAACATATCAAACAACATATTAGATATTAAGTAATACACCCCATAAAATAGGCTTAATCATCTCATAAATCAATAAAAATCTAGAAAGAGAATGCATATCTCTTGATTAGAGTGTTCTTCCTCTTAATCATCCTAAATTAGTCTCCTAAATTTGATCCAATTCACAAATCGTAGCTTTGTTGATTTTAGGAGAGTAAAAATTTGAGAATAAGAAAGACATATGAGTGAAAAAATATTAAAAGAGTTTAAGAGAATGAGAGAGTGATATGAGTTGAAATAAGGGGGCGGGAAGGGTTTAAAAACCCTTTTCTAAGCCTTAAACGGTCAAATTGACTATTTGAAAAAATAAGACAATCTTAGCCCTTGATCGGTAATGGTTGAAATACAATCGTTACCAGCTAGTACAGGTCGAGAATGGTCAGCTTTCGACCATTACCGCCTAGTACAAACTTCATATCGCCCAATACGAAGTCAAGTGATCGATACCACCTAAGAGAGGGAGATTCGTGTATCGATACCCTATCAGATCGATATGTACCACCTGTACAGGGTAGTATGTATCGGTACAACAAACCATGATTGAAAGTATAACAATCAGATTTCGACTATTATCGCCTGATACAGACCCCGTATCGCCTGATACGTAGTCAAATGATCAGTACCACCAGATAGAGGGCAATCCATGTATTAGTATCCTATCAGACCGGTATGTACTTCTCGTATAAGACGGTATGCATCGGTATGGCAAACCATGATTGGAAGTATAGAAAGATGACATTCTTACAACCAACGACCAATATTATTTAATCAACATGAACAAACCAATTGCTAAATAAATCATTATGAGAAATAAAAGATATCAATCCCGGAGAAAATCAATAAGAGAAGAATCAATAAGAGAAGACACGATTTCAAGTTCATAGGATTCCTACCTTTCTCCCTCTTGGTGATGTCACCATATTCTACTCTCTGTCAATAGTCTTGCTTCCCTTGAAAATTCAAGAGGAGGGCGATCATATGGGAATCTGTAGAAAGGATGACCAACTCCAACTCTCAATTCAAAATCCTAATCCACCAAATTTAGAATCGAATTAAGAATCTAGGTTTTAGATCAACTAAAATTCTTTCCTTAAATCCAAGGTTCACCGTATCGTGGCATACTGCCTAGTACAAGCAGTACATATTGATCCGATAGAGAACTGGTACAGACGATACATACTGGTTTGTCGGTATGCCCCACTGTACCAAATGTTAATACATCGATATAGTTTGGTATATACCGTAGCGACAATTAGTCGGTACACTGGTACAATCTGATCAAATTAGGAATGCCACCCTAAACAAAAAATAAAACTACTACCCATAGTTAAATCCAAGTGAAAATCTAAGTATAAGGCAATCTTCTAGTTCATGATTCACAAGATAGGTATCGAGATCGATGAAATCAATCAAATAAAATGGCGGAATCTAGATTGCTAGAGAAAAAATTCAAAAACAAAATGTAAAATCATAAAAATAACAAAATAATAGAAACTTATTAATGAAAATTATGAAAATAAAAATATTATATGCTAAAAGATTCGTTTAGCTAACTTTATTGAAAATGCCTAACTTTAATGAAAGAAAACATATGAAACAGGCATATAAAAATACTATGAAAAATAAGAGATTAATTCAATAATTATGAAAGTTTAAAAAATTAATCATGTAATGAAAAGATGTCATATATGTCAAACAAAAGATTTAGACAAGCACCTAAGACTTCGAGATTAAACTCAAATCCTATTATAATTTATGATGGCATCAATACTTGCTTAAGAGACTAAGAGCTTCTCCGTCTTCTTTTATCCTCACCCTTTGACTCTTTCCTCTTTGTCTATGACAAAGTAGAAGGCCAACATAAAAAAAAGGTCCTATATGACAAATGGAATGGTTTAAATCAAAGAATGCAACCGGCCAATATTCACCGATTCAACTTCTGACCAACATATGGAGCAACCCAATTTCGAGCAATTCATGTGCAATTTATGACTCACCACTCGATAAGCACTATGAATTGGGCCATAAGGCTTGTGAACCGAGCTTACCACCTAGTTTTGGTAATGGGCTTGGATTGAGAGGTAAGATCAGCTCAGTCTATTTTTTGTTTTTTTAATTTTAAAACTGAAAAAAAAGAGAACCTTAAGTTCCCCTACTTCCACGCCTCTCCTCTTATTCTTTTTTAGGGTAGTCATATTGGGTAAAAATTGGCCAACTTATTATTACTCTAACCAGGAAAGTTAAGGAGTTCCTTGGGTGCTCACCCAGGTGCCTAGGCGAGGCAAGGCCCGAGCACCCAATAAGTGGGCCAATTGAGCGCCTTCACTTGAGCACAGCTTAGGCGTGCACTTGGACCCAGACATTAGGTGACCCAAGCGCCTGACTGGTTCAAATCAAGCCGAAACGAGCCAAATCACTAGATCTGTTCGTATGGAACCAAATCAACGAATGTTCATTTGCAAACACGAATTAGACACGATGAGACAATGACACCTAGAAACCTAATCGGCGAACGACAACTCTTCCTTTCTTCCTTTGCATGGGCAAACGACGACGATAGTAGCATCTTCCTCCAGTGAGCTCATCGTTGGTATCTCTCCTCCTTCGTCATCATGCACTCCGCCACATCCACCACCGTCTTCGCCTCCCACTTCGCCACAATGCTCTTCCTCTCTCCCTGACAACATCTCCACCCACTTGTCCCCTCCCTCTTCCCCCACCTTTGTCATAGCCCCCCCTCCGTGTCCCCTCTTCTTCGCCTCATCGCAATAGTCTTCCCCCTTCCTCGTATCGGCAGCGTCCTCCTCCCACATCTTCCCTTCTCCTCCCTACACTAACGATTTCCTTTGCATCATCCTTTCACCCCAACAGCTAGCGTCTTCTCCCCCTTTGCTTTGCTGCAATCTCTTGCCAACTTCCTCCGACTTCCCTGAGAGCCTACTCCTCGCTAATTGCTCCTTTGTGTCCTCCCTCTTCCCCTCCCAACCGACAACAACCCATAGCCACCCAACTAGTAGCACCTCAACTCAAGTGACAACAAGACAGCCAACCCAACGGACAACAACCCTCTCCCATACCTCCTCCCTTTCCTTGAATCCTTTATCCTTGCTCCCCTCCCCGTACCCAACAACCCCACTCCATCCTCCTACTGTGTTAATTGTTTTATTAATATGGATCTGGACAATGTAATTTGATACTTTAAATGAATGCAATTTGATTTGTCATTATTGTTTTAGTGATTATATTTATTAATCATATGATATATATTTTTACAATTTTAATATTCAGGCTCGTTGAGCGCCTAGTTGCTCTCGTCTTTGACTACTCTTTATCTACACTCTCTCTAACTAATTTTTGACCATAAGGTTTAAAATAAGTCTAAATAGGTGAGTCTTGGATACAAGTTGAGTATATCAAATTAAAAACCACAGATATGCAAACCTAAGTAGTGATACCATAAGGTCTTACACTTTTGGCTATTTTCATTCATTTCAAATCTTCTTATACCTCATTTATTCATTACAATAAATCCTAATGCAAATAATGAAGGCTTTAGGTATCTCGATTTTGGCAACCTATTGGATCAGTACGACGAGTTACCTGGCAGTATATGATTGTGCCATCCAATATCACTAAATAGAATATTAATAAAAAGAGCAGTATATGAAGCGGTATCAAGCAGTATAGTCGACCCATAAATACCGATTAGTCCATATCAATCCAACCAATATTTAAACCATGAGTATGAACAATCCTTCTAATAAAGTACTTAGACATCAATCAAGATACAACATACTGATGCCACTGGAAATACACATTGGCAAGGAGTGTATTGCTACCAGTGAAAAGTTTTCATGCCAAATGATGGTAAGTAAAATGCAAGTGAACAATCTGAAACATAATTATTTGAGAATATTATGCCATAAAAGGATATAAACAGATAAGACTGGCACCAAATCAAGATTACTTGATTCACACTTGATTCAACACAATCTAACATTCTTAAAGGATCAAAAGTACAGAAGCATCAATAAAAGTTTCTACCAGAGGAAATGCGAGTGAAATTACATTGCCAATTAACTATTTATGTGCAGTTCAGGTTAAAATGCCAAAATTCATAATAAATTCAGAAACACCTATCCACAAGGTTAAACTAAATCAGACTGTTCAAATTGCTTACCGGAAGTTTTAATATCTCACATAGTTTTGATAACTCTGGCTTCAATATAAGATGAAGATTCCTCTGTGCAGTCCGTAAGCTTTCTCTCCCTTCCCAGTCAATCTCATGACGCCTGTTTATATCTTTAGTACCTTCAGACATTAAAGACACTTGTGATACAGCATTTCCTTGACTATTAAATTGTGCCTCTGCAACATTCAATCCCACATAACAAAAAAAAAGAATATCAAAATCCTGAAGAAAGATGACATTATAATCCAAATTCTTAACAGTATAGTAATACCAGTCTCCAACTGGAATGGAACAAAAGCTCCTTTAGTAATGGAAATATGAGAAGATCCATCAGGATTTCCAGACAACAACTTATTATTGCCTTCAGCTTCTCTTTTTCCTTGGAACCAACTTTTGAGAGAGATTGGATCAACAGTATTACTGCTAACTGCCTTCTTCAGCCTTTTTTTTCCTACATCATTTTCTGGTTCAGATGACAATGTAGATTCGTCCCAATTCCGAACCTTTCCACATCTCCTATGACTATGAGATGGCTCAGAAATATAACGCCATTGCGGACACCTTCCTTCCAGTAAATTTGACCAGAAACTATGTGGATCTTTGTCCAACCAGGATCCTCCTTCCTCACCAGCCAAAATAATTTTTCTTGAATAAGAAGCTCCACTCTGCTGGGCCTTTATCACAATCGAATATTTGGTAGGAACACATGGAAACTTAGTTAATATTTCCAGCATATCATTAAGAATCATTTTATCATAGGAACTTTGAGACTGATTCTTTGAGCAATCAGTTTGATGAAACTCTTCTAGTTGATGAAAGAGATTCGAAGCACCCCAACCAAGCAAAGAATGACAGACACTGGGGTTTATGTTTTCTATATCACTGTCAAGTTTCATGTTCTCCTTTGCAAACATTAGAAGTCTTTCCTCCAGTGTAAAGGATGAATATAGACGGAAGACAAGCAGAGAATTGTGCTGTGATTTTACAGTTATCCTCTGAAGTGCCCGTAGGTCATTCAATGGATTCCAATCACTATTATAAATAATAATAGCATCAACAGATGAAAGTTTGATGCTTGGTAAGCATGCATGATTTTCAATTAAAAAGACAAATCTTCCTGTTGCCTTATCATTGAAAATTTTCAATGCAGCTAGTCTTCTTGACATGGCTATTCCACGTTTAACATGCTCATACGAATCAGCACCAAATCTCTGATGAAGAAAGTCATCCAAAATATCACCAATTGAGAACTTTCCAGCTCTGCCAAATGACTATGATATATAAAAGAAAATGAGAAAAAGAAATTGTGAAGTTCAACTGTTAAAGTTATTCTGAAACAAAAAAATTGCCAGCAGCATCAGATTTTCAAAAATGTTTACATTTGAAAAATCATGTACGTAGACGAACTTATAAATTAAAATGATTATTCATGCTTAGATTCTTGGAAGACATTTGAACTATTTAAATACGTTGATTTAACCTAACAGCAAGAAAGTGAAGCAGAAAGAATTCTGGTCCTTCATAGGATCATACAAAGAGACAACTCCAACACATAAACTTTAAATTCCACCACATCTTGGTATTTAGCTGTATCACACGTTGAGATATAGGCACCATATAAAGAGCAAGAAGATAATATTCTACCTAACTTCGCTATCACCATAAAAAGACTGCCTTGTACCGGGCAGTTCATTACATATGACCTCGTATCGCTTGATACGATCGTTATCAACCTATACTGGTCGAATTTCAACCGATAGTGATCAATGGCTGGGATTTGTTGAATTCAAATGGTCCATTTAACCGTTTGAACCAAATCTAAGGGTTTTTAAACCCTTTTTACCCCCTCATTCCCTCCCCCTTCACTCTCACAAACACTTCTACTCTCTCAATCTCTTTCTCACTCTCATTTGGTCATTCTTCTCAGAGCAACAGTATGATATTCGATCATATGATACAGAGCAATAGATCAATGGCAAAAGTAGAAGTTCCGACATTCTCCAACCTCCACATCAATACATGCCACAATTGTACTTGCCTCAGGTGCCACCTTGGATACGTGTGGCTCATGACGATCAGGCTACGATCATCACCACATTGATGCACCAATGGAATACAATGTATTAGTATCCTATATCATGAGATCAATTTCAAGATTGGGTCTATCAAAAATATCATATTGATATATAGATACATAGGATCGTGATCCCCAATCCATTGCCCGTGGAGTCCTACTGTTCTTTTTTGTGGTAGAACCATGTATTTATTACTTCATTTATTTGAATCTTAAAGCTCAACATGAAGTTTAACAATTCAAATTATTTCGTTTTACATGATTCAATATCAATGGAAGTATGGTCTAAAACGTGCCACAAAGCAGCTTCTCAAAACGAGAAAAAGATGTGTCACTATTCTTTCCTAATTTAGAATATTGTTGCTTAAATTATACTAAATTTACAATTATTTCCATCTTAAAAACCTTAACCTAAGTTTTTTTTTCCTATTTTCCAAGTATTTTTGGATGGGTTTTTAGGGTTTTTTTTGTACCATTTCATTGACCGACCAACACGCTGATTTGAACCAATAAGGCAAACCTTGTCACAAAGCATCAACAAACACAAGCTTGCTCGAATTGGTACGTGTTGCTTGTTCCATACCGGTCTTGGTGAAATGGAAGTACTTTAGCACTTATAGGTTAATCGAGAACCAAATAAGGCCAAAATCTTCTTAGAAAGTTAGTTGTAGGAATGTCGATTTGGTCCGTTATATAAAAGGGAAAGTGAGAAACCCTAAATCCCACTTCCACATCGTCTTCGCTTCTTATGCAGCCGCAATCGATGCTTTGACTTCTCATTGCGACTTCTCGCCTCTATCTTCTCATCGCGATCGACTCTATTTCTCACGCAAGTGGCTACCAACGACCTCCACTTATCGCGACCTAGTTGGACACCACCACGTAAGATATTTACCCTAATCACTTCTCAGGTATCTCTCTTCTCCTCTTCCTCCTTCCTCCTTCCTCCTCCACCGCTTCCTCTTCTTCCCTCTTTCTTCCTCCATCATCTCTTCCTCTTCTCCCTCTTTTTCTTCCTCTCTGAAACACTGGTGCCTACCAGTGTATTGTGTGTTGGTACACCAATACAAACTAGCAAGTGTTGGTTCAACAAATCTTCGGGATAGGTTCAATACTCAAAATGGAAAACCTTAGTTAAAATAATAGAAATAAAGCAAAATTTATATCATAAGCAGTAACCCTCAGTTTCTTTTTCAAAACTTTCACAGTTCAGATTAGTTCATTATTCAATAACCATAGGAACATAATCAATCTCTCTGCATTTAAATAGAAATCTTCTTTTTTTTATGGAGCAAAACAAGTTGGATGACAGTCACACAAGATTGCTTTCCATCTGAAGTTTTATCATACAAATTACCCTCATTTCATTAGTAAAAATGCATACTACTGCAATAAATTGTTTCTAGGCACTCAAGATTTATGTGGAATTCATGGCAAATAACATAATCACTTGTAGACACTAAGTATGAAACGTTCAACCTATGGCCATAAGCCAATAGACCCTATGAGGCTATGACTTAAATAGAATTCACAAGCCATAGAAAGAGCAAAATCTGAAAGAAGACATCACAAACCTGAAAAAAAATCAGAACTCGCAATCCTTGATTCCGAATCGTCTGGAGAATCTTGTCAAGTACAAGCAGCTTGCCACTTGCATTTACTAAAATATCTAAATATTCAGTCACTGGGAGACCTCTGGTAAGTGAGCTTGGCAAATGTTCATCAACAAGGTAAGGATGGTCACAGCACTGGAACAAAGGCAAAATTTGTGGAAACAATACAGAAGTTATTAGCTTCCAGTATACAGAACAAGTTAGCTTTACTCCAACCAATAAACTATATGTTCCTAATATTTTTATCAAACAGTATTTGGAAGCCAACCTTTCTGGCTGATATAAGAATGTCACCAAGAACTCCAACAAGATCAAAATTTGAACATGAACGAAGAAGTATGGAGTTTGAAATCAGAGTCGCACAATATTGTTCAAGCTGCACATTGGAAAGGCAAACAGGAACCCAGTACTCCAAAAACTTCGAGGAATCTGGTTTACGGTCATATGCAACATAATGTGACAGTTTCTCTTTCAATAAAGCAAGTGTACCAGCAGCATCAATGGCATCAGATTCTACAGTGCATGCTGAATTTCCATCAATCCCTGAATCAAGGAATGAGAGCAGGTTGAGGTATTCAGCAATGTTATCCTGAAAGTTCCAAGAGTTCATTAAACATTATTAGAGTTTTAAAAGAGAACAATAACTGCATGAAGAATTAGTACTTCCACATACCTTCAACTGACCACTTAAAAGAAGTAGCCTGAAATCAGTTGAGAGACGCTTAAACAGTTCCAAATGTATCGAATTTTGGCACTGATCAACAAAGAGAGCTTCCCAGGCAATGCATTCTAGTGTTCCAAAATCCTGGATATTATTCAGGATCATGTCAAATAGGTAGATACATGAATCACACAAATAACATATCAAAAATCTGCATAACAAAAAAGAAATGTCTGGGACCATCACAAAACAGGAAGTACGAAATTATAGCATTAGGCTAAAATGTTATAGCTCAACTGCTAAATACAAAACAAAAAATAAAGAATGATACCTCAACAATAGCATCAGGACATGACAAAAGCACTTGAAACATTATGGGACCACATTCCTGATGAAACTCTAGAGTTCGAATCATCTTCCGGACATCCTTGCTTGCATTATAGACAACAAGATTAATGGAAGGTGCCAAGCGATTAAATTCAGCCTCCCATAATGGAAGAGAAGTAGAAGGTGAGATGATGAGAAAAGGTCGACATGCATAAGATAGCAAGGACAATATGAATAAGATGGATTTAATAACTCGCTCCTGCAAAATATATCCTTCTAGTCAGGCATAGAAACTGTATGTAAAGCATAGTATAAAATTATATTTTAGATTTTATATGACTAACAACTGTAAAAATTAACAACTAAAAGGATCATACATAACAAGAATAAACTACCAAATCCTATTCTCTCCTATGACCTATCTCAACACAAGGGTATGATCTGTGCAGAAATAGATTAAATAATGTCTCATATGGAATATGCAGGTACATTATGTCTGATAATCAACAAACTTGCAAGTGGTAACTAACACTTAAGGCAGAAAGAAAATTATTGATTTGGACTCAAATTTTCCAATAGTGCAGCTGTGGTCTCAACTAATGCAGAAATAACAAGTTTAAAATAAGAAATAAAGAAAATCTACGACATCAAATGAACGTATAAGAAGATCACATAAGTTGCATCACATGCACACGAGGTTATATGACTAGGGTTAAGAGATACATATAAAACATATATATTGCTTATGGTCTAAGACTAAAAGGAAAAATGGATAAAATGAGGTGGAGAGCCAGACCAAACTCTGACAGGAAGCAATGGCAGTGATTGACCAATTAGGATTTTCAAGCTCAAACTAGAATAATCGAGCAAGATAAAGGATCTTGGTCAAGTGATGTCAGTAATTTAATTAGGCACTCGGCCGAGGCGAGGCGAGGCCTGAGCACCTTGTGTGTGGACCAGGCGGTGCTTTTCAATGAGGCGTTGCCTAGGCGCTCGCCCGAACCCAAACGTTGGGTGCTTCGGGCGAGCGCCCGATTCAAATAAGGCAACCGAACCATACTTTTAAGTCTAGTTCGGTTCAATAATAGTCAGTTGGTTCGATTGAACCAACTAACAAAGTTACTTACCCTCAAAAGCAACAATTCATGCTCGTGCAACCCCATGCCAACCCTAGCATTGCTTCTGCCTACGCCGCCGATGTTATATGTTGTTGCCTCCACCACAGACGCAACAGACCGAGCCTTCCTCTATCGTCGACGGACGGGTCCGCCCTCGCAAGAGCCCGTAGCTTCCTTCCGCTACCGTTCCGTGTGCAGTTCCTCAACCTGTCGAGAAAGAGGACCGCAGGTTCCTCCGCCACCAACAAACTCTCTCTGGAACTTCCGTTGCCGCCACTGCTACCCATAGCTTCTGCCGCTACCATTCGCAATGTTGCGGCAGTTGTCTTAAACTAATCCTCCGTTGTTGTTACCAGCTTCTCACCGCTACCTCTCCTTCCCACTTTCGACACTGTTTGTTGGTGATAATTTTATCCCCCTTACTATCCATAAATAGTTCTTTTCTCCCCCTCTAACTACTATTAATAGTAATAATACACTATTAACTGTAGATTGTTAACTACCGTACAAAGTAATCTTTATTTACTAGATTGAGAATATAGATTTTAACACTGCTAATCTTTATTTATTCAAAATTATTATTAGGGTTTCAAGATAAATGGCAAGTGTACAGAGCAATTCAGTAGATTCTTCAAAAAATTCAAGAAGGGATCCTGCTTGTAAATACAATTATCTAAAGGATCCTAAAGATCCTAATACAGTTACTTGCATCTTCTGCGATAAGACTATTAGAGGTGGCATTTTTCTTGCAAAACAACATCTAACAGGAAATTCAAGAATGCATCAGCCTGCAAGAAGTGTCCACCTGATATAAAAGAAGAGTTGTTGGCTTATATGGATGAAAAAAAGATGCAAAAGAATGAATCTTATGAGATTTTACCAGATGATAGTGTTGAACATATCAAAAATGATGAAGAAGAATATTATTTTGAAAGTGTCAATCGAAGTGGGAAAAAAATATATGACAAAAAGAAAAAAAATAATGACTGTTAAGAAGGGTAAAAAGGGACCGATGGACCTATATATGTATGAAGGATCAAAGAAGCAACGAGGGAAAGCAGGAGCAAAATTAATACAATCAAATATAAGTGAGTGATGCTTGCGATAAGGAAATAAGGGGATGAATAATTCAACGCATTGTTCGCTACTTCAATCAGGCTAGCCTTCCCCTTAGTATATAACTCTTCTAGATAGTTTTAAGGAGATGATTGAAGCTATTGGAAGATATGGTGCGGGATATAAACATCTAAGTTATTATGAGATGCGAATTCCATTATTTAAAAAGGAGTTGGATTATACGAATGATTTATTGAAGGGCTACAAAGAATTATAGGTAAAGCATGGTCGCTCTATTATGTCATATGCTTGGACCGATAGGAGACATAGGAGTATAATTAATTTTATGGTTAACTATTCTTTAGAAACCATGTTTGTGATGTCAATAGATGCATCATCTTTCGTGAAATATAGAGAAAAGATATATGATTTGCTTGACAAATTTGTGAAAAAATTGGTGAACAAAATATCGTCCAAAGTTATTATCAAAATATCAACCAAGGTATGTAGTTTCAAATGATACTACTCGTATGGGCGGAACGTACCGGTCCGATAGTAAACCGATACGCAAACCGAGCATTAATGAATGATATTATATATATATATATATATATATATATATATATATATATATATATATATATATATATATATAAAAGATTATATATATATATATAGAGGCAACATTGCCTCGTTTTTTTACGATGTCACCCCACTTGTGGAGAAGAGAGGTGACGTCGCATATTTTTTTTAACTTATATATATAAATATATATATATATAATTATATTTATATATATATATATATATAGAAAGGTGACGTCGCCTCGTGTGGGGGAGAAGGGAGGCGTAATCACCGAAAATTATATATATATATATATATATATATATATATAACGGTATACCGCTCGGTATACAGTAGTACCATACCGTACCGAGAGAATATTGAAACTACGGTACGATACGATATTTCAATCCTTGTTATCAATAATGAAAGCAACTATGTGTTAGCTAGTAAGATTTATCTTTTGAATTTATTATTTTAATTACTTTGTCTCCAATTAAATGGAAGATGTATTAAACTCCTAGGTCTTATCAATTTTGTTATGCTTTGTCTTAAGTAAATTCCTTGAAGCAAAAAAGATAACATTTATATTGAACTCCATGTATCACACATTGTATTGATTTAATGTTAAAAGATATTGAAAAGATTCCTGAAATCAAGAAGACTATAGAAAAAGCAATATTTATCGTTGGATTTCTCTATAATCATATCGGGGCTTTGAATATGATGAGAGAATTTACAGGCAGCAAAAAATTGGTGAGATATAGTGTCACTCGATTTGCTACTTCTTTCTTAACAATACAGAGTGTGCATCGTTAAAAACATAACCTGAGAAATATGTTTACCTCAGAGAAATGGGTGACAAGCAAATAGACAAAAGAAACAAAAGGCAAGAGGGCTAGTGATATCATCTTAATGTAATCCTTTTGAAATCTTGTAGTTTATATATTAAAGGTAATGGGCCCTCTTGTTCTAGCCATTCAGTTGACGAATAATGAAAATAAGCCTACAATGAGATATATTTATGAGACTATGGATAGAGCAAAGAAGACGATTCAAAGGTTTTTTAATGAAAATGAAGAAAAATATAAGAAAATATTTGTAATCATAAACGAAAGATGGAATTGTCAACTTTATCATCCATTACAAGCAACAGAATATTATTTGAACCCAGAATTCTTTTATAAGATCACCTCCGTTGGGTTTGATGCAAAAGTTCTAAATCGGTTATATCAATGCATTGCAATATTAGTTCCAAACCTTGAGGTACAAGATAAAATCATACGTGAATTATCTTTATATAAGAATGTCGATGGTCTTTTTAGAATTTCAATGGCAGTTCGATCTGGGACAACTACATCCCCTAGCATTAATAAATTGATATAATTAATTATATTTATAGTATGTTATTACTTATTGTTAATAATAAAATAAATTTTGCAGCTGAATGAAGTTTATTTGAAAATTTCACCCTGAACTTATAGTAATTTGCTATCAAAATTCTTAATTTGACATATAGTGTTGTGGGTTATGAGCGAAATTGGAGTGTCTTTAAGCACGTATAGATCATAAAATAATTTTATTTCAATTAACCTATTCTTTTTAGATAGATGTATTAATATATTTTCAAATTATATAACATGACAGATTCACTCAAAGAGAAGAAAGGGTGCAAACTTGCAAAATGCTAAAGACGAGCTTGTATTTGAAGAATGACAATTTGAAATGGGGAGATGTAGCAAAAACTTCAGGTGTTGGAGAATTACAAACATATACAATACAGATGACGAAGAGAAAAATAAGTGCAAATGTCTCAAGCTCATCTCCTACTATTGTTGAAAAGGATGAAACATATATTTGATAAAGAAGAACAAGAGGAAGAGAAGGATGATGTTATGTTTGAAAATAATGATGTTGATTATGATGATGAATGAATTTGATGTAAAACATTATTGTTTTGAGTCTTTTGACATTTTTGTTATTAGAAGATGAATAATATGATTTGGTACTTTAGATCTTTTTAGTTTAATATCATATTTTATTTAAATAATCATATTTATCAATTATATTATATATTTTTTTATATTTTAATATTTCAGAGCGCCTAACGCCTTAGATGTTTTGGGACCTTGACGTCTAATGCTTTTTAAATCACTGAGTGCTATAAGGCTAGCATAGGAGTGAGAATCTTCCAAGTTATTAGTATTATCGTAGTAGAACAGGACAAAATTCAAAAATGCCATAGTGTTAAAAGGAATCATGGTTCTAAGCCATCATAAAGATTAATTTGATCCATCAGAAGCTATCATAAATCATGGTTCACTTAAACAAACTTACCTTATCTTAAAACAATATGATCCATCAGGGATAAACACATAGATAGGAGTGAATTGTTATGCAAGCTAATAATGAAGTCTTCTGCTGCTCAACTTACATTCACAATGCATTTACAACTTTAAAAAAAAATTGAACTTTGCCAATGGGCACTTGCAAGAACATATAATCTAAGTATGTGAATTCAGTTATAGAACAGTTGTTGCCAACTGTCTAGGCCAGTGAAACTAATATCCACTATAACCATGGAAAATGCCAACTAAGAAAGGGACACTAGAAGCTACTAAAAACATTCTTTACATGATCACAGAGCCTTCTGATATTCCTAAATTGGGTGTTAACTGCTATGCTTTAGCTGTTGCATCACATTCTTCCAAAATGCCTAATATGTATAATGTCTAAATTTTGAGCAAGTAACTTTAAGCAGGATTTGATTACTGAACAAAAACATGTTAATTGCTTTTCCAACAAATATACCTGTAATGTAAACATGCACATATAAATAAACCATTGAAGCCAACACCTGAATAATCTGTGGAATGCATAAGCAACAACATAATGGTATATGTGCCACATGAGTAAAGGACAATTAATAGGCTATTTATGTCTCTACCTAATCAAGCATGCCTCAGAACTTTTACAATATGCTATACAAGGAGCATAAGAAACTATACCTGATCATCCAAGAAAACAGTATTCTGGTTCCTATGCCAAAACTCACGAAGCCTGTTGATAGAAATCAGATGATCATTATCGAGTCCAGGTGGAAAACCATCAGGGAACCTTGTCAATTTAATATAACGATTACTCCTGAACTCTAGAGCCTGGGAATAACAAATTTCATGGTTAATGAAAATGTTTAAATTATGTTGTGATGCGCTTTACATTTGAATGCAATAAATAAAAAAGAAAACTAATCAGTTAACATGTAAGGTAGATAAAATGACTAATGAAATATACAACCAAATAAAAATAATTAGCAAAATGCAGGAAAAGGCATCCCATATCATAAAAAGTTAAAAAAATAAACATAAAACAGTATGTATAATAATCAAATCACATTAACAAGGAGGCAACACTCAAGCATGAATAGAATGTTGCATGACCACATTATACGTATGCCGAAACCTCTCATTGTTTCATGAACATTGCCAGACATTCACAACTTTGTAAAGCAGACAATTTACCAGGAGCCTCATAAGCAATTAAATAAAAATCTAGGCAACAACAAAAAAGATAATCCTTTCATGCTAAAGGCACACTGACTTTGCAACAGCAGAAAAATGTGCCAATTGCCAAGTGTGGGCTTTACATGAACCCCACCAACATCCAACCAATATTTAAACCAGGGTTTGCTGTACCGAGCCGTACCGCCCGATATGGGTGGTACATACCGGTCCGACAGATTTTCGGTATGCGGACCGACTGTTACCGGTCCGAGTACTGTAGTAATGCTACAGTACTCGATACACCCAGGTGTACCGCTCGGTATACCGTACCGTACCGGTACCGAGCCCAGGTCGAAATACCGGTACGATACGGTATTGCGAACCTTGATTTAAACCATGAGTATATACAACCTTCCAAATAAAGTAATTGGACACCAAATAAGATAGAACATACTGATGCCACAGGAAATACACATTGGCAAGGTACGTATTGTGACTAGTGAAAAGTTTTCGTATCAAATGATGGTAAATAAAATGCAAGTGAACAAACTGAAACCTACCTATTTGAGAATATAATGCCACAAAAGGATGCAAACAGATAAGATTGGTGCCAAATCAAGATAGCTTGATTAACACTTGATTCAACACAATTTAATGTTTATTAAAGGATAAAGGTGCAGATAAATAAATAAAAGTTTCTACCAGAGAAAATGTGGCTGAAATTACATTTAAAATTAACTGTTTACACACAGTTCAGGCTCAAATGCCAAAATTTACACCGAATTTGGAAACACACCCATCCACAAAGTTGAAGAAACAAAATCAGACTTCTCAATTTGCTTACTGCAAGTTGCAATATCTCACATAAATTGATAACTCTGCATGTCAAATTGTCACTACACTTGGCATGTCATGCTCAATGAATTTCATGTTGCCATTTATGGCTACAAGCAAACGAGATTTTTTCATGGCTCTTTATTCAATAAATTGATTCTACAAGGTTCAAAAGAATAATGCAACATGCCACTATTATCAATTATAATATCATTATTGACATGCCATCATTGTCATGCCATGTTTGTGTCATGACTGTGACATCTCTATCATCTGCATTAGTTTATATTAATGTATTAAGGTAGATGTATAACATCTATACAAGGCTTCAAGATGTCAAATATTAACACTAGTAGATTGGGTTGTTGATTTACTTCATATATACGTATTAATTACTTCTGTGAATTTTACTAATACAAATTACTATTATTCCTCTCATGACCATGAAGTGTCCAAATTGTATAGAGCAACAAAATTATAACAATGTATAGAAGAAATAGATGTATTAATTGCCATGTCCATGACATGATATGTTCTACTTTTATAAGGTTTGTCATGCTGGTTTGTTCGTGTTGTGTCATGCCCATGGCCAGAGTCAATCTCCATGACTCATAGTAAACCAGAAGCATGACCTTTTAGCCATTATTTACAACTTAAAAAACTAGTTTCTAAGGTATATAGAAACAACTCAAAATGTCCAATGGAACTACGAAGACATCCAGCAATGTGGATCAACATGGAAAGCATCTATAATTAATAATCAAGAAGCTCCCTAAAAGCTTACCACCAGTCTAGTTAACTAGAAACAAATGTTTTCATAAAAAGCTTCTAAAGAAGTGAACAGCCTCTTATTGCACTCAAAAATAAAGATTTGGAGTATGCAGCTCTAAAATAAGCCTGATGAACAACTGTTATGGACAACCATAGATCGTCAAGATAGTATTCCACTTAAACATAGATTTTGCCTATACAAGTCAGCACTGCATTCAATTTCATAACATCTGAATCTTTAGACTATAATATTTCCAATGATAAATTTATGTTCTTGTATACCCCTGAGGGAGGACATGCTTTGACAAGCAAATGCTAAAAAATAATTTACCTAATGTATGAGAAACCAAATCCTAGTTTGGTCAGAATCAATGCGTGCAAACAACACAATTTTAAGAAAGAGAACAAACTTATAAAACATGAAGAGATCTAAGCAAAAACAAAGCATCTATTAGTAAAAGGTTTCTCCAATTAAATTGGAAAATCAAACTGGTCATAAAAGAATGAGTTTAACAACTTGATTTTTTAGTGAAGGAAAAACATCAACGAACAGATCAATGATGTATATTGCAAACCAAACTCCTATTATTATTGCAACCTGACTGGTGCAAGAACCAGAACTGAATAAACTGGTCCAACTTTCCAACCAAAAACCAAGCTCAAATTGATGTTTTGTTTGGCATGGACCTAGTGAACAAGTGGTTAATTGAAGACAAGAACACCGGTTAAAATTAAGATGCATCGAATTATTTCGTATCTTTAATAAATTTTCTTAGGTCGACCACAACCTCTCCTCAAATTATGAATTTTAGATGATTAATAATATATAGAGGATTTCCTTTAGACATCACATCCATCTTAAATTATGTTCTTTCTCATTTTATCCTTGAAAGGATCTATGAATATCCATTATTCTTCCCATGGTACTCCACATATCCATATCAACAACCACATGAGAACTTTCTAGCTTCCAAGCATCCTAATGAATAAAGCACACCTAGCAACAAATACCTTATAAAATTTTCCCTGCAATCTAAGTGCAGAACTCCTCTACAGTCTAATCACCCCACTTACTTCATGGACAACATCTTCATCAATCTCACCTCAAGATATCTAAAATTTCCAAACCCTTAATCTTTACTGTCAGCTTTCGGAACTCAAATTCAAAATCAATCTCAAGTAAATGCTCATAAATTAGAAAATATTGTTAGCAACAATATGCAAGTTTGATTAGTTAACCACAGAACAAAAAGATGAGAAAAACTTTCTTTACTGAAACAAGTCATTTCATTTCTGTTAATTGCATTCTACTTCTATGTTTATTTGTCCATATTACTTCAGATTCCACTACATATAGCAAAAAAAAAAAAAATGTACATATAGTTTTTTTTTTTGTTATAGCTATTATGCAAGTATATCACAATTAAAAAGCAGTTTATTTTTCAAGCCCTTTCAGTCACGAGCATATTTCAATTTTACAGTTCGTCTAAATGGTTCAGGTTATAATGCTAACAGACCCACTCAAAATATGTAGAGAGGCATAGTCCTTTTCCTCATAATTTTTGCTGCGATTAGTTTCATGGAAGACTGAAAAAATGCTGCTTGGACATAAGTTTATTTCTTTAGATCATGAATTACCTTGTCAGCATTGGAAGAAACAAATGCTGCCTTTGCTTCGATACGAGCTTCATAATCTTTCATGAGTGCCATAGCCTCACATGTACACAAAAATGGTGAAGTCTCAAACTCCCACGTAGCATCCTCGTAACCAAGACCCTTCCATTTCACAAGCCACTCATAATAGCATTTTCGAAAGTTATTACCAAGCCTACTGAAGAACTCATCAGCCAGTTTTTGAGGCATCAGCAATCTTTTCTGCAATAGACGATGAGGCTCAGTCCACTCCTGCTTCCATCTTATAGCCTGAGAAGAATTTAGTTAAATTAAGAAACTAACAGAATATACACTTTATATTGAAAAGTCATGTTAAGAAAATAAATTGCAAAAATAGTAACCAACCCTCTCTATCTGATATTTCATACTGAATTTAGACAAAACTGTAGGAGCTTCTTGAAGCATCTGGATTTCTGAAATCCACTGATTATGGACATGAGCAAGACCCTTATACTTGACAAGGTAATGCTTGCCAATCTGCAATCCTAGAACCATGACACCCATGAAAAAGACAAATAACATATTAGCAACCTAGGATAACATTACAAGGATACCAAGCTTCAGTTGTCTAATGATTGCCTATCATCCTCACCCTCTTTAATATTCCAAATGGAGTCAATTCCTTCAGACACAGAGTATACACCAAACTCTATTTTCCTTTTTATGCAAAAAATGCACAACCAAACACCAGGAGGAGTATCTTGCAGGGGTGGATCAAGACAAGAAAGATGGTAGCTTCTGTTGCAACCCTTTCCATCACAGGACCTAAGCTTACAGAGAAAATTACCAAAAGTTTTGTTACAAAATGAACAAAATTAAGTAGATATTACATGTTGAAAAAGCCATATCAGCAAAATAAATGTGCACATGCACAGACTCGTGTGCACGCACATAGAGAAACTAATCAGTGACAATAAAAAGGGTAACCATTTTTATCTGAAAGCTAGGAGGCACAATTTGTGCCGAAAATTTAATTTTGACAGAAATTCCATGTCACTCACAAATCTGTTTCTGGGCGTCTGCAGACAACACATGTAGTGGGACCACCATCCTTTTGAATTTCAACGAAGGACTCCAAAATATTTGAGACAACAAGTTGCTTTGATATATCCATGAAATCACAGTCCACTGATCTCGCCTTATTCTAATGTAACACATCAAGAGGAAAATAAAAATTACAGCATCAATCTGCTTAAGGAACTGCTCATCAAAGAAGTATTATAAAACAAATAAAGGAAGCTAAAAAGACCAAGAAAAATATTACCTCTTCCATAGACATCTTTACACTAATTGTACAGGCTGAAGCTACAGAACAATTGGGCCTATTAAAGAACAAATATCATTAGGATACATACAGATGCATCTAACACCCATCCACTCATTTATGACATTTATCAAAATTACAAGGTAGTTAAAAATTCATGTAACTTGTAGACAAAAGAAAGCAAAGATATTCAGTACTTTTCTGCTCCAGCTAGTTGGCTTTTAGCTTCTGATACAGAATTTCCTTTATACTCTTCCAAACAACTAGCAGCATTCTCATGTTTATCCGAAGCAATTTTATCATGAGCTTCCTACAGAAAGATAGGAATGCTGTGAGGAACCAACTGGCAGTTGATGATAACATGTGATGTGGTGGTTTAAGATACTTTCTTAGTATAAATTCATGTTTAATACATGTAGAATGAAGCATCATGAATTTAAGAATAGTTTAATAAACATCAATAAAACATAAATCAAAATATCAGCAGTGGTTCATGCCTAACACAAGCTTTTGTTGATTGTTGGCTTGGGTCATCAACCCCATGCAAAGACATACCAAATTTGTAAATTATCAGTACAGAGATTACTTTAAAATATAAAAATCTCAATAAGTAAAAAGTACAAATGATACATATGGTGGTAGAAGCATGATGATACAAAAAACACAAGTGATAGTGAAAGGAAATATAGAATAATCAAGAAAACAAAGCAAGGCTAATGTGGCCATTGAAAGAAGATTTTTACTGAATAAAGTCCACATTATAATGGTATAACCTAAAAAAGGGCTACCAATTCTTTTTATTCATAGACTATAAGATAATTTCTTAAGACTAAAGAACAGTAATATATAATCAACTAAACAATCATCTCTAGTAAATACTAAATTTAAGAGTACCATATCAACTCCCATAAAAATAAAGCTGTAAAGTAAACCTTTTATCCAAGATAATTTTCACCAAACACGTATCTCATCAAATTTTTTTAAAATTAAGAAAGATCTTGTTGAATATCACATTCAGTCACGAACCCCAAAATGAAGATCAGTGTTACCTAACTAAAACAAATTCTAATCACTTGAACTCAAAAACAGCACCAAAATAAGGATGAAAATCATAACAAAGAACTACTAAGATTCAATCGACACAAACCACAACTATTAGTAATTCAATACAGTGTTTTCAAATCAAAAGGCACTCAGACGAGGCAAGGTACGACCCCAGCACCTCGCAACACCTTCGGGCGAGGTGTCAATGAAGCGCCGCTTGGGCATGCACTTGAGCCCAGGCACTGGGCACCTCTAGAGTGTGTCCGAACCAAATGGGGTCGACTTCGAGCCTGGGGTTGACTGGGCGTGTAAGTTGGTTCGATCAAACCAACTAATGTCACTTACCCTAATAACCCCCCACGCGCGGACCCGACCCAACGAAAGAAACCAGCAAAGCGAAACCCTACCGCTTGTCCACGACTTTCGTCCACCGCTATAGCTTCTTCTGCTTCGTCCCTTGTCGTCAACAACTTTGTCTGTTGTCGCTGTCGATAGCTTCATTCGCCGCTGCAGCTTTGTCCGCTGCCATCTCCAGCTTTGTACGCAACTCGACTTCCACCATCCTCCACAGCCTTGCCAGTTACTTCTCCATCTCCTCAATCCTCTCTCTCATTTTATAGGTAAGTCTTTCGTCGATTAACTTGTTCCACTAACTTGAGGTGGTGCACTGTTAGGAGTTAGAACTTAGATGTTCTAAGTTCACCTTGGTAGGAACATTACATTGATATCAAAACACTAGTTAGAATATAACAGCTGTTAGAAAAACACTGCTTTGCAGTTAGCACCCATATTAAATTTCAACCCCTTTTAAAAACACTGCTTAGAACATGACAATACATATATTTTCTAAAATTTAATACTTCGGGAGCACTTCGCTTCGCTCGAGCAGACAATTAGCGCCTTGGGCGTTTTGGGTCCTTGGCGCCTAGTGCTTTTAAAAACATTGATTCAATCTAGAGTGAAGCCGAAAGAGGTCCAGTCTGAATTTCAACTTAAATTGGATTGCATTCCACCAACTTGTGAAAGCCTATCCCTATAACAAATTAAATGAATTTCAAGATTTAACCGAGTTCCAAGTCTCATCCTTGGACACCATGACTATTCAAGAGCCTTGTCTCATTAGCACAAACTTCTAAGCACCTCACACTAACAAGATGACAAAAAGACACCGTGAGGCTACCATGGTTACAGCATAGCTGGAAAATTAAACCACACACCCTGTGCCAATCAGCCTAAGATAAGTACAAAGTACAGGGTTCTTTGGTTCAACCCTCAGTAGATGGCACCACATGAGCCTCCATATAGAAATTTACATCTGAGATGCCTCAATACCACTTATCCAGTCTTTTCGAATACAAAGAGTTGGGAATGTGATGGGCAAAACAGAAGAAAGATGCAGGAAGAAATATACGAGAAAAATAAAGAAGATAAAAACAAGACCAGTTGGCTACTGAAAAAAGCCCATCAATCTTTTTTTATTTATAAACTGCAAATGGACTTTCAAAAAGTTGTACCAGAACAATAAAATAGCAAACAATTATCTCTAGTGGAAACAACTGACTCCAGATCTTACAATATCATGGCTTTCATAACACTTGAACTGCAAAGTGATCTTTTTCCTATGCCTTATTTGATTACAAAACATTTCTTACCTACTATGACTCGAGAGATTTGACCATGTATCTCATCCAATTATTACAGCAGAACATAGATTGACAGGCAATAACTATCTAAGTATATCCCAACACGCTATCCTCTCTAAACCAAAAATAGAATTAGAAAAACACCAAACTGAATTTCATTCTTAACCTATTTCGTTATAATGCAGGATACAATCAACTATAAAGTCTCATCAACTTAGCAAAAGCATGCTTTGATGACTTATGATCAAGTTTAGCGACTTTCGTAGCCATCCTTCCCTTCTGTATTTTTTTTGTCCCTCTACACTATTTTCTTTTTCACACTTCAATTTCTCTCTCAAACACAATTTTCAACTTTTCCTGCTAATAGAAACTATAAGACAACAGCTTTCAACAATAAATGTACTTCCACAGAGAATTAGAACAAAACTTTATCAGGAGAAACCAGCTGTAGAACAGAGGCCGAACAGTCTTCTAGTCTTCACACAAATCAATTTGTCTCTGGATGAACTAGGAAATACATCTTGACGGTGATTCAGATGTACCAATACCAATATTTTCAATACTGCCTGGTCCAACAGTCTACCAGCATGTAGACCAGGGTATACCAAGTGATTCAAGCCTAGTATGAGGAATACAAACTGGTATGGGCTTGTACCACCCACCACCACAAGCCCCATCCTCCCCCCTCCTTTCAACCAAAAAAAAAAAGACTCTCTCTCTCTTCACCTTCTCTCTCTCAATCCCTCTCACTCTCATTTCTGTTTAATCTCTCTCAAACTCATTTAGTTCTGTCTTTACTTCTAAACTGATTTGATTGAAGATCTTTAGGGGAGGTTGATTTCCACAACAAGGATCTGGTCCATTCTCTTCAAATCAAAGTATATCCACACCCGAATTTTAAATTAATTTTATGCAATTAGGTTAGGCTTTATGTTTATTCTTGCAAGCTTAGGCCAAATTTCAAATTTTAGACCTGATTTAGGACTTAATGTAACCTCTAAATTTTGGCATATTCACAGCCTTCCTACTATGGTGGATCTCATAATCAAAAGACACATGGTTACAACTGGTCATTTTTCATAAGTTGGATATGCAACTATAGTGCAATGACAAGAATCGCAGCTCCACAGCACTGCATCCTACAGAGAAGTATCTGTCACTGTCATACTTACCACAGGAGCCTCCTACCACGATGATACAATGACGATTGCTATCATGCAATGTTATAGCATCAATGACACACTGCTTTCCAAGATTAGATGTCATTGGATTAGTTACATGCATGGATCCTGCAGATTCACCACATCGATCTATGGTTTCATCAAATCAAGCACCCCAATCCACCTGCCATCGACTCACTCATGTCATTCATTTTGGTAGTTGGAGCAGCATATGCTAATTCAACCTCAGCATGCTAATTCAACTTCGGAAACCGGACCCAAACCTATCACAGGTTGAATCAGTCCAACTTCGAACAGGTATATGTTCCAATTTGGTTTTATATTTTTATAGTTTGAATTCACTTTATTGTTCTCTAATTTGATAGTATATGCCAAGAAAGAGGTAAAAGAACGGTGTGCTAACACATGGTTGACCAATACAGGTTCATTACTCAAAATCATAAAACCTTGACCAATACTACCAAAGAAAATATAATTATCTGAAACAACACAAGCCAATTAATAACACTCAGCTAGTCAAGATGAAAGCCACTATCTCATCTAAGACTGCTAATAGAGATCAAAATTTTCAGCCCCCATTTGACGAAGACAACAGAGAAAGATGACCCATCCATAGAATTAATTATCAAGGATTTTAAAAAATCAAAAAAATATTGAACATATTTAAATAACCTGACTTGTTTCCTAAGCAGGTGTCTGATTGCAAGCAGACCAACCAGCTCACTTTTAACTCCAAGCTAGAGCACCAGTTCACCATCCGAAGAGGCGACTGCCCTTCAAGCACTGTTGCATGATGCCACACTCCTGCCACCAAAAGGGACTGGAAGAAGAGCCAGATACCACAGGAGAAGACATGACAGGTATGTTTTTTTTCTATTGTTAGTTGAAACCACGGTATGCAATTTCGAATGGTACCGCCCAGTACAAACGGTGCATACCGGTCCGATGACATACCGGTACACGGGCCGCCCGCTACCGGACGGACCGTGCGCTACAGTGTTACACTGTAGTTGCACTACAGTAAGAGAAAATTGCTCGGTAAGCCCTGATGTACCGTTCAATATGTCCTAGTGTACCGCTCAGTACGCCGGTACCATACCATACCGAGCCAACCTCGAAACACCGGTACGGTATTTCATACCTTGATTGAAACCAATTCGATAGAGGTCTTTTCCACCCAATTGTTTAATCTTCAGCTCCGAGAACTCCCTCCCCCATGCTAAGTGTCTTCTCAGTACAGAATGGTACATATTCCAGCACATCATTCTTATAACCTGGGACCATCGTTTAATATGCCAAAAGACTGATACAAACTGATCGACTGGTATTTACCAATCCGATAAAGCAACAATATTGGCACATATAGATTGGTACTGCATGGTATATAATTCATTTGTTTTCTTAGTATTTTGCATGGATATTGGGGGAGGTACAGGACTGGTATTCAAAATCATGCAGGGATATTGCCAAAATTTAAAACCTTCGTCCTATCAACCATCCAGTTAACAGTTGCCAAGCAACTATACATGTCAGGCCCCATTGCTGTGTATCTCAGTCAAAAAAGCGCAACCAGAACCTAAGTGCAACACTTGAGTTGAATTTGATTACAAGCCATTCGGAAGACCAAATAGTTGTAACAAGACAGCAATGAAAGACATCAAATCTCAGAGGAAAAGAATTCTTTATAGGAGAACCCGCAAAATATCTAAAAGTCAAATTAGAGAATAACACAAATTGCAGGTGAAGAAAAATAGCACAATCAATCAAACCTCAGAAAAGGCGAAGGATGAATCATGGCTCCTTTTCGCAATACATGAGCATAGTTCCTTAGCTTGCATGTCTTGCACCCTAAACAAGATTGCAAAAAATTTTATCAAGAAATAAGCAGATTAGCAACCTAAATTGTTAGCATCAAAATTCTTAAAATATACAAAGGAATCTTAGCAAGAAAATCTCTCTAAACTAGATTCTAACTAATTATAAGTCATCACAGAAACTTGTATTAAGCATATAAATTAGATATCAGGTGTTGGTACCATACTGATCTGACAAGTTGTTGAATCAGTAATAGGCTGGTATTTAAAAACTTGATGACTAATATGCCAAGCATGGAACATTCAGATTACACCCAGTCATAAAACCACTAAGTTGCCATTCAGATTACATACAAATGAGATATCAGGTGTTGGTACCATACCAATCTGACAAGTTGTTGAATCAATATTGGGCCAATATTTAAAAAAATGATGACTAATATGCCAAGCGTGGAGCATTCAGATTACATCTCAGTCATGAAACCACTGAGTTGCCGGCAATGGCTACAGCATTGGTATTAATGGCAGCATGTAAATTACCAAAAAGTTAATCGACAATAAAGAAGCAGCTTCATCCTAATGCATCTGCCAAGCATGTAAGAGCATGCTTGTGAGGCACACACCAGTTATGCACTGGTATTAAGTCAATAAAGGCACACGCCCCATTATGCATTGGCATGTCATTAAGCCATGCATGGGCCTTGACACATGCTGAGAGAGGCATGCCAGATTAGAAATAATCTCCAGTTGTCATCACTTCTCTTGTACACACAAATTAAACATATGAGCTAGTTCCTTGATAAAATTGTTAAGAAGAAATACACTATCTCAACTATCAACACATTGTAATCTCTAAAAATCATGAACAAAGAAATGCTCAATGAACAATACTGGCTATCATAAGCCAGTACCAGTCTTTCTGTCTTGATGATGATATTCCCATTTGCAAGAGGCAACATAAATGGTTGGACCTAATCCCGTAGCCGTATGAAGTTTCAGCTGAACCAAAAATGTGGCCACAAATGGCTAATTTAGATCTACAATTTTCAACTCCCATCCAAAGGCTACTAAATTCCACTCTTCCAACTAACTCTAATCCACCCCTCCCTGTCAGGAATGATGATTTACATCTAAAAATTCAATGGGATTGACAATCCACCCCTCTCTTATTATCAAGTGATTGTCTTGATTCAATAAGCCCAGGAAAAAATTGCCTGAATACAATTTCAGATTTGCGGTATGTTCAGTTAGATATATTGTTAAACTACTCACAGAAACTAAGTTCTTATCTTGTGGATATCCAATGGCAGGTTAAACCAATGAATATCAGATTGTGGTACATGATAGTACTATGGAACATCAAAATAAGACACGATTCGAAGTCTGAATCATGTCTGCATTTTAGACAAAATAACAACATGAGACGAGGAATACCTTCGAAGTTCGGAACACTTCGTGCGCTGCTCAAAACTCTCCCCAGGCTCATCAAACTTTCTTCGAGTGCACTCGTCTCCACCCTCTAGCGCTGCTGCAGAATCAGCAGCCCTTGAATCACAGTAATGCAATGTTTCTATGGAATCGAGAAATATCCAAGACAAAAAAGTCAGATGCTGTGCACTGTGATGAGAAGCGAACCAACAGAATGTAGCGGTTTAAATAATCTAAAAGTTACTAAACAAGCATACTTTAATCAAGTTACTACTTTAGGAATTAGATAGCAGAAAAGGTGCCTATATTAAAAATACTTGAGTAACAGACATGAAATACCTGAAATTTTAGCTTTCTTTACCACTGGTGTAAATAGAGCTCTATAGGTTCGGGCATCCATTCTCTTTGTCTTTTTAGCCGATAGGGTACTGCCACTATCAAGCTTGTTAGTCTTGGTCTCCTCTGTGGTGCCAAGAATTGATTTCTTTTTGCCATTCTTCACATCATTTGCTTTCTTCTCCTTCTCCGAGGGACTTGACGCACATAACTTCTCGATTCTATCTGACCTTCTTAGTGGGTTTTGAGGCCCTTTATGGACTTTGCTTTCTGATCTCCTTTTCTGCAAAGGGGCTGACATGTTTTGCTTCTCAAGCTGTTCTGATTTGGACGACATGCTCACTTTCTTCGTGGGTGTCTCCATAGAAGACCTTCTCAAAATGTAAGACTCCGTTTCTGCAGAGCTCGAGGCAGCCATACTCCTGCTGTCCTTCGCTTTCCCACCCAAACTTGAGGCATAGAACTTCTCGATTCTATCTGACCTTCTTAGCGGGTTTTGAGGGCCTTTCTGGACTTGACTTTCTGATCTCCTTTTCTTTAAAGGGGTCGACATGTTTTGCTTCTCAAGCTGTTCCAATTGGGACGGCATGCTCACTTTCTTCGTGGGTGTCTCCATAGAAGACCTTATCAAAGTGAAAGACTCCGTTTCTGCAGAACTCGTGGTCGCCGTAGTCCTGCTGTCCTTCGCTCTCCCACCCAAAACCTTGCTTCTAGGGCTAGCATTCCTAATGTCTTCCTTTTTCTTGCCAGCAGCACCCCTGCTGCTCGAGCTGCTAGTGTCTTCGTCTTTCTGAGATTGTCCGCGGGCCATTGTTCAACTTTAGCGTCACTGAAAATCTCACAGGCTTCAGCTTGCGCAAACCAGTTAACTATAGGACGCAATGGATAGAAACACGCGGGATTTGGGCCATTGGTACCAAGAAAAAGGTAAGAAATAGGAGGAAACGATGCTCTTTGGTTGATGAAAACGACGATGTAGGACACTGCAGAGCAACGTCAGCGAAGGAAGACAGATAGAAGGAGAAGAAGACGATTGCAAAGGAATAATCAAGGATCGGGAAGGAAAACCCTAACCCGCCGTTCACTGGTAGAGGCCACCACGACTAACCGGTGTTCGGTGCAGCAGCCGTCGCCGGAGGCGGAGGGAACGATGCAGCGCGGGGCTTTGGGGAGATCGCCGAGAGGGAGAGAGATACTTAAGGGAAGAAAACACTACAATCTACATAATACGCCGAGGGTAAAAGAAGGGATTTTGTCCCCAAATAATATATGGAATTATGTTAGAGGAACCAAAGTCACCTTTCATTGTGCAACATGTAAGCCCAAACGCCCTCCCGATCACATAAATAATTGGAATCCAAAAAATAGTTTGTCTCTCCTTAAAAATATTTTTAAAAATTTAGGACAGCTCAGATCGGTTACAAATCGACTCCCCTATGAAATATTTGTAGGAATATTCTTAAAAATCTAGAGAATAATTCTGATCGATTACAAGCTGTCTTCCCGGTAGAGTTTTTATGAGATATTCTTTCTCTTCTATAATAACACACTGTTCGCTTTAGATTAGAGGAGAGGATCTCGATATTGACTTAAGTATCGGAGGGATCAACTCGAGAAGTTACCCTTGATCTCGGTCTTTGTGCAAGTAACAAGTCGAGAGAGGTCATGCTCTACTCCGGATAACTCCTCGCATACAGATCAAGGTCATATTATGCTGACGAAAACGTCAATAATTTTTTTTTCCTAATATTTTGACGTTAGAATGAGGGCCCGATATCATAGGAGCATCCGCAAGACAACCTTGTTTATGAATATTCGGATGAGGTTCTACCTCCAACCCATAATACTTTCACTTAAATAAGGCAATAGCTACCCTTTCCTCATATAGATACGTTCACCACATTGCGAGTACCAATGCATGTGCCCATTCAAAGTATCGTCGAACCATCTACTTGTTCCTACCGAGGTATGTTTGAACCTTACTTAGCAAATGCAAGCATTAGCAGACATAATACATGTTGTTGCTCCACTGTTACCTCGATCAGACTAGTAGGTGACACCATCGATGATAGTGTGGCAACCATCGACATCGACATCTGCTAGGGCCCTTCCGCCCAATGAATTGCTAATCTCTCATGGGCAAATAAGACTTATCAAACCACTGATCGAGAGAGCACCCTACACCTCCGCTCCTCTTGAAACTGATACCAACTCGATCGATTCAACAAACAACTCTTTGAGGATCCAACTACAGTAAATGGATCGGCACCTTGAAGAAATGTGACGTAACTTTCACCAATCCAGGGGTGATGGGCAGATTGACTCCACATCAAGTTAGTTCTCATTTATTTAGGATATCCAGGAGGAGTTGATCGTCACTAACTTCCGCCTCCTGTCATTGGAAACCTTCGATGCTACTACTGATCTAGTGGAGCACAACATCGCCTTCCGAACTCGGATATCACTATATTTCATCTTGGATGTCTTAATATATCGCACCTTTCTAACCACCAAAGGGTTCAATAAGAGAATATTACACTCATCTAAAGTCTCTTTATATTAGCTTCTTTTGCTCAAATTTTTATCTTCAAAAAATTATATGAAATATTATCAGAATATATTTGATTAGATTAATAAAAAATTATGAATATTTTAAAATCTTAAACTTTAAAATCAAATTCAGTGGTATCTAATGAAAGAAACAATTTTATTGTATGCTAAAATTATTTTAAAATAATATAGAATAAGAAGTTAGTGACTATCTTAGTTGGTGAAAGAACGGTGTATACAATGATGCCTTCCTCAAACCAAATACATAAAACATAATAAACTAGGTGTTAATGATCAAAATGAATTGGCCTTAATTCACAATGGGTCCTATAGTACTTGGATAAGTCCAATGGTGGACTCCATCAATCAATCATCATATGACGATTCTTATCCTCAATGCCTAATCATGCTCCAAATTTTAATTAAGGTAAGAGATAATATTTCTTAATGAGGTCACCCTTTACCACTTCATGCTTTATGGTAGGCTAAACTAAAATAGAAGTCAAGATTCAATCAACAATAGTCTTCCCCTACAAGTATTTAATTTTGATAGGGAGCCGAAGTTCTTCTTGGATTAGAAATTAAATTTTTATCATTATTTTAAAAGATAATTTTAGATTTTAATCTAGATATAATCTATTGAGATTTTTGTATCTAGTGAAGTTATGACACTAAATTATTACAGCATAAACAAGAAAACAGCAGATATTATCACTAAATCACTCATATTTGAGAAATATATTGATTTTAGATGCAGCAATCAAAGGAGAGAGTTGAAATTGACTCATAATTAGCTTTAGTTTTAGTTGCATAAGTGACTTTAATGTTGAATAGGGGTCATGTATGATGCAATTTAGTTGAAGCACTAATGAAGTGGAGCCTAAACTTACTTTGACTACTAATGGAGTAGTGGGTAAAGTGGCTGAAATGTAAGTCCTGCAAATAAGTATCTTTGAATCATGTATTGGGGATTTATTCTAACCTAAATTCCTTGCACCCAAACTATTTGTAGTTCTTGCTTGACATTAAGTCAATGAGGACTTCTCAACTCCTTATCCTCACATCAACTATTATATATGAGCTTTGGATTGATAGAAAGAGTAATTTATATAATATTTTTAATATCAAATCTAGAGTTATATTTTAAAATACAATGTAGTAAACAATTTGAATATGTAACTGCAAGGAATTTGTAACTTGATTAAAGTATGAAAAAAATCTTTTATAATATAAAGCTATAATTACTAGCAATGTATGAAAAAAATTTGTAACATAAATAAATATATTATTATTTCATCCGAGATTTTATAGTAAATTATAACACTAAAATATTATGACACAGATGAACTACTAACCGATATTCTCATTAAAACACTTTCATTTGAAAAGTATATATATATTTTAGATGTAGCTGGGTGCATATGATTATGATTATGAATCAAGTGGAAGTATTAAAAATGATTTATAATTAACTTTAGTGTTAATGACTCTAATTTCTCTCCTTGCATGGTTAAATAGTGGTCATGTGCTATACTCATGTTCTAGTTAGTTAAAGTACCAGTAGGCTTAACAACTCTAATTATAGTAGTGATTCATAATACTAACATAGTTGTGCCTAAAATTATTATTATTATTATTACCACTAATGAAGTAGTGGGCAAAGGTAGTTGAGATATAACTCCTACAAATAGGGTCATGAATACAAGTTGGGATTTATCCAAGTTAATTTCCACTTGCATCAATGCTATTTTCATGTTTTTGTTTGTTAGCAATCTCTTTCAACTACACTTGGCAGTATTCTATCTTATTTTAAGTTACTTTCCTTTTGCATCAATGTTGCTTTGGTATTTTTTGTTTTGGAAGGAATATTGTTTTGTTACTGTTCTAAATTACTTGGAGTAGTGGGTATGCACTTGAGATGTAAGTCTTATAAATATAATATGTTTAGATAATATAAGTAATATTCTATCTAATTAGTTATCCTTATTATTTTGATTCCTATATTTTTTAAAAATTATATTGAGATCTCTATACTTATGAAAATAAAATATTTAATATCATTTTTTTCTCACGTCTTCGATTTTTACTGACGAATAATCAGTGGTAAATTAAAGTAAAATGGAATTAGTACGATAAACCCAATAGTATTTTCGTATAAAATCGATGAGAGAAATAAGATTAAATATTTTATTTTTATAAATATAAGGATGTCAATATAACATTTGAAAGTATAGAGATCATGATGTTAAAGATAGCTAATTACATATGATAATATTATAATTAGCCCTTAGATAATAAACCATATATTATTAATTTGTTCTAAGTGAATGTATTCGAAGAGATTAAAGGTTCTATCACTCTCTAATTAGAATACTAGTCATACTAATCACGTGCATCTCGAGATGTGTTATAAATGTGGAACAATAAAAAAGAGAAGCAATCATAAAAAAGAAAAGGAAAAGTGAGTGAAACTACAAACTTTAGTTCCAATTACTTCACAAACTTTAGTTCCAAAGAAATAGAACAAACTTTAAAAATAGAACTATTATAAGATAAAACTATTTATTCAATAATTAAGATTTATCATTATAAACGCTTCATATATCTTAAGACTTTGGTAAGAGAAATATAAAGAAACACACACTTTGAGCAATATGTATATTTTTATTTCTTTTTCCTTAGATTTTGAAAGTCATGGATCCCTCCAAACATATACTACTCTTCTTCCTTCCTAAGGACCCAACTTATCTTGAATCCTGTTGGCATGACAAGGACTCGTTCAAAACTGAGATCTGACTTGTTGAAAAGAGAGAGAAAGATCTTTGGACAAAAGTTTGCTGTGGATATGGCCTCTATGCGCTGTTCTCGGACCCATCTTGCATTGGTTACACATAAGGAATGACACCATTCCTTGCTCCGTGGAAGCTTATTTGAACATTTTCTGAGTCCTTGTTCTTCTTCCCATGTCTTCTGTATAAACTAGAACAATTCCTAGATCCATCGAAAAGCATAGAAAGTACTCCTTGGATGCTCGAAGAACAGAGAATCACTGCAAGCTATATTGATCTGAAGAAGATAAGGCCCTTTTGGCCTCACTTTTGCTTTGTCTCGAGAAACAGGGGAAGTGCTTATTACACTCAATTTTGTAACCGTTATTATTAAATATCTAATTTAATAATAATATAACTGTTCTTATAATGATTCATAATTCATTATCATAAATTTCTTTATTTATTATGATTTAAATGATTTTAATTTTTTATTCAATGTGCATGAAACCGTTATTATTAAATTGAATATTTAATATCATTAAAGTTTGATTCAAACGTTACAAATTTGAATTATTTCTTGAACGTTATGATTTGGTGATAATAAATGTTCTTGATGGGAGAACATCTATATATATGAGAATTTTGGTCCTTGAGCTCAATCATCTCTTTGAAGCGAAAGACTTTCCTATATCATCTAAAGCGAGAGTTCTAAGTCGAGAAATACCAAAGTTCAAGAATAAACCTCTACATAAATTCTTGGCGACAATGGCTGCAGATATATTATTTTGTTTTCGCATCAATTTTTATTGTATTTCTATTATAACAATTTAGAAACACAAGTTGATTTAAGTGATTTCTTAGCATCTCAGTTGCAGCGAGACCGGAAACAAAGATCTCCTTGAGGAGAAGGAAGAAGCGATTCAGAGGCACAACCAGACCCCTCTGCGCCGCCGCGAGCTAACATGGCAAAGAACGCTGAGAAAGAGAGCCTCATCGCAAGGCATGCGAAGCTTGCCACCGTCGCCGAATCCGAACTCTTCCCGAGCTTGGTCGAGCAAAGCTCGAAACAGCGGGTGCTCTAGCAAGGCAACCAGGACGACGAAGCGCCTGCGCCGCTCCCCCACGTACACCACAGTGTGGCCTCTGGGGACGTCCTCGGGAACGCCTTCCTCTTCCTGGCTGCAGTACCCTGATGGAGTACTCCGCCGACGGTAGCCATGGTTGGCCTGCTTGCTCAGCTTTCTCCACCTCCTCAGAAACGCCTCGAAGAGCCCCCCTTGGAGCATCTTGAGGAGGACGGACTGTGTGTGCTTGAGAGCAGATCCAAGGTACGTACGTGCTTATATAATGCGGAGGCGAGCATGGCTTGATAGCTACATTACGTGATCATAGCAGCTGTAAAGCCTCTCCCTTTCATTTGAGAAGCAGAACGGAAGAAGGTGCAGTGTAATTGATAATATATACACACGTATGTATAGATTATGAGCATTATGCAGATTGCAATGGGAAAGAGGAGATGGTGTCACGGATATCGTACGGGAGAAAGGATCCGTCAAAGAGCGATCCATCTGCCGCCTCGATGAGATAGAGAGAACGACAATATTTATATTGGCCAAGCGGGTGAGGATAGAATAGATAAAGGTGTCAGTTCATTGCACTTGGGATGGAATGGGGTTGCCGGCCAATAGATTTCTCATGAATCCACCACCACCACTTGCGTGTCTACTGGGTAGAGAATCGCAATGCAGATTTCGGATAACAGATACGATGCAATCTTATGAGACCAATTTGCATGTAGTATATGATCTGTTGTGACTCCATGAGATGAAGAGGTGGAAACAGTTGTGTTAGAGAAGTTTTTTGGATTGTGAATCGATGATTAATTTTGATATTAATAATTAATCGACCAATTCTAAAACCAGCAATTTCTAACCTAATGGACACCTACTGCATTGTGCTATGATCTTCAAGAAATGAATAGGAATAGTAAACCCAAAATCAATACTGAAACTAATAATCAACCCCATAGAAATCTGATTGACATGATCTTCAATTTGGTGATGTGGAATATTGGATGGGTTAGTGTCACGATCCACAATTGTTAGTGTCATATGGCAAGAAGAAGAAATCGGAGCTCTTTGTTTTAGATGCAGAGCATCATTTGAGCACGGCTCATATCTCATTTTTTTGACTGTTGCATATATTTGGTACCAATGATTAAGTTGTGGGCTAACTAATAAGTCAAACTACGGTTTGACCTGTTATTTGACTTAGACATATGGATTTTCTTTACTTGAACTTTAATTTTGATTTGAACCCATGTTGAAAATGTAATATAACAACAATGCAGCAGCAGTTTAATCCAGCATCTAACTTGCGATGATAGCAGAGAAAAATACCGACCAGATTTAGATACTAACCTGCTTCCATCCTTTTGCATTTCTTCATGCTCCTCTGTTGAATCTCTGTCGGTGTTGTGTTGGATTATCCACAGCAGGCATAATTAAGCTTCAAAAACATAACAAAGATGATCAGACTAGCAATCCAATGTTATTTTAGAAAATAAAATAATTGAACTTTGATGATACTTGGGATAAGTAACACAGTAGTATCATGCATGAATGCACCATTGCAGATAGAGAAGAGAATAATATGAAGAGAAAATTCTGTACAACCTCTCTGGATTTCTGCTGGAACTGGAAAGGACTCGTTTCTTATTTCCCCTGCTTCAATTCTGACGTAACAGCAGATCTTGAGGAGCATCTACTGATAAAGAAAAAAAAAAAACTTGTAACTGGAAAGAGATAAGTGTACCAGATCAAGAGAATAGAGAAAGAGAGCAAAAGTCAGATAGGGGGTGGAATATGTTCTCTCAGTTTGGCTCATGGAGGCTATGGCTGGTAGAATTGCCTCACCACAATGATATGGGCTCACGATGTGCAATCAGAGAAGAATCATGCTAAAACAACCATGTCTTTAAAGCAAAAGCTATGATCTAATTTTCAACAGCCACAAAGATAGCATTCGACAATTTCATCACAGAATCTTGCAAAGTTTCTCCATCTAATATGATTTGATCGAGATGAGAACCAAGTAGTCATCGATGCATTAACATACTAATACCATCTCTTACTGAGATGCAATGTTCTAGTGAACATTATCATCCAGAACAGTCATCCATTGCATTACTGAGATGCAATGCATTAACATTATCATCCAGAAGAGGATCCCAGTCTTCAAACATTATCATCCAGAATAAGCAGCTTATACATTAGCCTCTCAGGTGTAGACACTTATTCTAGTGAACAGTCATCCCACAACCAATCGCTGCAAAACCAATACATCTAGGCCATGGCACACAAAATAAGCAGTCTTGTTGTGGAAGAAGTTTGTGCAAGTTCAGAGCATTAGCTTGCACGGTCTCTAAGTACTTCCAACTCCATCTCAGTAGGGTCAGTAGCCTGAATCTCATAATGAATGCCATCAAGCTCACGCCTGAACCTATCCTTTGATGTGGCATAAAGCATCTTTGCACGTATGCGAGAGATGGAAGGTGACCTGATGAGCATGAAGGCATAAATGAGTGCATTAAACAAAATAAATCAACATTGTGATTTGTCACATACATATAGAATGTTTTCCTATCGTGTTTATATATAAATAACAGCATTGATATATGTCTTACATTAAGCATGATTGATACAATATCACAATATAAAATTGCCTTTTTAGTTTGTGTAAACTAAGTTCATCTACTTTTGTCTATATTTGTAGGTAAATCCTATACTTATAAATTTGTTTGATATACATAATGTGAATATTTGGCAAATAATTATATATGGCCTAGCAAGTTCCTTTACTTATAATGATATATATACATGTATATATATATATATATACATGTACTTGTTTCTATACTCCTACATTAGGTTAATGTATATTTGTACATAAATTTATTTGGGTACCCTAACAAACTATGAGTGATCTTTCATGTTTGCCCTAGAACAGGATTTTAGCCTTGACTGTCGAGTTTTGATCAAAAGTGAGCTCTTTAACAACTTATCCTCGTGTGGAAAAATTTGAGGCATTGAGTCCAGCTTAAAAGAATTATTTTTAAAAGTCTTGCCAAATCATTGAGCTAAAATATCACAATTGCTCTTTTTTTTTCATAAAATAAATTAGATGCTAAAATACTCGTTGTTATAAGATAGGTGACAATTTCTATAAGAAAGAATGGCTATACACTGATTCCTTTCAAATATAATTGTTCATTCTGTTTGCCTCACTATGGCTGTTGTATCCAGCAATCCATATTCTCTTATTTATTTGGTTCTTTTGTTATAATCAATCTTTTGTATCATTAATAATTGTTGGCCACATTTCCAATCACATAACATGGTGCATTTATCAAGTTCACCTCATTTTTTTGGATGAAAAAAATCCAGGGAACTACAACATAATTAATGAGTGGAGAATGATAAACAATAAAACTTAAGATACTATAGGTGCAAAACTGTTTTGATCATGTGAAAAATTGGTGATAAAAGTCAAAGTTACTGAGTAGTATGTTTATAGTTTATATTCATAATGTTGTACCCGAATTTTGCCCACCATTCTTGACAAATTAAAATCCATGCTTAAACAAGACAAACATCAGTGATAGAGCCTTTCTTATTTTCTTTGTTCTACTTAACCTTAGGGTAACAAAAAGGTTAATGGATTTGATTGCAAATGCTGAGAGAACCTTTAAATCATACAAGCCAGCTTCTTTACTATTCTGAATAGTTCCTTGATTGCATCATGATGAGGCAGATTCGAGACAGGAAAAGAGAGTAAAACCATTAAGGGTTTAAAACATGCTATATTGAACCAAGCATCAAATCCTGAAAACCAGAAGTATCTAGTTAATTTTTGCTTTGCATCAGTTGGTTTTTCACCATTCTGCCAATACAGTGTATAGGCAGGGTCAATATGCAAGATGCTTATTACATGCATATTATCTGATTGACTTTAATTATGTCCTACTTCATTATCAACTTACTTCACCCAAGGCAACTCGTCTAAGTTCCATCACATTCCAGATCGACAATCCATAACCATGAACTTTGTTCCTCAGCTTCTCATTTGCATGAAATACAGTTATGAAATATAATGGCAGCAGCTAGGATTCACACATATCTTTTCTATACCCCTTATAGAAGCCCGCTCTCGCTAAAGCGTATGAAATTCGCACCTAAATGTTGTGGAGCTGTATCCTGCCGGTTGTTTTTTGATGGATAAGGAAACTGCAGTTGTTTGTGGAAGTATTGAATTGTTCAGGAGTTGTTGAAGATTGTGATGGTCAAAAGAAGCACAAATTAAAACATTGGACATAGTTCAGGAAGAAAATTCCTATGAGGAACATACGATGCCTCTGAAGTTTATATAAGCTAAAATATCATATGCCCTATAACAATGAAGATGAAATTAAAAAAAAAAGGAAAATCTTAGGTCAGTCTACTAAGTAACTTTTAAGTTAAGCAACTTATAAGTTTTAATTAACACATGCTTCTAAAAGAAACAAACAGCTGTTTCAATTATCAAATAAAATATGTTGGAGCTACTTAGCTTCGAACATGTTGGGTCAGAATCATACTCCTATTAGGCACACAATCTGAGCCGAAACATGAACAATAAATTCAATCAAGAAAGCCTATAGATATATGTGCATTTTCACTACAAAGAAAAAACAAAAAGACTATCTCTATTCTTACAACCAAAATCATGGATACAGGCAAAAAAAAGAATCCTCCATCACTGAAGAGATTACAATAAGATAAGAACCCGATCAATTAGATAATTCAGTATGTCAACAAAGAAGGTACAGATAGATGGAAAGTAATGTATATTACTGAACTGTGATATGTATAGGTTAAAAGAGGCTAACCATGCAATGAAAAATATCTTGCTCTTTTGGCAGTTGTCTTCAGTCACATAATCAAAATCATAAATAGCATAACGGCAATCATTCTCAGGAAGGGCAGCAGTGAAATCGTCATAGCTCTCTCCTGGGGCTCCTGTCTTCTCAACAACTACCTCCTTTTTCTTTTCATCTATTTTGAATATGACATATCGATGCACTTTCTTTCTCTGAAGTTCCAGAAAAGTGCTTTTGCTGTGTTCATCAACTCCCATGCCCGATGATGCATTTGACTGCAGATCAGATATAAATGTAAAGAACCAAAGAAAATTTGGAGGCAGAAAAAATATAGCCATGTAAATGATGCCATCAACACCTCATGTAAAAAAATTAACAAGAAAGTGCCCTGGTAAGTCTTATGGCACCTTCACAAATGCCAGAACATAAATGCCGACTACCCAAACTGATGAGATTCTATCATGCTACGATGAAAATTGACAATCATCAACAAATTTACTAAAGATTATTACAAATGATGAAAAGAGAGAAGCAAGTTTAAAAGGATACCCTTAACTTGCTGAACAAACAACAAAGAATCCTCATATACACTTTACTTGAACCAATCTAACCACAGTATTTCGGTTAAGAAGCTAAATAAAGGCAATAGTGACTACTGAGTTGGCGTTGAGGAAATTCCTACCAAGATGAATCGGCATAACCTATAAATCTACAAAGATACACAACACTGCATCAGACACGACAACTTTGCATTTTCCGAAGAAAAGCTTCCTGCTTTAGACAACAATGAGGGTGCATCAGTCAATCTCCAGCTTTAGATTAACAGTCCACGCCATCAAGCAAGGTGGGAAGAACTCATAATGGAAGTACAACAATACCCATATCAGGATCTGTGGCAACTGAGAGTACTAAAAGAAAACACAAAAAAAATCCCAATTCAAACAGCTAAATATACTCTGCAGACGCATCATCAAGCCGTAAAAGAGAGTTAACCCTTGCATCTCATCGCAGAGGGTTATCGGATTGATTCCAAGCCTCAAATCCACACACAATCTCAACAATTCGAACTCAAGAAGACAAACAACAACCGACGAAGAGATCGGAATTCTTACCGTTCGGAAAGACATGGCGCCTCGATCCCGAGAGAGACAGAGGGGAGTGAGAAGGGAAACCGGAGGAAATGTGGAAGGAAATGAGGGAGGAGAGGCGATTATATTGTTAGTGGTCGAGATAAAAAGGAAAGTGAGAATTCTTTCTCACCTGCGGATCGCCGCGTCACGCACAGGGTAGATGGAGTCAAGCACGAAACGCATAACTAGCGAACCATTTTGTGCCACGTTGAAATATTAGATACTTGTCAAGGTTCCATAGGTCGTTCGGATGTACCGAGTGGCGCACCCGGTTTGATTTGGTGCGTCAACCAGGTCGAACGGTTGCCGGTCCAAGGACGGTTCCGCGACGTTCGTCCAGATGACAACACGTGTCCTGACTCTGGTGGGGTCCGCCTACACGTGAGCGTTCATATTTTTTTGAACTTTTTTGTATTAAAATAATAATAATATACAAAAGACTGCGTGGAATCGACGCTGCTTTGGCACCCATCAATAATTGAGGGAGCGGTGGCAACGAAGCATGCCTCGTAGCCTCATGTTTAGTTTCATGAGTTCCGTTGTGGGATTGATGTGATAGATATCGGCATCATTCGATCAATTTTTCGCTTCTCAAAACATATATATATATATATATATATATATATATATATATAAATAAAAGAAGGTATCAATTAATTTAGTTTTAATAATTTATTAAAAAATTAAATAAAAAATATTTTTTAAAAAATTAATAATATTATACAAATAATATAAATCTAATTTCGATTAAAATATTTAAATAATAATTAAACGAGGAGTATAGAGAATTGAAATCTAGCTAGTAAATATTCTTTTACTTATAAGTATTTGATTTTCGACGTAATACATATATATTATATACATGTTAGAAGTGAAATTTATATAAATTTTATATGTTTGAAGTGAAAATTTGATAATTTGAGATGTTGCATATCCATTTATGAAGATAAATAATTACAAGTAAAAGAAAATTAATATGATTACCTTACCTACTTTCTTGGGACTGATTATATATTACCCTATATATTTAGATTATATTAGTATCATAGTCTCTGTATTTAAAAAAATTATATTAAGATTTTTATAATTTTGAAGATAAAACAAGTAAATTCATTTGCTATAGTAACGGAAACACGTAATATGTGATACCACGTATCAAATCAATACGAATGTGATGAACAAGAAGATAATTTTAATATCCATTTTATTTTCAACACGTGAAATATTTAAATTATTTTTTACTGATAAAATCATTAGAAATGGAAGAGATATTAAAATTATATTTTTAATATATATATATATATATATATATATATATTCATAAGAATATTTAAGATTTATGTCTTTATGCGAAAGCAACAAAAAAAAAGAATAATTGCTTACAAATGTTGAAGCGGCTAAAGATCACGTAGACAAAGCTTTGGCTCGGTTTTCATGGGTCGAAGCCTGTGATGGGAAAGCCCATAATTGTTCTTGGCCTCGTGATAGGGATTGTCGAGATTATAATTGGATTTTTGTCTTAAGTACTCTAAATTAAGTTTAGCACATATATCCCATAAATTATAATTTAATATTTCAGTACTTATGATTAGAAAAAAAAATATATCGCTAATGTTAATCCCAATTCTAGATGAAAAAGATATATGATTATGTTAGGATAGCTAAACGTAAAACTATAATATATCGAATGAACATGAATATTAAGACTTGACAATTTTATTTTCCAAAGACTTTAGGACTTTATTGTTTGTATGATCATAAAAAACAAAGAAACAAACAAACAATGAATGAAGAATGCAAGATTTCTTTGTTTAGCCTTTTATCTTAAGAACATGTATAGCTCTCCTTCCTTTAGAACAAAGCTTTAGTGGATGAGTACACCATATGACATAGGTCCCATGACTTGCAAAAATGAGCAAGTCAAAAAGCAGCTACCATTAATTGAAAACAATGAAAGAGGCATCTAACTTTAGGAAATGTGAATTATTAATCATAGGTAAAGGAATCCATGGAAACCACAGGATAGAAAGCTGGTCAGTGGTCCAACTTCCTATTCTAGATGTTCCTCCTCATACTCCTTGCATGAATATAGATAATGACCAATAGCTTGTGGTGCCAAATTGGTCTTCAAAGTCCTCACTGTGGCTTTCTATCTAACATCACAAAGTTCCAATCTTTTCTTTCCCAAAAGTCGATGCATAGTTTTCCATGAAGATGGCGACGAAAATGAAGGATGATTTCTTTATGATTTCACATTCTTTTGATTTGTTCCTTTTCTTTGTTTACCGATCATCAGCTTTCTTGTTCGACATGGTAGTCAATAGGCTAAGAACAAAAAATCTTGTCATGTTACTATGGATTGTGACATAAAATATTCATCCAATCATCTAGAATTCGAGCTATCTATTTCTTTTTGCTTCTTTTTCTTATCTTAGATATTTAAAGATGTATGTTAAGTATTGAAGGACTCTATTAAATAAATGGTCTTTGGAGTATATAAAATCTAAATCGGATAGGAAGGTTCTCTCGATATTAGTTTCGAAAAAGAAATATTTTTAAGTGAATCAAATAATGAAGCTCGAAGAATGTATTATTGCGTTATTAGGTTAGATTTTAGAGTTTCAAGAAGTATATGAAGTTTGGATCGAAGAAGAAACATTTTTAAGTGATTGAAAAGACGAAGCTCAAAGGATGTATTGTTGCATTATTAGCTTACACTACATCTCAATTCGATCTAATTAGTTGGGTATGGAGACCAAATATCTAATTTATGTACGAGTCATTATCCAACTAGACTCGAGTCTTACGACCTATGTCACCATGATCCGATGACTCTTTACGTCAACCAAATCTTTCATCGCATATGCATGTCTCATTCCCTCGTTTCTTTATCATCCATTCGAGTCATGCATGTTGAGTCCGAGCACTTCACACGAGGCCAACAATTAGCAATGACTTGCACAAAGTCTATTCGAAGACTTTGACCATAAGAGGTATTGATCCAAGGTTGCATGAGAGGCAAAAAGGTTTAGTCTTAATATTTGATTTGGATTAGCTTCTAACCTAACTAAAATCACGTCTTATCTTATGATTGAAAAGAAAGATACAAAACTATGCATATGCTTGTGGTTTGATCGCTTTAAGATCTTAATTATCTTAGCTTAGCTTAGTGACTTTTAGTGGACTTGTAGTTAGGATTCCTAACTTGGAACTATTAGGGGGTGCTACTTTTAAATGCTAAATATTATTCTACGTCAAGTGCGATCGGACCATACTCATCATCTTTCGCAAACGAGGATATATTTATGGGAAAAAACTCAAGCTTATACTTTTTATTTTTTCAAATTTTCCTCCATTCTATTTTTTACAATAGTATTTTTTAAAATATTATGATATTAAAATATATGAGTTGATTGTGAATATAGAATCTTACGGTTAAGAGTCAAAATCTTTATAAATCAAGTTATCCGAGTCGTTTAAGAAAATATTAAAAAAATAATATCGACACTTTAGCATCGTATGGATGACACCTCAATAACACCTACCTGACACCTTTCAAAAAACTCAGTTTCATGTAGATAATTTTTCGACATCATATGGTTGGATCGGTGGAACTGTTATCGTATCTCGGATTAAGCATGGTAGAATTATGATCATGCTTGAGAGAAATATATAACTACTCTCATCAATCACGATAATAATAATCATAAGAGTCTACTATAATTCCATGTGCAATCCCCGTACACTTTAATATGACAAAAAAATTTGAATCATTTAAACTAAATTTAATTATCATAGAATATAAGTCAAAAATGTCTCCGATATAATTTTATAATCACATATTAAGATATGACTAAGACAGACACGATAAAAAGATATGATTGGCTCATAATTCACTTTCAATTCAGACAATCAAAAACTTATTTAATAATAAATAATTTAAAAGTGATGAAAGATTTGACACGAGATCAACAATGAACATATTTAACAATTAAATTTAAAATATTCAGCAACCAAGCTAGTTACCTAAATGAATACAAAGTTTACCAATCCACTCCTACTCCTCCATATGAAAAGCAATAGTGGAGGAGAGACGGCGAACTTTTGATCGAGGAATTCTATGCATGTGTTATGCAAGTAAGACTAGCAACTCGTCATATCATAATATTGATCATCCAAAGTTAACCTTTACTTTGGTGTGCTGTTTTGTTTGTCTACTACTTTGGTCTCAAGTTAAAGTGATAGCCCTCCAAGTTTTACCACATACTACTAAATTTAAACCCACAAATGCATCACCTTCATCACTCCAACGTCACTCCTTTGTCTTTGTACCACCGTAAAGAGAGAGGCAGGTGGTAGTCGGACAATCTCATTTATTTGCATTTAATACAATGGTGGGAGGATAGCCTTCGAAATCGGGAGTCTATGTTTCAAAGGCAATAGGTTTTATATTTAGAAGATGGAAGGAAGGAAGAAAAGGAGTTTGATTAGTCCAATAGTTTGAGCTGATCAAAAGGCAAACGCATGTAGTAGTGGTGGAAATAAGTGGCTTGTGAATAGATATTCATTAATTAGAGGTTGTATGACAATTATCCAATTATCACTTGGGTAATATAGATATCTCAAATATGCCTTTTGTTTTTGTTTATGAACGCATTAGATGAAGAAAGATTTAAACTTAATTTGATCGATTAAGAAAAAATATGGAAGTGTGACTAATGAATTTTAAGACTATATTAAAGATGAACTGTTGAGTTAAACATAATAAATCTTATATTGTGTGTTATTTATTAGTAATATATATATTTTTTTTTATAAAGGGAAAGAGATGAAGGCGAGTCGTTGATCTTATGACCAGAATAATGTTACTATTCATAAGAGTTCAAATAAAATTTAAATTTTATTTAGAAATATAAAATTTAGAAGCTAAATATCTCAATTTAGTAATACCAGAAAGAACAGTCGAAGGTTCATTTAGGATTGAAGGATAAGATATATTATTGATGGGAGGAGCATAGACTGTGTAATCATTAATAATAAACTATATATATATATCGATATTTTTATTTATGAATCATTAGATATAATTTTGATAAAAGATAAAAAGAGAAAAAATGATCATATACTATAATATGAATATGTTTGCAGATAGATGTTGTGAATGGAAAGTGTGATGTAAGAAAAGGGTATAAGAAGATCTACCAAACTAAAAAGATGAATATTTTTTATTTAAATAGAGATATTATATTACATAGAGGTCTTGTATTATATATACCTCAAAACATTTGAAATATTACATATTATTATTATTATTATTATAGATGAAAATATTGATAAAGTTATAATCCGATGTGAGTGGATCATTTTCGAGCCATAGATATTTTCTTTGCATAAAGATCAATATGAGTTCTCAAGTAGTCTTTTTGATATTTAAATTAAATATGCTATGAGTTTAAAAGCTAAAAAGAAAATATCTAATCTCGTTAATCATACTCATGCTTATCTTTTATAATCGATCTTCCTCTAAATATTTACGATTATAAAATGATCTTTGTAATAAAAATATTTTGGTTCAAAAAATATTTTTTATTTTCATGTCATTGATATGATAAATTCATTAGTTGGATTTTTCGTCATTAATAGATGAGAGATATTAGCTAATTTGGTTAGTAATATTTTCATAGTTTATTATACGATCCTTAGCTCGAATTTTATCTATGTCATTTATCTTTTATATTATATAAAAAAAAAAAAATTAATTTTAGTATATCTTATAATGAACTAATAAGAAAAAGAAATATCGTATCAATTTGGGATGGAAATCAGAATTAAACTCTTTTTGCTTAAAAAAGACAAACAAATTGCTCTTAGAAATCAATAAAAAAAACGCTTTAAATGAGTCCACGAAGTCAACATTTGTGAACGCCGCATTCCATCGAAACGAAGTCATCCATTGTGAGACTCGAAGGTTGACCGGTCCTTCTTGTCTCCTCTTCCTCCCATTGGAGACTTCGGCCGGTGAATTAAAGCCCCGCCTGTGGCAAACATGGCGCCGTGTCAGCTCCATTTCTTTGACTCACTAAGCTTCACAAACGAGTGAATGTGAACAACCATTGTTGACCTCGATGTCTATCCTTAGCTCCATTTTGTCTCTTTGTTATGGGAACCCAAACCAAGTCATTCATGTTCCCACATCCGGACACTGTTTTGACTCGTTTGGAACAATAGGAATCTCTTTTAGATGATCGAGAATTCATTCAAACGATATTGATATTATATATATATATATATATGATTTATGATGAAGAAAAAAAAATTCTTGATTTAGTTATTGATCAAATTGTATTAATTCCGATTCATAGTAAATATTTATCGACAATTAACTATTGTTATTAAATCATTAAAACATCATGATTAATTTACTTACGATACTTAGTTGAGACGAATATTCTTTACTTATTATAATACAATCACTTATACCGGTCGGAAGACCTCGTTCAATTATTTTTACACCGAAAACATTAGCTCGATGATAATGTATTTGATACACTTTCGAAGAATACAAATTTTACGTCTAAAAAAATTTGAGAAAAAAAAAGCTACTGTAGTAGCATATACCATCATTACTCAAAACAGGACTAAACTCTAGTCTTTGATGAAGAACAGAATCTAAAGACTCCAAGAAACCTACTTAGAATGCCAAAGCAAAGACAGAGAAATTTCTACCTCAAAAGAAAAGAAGAAAAAAAGAAATAAAAAGACAGCTCATAATGCCATTTGAGTCTTCTCTGGAGTTGTTGCTGTCGACCTTAAATAATAACTTGGCACCATGGCACGTTGGGTTGGAGGGTATAAATACCACTCTCTATCCATTGGTTGTGATGGAAAGCAAGAGAGAGGAGAAGAGAGGCAAGAGTGGTAACTTCTCCGAGATGGTGAGAGCTCCTTGCTGTGAGAAGATGGGTCTGAAGAAGGGGCCATGGACAGCAGAAGAAGACCAGGTTCTGGTTGCCTACATACAGCAGCATGGTCATGAGAACTGGCGCGCTCTCCCCAAACGAGCAGGTAATCCTATCTACTTCACTTTGTGTGTTCTTCACCTGAGGGAAGCAGTCTTATTGTTCGATGTTTTCCGTCAAAGAAATATAGAGCTGATACTGCTCGAGTCCCGTAACATGGTCGGACTCCTTTGAACTTCAGGGCTGCTGAGGTGTGGGAAGAGTTGCAGGCTTCGGTGGACGAACTATCTCCGTCCTGATATCAAGAGAGGGAACTTTACCAAGGAAGAAGAGGAGGCCATCATCAAATTGCATGAAATGCTTGGCAATAGGTAAGCTTCAGTAATTTTGTGCACCGGGTTTGATTCAGTGAAGAAACATAGAAAAGAGAAGGATTTATTGTTCAGCGTTTTGTGTTTACCAGTCTTAGATTTTACTTGAAAGAAATTAAGCTACCATAAAAATGGATCAAGCAAGCAAGAAGCAGAAGAAGAGCTGTGCTTGTCAGGTTTGGTCTGCAACATTAGATGGGCAATAAAACAGTAAAAGCGTCCAATTCCAAAAGATTCCATTTTGTTTAGCCTTTTGCCGACTATTGTGGTCTTCCAAGTTGATGAAATTTGTTCGACACATCTTTCGATATCACAAAAATCATTTTCTTCATCTTGGAGTTTGTCGGCCCATATAAAAATTCTACCTTTGTTCTTGTCAAGTTTGGTTTGCAACGTAAATTGGGCAAATAAAAGCAGTGAAAGCATCCAAAAGATTCTTAGTCTTTATCAACAGCTATTGTAGTCTTCCAGGTTGATGAAACCTATTCGGCACAATGTCCGATGCCACATGAATCATTTTTATTCACTTGGAGTTTGTCAGCTTCTACAAAAGTTTAAGAGATTACATGTGTGATGACATCTATAGCATCCATCGATCACCATTTACAAGATTGTTGTTGTTTTGTCTGCAGATGGTCAGCAATCGCAGCGAGGCTGCCTGGAAGAACAGACAATGAGATCAAGAATGTATGGCACACCCACCTGAAGAAACGAGTTAAACCGAATCAGACAGTCCAAGAATCCAAGCGAAGGAGCCGAAGTGATGTAGTAGCAACACGGTCAGGTGCTAAAGCCATCGACTTTCAAGCATTACAAGCTGCAACGCGACCAAAATTAGAGAGCCCGACTCCTCTTCCTGTGTCCCTAGAACAGTCCTACAGCGAGATCTCATCCTCTGTCACCATTTCGTCTAATAATAAGAGGGGAGAAACTAACAGTGCAGGGATTAAGGAAGAAGTTGTGGTTTCTTCAGCTCATCAATTCTCAGACATCGATCAGAACTTCTGGTTGGACGATTCCTTCGCGTCATTCTGCTCATCCAGTAACAAAGATGATGATGGAATAGACTTTTGGTTGCAGGTGTTCATGGAAGCTGGACACCTCGAGGAATTGCCTGAGATCTGAAATCACAGGAATCTCATACTTTTCATTTACATTTTCTACTGATGTAAGGTTAGGACCTGAAAACAGAGATATTTTGTAGATAATTTCTTTTGTCATTTACCACAGGGAGAGACTCAAGATAGTATAATCATGACAGACTGCAGATGAAAGAGATCAACATTTTTAAGGGATCTTTGAACAAGTGCAATTTAATCCAGAGGTCATTGCTTTTGCCATCTAACAATTCTGCCTGTGGTGTGCCTGTGATATTGCCAGTGTAAATAAATTGTGGAAATGATTGCTCATTTGTGTTTTACTGAAACCATAAAATTTAATGTTTGTATAAAGATTATATTAGCAGAAAATTTATTGAGCTACCATCCCCAGTAGTTATGGTAAATGTAAATATAATTTCAGCTTGTTAATATCTTAGAATATTATCCTTCAACCTCTAATCAAAACAAAGTTTGATTCCAAGTAATTATCTTGGCAATTATGATGTCATTTAAGGATGTCTATGAGTTATCTTGGTAAATGTGGAGACTCATTAGAGAAATGTGTTTGTTCTTAAATGTATTCAACTTAGCATTATCCTCAACTTGTATAAATTGGTGAAACATATGTTCCATGGATTGGAAAGGACATGAGCAAAAAGACATCAACTCTATCATCCCCACCAATCTTCCTGATGTTAAACTAATATGTTCTGTCAAAACTTTAATGAACACACAATAAAATATATCATACTGCTTTCGCAAGTCCTCAAAGATGATCATTTCAAACATCATCTGTTTTCACGGCTTGTTTAGCCGTCGCACCCTCTTTTGGAACCTCTTTTCCTTCCTTGTGACTAACCTAATCCAACCAAAAGAACATCTAAGCCTTTATCACCAATTCAAAGTTGCAGCTTTTCTTTTAGCTAAATGCAAAGTTCAGCTTTGAGTGTGCCTCTGCGAAAAGCAAAAGATTTAGAGGATCTAAAGATATTGTAGTTTTAGGAAGTGAGTGCATCAGAGTCTCTCTTCCATCATAATCTCTGGATTGTATATTACGTCCATCATCTAAAAGCAGGCACGAGGTTAAAGACGAGCACAGCTCGCCTTCCATTTCAAGCACGTCACTGTCTCCGCTCCACCATGAAAAGTGGGAGCACTGATTCCCATTTTTCTTCTCAGGACTCCAATCACAGAATTCCAAGACTGACTTCTCCGGCCTACAACCATTGATCTCCTGAAAACAATCTGCCCTTTCCATTGATCTCGTGAAAACAATTCTACCGAATTTGACATCGGAATTAGATCGATTATATAGACAGTTTCGATTACGATTTTAGATTTGAAATGCTAATCATTACACCATGGAACGTATTTGTGTTTTGATCATTTGTTCTTAGTCGATTCCAACTTCCAAGAACCACAATCAAAGTGCGTGGTCTCGGTTCCAATTAGATTCGGAACCATCAAACTATTGATCAGATTCTATTCCGATTCCAAATCGATTTAATTCTAATTCGATTCAAATAATCGAATCAACCTATGTTTTCTTGTATTTGATGTTTTGGTGGAGTTGCTATGTCACACTTAGACTTTGGCATGGAAATTGACGAGGGAAAGTGTAACTCGTCGATCATACACACACGTCGGTGCTTCCCACACCGGTAAGGCCGCCCGAAAGAGCATCCACGCCGCCACACGGGTGATGCCTTCCTTGGAAAGGCCTTCCCATATTGATGCTATCCACATGCAGAAAGAATAAGGTGCAAATCCAAAACACATGATGTAGAAATAATTTAATTTATATATTATTTGAATTTTTTTTATTAATTTAGAGATATTTTACATATGATATAAGTTGTCATGCCTATTCAAGTCAGTAAATAAATAAATATAGAAAAAAGAAGAAATTAAATTTGTTATTGATTTAAGATTTAAAAATTTTATCTCTACAAATATAATTTTTTATTAATCAATAATATTTTTTTTAAATCATTTTTAAAATTAAGTCAAGAATATTATATTTTTTAAAGGAAAGAGAATATTAAATATTTAATTTGATATGATTGTAATTATTTTTATTTTTTTATTTTGATACTTAGCCTATAAAAAGGACTAAAACATTACAATGGATAACTAAAAATTGATCAATAAATTATGTTGTTCGCATGTGTTAGTGGTACGAGACCAAATAAAACGAAATGATTTCATCGTCAACTTGAGAAACTTATGAAGGTATGAGACCTTCATCTTGAGAGTACTCTCTATGAGTTATAACAATTTATCTTTTGATTATTATTATTCTCATCTTTCTAGTCCATAATATATATATATATATATATATATATATATATATATATTTATGTATGTATCATAACTTATTCCCTATTAAAGTCTAAAACGATAATATTATTTTTCAACGCAATCATAACTTATTCCATCACTTACATATTTGAGGAGTAGATCCTCATATCTACTCCTCTTTCCCTATTAAGATCATCGCTTATTTCAATCACTTTATTGGGTACAAAAGATCGAGGGAGCATTAGCTTTCCTCATATTGTATATAGTTAGATTCAGTCATTTTGATAGAAACTCTATTTGTTTAGATATGCTAACCTTTATAGGTTGCTGGGCTCTCCTCACACTAGAACACTGTTGGAAGCAAATATCTTTTTTTAGCATAGATGGATTCATAATATATAATTTTTTTTACTTAAAATAAATTTATAAAAATAAAAAAATTATTAGATGAAATGATGTATATAATACCTAGACATAGGTTCGAGTTTGAAACCTATGTAATAATGTACTAACCAATAATGCTCAGATCCGAGTTTGAAACATATCACTTGTATAATAATGTACTAACCAACTCAGATGTCTCAATAAAGATTAAAAAATAATAATAATATCACTTATATTGATTACTATGCAAATAATTTAAGAGAAAATAATATTTATATAACGTGTGAGATTTTTAAGGGAGTTAGTAAAATTATAGATCATACTCTTATATTTTACTGGTATTGTCACTTTTTTTAATTTTTTTCGAAATGAAATTCGTCATCCCATTTTTCACTTTTTTTAATAAAAAATCTCAATCACCCTCTTTTAGATAAAAATAAAGAATAAAAAATTGATATAATCAAATCAAATGGGCAATTAAGATTGAAAACGGAAGTGTGATGTATGGTTTTTTGAGGGACCTTCGCCACCCAGGTCTTTAAATTATGCATGCCAATGGACGAGACGTTGACTTGGGATCAACCGTTGAATAGTCAACGACAAGGATAGCCACTTCAAACTAAATCTCTTAGTCTCTATTACATCCACTTATCTCCTCCTCCATTCTTCTTGTTATTTATAAATTAGTATTTCATTAGCCATCTATTTTCACTACTTTGATTTCAACTACTACAAATAATCTAACCTTAAATAGGACTCTTAAATCAATATCTAATCTAATCATAAAGCTTAAGTTAATATTCCAATACTTCCTTCAAACTCGAGTTTTATTTACATAGAAAAAGAAATACAGATTACAATACTGAGAGTTACAATCCATTATACTTTTATTTATCATGTCTGTAATAGAAGTAACATAAGTTACAAAACAAGCAATCAAGAACAGTCTGTTCTGCTAGTTCGATTTTAACGTAGAGAGAGAACATAGTTTCTTTATCTGCTTCATCTTCCAGCTTTTACATCAAATCCCAATTTGTTCTCTAAACTGTGGTACCCCACAGAATCCAAGGTAGAGCTCATAGATGATTCAACAAGCAATGTTTCGCATTCCTTGGGTGCATGGTGTGTTGAAGAGACCTGTAGGAACCCTCCTAACATATACAGTTTCTCAGCCACTTCTCTCATCGGAGGCCTTTCATCCCCCTTGATGTTCAAACATTCCTTTGCAAGCTCGGCAATTTCTTGGATGACATCCATGTTTTCTTTTCCCACGATTTGATCATCCAATATCTCTTCAAGTCGACTATCTTTCATTGATTCAATGAAGCTTGAGGCAAGAGCTTTTCCTTGACTGCTCCCATCATAATAAATTGCCTTTTTCCTTGTGATGAGCTCCACCAAAACTACCCCAAAGCTGTAGACATCACTCTTTGCCGTCAGTTGACGGACTAGCAAGAACTCTGGGTCCAAATAACCAAGAGTTCCCTGAACCATCGTTATGAATTGGGTTTCATCCAAAGACATCATCCTCGACGCACCGAAATCCGATACCTTTGACACGTAATTATGATCTAGAAGTATGTTGAGTGACTTCACGTCTCCATGAAGGATCGGAGGGGATGCCGATGAATGCAAGTAAGCGAGAGCTTCTGCAGATTCTGTAGCTATTCGTAAACGAGTAGTCAAGGGAATTAGTTTCCCCTCGTTGCTATGGATGAACTCAAAGAGGGTTCCATTGGGGATGAACTCATAAACCAACATGGGAATTTCCACTTCCAAGCAACAACCCAAGAGCTTTACAATATTCTTGTGATTGATTTGAGAAAGAATAATCATCTCCCGTATGAATTCTTCACTTTGGTCCTCGGTGACTACCTTAGACCTCTTGATGGCCACTACCCTACCATCGTCTAGGTTTCCTTTGTAAACGGTGCCATGGCCTCCTCGCCCAAGTTCTCGACTTTTATCGAAATTATCTGTTGCCTTCTTTAGATCCTCTTTGGTGTATATTTTGATGGTATCAATTTGCTTTGATCTGATTTCTTCGTATAACCTCAAACCTCCATTTTGTTGGAAGAATTTATCTTTTTCTCTGAGAAGCTTCCTTCTTTGAAACACTAAGATTACGTAGAAGATACAAGTAATGAACGAGACAAACCCAACACAACTGCCTGCACAATGGCATGAGTTTCATGTCAATTATCTTGCAAACTCTTCCTGAGATAGAATTACAAGTTCCCAAAATAGAATATTGTTACCACAAGGGCTATAAATGAAAATTAACAGGATAAAGAAATTTCAAGCTTTATTTAAGGAGAACGACTTATTAGAAATAAATACTCGAATCCGAATATATTATTTTTTCTTCTGATTGAAGTTTTAATAGAAGTTTAAGGTAATATGGAAGGATGAGGACTTGTACCTATAACAATCTTCGTTGATGTTTGAATTCCTTGATCTCGAACGCATGGTTCGGATTTAGGGTCCTTGCTGCTGTAACCTTTTGGGCATGAGCAGCTGTAGTTGCCTGCTGTGTTGCTGCACGTTCCATGACATGTATACACATTTGGCGAGCTGCACTAGTCGATATCTAAGGATTGTCAAACAATCACAAGGGAAAATTGTAAGACCACATACAACAATCGAAAACAGGAGAGTTGGGGGAGAGATGCATGCTGACCTTTGCAGCCATCCTGGAGGTAAGGATTGCCTTGGAAACCTGTGGAGCAATTGCAGATGTATCCTTGTAAACTTGGGGACTTGAAACATTCACTGTTGGTGCTGCGGCATGCATATGAAGAAGGGTTTCTCTTGGCCTCCTCGCAGGTCTGGTTGCCGGCTACCCAGTCCAGCACGAGTGGGACGCCGTCCTTATACTTGGCTCCGAAGTTGTGGTTGCGGAGGTCAGACTTGTGGAAGTAGAACCAGTCCTTGTCGGCAATGAAGGCATAGGTGCAGGGGCTGTAGTCCTTGTAGGAAGAAACATTGACGAAATAGGCCAACCTGGTCGTAAAATTGTCCAGCTTGTCCGAGATGGTGGTCTGGCAGCAGCCGGTGCCAGAGCACGATCCGCTTGTGATGTTTGCCCCTTCGAAGCAGAAGGAGGCGCACCCAGTTCCGTATGTAGTGTTGTCCCCGCCTAAGAGGTAACCAACGACGTTGCAGCCCACGGTTGTGAACCTGTTCTTGGTGCTGGATGCCCAAAATGGTTTGTCGCCAAGGTCTAGAGAAGGTCTATGACGAACCACCCGGTCGCCGGTACTGTTGAAACAATCCCAGGCGATGCCATTTAGGATGCTTGCTTGGCCCTGGGGCAAGAATATCTCCTCAACTGTAATGTTTCCCTCGCGGCCGCCCAAGAAAGCTCTGGGAGTCGCAGAGCCGTTACCGACTTCGCAAGTGACCTCGAAGCCTTCCCTGAAACACCCATCACCGATGCCGAAGGGGTACGGGATGCTAACACCGCCGCATGTATCATTGCAACCTGGTGACAACACGTTCGGCGACGGTGGTGCCGATGCTGCTGCGGTTGTTGTTAGCAGCAGCATCAGCAACGACAGCTGAAACGAGAGCACTGGCAGCATGAACACCATTGCTCGTGGCGTTTTCGTTCAGGCTTCCATTAGATTTATAAGCACATTAATGGGCAAGACAGCATCAAAACTCGTTGGAAGCTGAAGCTGTGATTGGTGTAGACCTTACCGAAGACCCATAATGACGACTTGGGAACAAGTCATCACGCATCATGATAAACCCCTATATTGTATTCAATTATGGGAGTTGGAATAAATCTTGATTCAGGAATAAAAGGCAAGCCAAAAGTTTATGTCCATCATCTAAAAGCAGGCAGGAGGTTAAAGACGAGCACAGCTCGCCTTCCATTTCATGCACGTCACTGTCTCCGCTCCACCATGTAAAGTGGGAGCACTAATTCTCATTTTTCTTCTCAGGACTCCAATCACACAATCCTAAGACTGACGTCTCCGTCCTACAACCGATTCCATTGATCTCGTGAAAACAATTAACCTTATCTCGGCTCTGATTCTACCAAATTTGATATCAGAATTAGATCGATTCTATAGACAATTTCGATTACGAAACCATTGATTCTGGTTTTCAAATCCCATAACAATCGATGTCAATTCAAATCACTTATTCCGATTGATACAAAAATAAAAAAAATTATTGTAACAAGATTTAAACCCGTTATTAAATTTAAAATTTAAAATGCTAACCACTTAAACCTATTTGTGTTTTGATTATTATTATTTTGGTCGATTCCAATTTGATTTGGAACCGTCGAATCGATTTAATTTTAATTAGATTAGAATAATTGAACCAACCTATTGTTTTGTTGTATTTGATGTTTTGGTGTTGTATTTAATTTCCCAAGCAAAATAGTAGAGGTAACATATATAGTGATTCTACCAAATTCGACATCTAAATTTGATCGATTATAGACGGTTTCAATTACGAAGCCATCGATTTTGGTTTGAACCCGATAACCCGTAAGTTTCGATTCAAATCACCAATTTCGATTGATAAAAGAAAATTATTCTAGTAAGATTTAAACCCGAGTCATTAAATTTGAATTTTGAAATGCTAATCACTGCACTATGGAATCTATTTGTGTTTTGATATTTTTGTTTTTTTAGGTCGATTCCAATTTTCAAGAACCACACTCAAATTGTATTACCTTAGTTATGATTTGATTCGGAATCATCCAACTATTCATCAGATTCTATTTCAATTTTGAATCAATATGCTTCTAATTCGATTCGAATAAGGCCGCCCAACCATATTGATACTATCCACATGATGAAAGAATAAAGTGCTAATCAATCCAAACATATGATGTAGAAATAATTTAGTTTTTGTATTATTTGAATAACTTTTTGTTATTAATTTATAGATATTTAACATATCACATAAGTTGTAATGAGGTAACATCTATTCAAGGCAATAAATATAGAAAAAAAATGGAAGAAATTAAATTCATTATTGATTTAAGATTATAAATCTTGATTAAAGATTTTAAAATTTTATCTCTACAAATATAAATTTTTTTACTAATCAATAATTGTAATTATCTCTACAAATACAAAATATTGAAAGATTTTTTTAAATTTAGTTAAGAATATTATATTTTTTAAAGAAAAGAAAATATTATATATATTTAATTTGATATAATTGTAATTATTTTTATTTCTATATTTTTCTCTTTATTCTCGTACTTAAACCTTTAAAAAGGACTAAGATATTATAATTATAATAGGTAACCATAAATTAATCAATAAATTGTGTTCTTCTGGAGTGCCAGTAATGTGAGATCGTATTCAAAAGAAAATATTGAATAATTATATTATGTACGTGAGAAACTTACGAAGTTACTAAATCTTTATCTTAAGAATATTTTTCATGAGATAAAATCATTGAATCTCGAATTTTGATAATGAAACCAATTGGTAAAGTTAATGATCTAATCTACGTTTTGAGTGACACGGGACTAGCTTCGATCATGAAGAGATAATTAAAGCAGGAAGAATCAATGTTGGGCCGGAGTGAAACATATCTGAAGATTGGACGTCGAGTCGGAGGATCAATCGACGTATCAACAGAAGGCTTCGTGCCATGAGTTTGGGCATTAGGCCTAGAAAAGCGAACATTGCGCCAAGGAGATCTGAGTTGTGGAGGTCAATATGTCGATTAGGAAAAAGGCCACAAATAAGGACGATGCGCCGAAGGATTGGACGAAGCGTCAATGAACCAATGACATGCCAGAAAATATGTGATTAATATTTTGTAATAATTATCTAGATCGAAGTAGTTTTAGGTTGTAATTGGGTTGAAATTAGGTCAACTCAATTAGGAGGCTATTGGGCCTAAGACAGGGCTGAGTTGGGCTGGATGGATGACCCACTTGACCACTTGGAGCCATGCCAAGCAGTGGAATCGCTAGAGGATCAGCCTCCCAAGAGGTCTGGGTGATGGTACCGCCAATAGTTAATGGTGTCAAGCGATGGTACCACCCTGTCAAGTGGTGATATCGCTAAAGCCCAGTCTCCGAGATTCTGTCAGGCGGTAGTACTGCCATATTGGACGGTGGTACTATCAGAGTATTATGCGATGGTATTGCTAGTACCCCGAAAACCAAGGATGAGACTAATTTTGGTTCCAAATTTTAATCTATTTGGGGCCTATAAATACCCTTATCATCCCTGCTTAGATTACACATCAATTGAGAACAAAAAAAAAAAAAAAAAACTCTATTGTAATCTTGTGAAAATTCTTTCCCTCTAATCTAAGTGTTGATTTTTGTTTAAGAGAGGAATGAGTGAGGGTGTAAAAATTGTCTCCTAAACCTATTAAAAGGAGAAGAGATATGTAAAAGAGATGATTGATCTTCGCCCATTGAAGGAAGATCAATAGTGGAAGTCAGTGACATCGATAGAGAAGGAATCGGAAGTAGACGTAGGTCACAACGACCAAACCACTATAAATCTGATATGTTCTTTCTTTACTACTTACTTTCGTTACTTAGTTGCACTGTACAGTTTACATTTACTTCAAGTCGATATCTTATTGATACGATTTTTTTTGTTACATTTTTATCAACTCAAAAGGATTTCAAATCACAACTATCATTTTTATCGTTGCACTAATTCACCTCCCCCTCTCTCTTAATATCGTATTGATCCGAACCAGAACTATTTATTTTTTTTATTATTATTATTCTCATTCTTCTCATCATATCATAAAAAAAAAATATATATTTACTACAATAGAACTACCGACGGTATGAATTACTAGTATATTCTTTCTTATTACTATATAAACTTGGAAGAAAAAAAAGGAACAAATGTTACGAGAGATCCAGACTTGAACCGTAATAGTTGTTACTTCAGCAACTACAGATCTACTCCTCTTTTCCTATTCCGTAAGATCATCACTTATTCCAATAACTTTATTCAGTAGAGAAGGTCTGAGGGGACATTAGCTTTCCTATTGTTGTATATCAGTAGATAGAAACTCTAATCGTTATGCTAACCTTTGTAGATCGTTGGGCTCTTTCACAATTGGACATGCTTGGAAGCTAACGTCCCTTTTATTTGGCATAGATTGATTCATAATATTTTTTTAATTAAAAAAGATTTTTTATAAAAATTTAAAAAAATTATTACATGAAATGACATATGCAATGCTCACATATGCGAGTCTTAAACCTATCACTCGTACAATAATACACTAACCAATAATGCTCACGTATGGATTCAAATTTGAAATCTATCACTCGTACAATAATCTATTAATCAACTCAGATGTCTCAACAAATATTAAAAAATAATAATACTACTACTTACACTAATCAGTATGTCAATTAGTTAAGAAAAAATATCATTTATATAACATGCGAGATTATTAAGAGAGTCAGTCAATTTATAGATCATACTGCTTTATTTTTTTTTAATTTTTTTCCAAACGAAATTGGTCATCCCACTGATCTCTTTTTTGAAAAAAATCTCAATCACCCTCTTTTAAATAAAAATAAAGAATAAAAAATTGATGTAATCAAATCAAATGGCCAATTGAGATTGAAAGCGGAAGCGAGATGTATGGTTTTTTTTAGGGGCCTTCGACACCAATATAGTTATGCATACCAATGGACAAGACGTTGACTTGCCATCAACCGTTGAATAATCAACGACAAGGAGAGCCAATACAACTAAAGTGTTTTCGGAACGAAATAAGCTTGTGGAGGGCTTCGTCTTTCTTGCTGTTTGGGTTTGTGTTTTTTCTTTTTGCCAAAAAAAAAAGGGGAATCATTTTGGATATGCATGGGAAGTATATAAGCTTCTTGTTGTTTTTGTCATGATGCATACACATGACTTTAAATTATTTGGCAGAGAGACTTTAGATTGACTTATATCTAATTTTTGTTAAATATCACAACTTGTAATTTATCGTACCCTAAATCTCTAAGCCTCTTTTACCTCTAACTAATCTCCTCCTCCCTTATTCTCGTTATCTCTAGATTAGTATTTCATTAGCCATCTATTTTCACTACTTTGATTTCAGCTACCACAAATAATCTTACCTTGAATAGGACTCTTAAATCAATTTCTAATCTAATCATAAAGCTTAAGTTAATATTCCAATACTTCCTTTAAACTCGAGTTTTACATATAAAACGAAATATAAATTACAATACTGAGAGTTACAATCCATTATACATTTATTTATCATGTCTGTAATAGAAGTAACATAAGTTACAAAACAAGCAACCAAGAACAGTCTGTTATGCTAGTTCGATTTGAGCATAGAGAGAGAACCTATTTTCTTTATCTTCTTCATCTTCCAGCTTTTACATCAAATCCCAATTTGTTCTCTAAACTGTGGTACCCGACAGAATCCAAGGTAGAGCTCATAGTTGATTCACCAAGCAATGTTTCGCACTCCTCGGCTGCATGGTGCGTTGAAGAGACCTGTAGGAACCCTCCTAACATATGCAGTTTCTCAGCCACTTCTCTCATCGTAGGCCTTTCATCCCCCTTCATGTTCAAACATTCCTTTGCAAGCTCGGCAATTTCTTGGATGACATTCATGTTTTCTTTTCCCAAGATTTGATCATCGAATATCTCTTCAAGTCGGCTATCTTTCATTGCTTCGATGAAGCTTGAGGCAAGACATTTTCCTTGACTACTCCCATCATAATAAATTGCCTTTTTCCTTGTGATGAGCTCCATCAAAACCACTCCAAAGCTATATACATCACTCTTTGCTGTTAGTTGACGAACTAACAAGTACTCTGGGTCCAAATAACCAAGAGTTCCTTGGACCATCGTTATGAATTGGGTTTCGTCTATAGACATCATCCTCGATGCACCGAAATCTGATACCTTTGGCACGTAGTTATGACCGAGAAGTATGTTGAGCGACTTCACATCTCCATGAACAATCGGTGGGGATGCCGATGAATGCAAGTAGGCGAGTGCTTCTGCAGATTCTCTAGCTATTAGTAGACGAATAGTCAAGGGAATTAGTTTCCCGTTGTCATCATGGATGAACTCGAAGAGGGTTCCATTGGGGATGAACTCATAAACCAACATGGGAATTTCTACTTCCAAGCAACAACCCAAGAGCCTTACAATATTCTTGTGATTGATCTGAGAAAGAATAATCATCTCCCGTACGAATTCTTCACTTTGGTCCTCGGTGACTACCTTAGACCTCTTGATAGCCACTTCCCTGCCATCGTCTAGGTTTCCTTTGTAAACGGTGCCATGGCCTCCTCGCCCAAGTTCTCGACTCTTATCGAAATTATCTGTTGCTTTCTCTATATCTTCTTTGGTGTATATTTTGACAGTATCAATTTGCTTTGATCTGATTTCTTCATATAATCTCAAGCCTCCATTTTGCTGAAAGAATTTATCTTTTTCTCTAAGAAGCTTCCTTCTTTGAAACGCTAAGATTATGCAGAAGATACAAGTAATGAACAAGACAAGCCCAACACAACTGCCTGCACAAAGGGATGAGTTTCATGTCAATTATTTTGCTAACTCTTTCGGACATCAAATTACGAGTTTCCAAAATAGAAGATTGTTACCGACGAGGCCTATTAATGAAGATTAAAAGGACAAGAAATTTCAAGCTTTTTTTTTAACTAGGATGACTTATTCGAAATAAAAACTCGAATCCGAATAGATTATTTTTTTCTTCTGATTGAAGTTTTAAGAGAAGGTTTAAAAGCTAATACGGAAGGAAGGATGAGAACTTGTACCTATAACAATCTTCGTTGATGTCGGAATTCCGTGATCTCGGACACATGGTTCCGATTTAGGGTCCTTGCTGCTTCGACCTTTTGGGCATGAGCAGCTGTAGTTGCCTAATGTGTTGCTGCACGTTCCATGACATGTATACAGATTTGGCGAGCTGCACTCGTCGATATCTAAGGATTGTCAAAGAATCACAAGGATAAATTGTAAGACCATATACAACAATCGAAAACAGGAGAGTTGGGGGAGAGATGCATGCTGACCTTTGCATCCATCTGGGAGGTAAGGATTGCCTTGGAAACCTGTGGCGCATTTGCAGACATAGCCAGGTGGACTGGTGGAGTCGATACAGTCACTGTTGCCGCATGCATATGAAGAAAGGTTTCTCTTAGCCTCCTCGCAGGTCTGGTTGCCGGCTACCCAGTCCAGCACGAGTGGGACGCCGTCCTTGTACTTGTCTCGAAAGGTATGGTTGCCGAGGTCAGACTCGTCGAAGGAGAACCCGTCCTGGTCGGCAATGAAGGCATAGGTGCAAGGGCTGTCGTCGACGTAGGAAGAAAGATTGGCGAAATAGGCCAACCCGGTCGTAAAATTATCCAGCTTCTCCGGGATGGTGGTCTGGCAGCAGCCGGTGCCAGAGCACGATCCGCTTGCGATGCTTGCCCCTTGGAAGCAGAAGGAGGCGCACCCGGTTCCGAATGTATAGTTGTCCCCGCCTAAGAGGATACCAACGACGTTGCAGCCCATGGTCGTGAACCTGTTCTTGGTGCTGGATACCCAAAATGGTTTGTCGCCAAGGTCTAGAGAATGTGTTTGGCCAGCCACTAAGTTGCCGGTACTGTTGAAACAATCCCAGCTGATGTAATTCAGGATGCGTAATTGGCCCTCGAGCAAGGATATCTCCTCAACCGTAATGTTCCTCTCGCTGCTGCGCAAGAAAGCTGTGGGAGTCGCAGAGCCGTTAACGACTTCGCAAGTGACCTCGAAGCCTTCCCTGAAACAACCTTGGCCGATGCCGAAGGGGTACGGGATGCTAATACCGCTGCATGTCGCATTGCAACGTGGTAACAACACGTTCGGCGACGGTGGTGCCGATGCTGCTGCAGTCGTTGTTGCTTGCAGCAGCATCAACGACAACAGCTGAAACGCGAACAGTGGCAGCGTGGATCCCATTGCTTATGCTTGCTTGAAATTAATGGTACCCTTCGGGCTTCCATCAGATTTATAAGCCAACAGATGGCGAAGCGAGCTTAATTCCTTCTAAAATCGAGTGGCATAGAATAATTGCTTGATTCAATACTCGTTCTGCAGCCCAAGTGAAGACTTGTCAAGGCGAAGCCATCATTCGGCAAATACAAGAAGATCCAGTCGCTTGGAAAGCTGGACAGTGACTGGTACAGATCCCCGTCCAAGTCTTCTTTAAGATTCCTGAAGGTTGGAGCTGTGATCGGTACAGGAGGCTTCCTCGCAGTTTTGACTCTGGAATCAACACCCAACGACAAATAATTAACGCCAAATTTTCAGTAAAAGCCTCTCTCTCTCTCTCTCTCTCTCTCTCTCTCTCTCTCTCTCTCTCTCTCTGTACAGGTGGCGCTTCCGGCGTCATTTGACCGCTGATTCCCAACGTGACTTGGGATCAACGGTTGAATAGTGAAGTACAAGGAGAGCAGCGACTGCGTGTTTGGAACGAAATCTAGCAGCTTATGGAGGGCTCGGTCTTTCTCCGGGTTTGGATTTGTGTTCTTTCTTTATGCCGAAAGGAATCAGATTGGATATGCATGGGATGTAAGCTTCTTGTTATTTTTGTCTTGATGTCAGCTTCAAGATAAGGCCTGTAGAGGAGAAGAATAGAGAAACTTCAAATTAATTTTTTTTTATTGAACATCATTGCTTATAATTTAACGTACCGTTGAATATTTAGCTTTTACTTATTTATTTTATTTGGCTCTACCTCATTTCCCCTTCCTTTTTCTTATTATTTGTAGAGTATAATATTACATTAGCAATCTATTTCCACTACTTTTGACTTCAACTACCACAAAAAAACCTATCTTAGATGGGACTCTTAAATCGATATCTTATCTACTCATAAAGTTTAAGTAAATATTCCAATACTCCTTTCAAACTAGAGTTTTACATAGAAAAAGAAATATAAATTACAATCCATCATACAAATAGTCAATGATAAGAAGAAGGTACTTTAAATGCCCTTAGATTTTGTTTTAATTATGGCAACCTAAAACATCAATAGAGTGGGCCACATGATCGGTATGATGTCACGATAGTAATGTTCATTGGTTCAGACGATTCATCACACTCATAGACAACCTTAATTATTCTATAAATAAACTCCGGCTTATTTATGATGGACAGACACTATAGAATCATATATAAAAAAGCTCTTGAAACCCTATGAATTCTACATTACTGTTCCCCAGCATTACTAACTTAAAGCATATGCACGCCCTCCATTTGCAAGACGAGGTCAGACTTGTCGAAGGAGAACCCGTCCTGGTCGGCAATGAAGTCATAGGTGCGGGGGCTGTAGTCCTCGTAGGAAGATAGATCGGCGAAATAGGCCGACCAGGTCGTCAAATAATAGTCCGGCTTCGCCGGGATGGTTGTCTTTTAGCAGCCGGTGCCATGACACGATCCGCTTGCGATGCTTGCTTCAACAAGAGCGAAGCTTCATTTTTCTCACTGTTCTTATACTATGAAGAAAATAATAGAAGATAAAAATAATTATTGAAGAAGTGAAAAATATTTATTGAAGAAATGAAAAATGCTTCAATACATTAACCTATCTTCTTATCTTCTATCACCGGATACCCTAAACGGAAGGCCACTGGTCGAGATGAGATGCATTAGGATCCACCGCTTCGTCGGTACTGTTTCAATGATCACAGGCGATGTCATTCAGGATATGTCCTTATCTGTAATGTTCCTCTTGCTGCCGCCCAAGAAAGCTCCCTCGCAAGTGACCTCGAAGCCTTCCCTGAAACACCCATCGCCGATGCCGGAGGGGTACGGGATGCTAATACCGCCGCATGTCTCTTTGCAATGTGGTAACAACACGTTCGGCGGCGGTGGTACCGGTGCTGCTGCAGTTGTTGTTTGCAGCAGCATTAGCAACAACAGCTGAAACGAGAGCACTGGCAGCATGAACACCATTGCTTGTGGCGTTTTCGTTCAGGCGTCCATTAGATTTATAAGCACATTAATGAGCAAGCCGGCAACATAACTCGTTGGAAGCTGAAGCTGTGATTGGTGTAGACCTTTCCGAAGACCCTATGAAGTCTACATCATGAGTCTTCCCCAGCATTACTAACTTAAAGCATATGCACGCCCTGCATTTATATATGATCCCTGCTGAACCCTCACGCTCTCTTATACCAAACTTATGATAGACTCAAATGCAAACAAGGTTGACTTCCACAGGCTGACAATCGAACAAACAGGGATTGTTATTTGTTCCACATCAAGTAGTGCTATTTGTTCTATTCCAACAACAACAGGTAGTGCATTGATCTCATTTATTAGAACCAAAATGTTGGATAACATGTATGTATAAATGTGGTTTACTTCCATGCTATTGAATTTTGGAGTAAGAGATGCCAAATCTATTGATGTTAACATATGTTTTTAAATTCATTAATTAACTATAATTTTCTATTAAAACCATAGATGACAAACTTTTTCTTAATTTCAAATATTTTATTTTATTGATAAATCCTATGCATACTTTTTAAAAGTTTTATTATATGAAAAATATAACTACTAATATGGAATTAATGTCTTGGCCGATAACTCAACAACACGTAGGTGATAAATGATAGACCCATCGATAGTCCGAGACTATATATATAATGTGTGGTCGACACCTTGACACCACAAAGGTGGCAAGAGCGTTCGATGCACATTTGATAGCACAACACCATGTTGACGATAAGTGGTCGACATGCTGACAACATGAGGCCATGTAGACAATACACGATTGACACCTCGATATTTTGACTAAGTTTGAATAATCAATGTGTGTCCTGCATTTGGTGCATCATGACACTAAAACCTCAGTTAAACTTGAGAGCAACACGTTGGTCAAGGATACCCTCAATGTAATATTATAATTTTGGCACCTATAGAGTCAGTAAGAACTAGAATTTATGATGAGACTAACATGGGAAGGAGCATCGATTGGCTTTGAATCCATTTCAGATCAAACAATTAAAAACTATCTAAGTCCAAAAATTTTGCTACATCATCTCAACTAAATCTTGAAGATCCAAACCCGACTGAACTGATCGGGTTAAATGCCCCCATTCCAAACCTATCTACTTTGGCACTTCTAAGGTCGAGCTAGCTAAGATCGATAATCAAACCTATTGCACCCGCCTTTCATATGCTTGAACCATTTGTCTTCCATCAATTGTTTTAGGATTCGGTGGCTAGCATACCCCTCACTCGCCAAACAACCAGCTCTACCAACTCAAATTGTAATTAACCATAAATAAATAAATATATATATATATATATAACTTGAATTTTTTTATAAAAATTAAAAACAAAATTTATTATATGAAATGACGTATATATTGCTCACACATGGATTCAAGTTAGAAATCTATTACATGTACAATAATGTACTAATCAACTCAGATATTTCAACAAAAAATAAAAGAATTAATTATATTGCTTACTGTAATAAGTATGTAAATAATTTAAGAGAATATGTTATTTATATAACATGTGAGATTTTTAAGGGGTTTGGAAAAATTATAGATCATACTATTGTATTTTACTCGTATTGTAACAATTTTTTTTATTTTTTTCAAACGAAATTGGTCACCCCACTTCTCTTTTTTTGTAAAAAAAAACTCGATCACCCTCTTTTAAATAAGAAAGAGAGAATAAAAAATTGATACAATCAAATCAAATGGGCAATTGAGATTGAAAGCGGAAGTGTGATGTATGGTTTTTTGAGGAACCTTCGCCACCCATATAAATAGGTATTCAAATTATGCATACCAATGGACGTGAGGTTAACTTGGGATCAACCGTTGAATAGTCAACGACAAGGATAGCCACTTCAAACTAAATCTCTTAGCCTCTTTTACATCCACTTATCTCCTCCTCCCTTCTTCTTGTTATTTCTAAATTAGTATTTCATTAGCCATCTATTTTCACTACTTTGATTTCAACTACTACAAATAATCTTACCTTAAATAGGACCCTTAAATCAATGTCTAATCTAATCATAAAGCTTAAGTTAATATTCCAATACTTCCTTCAAACTCGAGTTTTACGTAGAAAAAGAAATACAAATTACAATACTGAGAGTTACAATCCATTGCACTTTTATTTATCATGTTTGTAATAGAAGTAACAAAAGTTACAAAACAAGTAACCAAGAACAGTCTGTTCTGCTAGTTCGATTTTAACATAGAGAGAGAACATAGTTTCTTTATCTGCTTCATCTTCCAGCTTTTATATCAAATCCCAATTTGTTCTCTAAACTGTGGTACCCCACAGAATCCAAGGTCGAGCTCATAGATGATTCACCAAGCAATGCTTCACATTCCTCTGGTGCATGGTGTGCTGAAGAGACCTGTAGGAACCCTCCTAACATATGCAGTTTCTCAGCCACTTCTCTCATCGTAGGCCTTTCATCCCCATTCATGTTCAAACATTCCTTTGCAAGCTCGGCAATTTCGTGGATGACATCCATGTTTTCTTTTCCCATGATTTGATCATCCAATATCTCTTCAAGTCGGCTATCTTTCATTGCTTCAATGAAGCTTGAGGCAAGAGCTTTTCCTTGACTACTCCCATCATAATAAATTGCCTTTTTCCTTGTGATGAGCTCGACCAAAACTATCCCAAAGCTATAGACATCACTCTTTGCCGTCAGTTGACGGACTAGCAAGTACTCTGGGTCTAAATAACCAAGAGTTCCCTGGACCATCGTTATGAATTGGGTTTCGTCTATAGACATCATCCTCGATGCACCAAAATCCGATACCTTTGGCACATAGTTATGACCTAGAAGTATGTTGAGCGACTTCACATCTCCATGAACGATCGGTGGGGATGCCGACGAATGCAAGTAAGCGAGTGCTTCTGCAGATTCTCTAGCTATTCGTAGACGAATAGTCAACGGAATTAGTTTCCCATCATTATCATGGATGAACTCGAAGAGGGTTCCATTGGGGATGAACTCATAAACCAACATGGGAATTTCTACTTCCAAGCAACAACCCAAGAGCCTTACAATGTTCTTGTGATTGATCTGAGAAAGAATAATCATCTCCCGTACGAATTCTTCACTTTGGTCCTCGGTGACTACCTTAGACCTCTTGATGGCCACTTCCCTGCCATCGTCTAGGTTTCCTTTGTAAACGGTGCCATGGCCTCCTCGTCCAAGTTCTCGACTCTTATCGAAATTAACTGTTGCTTTCTCTATATCCTCTTTGGTATATATTTTGACAGTATCGATTTGCTTTGATCTAATTTCTTCGTATAACCTCAAGCCTCCATTTTGCTGGAAGAATTTATCTTTTTCTCTAAGAAGCTTCCTTCTTTGAAACGTTAAGATTATGCAGAAGATACAAGTAATGAACGAGACAAATCCAACACAACTGCCTGCACAAAGGGATGAGTTTCATGTCAATTATTTTGCAAACTCTTCCGGAGATCAAATTACGAGTTTCCAAAATAGAAGATTGTTACCGACGAGGCCTATTAATGAAGATTAAAAGGATAAGAAATTTCAAGCTTTTTTTAACTAGGATGACTTATTCGAAATAAAAACTCGAATCCGAATAGATTATTTTTTTCTTTCTGATTGAAGTTTTAAGAGAAGGTTTAAGCTAATACGGAAGGAAGGATGAGAACTTGTACCTATAACGATCTTCGTTGATGTCGGAATTCCGTGATCTGGGACACATGTTTCCGATTTAGGGTCCTTGCTGCTTCGACCTTTTGCGCATGAGCAGCTGTAGTTGCCAAATGTGTTGCTGCACTTTCCATGACATGGATACTGCGTTGGTAAGCTGCACTCGTCGATATCTAAGGATTGTCAAAGAATCACAAGGGAAAATTGTAAGACCATATACACCAATCGAAAACAGGAGAGTTGGGGGAGAGATGCATGCTGACCTTGGCATCCATCTTGGAGGTAAGGATTGCCTTGGAAACCTGTGGAGCAATTGCAGATATAGCCAGGTAAACTGGTGGAGTTGAAACATTCACTGTTGGTGCTGCGGCATGCATATGAAGAAGTGTTTCTCTTAGCCTCCTCGCAGGTCTGGTTGCCGGCTACCCAGTCCAGCACGAGTGGGACGCCGTCCTTGTGCTTGTCGCGAAAGTTGTCGTTGTCGAGGTCAGACTTGTTGAAGGATAACCAGTCCTGCTCGGCAATGAAGGCATAGGCGCAGCGGCTGTCGTTCACGTGGGAAGAAACATTGACGAAATAGACAAAGTCCGTCGTAAAATAGTCCAGCTCCTCCGGGATGGTGGTCTCGCAGCAGCCGGTGCCATGGCACGATCCGCTTTCTATGTTTGCCTCTTCGAAGCACAAGGAGGCACACCCGGTTCCGTATGTACTGTCTCTCAAGCCTAAGAGGATGCCAACGACGTTGCAGCCCAAGGTCGTGAACTTGTTGCTCGTGTTGGATACCTTAAACGGAAGGCCACTGAGGTTGAATGAATAACTTTGATCATCCACCACGCCGCCGGTACTGTTGAAACAAATCCAGGCGATGTCATTCGGCATGCTTGCTTGGCCCTGGAGCAAGGATATGCTATTAACTGTAATGTTCCTCTCCCTGCCGCCCAAGAAAGCTCTGGGAGTCGCAGAGCCGTTACCGACTTCGCAAGTGACCTCGAAGCCTTCCCTGAAACACCCATCGCCGATGCCGAAGGGGTACGGGATGCTAATACCGCCGCATGACTCATTGCAACTTGGTGACAACACGTTCGGCGACGGCGGTGCCGATGCTGCTGCTGCAGTCGTTGCTTGCAGCAGCGTCAACAACAACAACGACAGCAGAAACGCGAACAGTGGCAGCGTGGATCCCATCGCTTATGCTTGCTTGAAATTAATGGTACCCTTCAGACTTCCATCAGATTTATAAGCCCACTGATGGGGAAGCGAGCTTAATTCCTTCCAAAATCGAGTGGCATAGAATAATTGCTTGATCGAATACTCGTTCTGCAGCCCAAGCGAAGACTCGTCAAGGCGAAACCAGAACACGGCAAATACAAAGATCCTTTTACATAAATTCGATAAGAAATGAAGCTCCAATTAATTGGTGCCAAAAGGCAAAACGAAGACTTGCCAAGAGAGTCCGTCGACGGTTGATTAAGTCAACGACAAGGATAGAAGCCGGATGGGTACGGAAGAAAATTACCAGCGTCGATTGCAAAACTCGGTGTGTCAGAATCATTTGGCAGACGAGACAAAGATTTTTGTGACTTGTGATAGGTTGATTATAATGTTTCTGTGAACCAAGTTTCCCTCCTAAAGCGACGCTCGAAAGCCATCTCATAAAACAATTTAGGAGACTCGGATCTGAATTCTTTTGCTTTTATAATTTCTAGACCTATAATCGATTAGAAATGCACAGTAATAACATTTTATGCGTTATGTATTTATGTCTTTAATATTTTGCATGAGGATTAACAGAAAAGAAAAAGCTGCGGTATTACTAAAACATATTTAGTCTTTGAATTCAACCAATTAAACTCTCAATACACAGTATTATTATTATTATTATTATTAGCGAAAAGAAAAAGAAATATAAAATTATGGTTTTGAAGCATTTTTGTAACATTACTTTCCGGCTATCATTTTTTTCACAAGTCAACCTAAAATTGATTGGTGACTTTTCTACATGAAAAGTCACATCATCAACATGACAGATAGTTCACATAGGTCACATCGTCGACATGAAAGATAGTTCTATCCCTGCATACTGCTCACTGATTGATATGGACGAGAGATGGAATATTTAGCTCCTCAAAGATGGTGACATGTTACTTGGACTGTGTTTTAATTATTAAGGCCAGTAAAGTTTTTGATGATTATTAATTATACGAAATCTTATATATTATATTAATAATGTTTTTAAAGAATTTTTTATTACATTAAATGGTGTATAAGATGCTCACATGAATTCGAATCGAGATTCATCGATTGTGAAATGGATCTCGATAGATATATTGTATTAAGCAGTTAGTCAAATGCTTGGTTGTATTTAAATTCGATCGTCCCATGAAAATTACTCTGAAAGATAAACAAAGAAGAAGAAAGGAAAGCGAATATAAACCTCCAAAGATTAAAGAGAAAGACATTGTATTTATATAGTTTTTATCGTTGTCATCATCATCTTATATTCTATATTGTCAATTTTAAAATGATCAAAAGTCAAGCCAGTCACCATCTCAAAGTTTATAATCGGGGAAAAAAAAAAAGAGAGCTAGAAGTAATCAAGGAATTTGATGAGGTCAAATTTGATTATTCTATTGAACAAGGAATCCATAAATATAAAAAATAAAATATTGAGTGATAACTAAAAAAAAAGTATATCCTAGAATAGAAGAAGTTAATGTGTTATCTAGAGATCTTTTATATACTTTATTATAATGAAAAGTAATCATCAAATTTGATGAGACATTGATGATGACCTATCGAAAGATCTTTTATATATCTTATTAGTACGAAAAGTAGTCATCAAATTTGTTGGAATACTGATGATGACCTATCAAAAGATCTCCTATATGTCTCGTTATTATGAGAAGTAGTCATCAAATTTATTGGAACATTGATGATGATGTATCGAAGGATCTCTTGTATATCAATCAAATTTGTTGAGACACAAAAAATGATATATTTTCAATGTGAGAGTTCATAAGAATATAGTGTATGAGTAGTGTAGCTAACTATTTTTCAAAGCAAAAAAAAATTATTACGATGATAATATATTTTTAAAAAATAAAATAAAATTTTATTATATTAAATGACTCACATGATGCTACTTAAAACTGAGACTTATTATTGTACAATAATAAGATATTTTGATAGAGACTACACTACTCCACTCTATATTGGAGCCATCCATGTCCTCATTATTTAGCTTCGTGACACATGAATAATTTTTTATTTTTGGAATTTATTACGAATTCTCAGCTGCTACAAAGCATAGTGTTAGAATCCATAATATTCTTAATTATCCAGAAGCAAACAGAGAATAAATAAGTTTCAGGAGAAGCACCAACTTAAACATTTTTTTTGATTCTGCTAATATTGTCTTTTCAACAAAGGAAGTGATGCCATTTTACTTGAAAGTTCATCGTCTTCCGACTTCTATATCAAATCCTATTTTATTCTGTAAACTATGGTAACCTGTACTGTATAAGGTGGGAAACGTTGATGATTCACCAAGCAATCTTCGGCACTCTTCAGGAATATGTTGCGTCGAAGATCGTCGTTGGAGCCCTCTTAGTGTATATGGAGCTTCTCGGCCAATTCTCTCATTGTGGGCTTTTCTCTCCCTCAATACTCAAACACTCCTTTGCAAGCTTGGCAATTTCTTGAAGGATATCCAAGCTCTCCTCCCCTGTGATTTGATCATCCAACATCTCTTTTGAGCTTGTTATTTTTCATTGCTTCAATAAAGCTGGATACAAGGCATTTTCTTTAACTACTTCGATCATAATAAATTAAATTATCTTCTGACTATTTCGAAATGGTAGACATCACACTTTATTGTTAATCATCATTATGAACTGAGCTTCATCAATAGATAATAGTCTCGATGCACCAAAATAGAAATTATGATCTACGTTGAAGGATGGGAGGAGAAGTCACCGAGTGCAAGTAGGCAAGTGCTTCTGTAGATTCTTCAGCTATCCTTAGACAAGTAGCCAAAGAAATTAATTTCTGTCATCCGCATGGATAAAGTTAAAAGAATATTTTATAAGGGATAAAATCATAATTTAATATGGAAATCTTCACCTTCAAGTCTTATCAACTTCTTATGATTGATCCGACAAAGAATGATCATCTCAGTTATAACCTATGTTTTCTTGTCTTTGACGTTTTGGTGTTCAGTTTAATTTCCCAAGCAAAATAGTAGAGGTAATATATACATATAGTAATACCATCACCTCGAATATTGTATAGTAAGTAGATTTGTTGGAGAGTAATTGTTGGAGTTGCTTTGTCACACTTAGATTTTGGCATGGAAATTGACGAGGGAAGGTGTAACTCGTCGATCATACACGCACGTCGGTGCTTCCCACACCGGTAAGGCCGCCCAAAAGAGCATCCACGTCGCCACACGGGTGATGCCTTCCTTGGAAAGGCTTTACCATATTGATACTATCCACATGCTGAAAGAATAAGGTGTAAATCCAAAATATATGATGTAGAAATAATTTAGTTTATGTATTATTTGATTTTTTTTTATTAATTTAGGGATAATTTGCATATGACATAAGTTGTCATGAGGTAGCATTTATTCAAGGCAATGAATATAGAAAAAAAAGGGGAAGAAATTAAATTCATTATTGATAGAAGATTATAAATCTTGATTAAAGATTTTAAAATTTTATCTATACAAATATAATTTTTTTATTAATCAATAATTGTAATTATCTCTATAAATTTAAAATATTGAAAGATTTTTCTAAAAAAAAGGTCAAGAATATTATTTTTTAAAGAAAAGAAAATCATTATATATTTAATTTAATATAATTATAATTATTTTTATTTCTATATATATATATTTATTTATTCTGAGCCCTTAAAAAGGTCTGGAACATTATAATAGATAACCAAAAATTGATCAATAAATTGTGTTCTTCGCATGTGTCAATGTGGGAATCGTATTTGTTTTTCTTATGGAATGATTTCATCTGTCACGTGAGAAACTTATGAAAATATGGGATCTTCATCTTCATAGTATTTTTCATTAGTTAAAACCTTCTCATCCTTTTAGTCCTTCATAGTAAAAAAAATATATATTTACTACAATTGAGCTACCGGTAGTATGAATTACTATCATAATATTTTCTATTACTATATAAACTTAAAGAAAAAAGAACAAATATTACAAGAGATCCTGCCTCCCATGCTGTCTTCGACAATAGATTTGAGCCTCCTAGCGATTCAGGACCCTAATTGTCGGGCGAGATCCGGATCTAAGAGACCCTGCCACCGTTGAGGAATGAAAGCTTCTTCTATGATTCCTAAAGAATTTCGTCAAAACCTGGGGCACTGTTGTGATGCCTCCTACTAGGGTTTTGCCCTCACCCTAAGATGATTGGGGTTGAAGACGGTATGTGAAATCTATGGCTTTGCGCTTGCATTCGGTAAAACTTTATATCACATTTTTTTAAATTTTTTTTGAAAGAAATTGATCATCTCTCTTTTAAATAAAAAGAAAGAATAAAAATTCGATACAATGAAATCAAATGGGCAATTGAGATTGAAATCAGAAGCGAGACGTATGATTTGTTGAGGGACCTTCGCCGCCCATATAAATAGGTCTTTAAATTATGCATACCAATGGACGAGGCGTTGACTTGGGATCAACTCTTGAATAGTGAACGACAAGGATAGCAACCACAATTAATGTGTATTTGGAACGAACGAAATATAGCAGCTCGTGGAGGGCTTTGGTCTTTCTTCCGGTTTGGATTTGTGTTCTTTCTTTTTGTCAAAAGGAATCATTTTGGATATGCATGGGATGTATGGAAGCTTCTTGTTGTTTTTTCGTCTTGATGCATACACATGCCTTTGAATTATTTGGCAGAGAGACTTAGATTGACTTGTATCTATTTTTTTTGTTAAATATCACAACTTGTAATTTATCGTACCCTAAATCTCTTACCCTTTTTGACCTCTACGTAATCTCCTCCTCCCTTCTTCTTGTTATTTCTAAATTAGTATTTCATTAGCCATCTATTTTCACTACTTTGATTTCAACTACTACAAATAATCTGATCTAAAATAGGATTCTTAAATCAATGTCTAATCTAATCAGAAAGCTTAAGGTAATATTCCATTACTTCCTTCAAACTCGATTTTTACATAGAAAAAGAAATATAAATTACAATACTGAGAGTTACAATCCATTATACATTTATTTATCATGCCTGTAATAGAAGTAACATAAGTTACAAAACAAGTAACCAAGAACAGTCTATTATGATAGTTCGATTTGAACATAGAGAGAGAACCTTGTTTCTTTATCTTCTTCATCTTCCAGCTTTTACATCAAATCCCAATTTGTTCTCTAAACTATGGTACCCGACAGAATCCAAGGTAGAGCTCATGGATGATTCACCAAGCAATGCTTCACATTCCTCGGGTGCATGGTGTGTTGAAGAGACCTGTAGGAACCCTCCTAACATATGCAGTTTTTCAGCCACTTGTCTCATCGTTGGCCTTTCATCCCCATTCATGTTCAAACATTCCTTTGCAAGCTCGGCAATTTCTTGGATGACATTCATGTTTTCTTTTCCCATGATTTGATCATCTAATATCTCTTCAAGTCGGCTATCTTTCATTGCTTCAATGAAGCTTGAGGCAAGACCTTTTCCTTGACTACTCCCATCATAATAAATTGCTTTTTTCCTTGTGATGAGCTCCACCAAAACTACTCCAAAGCTATATACATCACTCTTTGTTGTTAGTTGACGAACTAACAAGTACTCTGGGTCCAAATAACCAAGAGTTCCCTGGACCATCGTTATGAATTGGGTTTCGTCTATAGACATCATTCTCGATGCACCGAAATCTGATACCTTTGGCACGTAGTCATGATCTAGAAGTATGTTGAGCGACTTTACATCTCCATGAACTATCGGTGGGGAAGCCGATGAATGCAAGTAAGCAAGTGCTTCTGCAGATTCTCTGGCAATTCGTAGACGAGTGGTCAAGAGACTTAGTTTCCCGTCGTTGTCATGGATGAACTCGAAGAGGGTTCCATTGGGGATGAACTCATAAACCAACATGGGAATTTCTACTTCCAAGCAACAACCCAAGAGCCTTACAATGTTCTTGTGATTGATCTGAGAAAGAATAATCATCTCCCGTACGAATTCTTCACTTTGGTCCTCGGTGACTACCTTAGACCTCTTGATGGCCACTTCCCTGCCATCGTCTAGGTTTCCTTTGTAAACGGTGCCATGGCCTCCTCGCCCAAGTTCTCGACTCTTATCGAAATTAACTGTTGCTTTCTCTATATCCTCTTTGGTATATATTTTGACAGTATCGATTTGCTTTGATCTAATTTCTTCATATAATCTCAAGCCTCCATTTTGATGGAAGAATTTATCTTTTTCTCTAAGAAGCTTCCTTCTTTGAAACGCTAAGATTATGCAGAATATACAAGTAATGAACAAGACAATCCCAACACAACTGCCTGCACAAAGGGATGAGTTTTCAAAATAGAAGATTGTTACCGACGAGGCCTATTAACGAAAATTAAAAGGTTAAGAAATTTCAAGCTTTTTTTAAGAAGGATGACTTCATCGAAATAAAAACTCAGATTATTTTTTTCTTCTGATTGAAGTTTTAAGAGAAGGTTTAAAGCTAATACGGAAGGAAGGATGAGAACTTGTACCTATAACAATCTTCGTTGATGTCGGAATTCCTTGATCTCGGACACATGGTTCCGATTTAGGGTCCTTGCTGCTCTGACCTTTTGGGCAAGAGCAGCTGTAGTTGCCTGCTGTGTTGCTGCACGTTCCATGACATGGATACTGCGTTGGTAAGCTGCACTCGTCGATATCTAAGGATTGTCAAACAATCACGAGGGAAAATTGTAAGACCACATACAACAATCGAAAACAGGAGAGTTGGGGGAGAGATGCATGCTGACCTTTGCATCCATCTTGGAGGTACGGATTGCCTTGGAAACCTGTGGAGCAATTGCAGATATAGCCTTGTAAACTTTTGGAGTTGAAACATTCACTGTTGCTGCTGCGGCATGCATATGAAGAAAGGTTTCTCTTAGCCTCCTCGCAGGTCTGGTTGCCGGCTACCCAGTCCAGCAGGAGTGGGACGCCGTCCTTGTACTTGTCTCGAAAGGTGTGGTTGCGAAGGTCAGACTTGTTGAAGTAGAACCAGTCCGTGTCGGCAATGAAGGCATAGGAGCAGGGGCTGTAGTCCGTGTAGGAAGAAATATTGTCGAAAGTGGCAAACGTGACCGTAAAATTGTCCAGCTTCTCCGGGATGGTGGTCTCGCAGCAGCCGGCGCCATGGCACGATCCGCTTGCGATGCTTGCCTCTTCGTAGCAGCCGGAGACGCACCCGGCTCCCAATGTATAGTTGTCCCCGCCTATGAGGATGCCAATGACGTTGCAGCCCATGGTCCTTAACTCGTTCCTCGTGCCGGATACGCTAAACGGAAGGCCACTGAGGTTGAATGAAGATATTTGATCAGCCACCACGCCGCCGGTACTGTTGAAACAAATCCAGGCGATGTCATTCAGCATGCTTGCTTGGCCCTGGGGCAAGGATATGTTATTAACTGTAATGTTCCTCTCGCTGCCGCCCAAGAAAGCTCTGGGAATCGCGTTAACGACTTCGCAAGTGACCTCGAAGCCGTCCCTGAAACACCCATGGCCGATGCCGAAGGGGTACGGGATGCTAGTACCGCCGCATGTCGCTTTGCAACGTGGTAACAACACGTTCGGCGACGGTGGTGCCGATGCTACTGGAGTCGTTGCTTGCAGCAGCGTCAACAACAACAACAACAGCAGAAACGCGAACAGTGGCTGCGTGGATCCCATTGCTTACGCTTGCTTGATATTAATGGTACCCTTCAGGCTTCCATCAGATTTATAAGCCAACAGATGGGGGAAGCGAGCTTAATTCCTTCCAAAATCGAGTGGCATAGAATAATCGCTTGATCGAATACTCGTTCTGTAGCCCAAGTGAAGAATCGTCAAGGCGAAGCCAGCACACGGCAAATACAAGAACTTTTTACGTAAATTCGATAAGACATGAAACTCCAATTAATTGGTGCCAAAAGACAAAACGAAGACTTGCCAAGAGAGTCCGTCAACGGTTGATTAAGTCAACGACAAGGATAGAAGCCGGATGGGTACGGAAGAAAATTACCAGCGTCGATTGCAAAACGCAGTGTGTCAGAAGAATCACTTGGCAGACGAGACAAAGATTTTTGTGACTTGTGATAGGTTGATCATAATGTTTCCGTGAACCAAGTTTCCCTCCTAAAGCGACACTTGAAAGCCATCTCATAAAACTATTTAGGAGACTCGGATCTGAATATTTTTTTGCCTTTATAATTTCTAGACCTATAATCTTTTAGAAATGTACACTAATAACATTTTACGCCACTATTTATTTATGTCTTTAATATTTTGCATGAGGATTAACAGAAAAGAAAAAGCTGCGATATTACTAAAACATATTTAGTCGTTGAATTCAACCAAGTAAACTCTTAATACACAGTATTATTATTATTATTATTAGCGAAAAGACAAAGAAATATAAAATTATGGTTTTGGAGCATTTTTGTAACATTACTTTCCGGCTATCATATTTTTCACGAGTCAACCTAAAATTGATTGGTGACTATTCTACATGAAAAGTCACATCATCAACATGACAGATAGTTTACATAGGTCACATCGTCGACATGAAAGATAGTTCTATCCCTGCATACTGCTCACTGATTGATATGGACGAGAGATGGAATATTTAGCTCCTCAAAGATGGTGACATGTTACTTGTACTGTGTTTTAATTATTAAGGCCAATAAAGTTTTTGATGATTATTAATTATACGAAATCTTATATATTATATTAATAATGTTTTTAAAGAATTTTTTATTACATTAAATGGTGTATAAGATGCTCACATGAATTCGAATCGAGATCCATCGATTGTGAAATGGATCTCGATAGATATATTGTATTAAGCAGTTAGTCAAATGCTTGGTTGTATTTAAATTCGATCGTCCCATGAAAATTACTCTGAAAGATAAACAAAGAAGAAGAAAGGAAAGCGAATATAAACATCGAAAGATTAAAGAGAAAGACATTGAATTTATATAGTTTTTAACGTTGTCATAATCGTCTAGTTTGTCACCTTTTTATTGACATCCTCAAACACTTTCTTTTCGGGTATAACAAGTTAGCTTCTTTTTTTTTTTGTTGAACTATAATAATTATTACTTCTGCAATTTTGATCTACTGCTCTTTCCCTATTTTATAAGATCATCACTTATTCCAACGAGTATATCATTAGATTCAGTCATTTTGATATAAACTCTAATTGTTTAATTGATGATTATACTAACCGTTGTGGGTTGGTGGGCTCTCCTCACACTTGGAAATGCTTGGAAGCCAATGCCCCCCTTTTCCAGCACATATTGATTCATTATATATATATATATATATATATATATATATATATATATATATATATATATATATATATATATATATATATATATATATATATATATATATACTCAAATTTTTTATAAAAATTGAAAGCAAATTTAATGACATAAAATGATGTATATAATATTCACTCATGGATCTAAGTCTGAAACCTATCAATACACTAACCAATATTACCCACATGGATTTAAGTTTAAAATCTATTACTTGTATAATAATGCACAAACAAACTTGCAAAACTCAATAAAGATTAAAAGAATTAATTAGATCGCTTACTCTAATTTAAAAGAAGATGTTATTTATATAACATGTGAAATTTTTAAGGGACTGGTAAAACTATAGATCATACTTTTTTATTTTATTCTATCACATTTTTTAATTTTTTTCTGAAAGAAATTGGATATCCCTCTTTTAAATAAAAACAAAGAATAAGATATTTGATCCAATCAAATCCAATGGGCAATTGAGATTAAAAGCACAAGCGAGATGTATGGTTTTTTTAGGGACCTTCACCACCATATAAATGTTGGAAAAATTTATTATAGTAAAATATTTTTTTTCTTTTTATGTATTAAAATAAGCTTCTCATCAAAATATTAACCATAGTAGTATAAATAGTGTTAGGAAATCTTGGGGACGACATAACATGAAGAACAAGAAAATAAAATCCTTAATTTTTTAAAAAGATGTTCGTTGTCGTGCGAAGATTGATGCTCAAAAATTCGCGAAACAAACTGCGTATAGAATAGATTGTGTTACCTAGAGAGATCGTATATCCCTGTTTCCTTGCAGATCTCTAGGAGAGGGTGAAGGAGATCAAGCTCTAGCCTATGAACCACTGAATCCCTCCTATTTATAGAGGTCCCCTGTCAAACCCTAATGGATCCTCCCATAGTGGGTATTGGATCTGCATCCAATTACCTAAGCCTTTTAAATTAGTGGATATCTATCCAATAATCTCTCATGGGCTCTTATTGGATCTCGTCCATGGGATCCAATAATTCATGAGCTTATTAGATATCCAATAAAATAGGGGTTCCGACGGATATCTCATATCTGAACCTCTACTCATCGCAATGCCTCCCATATGTGTGTGACCTTTTAGGCCCAATATCGAGCTAGCCGTGGGTCATACCTGTCAGAACTTCTTCTAACTCAGTGAATTATTATCTATATAATAATTCACTCGACTTATCGACTACGAACGTACTAGGCCACTACGCCGTAGTCCCCAAACGATACAGGGGAATCCAATCCATTGGACCTGTCTGTCCTCCATTACCGTGTACTTATAGTCTCTCATCCATCTAATATCCCAGAGACCGTATATCGGGCATGGTGTTGTCAGACTAATACGGTTTCTTCTCGAGTCTCACTCTAATCGAATTCTCCCGGAGAACTCTTTCTCTCTCAATTCGAATGACGCTGGCTATGGATTTGTCTAAGCAAGAACACATGGGATATTCCTCACATGACACCGAGAGTGGATGATCCTTTATCGACACTTAATAGCCTTTGTAAGGTCGATTGTCACTCCCAATGACTAGTTATACTAGATCTGGGACATCCAAACCTATAAATCTGGTATCAAAGAGTGGAGCACTCATATAGGACATCCTTGGTGTCTCAAATTTAAGGACCAGATACACCACTAAGACTACGGAATCGCTGTTTGACAATAAGACATCATCATCCATTCAGTATTCTATAAGTGGATCAATCAGTGAACTCATTCTCCAATGAGCACTTGTACTGTATTCCTAGTGTCCTCATACGAGCAGCTATGAGATCAACTGCATCCATCATATGGATGGGTATACAGTATATTAGTCTGTCTGGTTATCTCGATATCCCTCTCGAGTAACCTATGACCGGGATTATTTATGATCTGTGTTTAAAGGTGAATCGGTCTCATTATCGTGATCTCATTATGATCCGATTTCCATTACACAGATCCAATGACATCATAATATATATATTTATTTATATATGCAATAGTCAATATAAAGTGATAAATATCATAATATAATAAGCAAAAAAAATTAGTGTCAAGTCACACGTGCCATCACTTGATTGACTTGAGCACTTATGACTATCAAATAGTAGAATAATAAATCAATCACAAAGTGAGACACTAAATTTTTACATAAAAAATCTAATATTAAAAAAATCATATGACCATAATCCACTTTAAAATTTCACTATCACCAATAATAATAATAATAGGTTTATAATAAATATTTTTTAGAATAATCAGAGGATCATAATAACATTAAGAACACATATCTCGGTTCAACATTAACATGCCATCGTCACCATAGGTGAATTTCATGAAAAAATAATTTAGATCTCTCAAAATGGGTATAGTAGAAAAGTATAGAGAATAAACTATATATTGATACCATTAAGATTATAAAATTTATTATAAAAATCATTCACATAAAATTTAGGTCAAAATCGATAAAATTTAGCCGTTCAATCTAACAAAAAGCTTCGAAACTCTTTCTTTCTCAATCTTCTCTTTCTTTCTTTTCTGTGCCGCTACAGTTCATCACACGTACTTATTCGCACACCCCTCTCTGTCTCCGCTTCGTTTTTTTGTTTGGTCAGATTTGGGCTCAATGCCCAAATCAATCGGTCCAAGCCCAACCATGGGCCGGACCCAATAATAAATAGATCTTTAAATTATCCATACAATGGACGAGGCGTTGACTTGGGATCAACTGTTGAATAGTGAACGACAAGGATAGCAACCACAATTAATGTGTATTTGGAACGAACGAAATATAGCAGCTCGTGGAGGGCTTGGTCTTTCTTCCGGTTTGGATTTGTGTTCTTTCTTTTTTGCCAAAAGGAATCATCGTGGATATGCATGGGATGTATGGAAGCTTCTTGTTGTTTTTTCGTCTTGATGCATACACATGCCTTTGAATTATTTGGCAGAGACTTAGGTTGACTTGTATCTAATTTTTGTTAAATATCACAACTTGTAATTTATCGTACCTAAATCTCTTAGCCTATTATACCTCTGCCTAATCTCCTCCTCCCTTCTTCTTGTTACTTATAGATTAGTATTTCATTAGCCATCTATTTCCACTACTTTGATTTCAACTACAACAAATAATTTTGCCTTAAATAGGACTCTTAAATCAATGTCTAATCTAATCAGAAAGCTTAAGTTAATATTCCATTACTTCCTTCAAACTCGATTTTTACATAGAAAAAGAAATATAAATTACAATATTGAGAGTTACAATCCATTATACTTTTATTTATCATGTCTGTGATAGAAGTAAAATAAGTTACAAAACAAGCAACCAATATCAGTCTATTCTGCGAGTTCGATTTGAGCATAGAGAGAGAACCTACTTTCTTTATCTTCTTCATCTTCCAGCTTTTACATCAAATCCGAATTTGTTCTCTAAACTGTGGTACCCGACAGAATCCAAGGTAGAGCTCATAGATGATTCACCAAGCAATGCTTCACATTCCTCGGGTGCATGGTGTGTTGAAGAGACCTGTAGGAACCCTCCTAACATATGCAGTTTCTCAGCCACTTCTCTCATTGTAGGTCGTTCATCCCCGTTCATGTTCAAACATTCCTTCGCAAGTTCGGCAATTTCTTGAATGACATCCATGTTTTCTTTTCCCATGATTTGATCATCCAATATCTCTACAAGTCGACTATCTTTCATTGCTTCAACGAAGCTGAAGACAAGAGCTTTTCCTTGACTACTCCCATCATAATAAATTGCCTTTTTCCTTGTGATGAGCTCCACCAAAATTACTCCAAAGCTATATACATCACTCTTTGCTGTTAGTTGACGAACTAGAAAGTATTCCGGGTCCAAATAACCAAGAGTTCCTTGGACCATCGTTATGAATTGGGTTTCGTCAATAGACATCATCCTCGATGCACCGAAATCTGATACCTTTGGCACATAGTTATGATCTAAAAGTATGTTGAGCGACTTCACATCTCCATGAATGATCGGAGGGGATGCCGATGAATGCAAGTAAGCAAGTGCTTCTGCAGATTCTCTAGCTATTCGTAGACGAGTAGTCAAGGGAATTAGTTTCCCATCGTTGCCATGGACGAAGTTGAAGAGAGTTCCATTGGGGATGAACTCATAAACCAACATGGGAATTTCCACTTCCAAGCAACAACCCAAGAGCTTTACAATGTTTTTGTGATTGATCTGAGAAAGAATAATCATCTCCCATACGAATTCTTCACTTTGGTCCTCAGTGACCACCTTAGACCTCTTGATGGCCACTTCCCTACCATCATCTAGGTTTCCTTTGTAAACGGTGCCATGGCCTCCTCGCCCAAGTTCTAGACTCTTATCGAAATTATCTGTTGCCTTCTCTAGATCCTCTTTGGTGTATATTTTGACAGTATCAATTTGCTTTGATCTGATTTCTTCGTATAACCTCAAGCCTCCATTTTGCTGAAAGAATTTATCTTTTTCTCTAAGAAGCTTCTTTCTTTGAAATGCTAAAATTATGCAGAAGATGCAAGTAATGAACGAGACAAGCCCAACACAACTACCTGCACAAAGGGATGAGTTTCATGTTAATTATTTTGTAAACTCTTCCATAGATCGAATTACAAGTTTCGAAAATTAAAATTTGTTACCGACGAGGCCTATAAATGAAAAGTAATAGGATAAAAAAATTTCAAGCTTTGTTTAAGTAGAACGACTTATTCAAATAAAAACTCGAATAGGAATAGATTTTTTTTTCTTCTGATTGAAGTCTTAATGGAAGGTTTAAGCTAATATGGAAGGAAGGATGAGAACTTGTACCTATAACAATCTTCGTTGATGTTGGAATTCCTTGATCTCGGACACATGGTTCCGATTTAGGGTCCTTGCTGCTGTGACCTTTTCGGCATGAGCAGCTGTAGTTGCCTGCTGTGTTGCTGCACGTTCCATGACATGTATACAGATTTGGTGAGCTGCACTCGTCGATGTCTAAGGATTGTCAAAGAATCACAGGGGAAAAGTGTAAGACCATATACAACAATCGAAAACAGGAGAGTTGGGGGACAGATGCATGCTGACCTTTGCATCCATGGTGGAGGTAAGGATTGCCATGGAAACCTGTGGAGCAATTGCAGATATAGCCTGGTAAACTGGTGGAGTTGAAACATTCACTGTTGGTGCTGCGGCATGCATATGAAGAATGGTTTCTCTTAGCTTCCTCGCAGGTCAGCTCCAATTAATTGGTGCCAAAAGACAAAACGAAGACTTGCCAAGAGAGTCCGTCAACGGTTGATTAAGTCAACGACAAGGATAGAAGCCGGATGGGTATGGAAGAAAATTACCAGCGTCGATTGCAAAACGCAGTGTGTCAGAAGAATCGCTTGGCAGACGAGACAAAGATTTTTGTGACGCGTGATAGGTTGATTATAATGTTTCTGTGAACCAAGTTTCCCTCCTAAAGCTACACTCGAAAGCCATCTCATAAAACTATTTAGGAGACTCGGATCTGAATATTCTTTTGCTTTTATAATTTCTAGACCTATAATCTATTAGAAATGTACAGTAATAACATTTTATGCGTTATATATTTATGTCTTTAATATTTTGCATGAGGATTAACAGAAAAGAAAAAGCTGCGGTATTACTAAAACATATTTAGTCTTTGAATTCAACCAATTAAACTCTTAATACACAGTATTATTATTATTAGCAAAAATACAAAGAAATATAAAATTATGGTTTTTGAGCATTTTGTAACAGTACTTTCCTGCTATCTTTTTTTCACGGGAGTCAACCTAAAATTGATTGCTGACCTTTCTACATGAAAAGTCACATCATCAACATTGATTGCTGACATTTCCTGCTTACTGCTCACTGACTGATATGGACGAGAGGTGGAATATTTAGCTACTCAAAGATGGTGACATGTTACTTGTACTGTGTTTTAATTATTAAGGCCAGTAAAATTTTTTGATGATTATTAATTATACGAAATCTTATATATTATATTAATAAGTTTTTTTTTTTATTATTACATTAAATGGTGTATAGGATGCTCACATGAATTCGAATCGAGACCCATCAATTGTGAAACAGTACAATAACCATTAAAATGTCTCAATAGATATATTATATTAAGCTGTTAGTCACATGCCTTATATTTAAATTCGATCGTCCGATGAAAATTAGTTCGAAAGATAAACAAAAAAAGAAGAAAGGGAAGTGAATATAGGCCTCGAAAGGTTAAAGAGAAAGATATTGAATTTATATGCAATAGTAGAAGAAGATAATGGGTTATCTGGAGACCTATCCAAAGATCTTTTATTATCTTATTAGTACGAAAAGTAGTCATCAAATTTGTTGGAATACTGATGATGACCTATCAAAAGATCTCTTATATATCTCGTTATCACGAGAAGTAGTCATCAAATTTGCTGGGACATGATGATGACCTATCAAAGAATCTCTTATATATCTCGTTACCATGAGAAGTAGTTATCAAATTTGTTGGGACGATGATGACCTATCAAAGGATCTCTTATATATCTTGTTACCGTGAAAAGTAACAATCAAATTTGTCGAACACAAAAAATGATATATTTTCAATGTGAGAGTTCAGGAGAATATAGTGTACGAGTAGTATAGCTAACTATTTTTCAAAGCAAAAAAAAATTATTACGATGATAATATATTTTTTAAAAAATAAAAATAAAATAAATTTTATATTATATTAAATGACGCACAGGATGCTAGTTAAATCTGAGACTTATTATTGTATAATAATAAGTTAACGAATCAGATATTTTAATAGAGACTACACTACTCCACTCCATGTCCTCATTATTTAGCTTCGTGACACATCAATAATTTTTATTTTTGGAATTTATTACGAATTCTCAGCTGCTACATAGCACAGTGTTAGAATCCATAATATTCTTAATTATCCAGAAGTAAACGGAGAATAAATAAGTTTCAAGAGAAGCACCAACCTAAACATTTATTTGATCCTGCTAATATGTCTTTACTCTAAAGTTCTTCATCTTCCAACTTCTATATCAAATCCTATTTTATTCTGTAAACTATGGTATCCTGTAGTGTATAAGGTGGGAACCGTTGATGATTCACCAAGCAATCTTTCACAGTCTTCAGGAACACGTTGCATCGAAGAACGTCGTCGGAGCCATCTTAGTACATGGAGCTTCTCAGTCACTTCTCTTATTGTGGGCTTTATCTCCCCCACCACTCGAACACTTCTTTTCAAACCCGACAATTTCTTGGAGGATATCCAAACTCTCCTCCCCTGTGATTAAATCATCCAAAATCACGTTTGAGTTTGTTATCTTTCATTGCTTCAACAAAGCTTGATGCAAGGCATTTTCTTTAACTACTTCGATCATAATAAATTACCTTCTTCCTGGTAATAAGCGGCACTATTGACTATTCTGAAACTATAGACATCACTCTTTGTTGTTAATAGACAAACAAGCAAGTACTCGGGGTCTAAGTAACCAAGAGTTTCCTAAAGCATCATTATGAACTGAGCTTCATCAGTAGATAATAGTCTCGATGCACCGAAATCGAACACCATCGATACGTAATTGTGATACAGAAGTATGTTGAAGGATGGGGGGAGGGGAAGCCAATAAGTACAAGCAGGCAAGTGCTTCCGTAGATTCTTCAGTTATCCTTAGACGAGAAGTCAAAGAAATTAGTCTACTACGATCGGCATGGATAAAGTTAAAAAGGGTTTCATCGGGGATGAACCCATTAACTGACATGAAAATTTTCATCTCCAAGAAGCAAAGCAAGAGTCTTACCACGTTCTTACGATTGATATGAGAAAGAATGATCATCTCACTTATAACCTATGTTTTCTTGTATTTGATGTTTTGGTGTTCTGTTTAATTTCCCAAGCAAAATAGTAGAGGTAATATATATACATATAGTAATACATCATCGATGATCTCGAATATTGTATCAGTGTTGAATGAAGTAAGTAAATTTGTTGGAAGAGTTCATGTTGGAGTTGCTCTGTCACACTTAGATTTTGGCATGGAAATTGACGAGGGAAGGTGTAACTCGTCGATCATACACACACGTCGGTGCTTCCCACGTCGGTAAGGCCGCCCAAAAGAGCATCCACGTCGCCACACGGGTGATGCCTTCCTTGGAAAGGCCTTACCATATTGATACTATCCACATGCTGAAAGAATAAGGTGCAAATCCAAAATATATGAGGTAGAAATAATTTAGTTTATGTATTATTTGAATTTTTTTATTAATTCAGGGATAATTTGCATATGACATAAGTTGTCATGAGGTAGCATTTATTCAAGGCAATGAATATAGAAAAAAAAGGGGAAGAAATTAAATTCATTATTGATCGAAGATTATAAATCTTGATTAAAGATTTTAAAATTTTATCTATACAAATATACTTTTTTATTAATCAATAATTGTAATTATCTCTATAAATTTAAAATATTGGATCTACTGCTCTTTCCCTATTTTATAAGATCATCACTTATTCCAATGAGTATATCATTAGATTCAGTCATTTTGATATAAACTCTAATTGTTTAATTGATGGTTATGCTAACCTTTGTGGGTTGCTGGGCTCTCCTCACACTTTGGAAATGCTTGGAAGCCAATGCCCCCTTTTCCAGCACATATTGATTCATTATATATATATATACTTAATTTTTTTATAAAAATTGAAAGCAAATTTCATGACATGAAATGATGTATATAATATTCACTCATGGATCTAAGTCTGAAACCTATCAATACACTAACCAATATTACCCACATGGATTTATGTTTAAAATCTATTACTTGTATAATAATGCACAAACAAACTTGCAAAACACAATAAAGATTAAAAGAATTAATTAGATCGTTTACTCTCATAAGTATGTAAATAATTTAAAAGAAGATGTTATTTATATAACATGTGAAATTTTTAAGGGACTCGGTAAAACTATAGATCATACTTTTTTATTTTATTTTATCACATTTTTTAATTTTTTTCTGAAAGAAATTGGATATCCCTCTTTTAAATAAAAAGAAAGAATAAGAAATTTGATCAATCAAATCCAATGGGCAATTGAGATTGAAAGCACAAGCGAGATGTATGTTTTTTTTAGGGACTTTCACCACCATATAAATGTTGGAAAATTTTATTATAGTAAAATATTTTTTCATTCTTTTTTGTATTATAATAAGCTCCTCATCAAAATATTAATCATAGCGAGATTGTATATCCCTGTTTCCTTGCAGATCTTTAGGAGAGATCTCTAGGAGAGGGTGAAAGAGGTCAAGTGTCCAACTCCAGGCCTACTTTGAGGTGGAGAAGGGAGGAGAATAAGAGAGGCAAGCAAAAGCTCTAGTCTATGAACCACTGAATCCCTCCTATTTATAGAGGTCCCATATCAAACCCTAATGGATCCTCCCATAGTGGGTATTGGATTTGCATCCAATTACCCAAGCCTTTTAGATTAGTGGATCTCTATCCAATAATCTCTCATGGGCTCTTATTGGATCTCGTCCATGGGATCCAATCATTCATGAGCTTATTAGATATCCAATATAATAGGAGCTCCGACGGATATCTCATATCTGAACCTCTACTCATCGCAATGCCTACCATATGTGTGTGACCCTCTAGGCCCAATATTGAGCTAGCCGTGAGTTATACTTGGTCAGAACTTTTTCTAACTCAGTGAATTATTATCTATATAATAATTCACTCGACTCATCGACTATGGATGTACTAGGCCACTACGCCGTAGTCACCAAACGATACAGGAGAATTCAATCCATTGGACCTATCTGTCCTCAATTACCGTGTACTTATAGTCTCTCATCCATCTAATATCCTAGAGACCGTATATCGGGCATGGTGTTGTCAAACTCATACGATTTTTTCTCGAGTCTCGCTCTAATCGGATTCTCCCGGAGAACTCTTTCTTTCTCAATTCGAATGACCCTGGCTATGGATTTGTCTGAGCAAGAACACATGAGATATTCCTCACATGACACTGAGAGTGGATGATCCTCTATCGACACTTAATAGCCTTTGTAAAGTCGATTGTTATTCTCAATGAACAGTTGTACTAGATCTGGGACATCCAAACCTATAAATCTGGTATCAAAGAGTGGAGCACTCATATAGGACATCCTTGGTGTCTCAAATCTAAGGACCAGATACACCACTAAGACTACGGAATCGCTGTCTAACAATAAGGCATCATCAACCATCTAGTATTCTGTAAGCGAATCAATCAGTGAACTCATTCTCCAATGAGCACTTGTACTATATTCTTAGTGTCCCCACACGAGCAACTATGAGACCAACTGAATCTATCATATGGACGGGTATACAGTATATCAGTATATCTGGTTATCTCGATATCCCTCTCGAGTAACTTATGACCGAGATTATTTATGATTTGTGTTTAAAGGTGAATCGGTCTCATTATCGTGATCTCATCACGATCTGATTTCCATTGCACAGATCTAATAACATCACAATATATATATTCATTTATATATGTAATAGTCAATATAAAGTTATAAATATCAAAATATAATAAGGAAAAAATTTGGTGTCAAGTCACACGTGCCATCACTTATGTGATTGACTTGAGCACCTATGACTAGCAAATAGTAGAATGATAAATCAATCACAAAGTGAGATACCAAATTTTTACGTGAAAAATCTAATATTAAAAAAATTATAGGACCGTAATTCACTTTAAAATTTCACTATCACTAATAATGATGATAGATTTATAATAAGTCTTCTTTAGAATAACTAGAGGATAATAATAACATAAGAACAGATATCTCGGTTCAACATTAACATATTATTATCACCATAGGTGAATTTCATGAAAAAATAATTTAGATCTCTCAAAATGGGTATAGTAAGAAAGTATAGAGAATATTATAAAAATCCTTTAGGTCAAAATCGATAAAATTTAACCGTTCAATCTAGCAAAAGCTTAGAAACTCTTTCTTTCTCACTCTTCTCTTTCTTTCTTTTCAGTGCCGCCACAGTTTCACCACACGCACTTATTCGCACACCCTTACCGCTCTCTTTGTCTCCGCTTCTTTTTTCAGTTTGGACAGATTTGGGCTCAATGCCCAAATCAATGGGTCCAAGCCCAACCATGGGCCGGACCCAATAATAAATAGGTCTTTAAATTATCCATACAATGGACGAGGCGTTGACTTGGGATCAACTGTTGAATAGTGAACGACAAGGAGAGCCACTACAATTAATGTGTTTTTGGAACGAAATATAGCAGCTTGTGGAGGGCTTGGTCTTTCTTCCGGTTTGGATTTGTGTTCTTTCTTTTTTGCCAAAAGGAATCATCGTGGATATACATGGGATGTTTGTAAGCTAGTTGTTTTTTCGTCTTGATGCATACACATGCCTTTGAATTATTTGGCAGAGACTTAGGTTGACTTGTATCTAATTTTTGTTAAATATCACAACTTGTAATTTATCGTACCTAAATTTCTTAGCCTCTTTTACCTCTACCTAATCTCCTCCTCCCTTCTTCTTGTTATATTTCTAAATTAGTATTTCATTAGCCATCTATTTTCACTACTTTGATTTCAACTAACACAAATAATCTGACCTTGAGTAGGATTCTTAAATCAATACAGATTACAATACCGAGAGTTACAATCCATTATACATTTATTTATCATGTATGTAATAGAAGTAACATAAGTTACAAAACAAGCAACCAATATCAGTCTGTTCTGCTAGTTCGATTCGAGCATAGAGAGAGAACCTACTTTCTTTATCTTCTTCATCTTCCAGCTTTTACATCAAATCCGACTTTGTTCTCTAAACTGTGGTACCCGACAGAATCCAAGGTAGAGCTCATAGATGATTCACCAAGCAATGCTTCACATTCCTCGGGTGCATGGTGTGTTGAAGAGACCTGTAGGAACCCTCCTAACATATGCAGTTTCTCAGCCACTTCTCTCATCGTAGGCCTTTCATCCCCCTTCATATTCAAACATTCCTTTGCAAGATCGGCAATTTCTTGGATGACATTCATGTTTTCTTTTCCCATGATTTGATCATCTAATATCTCTTCAAGTCGGCTATCTTTCATTGCTTCAACGAAGCTGAAGGCAAGAGCTTTTCCTTGACTACTCCCATCATAATAAATTGCTTTTTTCCTTGTGATGAGCTCCACCAAAACTACTCCAAAGCTATATACATCACTCTTTGTTGTTAGTTGACGAACTAACAAGTACTCCAACGATGCACATTTGATAGCACAACACCATGTTGACGATAAGTGGTCGACATGCTGACAACATGAGGCCATGTAGACAATACACGATTGACACCTCGATATTTTGACTAAGTTTGAATAATCAATGTGTGTCCTGCATTTGGTGCATCATGACACTAAAACCTCAGTTAAACTTGAGAGCAACACGTTGGTCAAGGATACCCTCAATGTAATATTATAATTTTGGCACCTATAGAGTCAGTAAGAACTAGAATTTATGATGAGACTAACATGGGAAGGAGCATCGATTGGCTTTGAATCCATTTCAGATCAAACAATTAAAAACTATCTAAGTCCAAAAATTTTGCTACATCATCTCAACTAAATCTTGAAGATCCAAACCCGACTGAACTGATCGGGTTAAATGCCCCCATTCCAAACCTATCTACTTTGGCACTTCTAAGGTCGAGCTAGCTAAGATCGATAATCAAACCTATTGCACCCGCCTTTCATATGCTTGAACCATTTGTCTTCCATCAATTGTTTTAGGATTCGGTGGCTAGCATACCCCTCACTCGCCAAACAACCAGCTCTACCAACTCAAATTGTAATTAACCATAAATAAATAAATATATATATATATATATATATAACTTGAATTTTTTTATAAAAATTAAAAACAAAATTTATTATATGAAATGACGTATATATTGCTCACACATGGATTCAAGTTAGAAATCTATTACATGTACAATAATGTACTAATCAACTCAGATATTTCAACAAAAAATAAAAGAATTAATTATATTGCTTACTGTAATAAGTATGTAAATAATTTAAGAGAATATGTTATTTATATAACATGTGAGATTTTTAAGGGGTTTGGAAAAATTATAGATCATACTATTGTATTTTACTCGTATTGTAACAATTTTTTTTATTTTTTTCAAACGAAATTGGTCACCCCACTTCTCTTTTTTTGTAAAAAAAAACTCGATCACCCTCTTTTAAATAAGAAAGAGAGAATAAAAAATTGATACAATCAAATCAAATGGGCAATTGAGATTGAAAGCGGAAGTGTGATGTATGGTTTTTTGAGGAACCTTCGCCACCCATATAAATAGGTATTCAAATTATGCATACCAATGGACGTGAGGTTAACTTGGGATCAACCGTTGAATAGTCAACGACAAGGATAGCCACTTCAAACTAAATCTCTTAGCCTCTTTTACATCCACTTATCTCCTCCTCCCTTCTTCTTGTTATTTCTAAATTAGTATTTCATTAGCCATCTATTTTCACTACTTTGATTTCAACTACTACAAATAATCTGATCTAAAATAGGATTCTTAAATCAATGTCTAATCTAATCAGAAAGCTTAAGGTAATATTCCATTACTTCCTTCAAACTCGATTTTTACATAGAAAAAGAAATATAAATTACAATACTGAGAGTTACAATCCATTATACATTTATTTATCATGCCTGTAATAGAAGTAACATAAGTTACAAAACAAGTAACCAAGAACAGTCTATTATGATAGTTCGATTTGAACATAGAGAGAGAACCTTGTTTCTTTATCTTCTTCATCTTCCAGCTTTTACATCAAATCCCAATTTGTTCTCTAAACTATGGTACCCGACAGAATCCAAGGTAGAGCTCATGGATGATTCACCAAGCAATGCTTCACATTCCTCGGGTGCATGGTGTGTTGAAGAGACCTGTAGGAACCCTCCTAACATATGCAGTTTTTCAGCCACTTGTCTCATCGTTGGCCTTTCATCCCCATTCATGTTCAAACATTCCTTTGCAAGCTCGGCAATTTCTTGGATGACATTCATGTTTTCTTTTCCCATGATTTGATCATCTAATATCTCTTCAAGTCGGCTATCTTTCATTGCTTCAATGAAGCTTGAGGCAAGACCTTTTCCTTGACTACTCCCATCATAATAAATTGCTTTTTTCCTTGTGATGAGCTCCACCAAAACTACTCCAAAGCTATATACATCACTCTTTGTTGTTAGTTGACGAACTAACAAGTACTCTGGGTCCAAATAACCAAGAGTTCCCTGGACCATCGTTATGAATTGGGTTTCGTCTATAGACATCATTCTCGATGCACCGAAATCTGATACCTTTGGCACGTAGTCATGATCTAGAAGTATGTTGAGCGACTTTACATCTCCATGAACTATCGGTGGGGAAGCCGATGAATGCAAGTAAGCAAGTGCTTCTGCAGATTCTCTGGCAATTCGTAGACGAGTGGTCAAGAGACTTAGTTTCCCGTCGTTGTCATGGATGAACTCGAAGAGGGTTCCATTGGGGATGAACTCATAAACCAACATGGGAATTTCTACTTCCAAGCAACAACCCAAGAGCCTTACAATGTTCTTGTGATTGATCTGAGAAAGAATAATCATCTCCCGTACGAATTCTTCACTTTGGTCCTCGGTGACTACCTTAGACCTCTTGATGGCCACTTCCCTGCCATCGTCTAGGTTTCCTTTGTAAACGGTGCCATGGCCTCCTCGCCCAAGTTCTCGACTCTTATCGAAATTAACTGTTGCTTTCTCTATATCCTCTTTGGTATATATTTTGACAGTATCGATTTGCTTTGATCTAATTTCTTCATATAATCTCAAGCCTCCATTTTGATGGAAGAATTTATCTTTTTCTCTAAGAAGCTTCCTTCTTTGAAACGCTAAGATTATGCAGAATATACAAGTAATGAACAAGACAATCCCAACACAACTGCCTGCACAAAGGGATGAGTTTTCAAAATAGAAGATTGTTACCGACGAGGCCTATTAACGAAAATTAAAAGGTTAAGAAATTTCAAGCTTTTTTTAAGAAGGATGACTTCATCGAAATAAAAACTCAGATTATTTTTTTCTTCTGATTGAAGTTTTAAGAGAAGGTTTAAAGCTAATACGGAAGGAAGGATGAGAACTTGTACCTATAACAATCTTCGTTGATGTCGGAATTCCTTGATCTCGGACACATGGTTCCGATTTAGGGTCCTTGCTGCTCTGACCTTTTGGGCAAGAGCAGCTGTAGTTGCCTGCTGTGTTGCTGCACGTTCCATGACATGGATACTGCGTTGGTAAGCTGCACTCGTCGATATCTAAGGATTGTCAAACAATCACGAGGGAAAATTGTAAGACCACATACAACAATCGAAAACAGGAGAGTTGGGGGAGAGATGCATGCTGACCTTTGCATCCATCTTGGAGGTACGGATTGCCTTGGAAACCTGTGGAGCAATTGCAGATATAGCCTTGTAAACTTTTGGAGTTGAAACATTCACTGTTGCTGCTGCGGCATGCATATGAAGAAAGGTTTCTCTTAGCCTCCTCGCAGGTCTGGTTGCCGGCTACCCAGTCCAGCAGGAGTGGGACGCCGTCCTTGTACTTGTCTCGAAAGGTGTGGTTGCGAAGGTCAGACTTGTTGAAGTAGAACCAGTCCGTGTCGGCAATGAAGGCATAGGAGCAGGGGCTGTAGTCCGTGTAGGAAGAAATATTGTCGAAAGTGGCAAACGTGACCGTAAAATTGTCCAGCTTCTCCGGGATGGTGGTCTCGCAGCAGCCGGCGCCATGGCACGATCCGCTTGCGATGCTTGCCTCTTCGTAGCAGCCGGAGACGCACCCGGCTCCCAATGTATAGTTGTCCCCGCCTATGAGGATGCCAATGACGTTGCAGCCCATGGTCCTTAACTCGTTCCTCGTGCCGGATACGCTAAACGGAAGGCCACTGAGGTTGAATGAAGATATTTGATCAGCCACCACGCCGCCGGTACTGTTGAAACAAATCCAGGCGATGTCATTCAGCATGCTTGCTTGGCCCTGGGGCAAGGATATGTTATTAACTGTAATGTTCCTCTCGCTGCCGCCCAAGAAAGCTCTGGGAATCGCGTTAACGACTTCGCAAGTGACCTCGAAGCCGTCCCTGAAACACCCATGGCCGATGCCGAAGGGGTACGGGATGCTAGTACCGCCGCATGTCGCTTTGCAACGTGGTAACAACACGTTCGGCGACGGTGGTGCCGATGCTACTGGAGTCGTTGCTTGCAGCAGCGTCAACAACAACAACAACAGCAGAAACGCGAACAGTGGCTGCGTGGATCCCATTGCTTACGCTTGCTTGATATTAATGGTACCCTTCAGGCTTCCATCAGATTTATAAGCCAACAGATGGGGGAAGCGAGCTTAATTCCTTCCAAAATCGAGTGGCATAGAATAATCGCTTGATCGAATACTCGTTCTGTAGCCCAAGTGAAGAATCGTCAAGGCGAAGCCAGCACACGGCAAATACAAGAACTTTTTACGTAAATTCGATAAGACATGAAACTCCAATTAATTGGTGCCAAAAGACAAAACGAAGACTTGCCAAGAGAGTCCGTCAACGGTTGATTAAGTCAACGACAAGGATAGAAGCCGGATGGGTACGGAAGAAAATTACCAGCGTCGATTGCAAAACGCAGTGTGTCAGAAGAATCACTTGGCAGACGAGACAAAGATTTTTGTGACTTGTGATAGGTTGATCATAATGTTTCCGTGAACCAAGTTTCCCTCCTAAAGCGACACTTGAAAGCCATCTCATAAAACTATTTAGGAGACTCGGATCTGAATATTTTTTTGCCTTTATAATTTCTAGACCTATAATCTTTTAGAAATGTACACTAATAACATTTTACGCCACTATTTATTTATGTCTTTAATATTTTGCATGAGGATTAACAGAAAAGAAAAAGCTGCGATATTACTAAAACATATTTAGTCGTTGAATTCAACCAAGTAAACTCTTAATACACAGTATTATTATTATTATTATTAGCGAAAAGACAAAGAAATATAAAATTATGGTTTTGGAGCATTTTTGTAACATTACTTTCCGGCTATCATATTTTTCACGAGTCAACCTAAAATTGATTGGTGACTATTCTACATGAAAAGTCACATCATCAACATGACAGATAGTTTACATAGGTCACATCGTCGACATGAAAGATAGTTCTATCCCTGCATACTGCTCACTGATTGATATGGACGAGAGATGGAATATTTAGCTCCTCAAAGATGGTGACATGTTACTTGTACTGTGTTTTAATTATTAAGGCCAATAAAGTTTTTGATGATTATTAATTATACGAAATCTTATATATTATATTAATAATGTTTTTAAAGAATTTTTTATTACATTAAATGGTGTATAAGATGCTCACATGAATTCGAATCGAGATCCATCGATTGTGAAATGGATCTCGATAGATATATTGTATTAAGCAGTTAGTCAAATGCTTGGTTGTATTTAAATTCGATCGTCCCATGAAAATTACTCTGAAAGATAAACAAAGAAGAAGAAAGGAAAGCGAATATAAACATCGAAAGATTAAAGAGAAAGACATTGAATTTATATAGTTTTTAACGTTGTCATAATCGTCTAGTTTGTCACCTTTTTATTGACATCCTTAAACACTTTCTTTTCAGGTATAACAAGTTAGCTTCTTTTTTTTTTTGTTGAACTATAATAATTATTACTTCTGCAATTTTGATCTACTGCTATTTTATAAGATCATCACTTATTCCAACGAGTATATCATTAGATTCAGTCATTTTGATATAAACTCTAATTGTTTAATTGATGATTATACTAACCGTTGTGGGTTGGTGGGCTCTCCTCACACTTGGAAATGCTTGGAAGCCAATGCCCCCCTTTTCCAGCACATATTGATTCATTATATATATATATATATATATATATATATATATATATATATATATATATATATATATATATATATATATATATACTCAAATTTTTTATAAAAATTGAAAGCAAATTTAATGACATAAAATGATGTATATAATATTCACTCATGGATCTAAGTCTGAAACCTATCAATACACTAACCAATATTACCCACATGGATTTAAGTTTAAAATCTATTACTTGTATAATAATGCACAAACAAACTTGCAAAACTCAATAAAGATTAAAAGAATTAATTAGATCGCTTACTCTAATTTAAAAGAAGATGTTATTTATATAACATGTGAAATTTTTAAGGGACTGGTAAAACTATAGATCATACTTTTTTATTTTATTCTATCACATTTTTTAATTTTTTTCTGAAAGAAATTGGATATCCCTCTTTTAAATAAAAACAAAGAATAAGATATTTGATCCAATCAAATCCAATGGGCAATTGAGATTAAAAGCACAAGCGAGATGTATGGTTTTTTTAGGGACCTTCACCACCATATAAATGTTGGAAAAATTTATTATAGTAAAATATTTTTTTTCTTTTTATGTATTAAAATAAGCTTCTCATCAAAATATTAATCATAGTAGTATAAATAGTGTTAGGAAATCTTGGGGACGACATAACATGAAGAACAAGAAAATAAAATCCTTAATTTTTTAAAAAGATGTTCGTTGTCGTGCGAAGATTGATGCTCAAAAATTCGCGAAACAAACTGCGTATAGAATAGATTGTGTTACCTAGAGAGATCGTATATCCCTGTTTCCTTGCAGATCTCTAGGAGAGGGTGAAGGAGATCAAGCTCTAGCCTATGAACCACTGAATCCCTCCTATTTATAGAGGTCCCCTGTCAAACCCTAATGGATCCTCCCATAGTGGGTATTGGATCTGCATCCAATTACCTAAGCCTTTTAAATTAGTGGATATCTATCCAATAATCTCTCATGGGCTCTTATTGGATCTCGTCCATGGGATCCAATAATTCATGAGCTTATTAGATATCCAATAAAATAGGGGTTCCGACGGATATCTCATATCTGAACCTCTACTCATCGCAATGCCTCCCATATGTGTGTGACCTTTTAGGCCCAATATCGAGCTAGCCGTGGGTCATACCTGTCAGAACTTCTTCTAACTCAGTGAATTATTATCTATATAATAATTCACTCGACTTATCGACTACGAACGTACTAGGCCACTACGCCGTAGTCCCCAAACGATACAGGGGAATCCAATCCATTGGACCTGTCTGTCCTCCATTACCGTGTACTTATAGTCTCTCATCCATCTAATATCCCAGAGACCGTATATCGGGCATGGTGTTGTCAGACTAATACGGTTTCTTCTCGAGTCTCGCTCTAATCGAATTCTCCCGGAGAACTCTTTCTCTCTCAATTCGAATGACGCTGGCTATGGATTTGTCTAAGCAAGAACACATGGGATATTCCTCACATGACACCGAGAGTGGATGATCCTTTATCGACACTTAATAGCCTTTGTAAGGTCGATTGTCACTCCCAATGACTAGTTATACTAGATCTGGGACATCCAAACCTATAAATCTGGTATCAAAGAGTGGAGCACTCATATAGGACATCCTTGGTGTCTCAAATTTAAGGACCAGATACACCACTAAGACTACGGAATCGCTGTTTGACAATAAGACATCATCATCCATTCAGTATTCTATAAGTGGATCAATCAGTGAACTCATTCTCCAATGAGCACTTGTACTGTATTCCTAGTGTCCTCATACGAGCAGCTATGAGATCAACTGCATCCATCATATGGATGGGTATACAGTATATTAGTCTGTCTGGTTATCTCGATATCCCTCTCGAGTAACCTATGACCGGGATTATTTATGATCTGTGTTTAAAGGTGAATCGGTCTCATTATCGTGATCTCATTATGATCCGATTTCCATTACACAGATCCAATGACATCATAATATATATATTTATTTATATATGCAATAGTCAATATAAAGTGATAAATATCATAATATAATAAGCAAAAAAAATTAGTGTCAAGTCACACGTGCCATCACTTGATTGACTTGAGCACTTATGACTATCAAATAGTAGAATAATAAATCAATCACAAAGTGAGACACTAAATTTTTACATAAAAAATCTAATATTAAAAAAATCATATGACCATAATCCACTTTAAAATTTCACTATCACCAATAATAATAATAATAGGTTTATAATAAATATTTTTTAGAATAATCAGAGGATCATAATAACATTAAGAACACATATCTCGGTTCAACATTAACATGCCATCGTCACCATAGGTGAATTTCATGAAAAAATAATTTAGATCTCTCAAAATGGGTATAGTAGAAAAGTATAGAGAATAAACTATATATTGATACCATTAAGATTATAAAATTTATTATAAAAATCATTCACATAAAATTTAGGTCAAAATCGATAAAATTTAGCCGTTCAATCTAACAAAAAGCTTCGAAACTCTTTCTTTCTCAATCTTCTCTTTCTTTCTTTTCTGTGCCGCTACAGTTCATCACACGTACTTATTCGCACACCCCTCTCTGTCTCCGCTTCGTTTTTTTGTTTGGTCAGATTTGGGCTCAATGCCCAAATCAATCGGTCCAAGCCCAACCATGGGCCGGACCCAATAATAAATAGATCTTTAAATTATCCATACAATGGACGAGGCGTTGACTTGGGATCAACTGTTGAATAGTGAACGACAAGGATAGCAACCACAATTAATGTGTATTTGGAACGAACGAAATATAGCAGCTCGTGGAGGGCTTGGTCTTTCTTCCGGTTTGGATTTGTGTTCTTTCTTTTTTGCCAAAAGGAATCATCGTGGATATGCATGGGATGTATGGAAGCTTCTTGTTGTTTTTTCGTCTTGATGCATACACATGCCTTTGAATTATTTGGCAGAGACTTAGGTTGACTTGTATCTAATTTTTGTTAAATATCACAACTTGTAATTTATCGTACCTAAATCTCTTAGCCTATTATACCTCTGCCTAATCTCCTCCTCCCTTCTTCTTGTTACTTATAGATTAGTATTTCATTAGCCATCTATTTTCACTACTTTGATTTCAACTACAACAAATAATTTTGCCTTAAATAGGACTCTTAAATCAATGTCTAATCTAATCAGAAAGCTTAAGTTAATATTCCATTACTTCCTTCAAACTCGATTTTTACATAGAAAAAGAAATATAAATTACAATATTGAGAGTTACAATCCATTATACTTTTATTTATCATGTCTGTGATAGAAGTAAAATAAGTTACAAAACAAGCAACCAATATCAGTCTATTCTGCGAGTTCGATTTGAGCATAGAGAGAGAACCTACTTTCTTTATCTTCTTCATCTTCCAGCTTTTACATCAAATCCGAATTTGTTCTCTAAACTGTGGTACCCGACAGAATCCAAGGTAGAGCTCATAGATGATTCACCAAGCAATGCTTCACATTCCTCGGGTGCATGGTGTGTTGAAGAGACCTGTAGGAACCCTCCTAACATATGCAGTTTCTCAGCCACTTCTCTCATTGTAGGTCGTTCATCCCCGTTCATGTTCAAACATTCCTTCGCAAGTTCGGCAATTTCTTGAATGACATCCATGTTTTCTTTTCCCATGATTTGATCATCCAATATCTCTACAAGTCGACTATCTTTCATTGCTTCAACGAAGCTGAAGACAAGAGCTTTTCCTTGACTACTCCCATCATAATAAATTGCCTTTTTCCTTGTGATGAGCTCCACCAAAATTACTCCAAAGCTATATACATCACTCTTTGCTGTTAGTTGACGAACTAGAAAGTATTCCGGGTCCAAATAACCAAGAGTTCCTTGGACCATCGTTATGAATTGGGTTTCGTCAATAGACATCATCCTCGATGCACCGAAATCTGATACCTTTGGCACATAGTTATGATCTAAAAGTATGTTGAGCGACTTCACATCTCCATGAATGATCGGAGGGGATGCCGATGAATGCAAGTAAGCAAGTGCTTCTGCAGATTCTCTAGCTATTCGTAGACGAGTAGTCAAGGGAATTAGTTTCCCATCGTTGCCATGGACGAAGTTGAAGAGAGTTCCATTGGGGATGAACTCATAAACCAACATGGGAATTTCCACTTCCAAGCAACAACCCAAGAGCTTTACAATGTTTTTGTGATTGATCTGAGAAAGAATAATCATCTCCCATACGAATTCTTCACTTTGGTCCTCAGTGACCACCTTAGACCTCTTGATGGCCACTTCCCTACCATCATCTAGGTTTCCTTTGTAAACGGTGCCATGGCCTCCTCGCCCAAGTTCTAGACTCTTATCGAAATTATCTGTTGCCTTCTCTAGATCCTCTTTGGTGTATATTTTGACAGTATCAATTTGCTTTGATCTGATTTCTTCGTATAACCTCAAGCCTCCATTTTGCTGAAAGAATTTATCTTTTTCTCTAAGAAGCTTCTTTCTTTGAAATGCTAAAATTATGCAGAAGATGCAAGTAATGAACGAGACAAGCCCAACACAACTACCTGCACAAAGGGATGAGTTTCATGTTAATTATTTTGTAAACTCTTCCATAGATCGAATTACAAGTTTCGAAAATTAAAATTTGTTACCGACGAGGCCTATAAATGAAAAGTAATAGGATAAAAAAATTTCAAGCTTTGTTTAAGTAGAACGACTTATTCAAATAAAAACTCGAATAGGAATAGATTTTTTTTTCTTCTGATTGAAGTCTTAATGGAAGGTTTAAGCTAATATGGAAGGAAGGATGAGAACTTGTACCTATAACAATCTTCGTTGATGTTGGAATTCCTTGATCTCGGACACATGGTTCCGATTTAGGGTCCTTGCTGCTGTGACCTTTTCGGCATGAGCAGCTGTAGTTGCCTGCTGTGTTGCTGCACGTTCCATGACATGTATACAGATTTGGTGAGCTGCACTCGTCGATGTCTAAGGATTGTCAAAGAATCACAGGGGAAAAGTGTAAGACCATATACAACAATCGAAAACAGGAGAGTTGGGGGACAGATGCATGCTGACCTTTGCATCCATGGTGGAGGTAAGGATTGCCATGGAAACCTGTGGAGCAATTGCAGATATAGCCTGGTAAACTGGTGGAGTTGAAACATTCACTGTTGGTGCTGCGGCATGCATATGAAGAATGGTTTCTCTTAGCTTCCTCGCAGGTCAGCTCCAATTAATTGGTGCCAAAAGACAAAACGAAGACTTGCCAAGAGAGTCCGTCAACGGTTGATTAAGTCAACGACAAGGATAGAAGCCGGATGGGTATGGAAGAAAATTACCAGCGTCGATTGCAAAACGCAGTGTGTCAGAAGAATCGCTTGGCAGTCGAGACAAAGATTTTTGTGACGCGTGATAGGTTGATTATAATGTTTCTGTGAACCAAGTTTCCCTCCTAAAGCTACACTCGAAAGCCATCTCATAAAACTATTTAGGAGACTCGGATCTGAATATTCTTTTGCTTTTATAATTTCTAGACCTATAATCTATTAGAAATGTACAGTAATAACATTTTATGCGTTATATATTTATGTCTTTAATATTTTGCATGAGGATTAACAGAAAAGAAAAAGCTGCGGTATTACTAAAACATATTTAGTCTTTGAATTCAACCAATTAAACTCTTAATACACAGTATTATTATTATTAGCAAAAATACAAAGAAATATAAAATTATGGTTTTTGAGCATTTTGTAACAGTACTTTCCTGCTATCTTTTTTTCACGGGAGTCAACCTAAAATTGATTGCTGACTTTTCTACATGAAAAGTCACATCATCAACATTGATTGCTGACATTTCCTGCTTACTGCTCACTGACTGATATGGACGAGAGGTGGAATATTTAGCTACTCAAAGATGGTGACATGTTACTTGTACTGTGTTTTAATTATTAAGGCCAGTAAAGTTTTTTGATGATTATTAATTATACGAAATCTTATATATTATATTAATAAGTTTTTTTTTTTATTATTACATTAAATGGTGTATAGGATGCTCACATGAATTCGAATCGAGACCCATCAATTGTGAAACAGTACAATAACCATTAAAATGTCTCAATAGATATATTATATTAAGCTGTTAGTCACATGCCTTATATTTAAATTCGATCGTCCGATGAAAATTAGTTCGAAAGATAAACAAAAAAAGAAGAAAGGGAAGTGAATATAGGCCTCGAAAGGTTAAAGAGAAAGATATTGAATTTATATGCAATAGTAGAAGAAGATAATGGGTTATCTGGAGACCTATCCAAAGATCTTTTATTATCTTATTAGTACGAAAAGTAGTCATCAAATTTGTTGGAATACTGATGATGACCTATCAAAAGATCTCTTATATATCTCGTTATCACGAGAAGTAGTCATCAAATTTGCTGGGACATGATGATGACCTATCAAAGAATCTCTTATATATCTCGTTACCATGAGAAGTAGTTATCAAATTTGTTGGGACGATGATGACCTATCAAAGGATCTCTTATATATCTTGTTACCGTGAAAAGTAACAATCAAATTTGTCGAACACAAAAAATGATATATTTTCAATGTGAGAGTTCAGGAGAATATAGTGTACGAGTAGTATAGCTAACTATTTTTCAAAGCAAAAAAAAATTATTACGATGATAATATATTTTTTAAAAAATAAAAATAAAATAAATTTTATATTATATTAAATGACGCACAGGATGCTAGTTAAATCTGAGACTTATTATTGTATAATAATAAGTTAACGAATCAGATATTTTAATAGAGACTACACTACTCCACTCCATGTCCTCATTATTTAGCTTCGTGACACATCAATAATTTTTATTTTTGGAATTTATTACGAATTCTCAGCTGCTACATAGCACAGTGTTAGAATCCATAATATTCTTAATTATCCAGAAGTAAACGGAGAATAAATAAGTTTCAAGAGAAGCACCAACCTAAACATTTATTTGATCCTGCTAATATGTCTTTACTCTAAAGTTCTTCATCTTCCAACTTCTATATCAAATCCTATTTTATTCTGTAAACTATGGTATCCTGTAGTGTATAAGGTGGGAACCGTTGATGATTCACCAAGCAATCTTTCACAGTCTTCAGGAACACGTTGCATCGAAGAACGTCGTCGGAGCCATCTTAGTACATGGAGCTTCTCAGTCACTTCTCTTATTGTGGGCTTTATCTCCCCCACCACTCGAACACTTCTTTTCAAACCCGACAATTTCTTGGAGGATATCCAAACTCTCCTCCCCTGTGATTAAATCATCCAAAATCACGTTTGAGTTTGTTATCTTTCATTGCTTCAACAAAGCTTGATGCAAGGCATTTTCTTTAACTACTTCGATCATAATAAATTACCTTCTTCCTGGTAATAAGCGGCACTATTGACTATTCTGAAACTATAGACATCACTCTTTGTTGTTAATAGACAAACAAGCAAGTACTCGGGGTCTAAGTAACCAAGAGTTTCCTAAAGCATCATTATGAACTGAGCTTCATCAGTAGATAATAGTCTCGATGCACCGAAATCGAACACCATCGATACGTAATTGTGATACAGAAGTATGTTGAAGGATGGGGGGAGGGGAAGCCAATAAGTACAAGCAGGCAAGTGCTTCCGTAGATTCTTCAGTTATCCTTAGACGAGAAGTCAAAGAAATTAGTCTACTACGATCGGCATGGATAAAGTTAAAAAGGGTTTCATCGGGGATGAACCCATTAACTGACATGAAAATTTTCATCTCCAAGAAGCAAAGCAAGAGTCTTACCACGTTCTTACGATTGATATGAGAAAGAATGATCATCTCACTTATAACCTATGTTTTCTTGTATTTGATGTTTTGGTGTTCTGTTTAATTTCCCAAGCAAAATAGTAGAGGTAATATATATACATATAGTAATACATCATCGATGATCTCGAATATTGTATCAGTGTTGAATGAAGTAAGTAAATTTGTTGGAAGAGTTCATGTTGGAGTTGCTCTGTCACACTTAGATTTTGGCATGGAAATTGACGAGGGAAGGTGTAACTCGTCGATCATACACACACGTCGGTGCTTCCCACGTCGGTAAGGCCGCCCAAAAGAGCATCCACGTCGCCACACGGGTGATGCCTTCCTTGGAAAGGCCTTACCATATTGATACTATCCACATGCTGAAAGAATAAGGTGCAAATCCAAAATATATGAGGTAGAAATAATTTAGTTTATGTATTATTTGAATTTTTTTATTAATTCAGGGATAATTTGCATATGACATAAGTTGTCATGAGGTAGCATTTATTCAAGGCAATGAATATAGAAAAAAAAGGGGAAGAAATTAAATTCATTATTGATCGAAGATTATAAATCTTGATTAAAGATTTTAAAATTTTATCTATACAAATATACTTTTTTATTAATCAATAATTGTAATTATCTCTATAAATTTAAAATATTGGATCTACTGCTCTTTCCCTATTTTATAAGATCATCACTTATTCCAATGAGTATATCATTAGATTCAGTCATTTTGATATAAACTCTAATTGTTTAATTGATGGTTATGCTAACCTTTGTGGGTTGCTGGGCTCTCCTCACACTTTGGAAATGCTTGGAAGCCAATGCCCCCTTTTCCAGCACATATTGATTCATTATATATATATATACTTAATTTTTTTATAAAAATTGAAAGCAAATTTCATGACATGAAATGATGTATATAATATTCACTCATGGATCTAAGTCTGAAACCTATCAATACACTAACCAATATTACCCACATGGATTTATGTTTAAAATCTATTACTTGTATAATAATGCACAAACAAACTTGCAAAACACAATAAAGATTAAAAGAATTAATTAGATCGTTTACTCTCATAAGTATGTAAATAATTTAAAAGAAGATGTTATTTATATAACATGTGAAATTTTTAAGGGACTCGGTAAAACTATAGATCATACTTTTTTATTTTATTTTATCACATTTTTTAATTTTTTTCTGAAAGAAATTGGATATCCCTCTTTTAAATAAAAAGAAAGAATAAGAAATTTGATCAATCAAATCCAATGGGCAATTGAGATTGAAAGCACAAGCGAGATGTATGTTTTTTTTAGGGACTTTCACCACCATATAAATGTTGGAAAATTTTATTATAGTAAAATATTTTTTCTTTCTTTTTTGTATTATAATAAGCTCCTCATCAAAATATTAATCATAGCGAGATTGTATATCCCTGTTTCCTTGCAGATCTTTAGGAGAGATCTCTAGGAGAGGGTGAAAGAGGTCAAGCGTCCAACTCCAGGCCTACTTTGAGGTGGAGAAGGGAGGAGAATAAGAGAGGCAAGCAAAAGCTCTAGTCTATGAACCACTGAATCCCTCCTATTTATAGAGGTCCCATATCAAACCCTAATGGATCCTCCCATAGTGGGTATTGGATTTGCATCCAATTACCCAAGCCTTTTAGATTAGTGGATCTCTATCCAATAATCTCTCATGGGCTCTTATTGGATCTCGTCCATGGGATCCAATCATTCATGAGCTTATTAGATATCCAATATAATAGGAGCTCCGACGGATATCTCATATCTGAACCTCTACTCATCGCAATGCCTACCATATGTGTGTGACCCTCTAGGCCCAATATTGAGCTAGCCGTGAGTTATACTTGGTCAGAACTTTTTCTAACTCAGTGAATTATTATCTATATAATAATTCACTCGACTCATCGACTATGGATGTACTAGGCCACTACGCCGTAGTCACCAAACGATACAGGAGAATTCAATCCATTGGACCTATCTGTCCTCAATTACCGTGTACTTATAGTCTCTCATCCATCTAATATCCTAGAGACCGTATATCGGGCATGGTGTTGTCAAACTCATACGATTTTTTCTCGAGTCTCGCTCTAATCGGATTCTCCCGGAGAACTCTTTCTCTCTCAATTCGAATGACCCTGGCTATGGATTTGTCTGAGCAAGAACACATGAGATATTCCTCACATGACACTGAGAGTGGATGATCCTCTATCGACACTTAATAGCCTTTGTAAAGTCGATTGTTATTCTCAATGAACAGTTGTACTAGATCTGGGACATCCAAACCTATAAATCTGGTATCAAAGAGTGGAGCACTCATATAGGACATCCTTGGTGTCTCAAATCTAAGGACCAGATACACCACTAAGACTACGGAATCGCTGTCTAACAATAAGGCATCATCAACCATCTAGTATTCTGTAAGTGAATCAATCAGTGAACTCATTCTCCAATGAGCACTTGTACTATATTCTTAGTGTCCCCACACGAGCAACTATGAGACCAACTGAATCTATCATATGGACGGGTATACAGTATATCAGTATATCTGGTTATCTCGATATCCCTCTCGAGTAACTTATGACCGAGATTATTTATGATTTGTGTTTAAAGGTGAATCGGTCTCATTATCGTGATCTCATCACGATCTGATTTCCATTGCACAGATCCAATAACATCACAATATATATATTCATTTATATATGTAATAGTCAATATAAAGTTATAAATATCAAAATATAATAAGGAAAAAATTTGGTGTCAAGTCACACGTGCCATCACTTATGTGATTGACTTGAGCACCTATGACTAGCAAATAGTAGAATGATAAATCAATCACAAAGTGAGATACCAAATTTTTACGTGAAAAATCTAATATTAAAAAAATTATAGGACCGTAATCCACTTTAAAATTTCACTATCACTAATAATGATGATAGATTTATAATAAGTCTTCTTTAGAATAACTAGAGGATAATAATAACATAAGAACAGATATCTCGGTTCAACATTAACATATTATTATCACCATAGGTGAATTTCATGAAAAAATAATTTAGATCTCCCAAAATGGATATAGTAAGAAAGTATAGAGAATATTATAAAAATCCTTTAGGTCAAAATCGATAAAATTTAACCGTTCAATCTAGCAAAAGCTTAGAAACTCTTTTTTCTCACTCTTCTCTTTCTTTCTTTTCAGTGCCGCCACAGTTTCACCACACGCACTTATTCGCACACCCCTACCCCTCTCTTTGTCTCCGCTTCTTTTTTCAGTTTGGACAGATTTAGGCTCAATGCCCAAATCAATGGGTCCAAGCCCAACCATGGGCCGGACCCAATAATAAATAGGTCTTTAAATTATCCATACAATGGACGAGGCGTTGACTTGGGATCAACTGTTGAATAGTGAACGACAAGGAGAGCCACTACAATTAATGTGTTTTAGGAACGAAATATAGCAGCTTGTGGAGGGCTTGGTCTTTCTTCCGGTTTGGATTTGTGTTCTTTCTTTTTTGCCAAAAGGAATCATCGTGGATATACATGGGATGTTTGTAAGCTAGTTGTTTTTTCGTCTTGATGCATACACATGCCTTTGAATTATTTGGCAGAGACTTAGGTTGACTTGTATCTAATTTTTGTTAAATATCACAACTTGTAATTTATCGTACCTAAATTTCTTAGCCTCTTTTACCTCTACCTAATCTCCTCCTCCCTTCTTCTTGTTATATTTCTAAATTAGTATTTCATTAGCCATCTATTTTCACTACTTTGATTTCAACTAACACAAATAATCTGACCTTGAGTAGGATTCTTAAATCAATACAGATTACAATACCGAGAGTTACAATCCATTATACATTTATTTATCATGTATGTAATAGAAGTAACATAAGTTACAAAACAAGCAACCAATATCAGTCTGTTCTGCTAGTTCGATTCGAGCATAGAGAGAGAACCTACTTTCTTTATCTTCTTCATCTTCCAGCTTTTACATCAAATCCGACTTTGTTCTCTAAACTGTGGTACCCGACAGAATCCAAGGTAGAGCTCATAGATGATTCACCAAGCAATGCTTCACATTCCTCGGGTGCATGGTGTGTTGAAGAGACCTGTAGGAACCCTCCTAACATATGCAGTTTGTCAGCCACTTCTCTCATCGTAGGCCTTTCATCCCCCTTCATATTCAAACATTCCTTTGCAAGATCGGCAATTTCTTGGATGACATTCATGTTTTCTTTTCCCATGATTTGATCATCTAATATCTCTTCAAGTCGGCTATCTTTCATTGCTTCAACGAAGCTGAAGGCAAGAGCTTTTCCTTGACTACTCCCATCATAATAAATTGCTTTTTTCCTTGTGATGAGCTCCACCAAAACTACTCCAAAGCTATATACATCACTCTTTGTTATTAGTTGACGAACTAACAAGTACTCCGGGTCCAAATAACCAAGAGTTCCCTGGACCATCGTTATGAATTGGGTTTCGTCTATAGACATCATCCTCGATGCACCGAAATCCGATACCTTTGGCACATAGTTATGACCTAGAAGTATGTTGAGCGACTTTACATCTCCATGAACGATCGGTGGGGATGCCGATGAATGCAAGTAAGCGAGTGCTTCTGCAGATTCTCTGGCTATTCGTAGACGAATAGTTAAGGGAATTAGTTTCCCATCGTTATCATGGATGAACTCGAAGAGGGTTCCATTGGGGATGAACTCATAAACCAACATGGGAATTTCTACTTCCAAGCAACAACCCAAGAGCCTTACAATGTTCTTGTGATTGATCTGAGAAAGAATAATCATCTCCCGTACGAATTCTTCACTTTGATCCTCGGTGACTACCTTAGACCTCTTGATGGCCACTTCCCTGCCATCGTCTAGGTTTCCTTTGTAAACGGTGCCATGGCCTCCTCGTCCAAGTTCTCGACTCTTATCGAAATTAACTGTTGCTTTCTCTATATCCTCTTTGGTATATATTTTGACAGTATCGATTTGCTTTGATCTGATTTCTTCGTATAACCTCAAGCCTCCATTTTGATGGAAGAATTTATCTTTTTCTCTAAGGAGCTTCCTTCTTTGAAACGTTAAGATTATGCAGAAGATACAAGTAATGAACGATACAACCCCAACACAACTGCCTGCACAAAGGGATGAGTTTTATATCAATTATTTTGCAAACTCTTTCGGAGATCAAATTACGAGTTTCCAAAATAGAAGATTGTTACCGACGAGGCCTATTAATGAAGATTAAAAGGATAAGAAATTTCAAGCTTTTTTTAAGTAGGATGACTTAATCGAAATAAAAACTCGAATCCGAATAGATTATTTTTTTCTTCTGATTGAAGTTTTAAGAGAAGGTTTAAAGCTAATACGGAAGGAAGGATGAGAGAACTTGTACCTATAACAATCTTCGTTGATGTCGGAATTCCGTGATCTCGGACACATGGTTCCGATTTAGGGTCCTTGCTGCTCTGACCTTTTGGGCATGAGCAGCTGTAGTTGCCTGCTGTGTTGCTGCACGTTCCATTACATGGATACTGCGTTGGTAAGCTGCACTCGTCGATATCTAAGGATTGTCAAAGAATCACGAGGGAAAATTTTAAGACCACATACAACAATCGAAAACAGGAGAGTTGGGGGAGAGATGCATGCTGACCTTTGCAGCCATCCTGGAGGTAAGGATTGCCTTGGAAACCTGTGGAGCAATTGCAGATATAGCCGTGTAAACTGGTGGAGTCGAAACATTTACTGTTGATGCTGCGGCAAGCATATGAAGAAAGGTTTCTCTTAGCTTCCTTGCAGGTCTGGTTGCCGGCAACCCAGTCCAGCACGAGTGGGACGCCGTCCTTGTACTTGTCTCTAAAGGTGTGGTTGCGAAGGTCAGACTTGTTGAAGTAGAACCAGTCCCTGTCGGCAATGAAGGCATAGGAGCAGGGGCTGTAGTCCGTGTAGGAAGAAATATTGTCGAAATAGGTTAACCCGGCCGTAAAATAGTCCAGCTTCTCCGGGACGGTGGTCTCGCAGCAGCCGGTGCCAGAGCACGATCCGCTTGCGATTTTTGCCCCTCCGAAGCAGAAGGAGGCGCACCCGGTTCCTAATGTATCGTTGTCCCCGCCTAAGAGGTAGCCAAGGACGTTGCAGCCCAGGGTCGTGAACTTGTTGCTCGTGTTGGATACCCTAAATGGAAGGCCACTGAGGTTGAATGAAGATATTTGATCAGCCACCACGCCGCCGGTACTGTTGAAACAAATCCAGGCGATGTCATTCAGCATGCTTGCTTGGCCCTGGGGCAAGGATATGTTATTAACTGTAATGTTCCTCTCGCTGCCGCCCAAGAAAGCTCTGGGAATCGCGTTAACGACTTCGCAAGTGACCTCGAAGCCGTCCCTGAAACACCCATGGCCGATGCCGAAGGGGTACGGGATGCTAGTACCGCCGCATGTCGCTTTGCAACGTGGTAACAACACGTTCGGCGACGGTGGTGCCGATGCTACTGGAGTCGTTGCTTGCAGCAGCGTCAACAACAACAACAACAGCAGAAACGCGAACAGTGGCTGCGTGGATCCCATTGCTTACGCTTGCTTGATATTAATGGTACCCTTCAGGCTTCCATCAGATTTATAAGCCAACAGATGGGGGAAGCGAGCTTAATTCCTTCCAAAATCGAGTGGCATAGAATAATCGCTTGATCGAATACTCGTTCTGTAGCCCAAGTGAAGAATCGTCAAGGCGAAGCCAACACACGGCAAATACAAGAACTTTTTACATAAATTCGACAAGACATGAAGCTCCAATTAATTGGTGCCAAAAGACAAAACGGAGACTTGCCTAGAGAGTCCGTCAACGGTTGATTAAGTCAACGACAAGGATAGAAGCCGGATGGGTATGGAAGAAAATTACCAGCGTCGATTGCAAAACGCAGTGTGTCAGAAGAATCACTTGGCAGACGAGACAAAGATTTTTGTGACTTGTGATAGGTTGATTATAATGTTTCTGTGAACCAAGTTTCCCTCCTAAAACGACACTCGAAAGCCATCTCATAAAACTATTTAGGAGACTCGGATCTGAATATTCTTTTGCCTTTATAATTTCTAGACCTATAATCTATTAGAAATGTACAGTAATAACATTTTATGCGTTGTATATTTTTGTCTTTAATATTTTGAATGAGGATTAACAGAAAAGAAAAAGCTGCGGTATTACTAAAACATATTTAGTCTTTGAATTCAACCAATTAAACTCTCAATACACAGTATTATTATTATTATTATTAGCGAAAAGACAAAGAAATATAAAATTATGGTTTTGAAGCATTTTTGTAACATTACTTTCCGGCTATCATTTTTTTCACGAGTCAACCTAAAATTGATTGCTGACTTTTCCTGCATACTGCTCACTGACTGATATGGACGAGAGGTTCCAATATTTAGCTACTCAAAGATGGCGACATGTTACTTGCACTGTGTTTTAATAATTAAGGCCAATAAAGTTTTTGATGATTATTAATTATACGAAATCTTATATATTATATTAATAATTTTTTAAAGAAATTTTTATTGCATTAAATGGTGTATAAGATGCTCACATGAATTGGAATCGAGATCCATCGATTGTGAAACAGTACAATAACCATTAAAATGTCTCGATAGATATATTGTATTAAGCAGTTAGTCAAATGCTTGGTTATATTTAAATTCGATCATTCGATGAAAATTACTTCAAAAGATAAATAAAAATAGAAGAAGAGGAAGTGAATATAGGCCTCGAAAGATTAAAGAGAAAGATATTGAATTTATATAGTTCTTATCATCATCATCATTATCATTACCATCATCTTACATTCTATATTGTTAATTTTAAAATGATTAAAAGTCAAGCAAGTCACCTTCTCAAAGTTTATAATAAAAAAAAAAAAAGAGCTAGAAGTAATCAAGGAATTTGATGAGGTCAAATTTGATTATTCTATTGAACAAGGAATCCATAAATATAAAAAATAAAATATTGAGTGATAACTAAAAAAAAGTATATCCTAGAATAGAAGAAGTTAATGTGTTATCTAGAGATCTTTTATATACTTTATTATTATGAAAAGTAATCATCAAATTTGATGAGACATTGATGATGACCTATCGAAAGATCTTTTATATATCTTATTAGTACGAAAAGTAGTCATCAAATTTGTTGGAATATTGATGATGACCTATCAAAAGATCTCCTATATGTCTCGTTACCATGAGAAGTAGTCATCAAATTTATTGGAACATTGATGATGATGTATCGAAGGATCTCTTATATATCAATCAAATTTGTTGAGACACAAAAAATGATATACTTTCAATGTGAGAGTTCATAAGAATATAGTGCATGAGTAGTGTAGCTAACTATTTTTCAAAGCAAAAAAAAATTATTATGATGATAATATATTTTTAAAAAATAAAATAAAATTTTATTATATTAAATGACTCACATGATGCTACTTAAAACTGAGACTTATTATTGTACAATAATAAGTTAACGAATCAGATATTTTGATAGAGACTACACTACTCCACTCTATATTGGAGCCATCCATGTCCTCATTATTTAGCTTCGTGACACATGAATAATTTTTTATTTTTGGAATTTATTACGAATTCTCAGCTGCTACAAAGCATAGTGTTAGAATCCATAATATTCTTAATTATCCAGAAGCAAACAGAGAATAAATAAGTTTCAGGAGAAGCACCAACTTAAACATTTTTTTTGATTCTGCTAATATTGTCTTTTCAACAAAGGAAGTGATGCCATTTTACTTGAAAGTTCATCGTCTTCCGACTTCTATATCAAATCCTATTTTATTCTGTAAACTATGGTAACCTGTACTATATAAGGTGGGAAACGTTGATGATTCACCAAGCAATCTTTGGCACTCTTCAGGAATATGTTGCGTCGAAGATCGTCGTTGGAGCCCTCTTAGTGTATATGGAGCTTCTCGGCCAATTCTCTCATTGTGGGCTTTTCTCTCCCTCAACACTCAAACACTCCTTTGCAAGCTTGGCAATTTCTTGAAGGATATCCAAGCTCTCCTTCCCTGTGATTTGATCATCCAACATCTCTTTTGAGCTTGTTATCTTTCATTGCTTCAATAAAACTTGATGCAAGGCATTTTCTTTAACTACTTCGATCATAATAAATTAAATTATCTTCTGACTATTTCGAAATGGTAGACATCACACTTTATTGTTAATCATCATTATGAACTGAGCTTCATCAATAGATAATAGTCTCGATGCACCAAAATAGAAATTATGATCTACATTGAAGGATGGGAGGAGAAGTCACCGAGTGCAAGTAGGCAAGTGCTTCTGTAGATTCTTCAGCTATCCTTAGACAAGTAGCCAAAGAAATTAATTTCTGTCATCCGCATGGATAAAGTTAAAAGAATATTTTATAAGGGATAAAATCATAATTTAATATGGAAATCTTCACCTTCAAGTCTTATCAACTTCTTATGATTGATCCGACAAAGAATGATCATCTCAGTTATAACCTATGTTTACTTGTCTTTGACGTTTTGGTGTTCAGTTTAATTTCCCAAGCAAAATAGTAGAGGTAATATATACATATAGTAATACCATCACCTCGAATATTGTATAGTAAGTAGATTTGTTGGAGAGTAATTGTTGGAGTTGCTTTGTCACACTTAGATTTTGGCATGGAAATTGACGAGGGAAGGTGTAACTCGTCGATCATACACGCACGTCGGTGCTTCCCACACCGGTAAGGCCGCCCAAAAGAGCATCCACGTCGCCACACGGGTGATGCCTTCCTTGGAAAGGCTTTACCATATTGATACTATCCACATGCTGAAAGAATAAGGTGTAAATCCAAAATATATGATGTAGAAATAATTTAGTTTATGTATTATTTGATTTTTTTTTATTAATTTAGGGATAATTTGCATATGACATAAGTTGTCATGAGGTAGCATTTATTCAAGGCAATGAATATAGAAAAAAAAGGGGAAGAAATTAAATTCATTATTGATAGAAGATTATAAATCTTGATTAAAGATTTTAAAATTTTATCTATACAAATATAATTTTTTTATTAATCAATAATTGTAATTATCTCTATAAATTTAAAATATTGAAAGATTTTTCTAAAAAAAAGGTCAAGAATATTATTTTTTAAAGAAAAGAAAATCATTATATATTTAATTTAATATAATTATAATTATTTTTATTTCTATATATATATATTTATTTATTCTGAGCCCTTAAAAAGGTCTGGAACATTATAATAGATAACCAAAAATTGATCAATAAATTGTGTTCTTCGCATGTGTCAATGTGGGAATCGTATTTGTTTTTCTTATGGAATGATTTCATCTGTCACGTGAGAAACTTATGAAAATATGGGATCTTCATCTTCATAGTATTTTTCATTAGTTAAAACCTTCTCATCCTTTTAGTCCTTCATAGTAAAAAAAATATATATTTACTACAATTGAGCTACCGGTAGTATGAATTACTATCATAATATTTTCTATTACTATATAAACTTAAAGAAAAAAGAACAAATATTACAAGAGATCCTGCCTCCCATGCTGTCTTCGACAATAGATTTGAGCCTCCTAGCGATTCAGGACCCTAATTGTCGGGCGAGATCCGGATCTAAGAGACCCTGCCACCGTTGAGGAATGAAAGCTTCTTCTATGATTCCTAAAGAATTTCGTCAAAACCTGGGGCACTGTTGTGATGCCTCCTACTAGGGTTTTGCCCTCACCCTAAGATGATTGGGGTTGAAGACGGTATGTGAAATCTATGGCTTTGCGCTTGCATTCGGTAAAACTTTATATCACATTTTTTTAAATTTTTTTTGAAAGAAATTGATCATCTCTCTTTTAAATAAAAAGAAAGAATAAAAATTCGATACAATGAAATCAAATGGGCAATTGAGATTGAAATCAGAAGCGAGACGTATGATTTGTTGAGGGACCTTCGCCGCCCATATAAATAGGTCTTTAAATTATGCATACCAATGGACGAGGCGTTGACTTGGGATCAACTCTTGAATAGTGAACGACAAGGATAGCAACCACAATTAATGTGTATTTGGAACGAACGAAATATAGCAGCTCGTGGAGGGCTTTGGTCTTTCTTCCGGTTTGGATTTGTGTTCTTTCTTTTTGTCAAAAGGAATCATTTTGGATATGCATGGGATGTATGGAAGCTTCTTGTTGTTTTTTCGTCTTGATGCATACACATGCCTTTGAATTATTTGGCAGAGAGACTTAGATTGACTTGTATCTATTTTTTTTGTTAAATATCACAACTTGTAATTTATCGTACCCTAAATCTCTTACCCTTTTTGACCTCTACGTAATCTCCTCCTCCCTTCTTCTTGTTATTTCTAAATTAGTATTTCATTAGCCATCTATTTTCACTACTTTGATTTCAACTACTACAAATAATCTGATCTAAAATAGGATTCTTAAATCAATGTCTAATCTAATCAGAAAGCTTAAGGTAATATTCCATTACTTCCTTCAAACTCGATTTTTACATAGAAAAAGAAATATAAATTACAATACTGAGAGTTACAATCCATTATACATTTATTTATCATGCCTGTAATAGAAGTAACATAAGTTACAAAACAAGTAACCAAGAACAGTCTATTATGATAGTTCGATTTGAACATAGAGAGAGAACCTTGTTTCTTTATCTTCTTCATCTTCCAGCTTTTACATCAAATCCCAATTTGTTCTCTAAACTATGGTACCCGACAGAATCCAAGGTAGAGCTCATGGATGATTCACCAAGCAATGCTTCACATTCCTCGGGTGCATGGTGTGTTGAAGAGACCTGTAGGAACCCTCCTAACATATGCAGTTTTTCAGCCACTTGTCTCATCGTTGGCCTTTCATCCCCATTCATGTTCAAACATTCCTTTGCAAGCTCGGCAATTTCTTGGATGACATTCATGTTTTCTTTTCCCATGATTTGATCATCTAATATCTCTTCAAGTCGGCTATCTTTCATTGCTTCAATGAAGCTTGAGGCAAGACCTTTTCCTTGACTACTCCCATCATAATAAATTGCTTTTTTCCTTGTGATGAGCTCCACCAAAACTACTCCAAAGCTATATACATCACTCTTTGTTGTTAGTTGACGAACTAACAAGTACTCTGGGTCCAAATAACCAAGAGTTCCCTGGACCATCGTTATGAATTGGGTTTCGTCTATAGACATCATTCTCGATGCACCGAAATCTGATACCTTTGGCACGTAGTCATGATCTAGAAGTATGTTGAGCGACTTTACATCTCCATGAACTATCGGTGGGGAAGCCGATGAATGCAAGTAAGCAAGTGCTTCTGCAGATTCTCTGGCAATTCGTAGACGAGTGGTCAAGAGACTTAGTTTCCCGTCGTTGTCATGGATGAACTCGAAGAGGGTTCCATTGGGGATGAACTCATAAACCAACATGGGAATTTCTACTTCCAAGCAACAACCCAAGAGCCTTACAATGTTCTTGTGATTGATCTGAGAAAGAATAATCATCTCCCGTACGAATTCTTCACTTTGGTCCTCGGTGACTACCTTAGACCTCTTGATGGCCACTTCCCTGCCATCGTCTAGGTTTCCTTTGTAAACGGTGCCATGGCCTCCTCGCCCAAGTTCTCGACTCTTATCGAAATTAACTGTTGCTTTCTCTATATCCTCTTTGGTATATATTTTGACAGTATCGATTTGCTTTGATCTAATTTCTTCATATAATCTCAAGCCTCCATTTTGATGGAAGAATTTATCTTTTTCTCTAAGAAGCTTCCTTCTTTGAAACGCTAAGATTATGCAGAAGATACAAGTAATGAACAAGACAAGCCCAACACAACTGCCTGCACAAAGGGATGAGTTTTCAAAATAGAAGATTGTTACCGACGAGGCCTATTAACGAAAATTAAAAGGATCAGAAATTTCAAGCTTTTTTTAAGAAGGATGACTTAATCGAAATAAAAACTCAGATTATTTTTTTCTTCTGATTGAAGTTTTAAGAGAAGGTTTAAAGCTAATACGGAAGGAAGGATGAGAGAACTTGTACCTATAACAATCTTCGTTGATGTCGGAATTCCGTGATCTCGGACACATGGTTCCGATTTAGGGTCCTTGCTGCTTTGACCTTTTGGGCATGAGCAGCTGTAGTTGCCTGGTGTGTTGCTGCACTTTCCATGACATGGATACTGCGTTGGTAAGCTGCACTCGTCGATATCTAAGGATTGTCAAACAATCCCGAGGGAAAATTGTAAGACCGTATACAGCAATCGAAAACAGGAGAGTTGGGGGAGAGATGCATGCTGACCTTTGCAGCCATCCTGGAGGTAAGGATTGCCTTGGAAACCTGTGGAGCAATTGCAGATATAGCCTTGTAAACTTGTGGAGTCGATACAGTCACTGTTGATGCTGCGGCATGCATATGAAGAAGGGTTTCTCTTAGCCTCCTCGCAGGTCTGTTTGCCGGCTACCCAGTCCAGCACGAGTGGGACGCCGTCCTTGTGCTTGTCTTCAAAGGTGTGGTTGCGGAGGTCAGACTCGTCGAAGAAGAACCAGTCCTGCTCGGCAATGAAGGCATAGGTGCAGGGGCTGTACTCCTCGTAGGTAGTTAGATTGACGAAATAGACCAACCCGGTGGTGAAATTGTCCAGCTTCTCCGGGATGGTGGTCTGGCAGCAGCCGGTGCCAGAGCACGATCCGCTTGCGATGCTTGCCCCTTCGAGGCAGAAGGAGGCGCACCCGGTTCCTAATGTATAGTTGTCCCCGCCTACGAGGAGACCAACGACGTTGCAGCCCATGGTCGTGAACCTGTTCTTGTTGCTGGATACCCAAAATGGTTTGTCGCCAAGGTCTAGAGAAGGTCTTTGACCAGCCACCCAGCCGTCGGTATTGTTGAAACAATCCCAGCTAATGTAATTCCGGATGCGTGCTTGGCCCTGGGGCAAGAATATCTCCTCCACTGTAATGTTCCCCTCGCGGCCGCCCAAGAAAGCTCTGGGAGTCGGAGAGCCGTTAACGACTTCGCAAGTGACCTCGAAGCCTTCCCTGAAACACCCATCGCCGATGCCGAAGGGGTACGGGATGCTAACACCGCCGCATGTATCATTGCAACCTGGTGACACCACGTTCGGCGACGGTGGTGCCGATGCTGCTGCTGCAGTCGTTGTTGCTTGGAGCAGCGTCAACAACAACAGCTTAAACGCGAACGGTGGCAGCGTGGATCCCATCGCTTATGCTTGCTTGAAATTAATGGTACCCTTCAGGCTTCCATCAGATTTATAAGCCCACAGATGGAGAAGCGAGCATAATTCCTCGTTCAGCTGTTGTTGCTTAGAATAATTGCTTGATCGAATACTCGTTCTGCAGCCCAAGTGAAGCCTTGTCAAGGCGAAGCCATCACACGGCAAATACAAGAAGACCCTGTCGCTTGGAAAACTCGACAGTGACTGGTACAGATCCCGTCCAAGTCTTCTTTAAGATTACAGAAAGTTGGAGCTGTGATCGATACGGAAGTCCTCCTCGCAGTTTGATTCTGGAATCCACACCCAAACGTAGACTAGCTCTCTCTCTCTCTCTCTCTCTCTCTCTCTATCAATAGTTTTATCCCTGCTTAATGCTCGCTGATTAGCATGGTCGAGAGGTGGAATATTTGGCTACTCAAAGATGGCGACATGCTATTTGTACTGTGTTTTAATAATTAAGGCCAATAAAGTTGATGAGTATTATTAATTATGTGAAATCCTATGTATTATATTATGAATTTGTTTAAAAACATTATTACATTAAACAGAGTATAAGATGCTCACATGAATTCGAATCGAGATCCATCAATTGTGAAACCATACAGTAACCATTAGAATGTCTGCTTATAGTTTGGTTCAGTCGTCCAATGGAAATTACTCCGAAAGACAAACAAAGAAGAAGAATGCGAAGTGAACATATGCCTCAAATGATTCAAGAGAAAGACGTTGAATTTATATAGTTCCGGTCATCATCATCTTACCTTCTTAGTTGCCAATTTTGAAATGATCAAAACTCAAACAAGTCTCCATCTCAAAATCTGTAGTCAGAGAAAAAGCGAGAGAGAAGTAACCATGAATTTGATGAGGTCAAATTTGTTGAATAAGGAATTCAAAAAAATTGAGTGATAGCTAAAAGAAATAAATGTGAGCGTAGAACAAGTAAATGTATTATTTGAAGGAATTCTTATATATCTCGTTATCACGAGAAGTAGTCGTCAAATTTGTCACGACGATGACCTATTTTAGATATGAGAGTTCACGAGAATATATAATAGCGTATGAGTGTAGCCAACTACTTTTAAATGCTAAAGAAATATTATTACGATGATAATATATTTTTAAAAATAAAATATATTTTTATTATATTAAATGACATTTCACATGTGAATTTGAATCTTAGACTCATTATTGGATGTTCACATTGTGAATTTGAACATGAAATTCATTTATCGTTCACTTGAACCTGAAACTTATTATTATATAATAATACGTTAACTAATCAGATATTTTTAGAGACGATAGCAATATGTTTCATACTTGAGCTATTCATGTCCTCGTTATTCACATCAATAATTTTTTATTTTGGAATTTATTACGAATGCTCTCAGCTGCTACATAGCATACTGTTAGAATCCATAATATTCTTAATTATCCAGAAGCAAACAGAGAATAAATAAGTTTCAGGAGAAGCACCAACTTAAACATTTTTTTTGATTCTGCTAATATTGTCTTTTCAACAAAGGAAGTGATGCCATTTTACTTGAAAGTTCATCGTCTTCCGACTTCTATATCAAATCCTATTTTATTCTGTAAACTATGGTAACCTGTACTGTATAAGGTGGGAAACGTTGATGATTCACCAAGCAATCTTCGGCACTCTTCAGGAATATGTTGCGTCGAAGATCGTCGTTGGAGCCCTCTTAGTGTATATGGAGCTTCTCGGCCAATTCTCTCATTGTGGGCTTTTCTCTCCCTCAATACTCAAACACTCCTTTGCAAGCTTGGCAATTTCTTGAAGGATATCCAAGCTCTCCTCCCCTGTGATTTGATCATCCAACATCTCTTTTGAGCTTGTTATTTTTCATTGCTTCAATAAAGCTGGATACAAGGCATTTTCTTTAACTACTTCGATCATAATAAATTAAATTATCTTCTGACTATTTCGAAATGGTAGACATCACACTTTATTGTTAATCATCATTATGAACTGAGCTTCATCAATAGATAATAGTCTCGATGCACCAAAATAGAAATTATGATCTACGTTGAAGGATGGGAGGAGAAGTCACCGAGTGCAAGTAGGCAAGTGCTTCTGTAGATTCTTCAGCTATCCTTAGACAAGTAGCCAAAGAAATTAATTTCTGTCATCCGCATGGATAAAGTTAAAAGAATATTTTATAAGGGATAAAATCATAATTTAATATGGAAATCTTCACCTTCAAGTCTTATCAACTTCTTATGATTGATCCGACAAAGAATGATCATCTCAGTTATAACCTATGTTTTCTTGTCTTTGACGTTTTGGTGTTCAGTTTAATTTCCCAAGCAAAATAGTAGAGGTAATATATACATATAGTAATACCATCACCTCGAATATTGTATAGTAAGTAGATTTGTTGGAGAGTAATTGTTGGAGTTGCTTTGTCACACTTAGATTTTGGCATGGAAATTGACGAGGGAAGGTGTAACTCGTCGATCATACACGCACGTCGGTGCTTCCCACACCGGTAAGGCCGCCCAAAAGAGCATCCACGTCGCCACACGGGTGATGCCTTCCTTGGAAAGGCTTTACCATATTGATACTATCCACATGCTGAAAGAATAAGGTGTAAATCCAAAATATATGATGTAGAAATAATTTAGTTTATGTATTATTTGATTTTTTTTTATTAATTTAGGGATAATTTGCATATGACATAAGTTGTCATGAGGTAGCATTTATTCAAGGCAATGAATATAGAAAAAAAAGGGGAAGAAATTAAATTCATTATTGATAGAAGATTATAAATCTTGATTAAAGATTTTAAAATTTTATCTATACAAATATAATTTTTTTATTAATCAATAATTGTAATTATCTCTATAAATTTAAAATATTGAAAGATTTTTCTAAAAAAAAGGTCAAGAATATTATTTTTTAAAGAAAAGAAAATCATTATATATTTAATTTAATATAATTATAATTATTTTTATTTCTATATATATATATTTATTTATTCTGAGCCCTTAAAAAGGTCTGGAACATTATAATAGATAACCAAAAATTGATCAATAAATTGTGTTCTTCGCATGTGTCAATGTGGGAATCGTATTTGTTTTTCTTATGGAATGATTTCATCTGTCACGTGAGAAACTTATGAAAATATGGGATCTTCATCTTCATAGTATTTTTCATTAGTTAAAACCTTCTCATCCTTTTAGTCCTTCATAGTAAAAAAAATATATATTTACTACAATTGAGCTACCGGTAGTATGAATTACTATCATAATATTTTCTATTACTATATAAACTTAAAGAAAAAAGAACAAATATTACAAGAGATCCTGCCTCCCATGCTGTCTTCGACAATAGATTTGAGCCTCCTAGCGATTCAGGACCCTAATTGTCGGGCGAGATCCGGATCTAAGAGACCCTGCCACCGTTGAGGAATGAAAGCTTCTTCTATGATTCCTAAAGAATTTCGTCAAAACCTGGGGCACTGTTGTGATGCCTCCTACTAGGGTTTTGCCCTCACCCTAAGATGATTGGGGTTGAAGACGGTATGTGAAATCTATGGCTTTGCGCTTGCATTCGGTAAAACTTTATATCACATTTTTTTAAATTTTTTTTGAAAGAAATTGATCATCTCTCTTTTAAATAAAAAGAAAGAATAAAAATTCGATACAATGAAATCAAATGGGCAATTGAGATTGAAATCAGAAGCGAGACGTATGATTTGTTGAGGGACCTTCGCCGCCCATATAAATAGGTCTTTAAATTATGCATACCAATGGACGAGGCGTTGACTTGGGATCAACTCTTGAATAGTGAACGACAAGGATAGCAACCACAATTAATGTGTATTTGGAACGAACGAAATATAGCAGCTCGTGGAGGGCTTTGGTCTTTCTTCCGGTTTGGATTTGTGTTCTTTCTTTTTGTCAAAAGGAATCATTTTGGATATGCATGGGATGTATGGAAGCTTCTTGTTGTTTTTTCGTCTTGATGCATACACATGCCTTTGAATTATTTGGCAGAGAGACTTAGATTGACTTGTATCTATTTTTTTTGTTAAATATCACAACTTGTAATTTATCGTACCCTAAATCTCTTACCCTTTTTGACCTCTACGTAATCTCCTCCTCCCTTCTTCTTGTTATTTCTAAATTAGTATTTCATTAGCCATCTATTTTCACTACTTTGATTTCAACTACTACAAATAATCTGATCTAAAATAGGATTCTTAAATCAATGTCTAATCTAATCAGAAAGCTTAAGGTAATATTCCATTACTTCCTTCAAACTCGATTTTTACATAGAAAAAGAAATATAAATTACAATACTGAGAGTTACAATCCATTATACATTTATTTATCATGCCTGTAATAGAAGTAACATAAGTTACAAAACAAGTAACCAAGAACAGTCTATTATGATAGTTCGATTTGAACATAGAGAGAGAACCTTGTTTCTTTATCTTCTTCATCTTCCAGCTTTTACATCAAATCCCAATTTGTTCTCTAAACTATGGTACCCGACAGAATCCAAGGTAGAGCTCATGGATGATTCACCAAGCAATGCTTCACATTCCTCGGGTGCATGGTGTGTTGAAGAGACCTGTAGGAACCCTCCTAACATATGCAGTTTTTCAGCCACTTGTCTCATCGTTGGCCTTTCATCCCCATTCATGTTCAAACATTCCTTTGCAAGCTCGGCAATTTCTTGGATGACATTCATGTTTTCTTTTCCCATGATTTGATCATCTAATATCTCTTCAAGTCGGCTATCTTTCATTGCTTCAATGAAGCTTGAGGCAAGACCTTTTCCTTGACTACTCCCATCATAATAAATTGCTTTTTTCCTTGTGATGAGCTCCACCAAAACTACTCCAAAGCTATATACATCACTCTTTGTTGTTAGTTGACGAACTAACAAGTACTCTGGGTCCAAATAACCAAGAGTTCCCTGGACCATCGTTATGAATTGGGTTTCGTCTATAGACATCATTCTCGATGCACCGAAATCTGATACCTTTGGCACGTAGTCATGATCTAGAAGTATGTTGAGCGACTTTACATCTCCATGAACTATCGGTGGGGAAGCCGATGAATGCAAGTAAGCAAGTGCTTCTGCAGATTCTCTGGCAATTCGTAGACGAGTGGTCAAGAGACTTAGTTTCCCGTCGTTGTCATGGATGAACTCGAAGAGGGTTCCATTGGGGATGAACTCATAAACCAACATGGGAATTTCTACTTCCAAGCAACAACCCAAGAGCCTTACAATGTTCTTGTGATTGATCTGAGAAAGAATAATCATCTCCCGTACGAATTCTTCACTTTGGTCCTCGGTGACTACCTTAGACCTCTTGATGGCCACTTCCCTGCCATCGTCTAGGTTTCCTTTGTAAACGGTGCCATGGCCTCCTCGCCCAAGTTCTCGACTCTTATCGAAATTAACTGTTGCTTTCTCTATATCCTCTTTGGTATATATTTTGACAGTATCGATTTGCTTTGATCTAATTTCTTCATATAATCTCAAGCCTCCATTTTGATGGAAGAATTTATCTTTTTCTCTAAGAAGCTTCCTTCTTTGAAACGCTAAGATTATGCAGAATATACAAGTAATGAACAAGACAATCCCAACACAACTGCCTGCACAAAGGGATGAGTTTTCAAAATAGAAGATTGTTACCGACGAGGCCTATTAACGAAAATTAAAAGGTTAAGAAATTTCAAGCTTTTTTTAAGAAGGATGACTTCATCGAAATAAAAACTCAGATTATTTTTTTCTTCTGATTGAAGTTTTAAGAGAAGGTTTAAAGCTAATACGGAAGGAAGGATGAGAACTTGTACCTATAACAATCTTCGTTGATGTCGGAATTCCTTGATCTCGGACACATGGTTCCGATTTAGGGTCCTTGCTGCTCTGACCTTTTGGGCAAGAGCAGCTGTAGTTGCCTGCTGTGTTGCTGCACGTTCCATGACATGGATACTGCGTTGGTAAGCTGCACTCGTCGATATCTAAGGATTGTCAAACAATCACGAGGGAAAATTGTAAGACCACATACAACAATCGAAAACAGGAGAGTTGGGGGAGAGATGCATGCTGACCTTTGCATCCATCTTGGAGGTACGGATTGCCTTGGAAACCTGTGGAGCAATTGCAGATATAGCCTTGTAAACTTTTGGAGTTGAAACATTCACTGTTGCTGCTGCGGCATGCATATGAAGAAAGGTTTCTCTTAGCCTCCTCGCAGGTCTGGTTGCCGGCTACCCAGTCCAGCAGGAGTGGGACGCCGTCCTTGTACTTGTCTCGAAAGGTGTGGTTGCGAAGGTCAGACTTGTTGAAGTAGAACCAGTCCGTGTCGGCAATGAAGGCATAGGAGCAGGGGCTGTAGTCCGTGTAGGAAGAAATATTGTCGAAAGTGGCAAACGTGACCGTAAAATTGTCCAGCTTCTCCGGGATGGTGGTCTCGCAGCAGCCGGCGCCATGGCACGATCCGCTTGCGATGCTTGCCTCTTCGTAGCAGCCGGAGACGCACCCGGCTCCCAATGTATAGTTGTCCCCGCCTATGAGGATGCCAATGACGTTGCAGCCCATGGTCCTTAACTCGTTCCTCGTGCCGGATACGCTAAACGGAAGGCCACTGAGGTTGAATGAAGATATTTGATCAGCCACCACGCCGCCGGTACTGTTGAAACAAATCCAGGCGATGTCATTCAGCATGCTTGCTTGGCCCTGGGGCAAGGATATGTTATTAACTGTAATGTTCCTCTCGCTGCCGCCCAAGAAAGCTCTGGGAATCGCGTTAACGACTTCGCAAGTGACCTCGAAGCCGTCCCTGAAACACCCATGGCCGATGCCGAAGGGGTACGGGATGCTAGTACCGCCGCATGTCGCTTTGCAACGTGGTAACAACACGTTCGGCGACGGTGGTGCCGATGCTACTGGAGTCGTTGCTTGCAGCAGCGTCAACAACAACAACAACAGCAGAAACGCGAACAGTGGCTGCGTGGATCCCATTGCTTACGCTTGCTTGATATTAATGGTACCCTTCAGGCTTCCATCAGATTTATAAGCCAACAGATGGGGGAAGCGAGCTTAATTCCTTCCAAAATCGAGTGGCATAGAATAATCGCTTGATCGAATACTCGTTCTGTAGCCCAAGTGAAGAATCGTCAAGGCGAAGCCAGCACACGGCAAATACAAGAACTTTTTACGTAAATTCGATAAGACATGAAACTCCAATTAATTGGTGCCAAAAGACAAAACGAAGACTTGCCAAGAGAGTCCGTCAACGGTTGATTAAGTCAACGACAAGGATAGAAGCCGGATGGGTACGGAAGAAAATTACCAGCGTCGATTGCAAAACGCAGTGTGTCAGAAGAATCACTTGGCAGACGAGACAAAGATTTTTGTGACTTGTGATAGGTTGATCATAATGTTTCCGTGAACCAAGTTTCCCTCCTAAAGCGACACTTGAAAGCCATCTCATAAAACTATTTAGGAGACTCGGATCTGAATATTTTTTTGCCTTTATAATTTCTAGACCTATAATCTTTTAGAAATGTACACTAATAACATTTTACGCCACTATTTATTTATGTCTTTAATATTTTGCATGAGGATTAACAGAAAAGAAAAAGCTACGATATTACTAAAACATATTTAGTCGTTGAATTCAACCAAGTAAACTCTTAATACACAGTATTATTATTATTATTATTAGCGAAAAGACAAAGAAATATAAAATTATGGTTTTGGAGCATTTTTGTAACATTACTTTCCGGCTATCATATTTTTCACGAGTCAACCTAAAATTGATTGGTGACTATTCTACATGAAAAGTCACATCATCAACATGACAGATAGTTTACATAGGTCACATCGTCGACATGAAAGATAGTTCTATCCCTGCATACTGCTCACTGATTGATATGGACGAGAGATGGAATATTTAGCTCCTCAAAGATGGTGACATGTTACTTGTACTGTGTTTTAATTATTAAGGCCAATAAAGTTTTTGATGATTATTAATTATACGAAATCTTATATATTATATTAATAATGTTTTTAAAGAATTTTTTATTACATTAAATGGTGTATAAGATGCTCACATGAATTCGAATCGAGATCCATCGATTGTGAAATGGATCTCGATAGATATATTGTATTAAGCAGTTAGTCAAATGCTTGGTTGTATTTAAATTCGATCGTCCCATGAAAATTACTCTGAAAGATAAACAAAGAAGAAGAAAGGAAAGCGAATATAAACATCGAAAGATTAAAGAGAAAGACATTGAATTTATATAGTTTTTAACGTTGTCATAATCGTCTAGTTTGTCACCTTTTTATTGACATCCTCAAACACTTTCTTTTCAGGTATAACAAGTTAGCTTCTTTTTTTTTTTGTTGAACTATAATAATTATTACTTCTGCAATTTTGATCTACTGCTCTTTCCCTATTTTATAAGATCATCACTTATTCCAACGAGTATATCATTAGATTCAGTCATTTTGATATAAACTCTAATTGTTTAATTGATGATTATACTAACCGTTGTGGGTTGGTGGGCTCTCCTCACACTTGGAAATGCTTGGAAGCCAATGCCCCCCTTTTCCAGCACATATTGATTCATTATATATATATATATATATATATACTCAAATTTTTTATAAAAATTGAAAGCAAATTTAATGACATAAAATGATGTATATAATATTCACTCATGGATCTAAGTCTGAAACCTATCAATACACTAACCAATATTACCCACATGGATTTAAGTTTAAAATCTATTACTTGTATAATAATGCACAAACAAACTTGCAAAACTCAATAAAGATTAAAAGAATTAATTAGATCGCTTACTCTAATTTAAAAGAAGATGTTATTTATATAACATGTGAAATTTTTAAGGGACTGGTAAAACTATAGATCATACTTTTTTATTTTATTCTATCACATTTTTTAATTTTTTTCTGAAAGAAATTGGATATCCCTCTTTTAAATAAAAACAAAGAATAAGATATTTGATCCAATCAAATCCAATGGGCAATTGAGATTAAAAGCACAAGCGAGATGTATGGTTTTTTTAGGGACCTTCACCACCATATAAATGTTGGAAAAATTTATTATAGTAAAATATTTTTTTTCTTTTTATGTATTAAAATAAGCTTCTCATCAAAATATTAACCATAGTAGTATAAATAGTGTTAGGAAATCTTGGGGACGACATAACATGAAGAACAAGAAAATAAAATCCTTAATTTTTTAAAAAGATGTTCGTTGTCGTGCGAAGATTGATGCTCAAAAATTCGCGAAACAAACTGCGTATAGAATAGATTGTGTTACCTAGAGAGATCGTATATCCCTGTTTCCTTGCAGATCTCTAGGAGAGGGTGAAGGAGATCAAGCTCTAGCCTATGAACCACTGAATCCCTCCTATTTATAGAGGTCCCCTGTCAAACCCTAATGGATCCTCCCATAGTGGGTATTGGATCTGCATCCAATTACCTAAGCCTTTTAAATTAGTGGATATCTATCCAATAATCTCTCATGGGCTCTTATTGGATCTCGTCCATGGGATCCAATAATTCATGAGCTTATTAGATATCCAATAAAATAGGGGTTCCGACGGATATCTCATATCTGAACCTCTACTCATCGCAATGCCTCCCATATGTGTGTGACCTTTTAGGCCCAATATCGAGCTAGCCGTGGGTCATACCTGTCAGAACTTCTTCTAACTCAGTGAATTATTATCTATATAATAATTCACTCGACTTATCGACTACGAACGTACTAGGCCACTACGCCGTAGTCCCCAAACGATACAGGGGAATCCAATCCATTGGACCTGTCTGTCCTCCATTACCGTGTACTTATAGTCTCTCATCCATCTAATATCCCAGAGACCGTATATCGGGCATGGTGTTGTCAGACTAATACGGTTTCTTCTCGAGTCTCTCTCTAATCGAATTCTCCCGGAGAACTCTTTCTCTCTCAATTCGAATGACGCTGGCTATGGATTTGTCTAAGCAAGAACACATGGGATATTCCTCACATGACACCGAGAGTGGATGATCCTTTATCGACACTTAATAGCCTTTGTAAGGTCGATTGTCACTCCCAATGACTAGTTATACTAGATCTGGGACATCCAAACCTATAAATCTGGTATCAAAGAGTGGAGCACTCATATAGGACATCCTTGGTGTCTCAAATTTAAGGACCAGATACACCACTAAGACTACGGAATCGCTGTTTGACAATAAGACATCATCATCCATTCAGTATTCTATAAGTGGATCAATCAGTGAACTCATTCTCCAATGAGCACTTGTACTGTATTCCTAGTGTCCTCATACGAGCAGCTATGAGATCAACTGCATCCATCATATGGATGGGTATACAGTATATTAGTCTGTCTGGTTATCTCGATATCCCTCTCGAGTAACCTATGACCGGGATTATTTATGATCTGTGTTTAAAGGTGAATCGGTCTCATTATCGTGATCTCATTATGATCCGATTTCCATTACACAGATCCAATGACATCATAATATATATATTTATTTATATATGCAATAGTCAATATAAAGTGATAAATATCATAATATAATAAGCAAAAAAAATTAGTGTCAAGTCACACGTGCCATCACTTGATTGACTTGAGCACTTATGACTATCAAATAGTAGAATAATAAATCAATCACAAAGTGAGACACTAAATTTTTACATAAAAAATCTAATATTAAAAAAATCATATGACCATAATCCACTTTAAAATTTCACTATCACCAATAATAATAATAATAGGTTTATAATAAATATTTTTTAGAATAATCAGAGGATCATAATAACATTAAGAACACATATCTCGGTTCAACATTAACATGCCATCGTCACCATAGGTGAATTTCATGAAAAAATAATTTAGATCTCTCAAAATGGGTATAGTAGAAAAGTATAGAGAATAAACTATATATTGATATCATTAAGATTATAAAATTTATTATAAAAATCATTCACATAAAATTTAGGTCAAAATCGATAAAATTTAGCCGTTCAATCTAACAAAAAGCTTCGAAACTCTTTCTTTCTCAATCTTCTCTTTCTTTCTTTTCTGTGCCGCTACAGTTCATCACACGTACTTATTCGCACACCCCTCTCTGTCTCCGCTTCGTTTTTTTGTTTGGTCAGATTTGGGCTCAATGCCCAAATCAATCGGTCCAAGCCCAACCATGGGCCGGACCCAATAATAAATAGATCTTTAAATTATCCATACAATGGACGAGGCGTTGACTTGGGATCAACTGTTGAATAGTGAACGACAAGGATAGCAACCACAATTAATGTGTATTTGGAACGAACGAAATATAGCAGCTCGTGGAGGGCTTGGTCTTTCTTCCGGTTTGGATTTGTGTTCTTTCTTTTTTGCCAAAAGGAATCATCGTGGATATGCATGGGATGTATGGAAGCTTCTTGTTGTTTTTTCGTCTTGATGCATACACATGCCTTTGAATTATTTGGCAGAGACTTAGGTTGACTTGTATCTAATTTTTGTTAAATATCACAACTTGTAATTTATCGTACCTAAATCTCTTAGCCTATTATACCTCTGCCTAATCTCCTCCTCCCTTCTTCTTGTTACTTATAGATTAGTATTTCATTAGCCATCTATTTTCACTACTTTGATTTCAACTACAACAAATAATTTTGCCTTAAATAGGACTCTTAAATCAATGTCTAATCTAATCAGAAAGCTTAAGTTAATATTCCATTACTTCCTTCAAACTCGATTTTTACATAGAAAAAGAAATATAAATTACAATATTGAGAGTTACAATCCATTATACTTTTATTTATCATGTCTGTGATAGAAGTAAAATAAGTTACAAAACAAGCAACCAATATCAGTCTATTCTGCGAGTTCGATTTGAGCATAGAGAGAGAACCTACTTTCTTTATCTTCTTCATCTTCCAGCTTTTACATCAAATCCGAATTTGTTCTCTAAACTGTGGTACCCGACAGAATCCAAGGTAGAGCTCATAGATGATTCACCAAGCAATGCTTCACATTCCTCGGGTGCATGGTGTGTTGAAGAGACCTGTAGGAACCCTCCTAACATATGCAGTTTCTCAGCCACTTCTCTCATTGTAGGTCGTTCATCCCCGTTCATGTTCAAACATTCCTTCGCAAGTTCGGCAATTTCTTGAATGACATCCATGTTTTCTTTTCCCATGATTTGATCATCCAATATCTCTACAAGTCGACTATCTTTCATTGCTTCAACGAAGCTGAAGACAAGAGCTTTTCCTTGACTACTCCCATCATAATAAATTGCCTTTTTCCTTGTGATGAGCTCCACCAAAATTACTCCAAAGCTATATACATCACTCTTTGCTGTTAGTTGACGAACTAGAAAGTATTCCGGGTCCAAATAACCAAGAGTTCCTTGGACCATCGTTATGAATTGGGTTTCGTCAATAGACATCATCCTCGATGCACCGAAATCTGATACCTTTGGCACATAGTTATGATCTAAAAGTATGTTGAGCGACTTCACATCTCCATGAATGATCGGAGGGGATGCCGATGAATGCAAGTAAGCAAGTGCTTCTGCAGATTCTCTAGCTATTCGTAGACGAGTAGTCAAGGGAATTAGTTTCCCATCGTTGCCATGGACGAAGTTGAAGAGAGTTCCATTGGGGATGAACTCATAAACCAACATGGGAATTTCCACTTCCAAGCAACAACCCAAGAGCTTTACAATGTTTTTGTGATTGATCTGAGAAAGAATAATCATCTCCCATACGAATTCTTCACTTTGGTCCTCAGTGACCACCTTAGACCTCTTGATGGCCACTTCCCTACCATCATCTAGGTTTCCTTTGTAAACGGTGCCATGGCCTCCTCGCCCAAGTTCTAGACTCTTATCGAAATTATCTGTTGCCTTCTCTAGATCCTCTTTGGTGTATATTTTGACAGTATCAATTTGCTTTGATCTGATTTCTTCGTATAACCTCAAGCCTCCATTTTGCTGAAAGAATTTATCTTTTTCTCTAAGAAGCTTCTTTCTTTGAAATGCTAAAATTATGCAGAAGATGCAAGTAATGAACGAGACAAGCCCAACACAACTACCTGCACAAAGGGATGAGTTTCATGTTAATTATTTTGTAAACTCTTCCATAGATCGAATTACAAGTTTCGAAAATTAAAATTTGTTACCGACGAGGCCTATAAATGAAAAGTAATAGGATAAAAAAATTTCAAGCTTTGTTTAAGTAGAACGACTTATTCAAATAAAAACTCGAATAGGAATAGATTTTTTTTTCTTCTGATTGAAGTCTTAATGGAAGGTTTAAGCTAATATGGAAGGAAGGATGAGAACTTGTACCTATAACAATCTTCGTTGATGTTGGAATTCCTTGATCTCGGACACATGGTTCCGATTTAGGGTCCTTGCTGCTGTGACCTTTTCGGCATGAGCAGCTGTAGTTGCCTGCTGTGTTGCTGCACGTTCCATGACATGTATACAGATTTGGTGAGCTGCACTCGTCGATGTCTAAGGATTGTCAAAGAATCACAGGGGAAAAGTGTAAGACCATATACAACAATCGAAAACAGGAGAGTTGGGGGACAGATGCATGCTGACCTTTGCATCCATGGTGGAGGTAAGGATTGCCATGGAAACCTGTGGAGCAATTGCAGATATAGCCTGGTAAACTGGTGGAGTTGAAACATTCACTGTTGGTGCTGCGGCATGCATATGAAGAATGGTTTCTCTTAGCTTCCTCGCAGGTCAGCTCCAATTAATTGGTGCCAAAAGACAAAACGAAGACTTGCCAAGAGAGTCCGTCAACGGTTGATTAAGTCAACGACAAGGATAGAAGCCGGATGGGTATGGAAGAAAATTACCAGCGTCGATTGCAAAACGCAGTGTGTCAGAAGAATCGCTTGGCAGTCGAGACAAAGATTTTTGTGACGCGTGATAGGTTGATTATAATGTTTCTGTGAACCAAGTTTCCCTCCTAAAGCTACACTCGAAAGCCATCTCATAAAACTATTTAGGAGACTCGGATCTGAATATTCTTTTGCTTTTATAATTTCTAGACCTATAATCTATTAGAAATGTACAGTAATAACATTTTATGCGTTATATATTTATGTCTTTAATATTTTGCATGAGGATTAACAGAAAAGAAAAAGCTGCGGTATTACTAAAACATATTTAGTCTTTGAATTCAACCAATTAAACTCTTAATACACAGTATTATTATTATTAGCAAAAATACAAAGAAATATAAAATTATGGTTTTTGAGCATTTTGTAACAGTACTTTCCTGCTATCTTTTTTTCACGGGAGTCAACCTAAAATTGATTGCTGACTTTTCTACATGAAAAGTCACATCATCAACATTGATTGCTGACATTTCCTGCTTACTGCTCACTGACTGATATGGACGAGAGGTGGAATATTTAGCTACTCAAAGATGGTGACATGTTACTTGTACTGTGTTTTAATTATTAAGGTCAGTAAAGTTTTTTGATGATTATTAATTATACGAAATCTTATATATTATATTAATAAGTTTTTTTTTTTATTATTACATTAAATGGTGTATAGGATGCTCACATGAATTCGAATCGAGACCCATCAATTGTGAAACAGTACAATAACCATTAAAATGTCTCAATAGATATATTATATTAAGCTGTTAGTCACATGCCTTATATTTAAATTCGATCGTCCGATGAAAATTAGTTCGAAAGATAAACAAAAAAAGAAGAAAGGGAAGTGAATATAGGCCTCGAAAGGTTAAAGAGAAAGATATTGAATTTATATGCAATAGTAGAAGAAGATAATGGGTTATCTGGAGACCTATCCAAAGATCTTTTATTATCTTATTAGTACGAAAAGTAGTCATCAAATTTGTTGGAATACTGATGATGACCTATCAAAAGATCTCTTATATATCTCGTTATCACGAGAAGTAGTCATCAAATTTGCTGGGACATGATGATGACCTATCAAAGAATCTCTTATATATCTCGTTACCATGAGAAGTAGTTATCAAATTTGTTGGGACGATGATGACCTATCAAAGGATCTCTTATATATCTTGTTACCGTGAAAAGTAACAATCAAATTTGTCGAACACAAAAAATGATATATTTTCAATGTGAGAGTTCAGGAGAATATAGTGTACGAGTAGTATAGCTAACTATTTTTCAAAGCAAAAAAAAATTATTACGATGATAATATATTTTTTAAAAAATAAAAATAAAATAAATTTTATATTATATTAAATGACGCACAGGATGCTAGTTAAATCTGAGACTTATTATTGTATAATAATAAGTTAACGAATCAGATATTTTAATAGAGACTACACTACTCCACTCCATGTCCTCATTATTTAGCTTCGTGACACATCAATAATTTTTATTTTTGGAATTTATTACGAATTCTCAGCTGCTACATAGCACAGTGTTAGAATCCATAATATTCTTAATTATCCAGAAGTAAACGGAGAATAAATAAGTTTCAAGAGAAGCACCAACCTAAACATTTATTTGATCCTGCTAATATGTCTTTACTCTAAAGTTCTTCATCTTCCAACTTCTATATCAAATCCTATTTTATTCTGTAAACTATGGTATCCTGTAGTGTATAAGGTGGGAACCGTTGATGATTCACCAAGCAATCTTTCACAGTCTTCAGGAACACGTTGCATCGAAGAACGTCGTCGGAGCCATCTTAGTACATGGAGCTTCTCAGTCACTTCTCTTATTGTGGGCTTTATCTCCCCCACCACTCGAACACTTCTTTTCAAACCCGACAATTTCTTGGAGGATATCCAAACTCTCCTCCCCTGTGATTAAATCATCCAAAATCACGTTTGAGTTTGTTATCTTTCATTGCTTCAACAAAGCTTGATGCAAGGCATTTTCTTTAACTACTTCGATCATAATAAATTACCTTCTTCCTGGTAATAAGCGGCACTATTGACTATTCTGAAACTATAGACATCACTCTTTGTTGTTAATAGACAAACAAGCAAGTACTCGGGGTCTAAGTAACCAAGAGTTTCCTAAAGCATCATTATGAACTGAGCTTCATCAGTAGATAATAGTCTCGATGCACCGAAATCGAACACCATCGATACGTAATTGTGATACAGAAGTATGTTGAAGGATGGGGGGAGGGGAAGCCAATAAGTACAAGCAGGCAAGTGCTTCCGTAGATTCTTCAGTTATCCTTAGACGAGAAGTCAAAGAAATTAGTCTACTACGATCGGCATGGATAAAGTTAAAAAGGGTTTCATCGGGGATGAACCCATTAACTGACATGAAAATTTTCATCTCCAAGAAGCAAAGCAAGAGTCTTACCACGTTCTTACGATTGATATGAGAAAGAATGATCATCTCACTTATAACCTATGTTTTCTTGTATTTGATGTTTTGGTGTTCTGTTTAATTTCCCAAGCAAAATAGTAGAGGTAATATATATACATATAGTAATACATCATCGATGATCTCGAATATTGTATCAGTGTTGAATGAAGTAAGTAAATTTGTTGGAAGAGTTCATGTTGGAGTTGCTCTGTCACACTTAGATTTTGGCATGGAAATTGACGAGGGAAGGTGTAACTCGTCGATCATACACACACGTCGGTGCTTCCCACGTCGGTAAGGCCGCCCAAAAGAGCATCCACGTCGCCACACGGGTGATGCCTTCCTTGGAAAGGCCTTACCATATTGATACTATCCACATGCTGAAAGAATAAGGTGCAAATCCAAAATATATGAGGTAGAAATAATTTAGTTTATGTATTATTTGAATTTTTTTATTAATTCAGGGATAATTTGCATATGACATAAGTTGTCATGAGGTAGCATTTATTCAAGGCAATGAATATAGAAAAAAAAGGGGAAGAAATTAAATTCATTATTGATCGAAGATTATAAATCTTGATTAAAGATTTTAAAATTTTATCTATACAAATATACTTTTTTATTAATCAATAATTGTAATTATCTCTATAAATTTAAAATATTGGATCTACTGCTCTTTCCCTATTTTATAAGATCATCACTTATTCCAATGAGTATATCATTAGATTCAGTCATTTTGATATAAACTCTAATTGTTTAATTGATGGTTATGCTAACCTTTGTGGGTTGCTGGGCTCTCCTCACACTTTGGAAATGCTTGGAAGCCAATGCCCCCTTTTCCAGCACATATTGATTCATTATATATATATATACTTAATTTTTTTATAAAAATTGAAAGCAAATTTCATGACATGAAATGATGTATATAATATTCACTCATGGATCTAAGTCTGAAACCTATCAATACACTAACCAATATTACCCACATGGATTTATGTTTAAAATCTATTACTTGTATAATAATGCACAAACAAACTTGCAAAACACAATAAAGATTAAAAGAATTAATTAGATCGTTTACTCTCATAAGTATGTAAATAATTTAAAAGAAGATGTTATTTATATAACATGTGAAATTTTTAAGGGACTCGGTAAAACTATAGATCATACTTTTTTATTTTATTTTATCACATTTTTTAATTTTTTTCTGAAAGAAATTGGATATCCCTCTTTTAAATAAAAAGAAAGAATAAGAAATTTGATCAATCAAATCCAATGGGCAATTGAGATTGAAAGCACAAGCGAGATGTATGTTTTTTTTAGGGACTTTCACCACCATATAAATGTTGGAAAATTTTATTATAGTAAAATATTTTTTCTTTCTTTTTTGTATTATAATAAGCTCCTCATCAAAATATTAATCATAGCGAGATTGTATATCCCTGTTTCCTTGCAGATCTTTAGGAGAGATCTCTAGGAGAGGGTGAAAGAGGTCAAGCGTCCAACTCCAGGCCTACTTTGAGGTGGAGAAGGGAGGAGAATAAGAGAGGCAAGCAAAAGCTCTAGTCTATGAACCACTGAATCCCTCCTATTTATAGAGGTCCCATATCAAACCCTAATGGATCCTCCCATAGTGGGTATTGGATTTGCATCCAATTACCCAAGCCTTTTAGATTAGTGGATCTCTATCCAATAATCTCTCATGGGCTCTTATTGGATCTCGTCCATGGGATCCAATCATTCATGAGCTTATTAGATATCCAATATAATAGGAGCTCCGACGGATATCTCATATCTGAACCTCTACTCATCGCAATGCCTACCATATGTGTGTGACCCTCTAGGCCCAATATTGAGCTAGCCGTGAGTTATACTTGGTCAGAACTTTTTCTAACTCAGTGAATTATTATCTATATAATAATTCACTCGACTCATCGACTATGGATGTACTAGGCCACTACGCCGTAGTCACCAAACGATACAGGAGAATTCAATCCATTGGACCTATCTGTCCTCAATTACCGTGTACTTATAGTCTCTCATCCATCTAATATCCTAGAGACCGTATATCGGGCATGGTGTTGTCAAACTCATACGATTTTTTCTCGAGTCTCGCTCTAATCGGATTCTCCCGGAGAACTCTTTCTTTCTCAATTCGAATGACCCTGGCTATGGATTTGTCTGAGCAAGAACACATGAGATATTCCTCACATGACACTGAGAGTGGATGATCCTCTATCGACACTTAATAGCCTTTGTAAAGTCGATTGTTATTCTCAATGAACAGTTGTACTAGATCTGGGACATCCAAACCTATAAATCTGGTATCAAAGAGTGGAGCACTCATATAGGACATCCTTGGTGTCTCAAATCTAAGGACCAGATACACCACTAAGACTACGGAATCGCTGTCTAACAATAAGGCATCATCAACCATCTAGTATTCTGTAAGCGAATCAATCAGTGAACTCATTCTCCAATGAGCACTTGTACTATATTCTTAGTGTCCCCACACGAGCAACTATGAGACCAACTGAATCTATCATATGGACGGGTATACAGTATATCAGTATATCTGGTTATCTCGATATCCCTCTCGAGTAACTTATGACCGAGATTATTTATCATGTATGTAATAGAAGTAACATAAGTTACAAAACAAGCAACCAATATCAGTCTGTTCTGCTAGTTCGATTCGAGCATAGAGAGAGAACCTACTTTCTTTATCTTCTTCATCTTCCAGCTTTTACATCAAATCCGACTTTGTTCTCTAAACTGTGGTACCCGACAGAATCCAAGGTAGAGCTCATAGATGATTCACCAAGCAATGCTTCACATTCCTCGGGTGCATGGTGTGTTGAAGAGACCTGTAGGAACCCTCCTAACATATGCAGTTTCTCAGCCACTTCTCTCATCGTAGGCCTTTCATCCCCCTTCATATTCAAACATTCCTTTGCAAGATCGGCAATTTCTTGGATGACATTCATGTTTTCTTTTCCCATGATTTGATCATCTAATATCTCTTCAAGTCGGCTATCTTTCATTGCTTCAACGAAGCTGAAGGCAAGAGCTTTTCCTTGACTACTCCCATCATAATAAATTGCTTTTTTCCTTGTGATGAGCTCCACCAAAACTACTCCAAAGCTATATACATCACTCTTTGTTATTAGTTGACGAACTAACAAGTACTCCGGGTCCAAATAACCAAGAGTTCCCTGGACCATCGTTATGAATTGGGTTTCGTCTATAGACATCATCCTCGATGCACCGAAATCCGATACCTTTGGCACATAGTTATGACCTAGAAGTATGTTGAGCGACTTTACATCTCCATGAACGATCGGTGGGGATGCCGATGAATGCAAGTAAGCGAGTGCTTCTGCAGATTCTCTGGCTATTCGTAGACGAATAGTTAAGGGAATTAGTTTCCCATCGTTATCATGGATGAACTCGAAGAGGGTTCCATTGGGGATGAACTCATAAACCAACATGGGAATTTCTACTTCCAAGCAACAACCCAAGAGCCTTACAATGTTCTTGTGATTGATCTGAGAAAGAATAATCATCTCCCGTACGAATTCTTCACTTTGATCCTCGGTGACTACCTTAGACCTCTTGATGGCCACTTCCCTGCCATCGTCTACGTTTCCTTTGTAAACGGTGCCATGGCCTCCTCGTCCAAGTTCTCGACTCTTATCGAAATTATCTGTTGCTTTCTCTATATCCTCTTTGGTATATATTTTGACAGTATCGATTTGCTTTGATCTGATTTCTTCGTATAACCTCAAGCCTCCATTTTGATGGAAGAATTTATCTTTTTCTCTAAGGAGCTTCCTTCTTTGAAACGTTAAGATTATGCAGAAGATACAAGTAATGAACGATACAACCCCAACACAACTGCCTGCACAAAGGGATGAGTTTTATATCAATTATTTTGCAAACTCTTTCGGAGATCAAATTACGAGTTTCCAAAATAGAAGATTGTTACCGACGAGGCCTATTAATGAAGATTAAAAGGATAAGAAATTTCAAGCTTTTTTTAAGTAGGATGACTTAATCGAAATAAAAACTCGAATCCGAATAGATTATTTTTTTCTTCTGATTGAAGTTTTAAGAGAAGGTTTAAAGCTAATACGGAAGGAAGGATGAGAGAACTTGTACCTATAACAATCTTCGTTGATGTCGGAATTCCGTGATCTCGGACACATGGTTCCGATTTAGGGTCCTTGCTGCTCTGACCTTTTGGGCATGAGCAGCTGTAGTTGCCTGCTGTGTTGCTGCACGTTCCATTACATGGATACTGCGTTGGTAAGCTGCACTCGTCGATATCTAAGGATTGTCAAAGAATCACGAGGGAAAATTTTAAGACCACATACAACAATCGAAAACAGGAGAGTTGGGGGAGAGATGCATGCTGACCTTTGCAGCCATCCTGGAGGTAAGGATTGCCTTGGAAACCTGTGGAGCAATTGCAGATATAGCCGTGTAAACTGGTGGAGTCGAAACATTTACTGTTGATGCTGCGGCAAGCATATGAAGAAAGGTTTCTCTTAGCTTCCTTGCAGGTCTGGTTGCCGGCAACCCAGTCCAGCACGAGTGGGACGCCGTCCTTGTACTTGTCTCTAAAGGTGTGGTTGCGAAGGTCAGACTTGTTGAAGTAGAACCAGTCCCTGTCGGCAATGAAGGCATAGGAGCAGGGGCTGTAGTCCGTGTAGGAAGAAATATTGATGAATCTGGAAAATGTGACCGTAAAATTGTCCAGCTTCTCCGGGATGGTGGTCTCGCAGCAGCCGGCGCCATGGCAGGATCCGCTTGCGATGCTTGCCTCTTCGAAGCAGCCGGAGATGCACCCGGCTCCCAATGTATAGTTGTCCCCGTCTACGAGAATGCCACCAATGTTGCAGCCCAAGGTCGTTAACTCGTTCCTCGTGCCGGATACGCTAAACGGAAGGCCACTGAGGTCGAGATGAGATGTATTAAAATCCACCACGCCGCCGGTACTGTTGAAACATGCCCAGGCGATGGCATTCAGGATGCTTGCTTGGCCCTGGGGCAAGGATATGTCCTGAACTGTAATGTTCCTCTCCCTGCCGCCCAAGAAAGCTCTGGGAGTCGCAGAGCCGTTAACGACTTCGCAAGTGACCCCGAAGCCTTCCCTGAAACACCCATTGCCGATGCCGAAGGGGTACGGGATGCTAATACCGCCGCATGTCTCATTGCAATGTGGTGACACCACGTTCGGCGACGGTGGTGCCGATTCTGCTGCAGTCGTTGCTGCTTGCAGCAGCGTCAACAACAACAACAACAGCTGAAATGCGAACAGTGGCAGCGTGGATCCCATTGCTTCCGCTTGCTTGAAATTAATGGTACCCTTCAGGTTTCCATCAGATTTATAAGCCAGCAGATGGCGAAGCGTACTTAATTCCTTCTAAAATCCAGTAGCGTAGAATAATTGCTTGATCCAATACTCGTTCTGCAGCCCAAGTGAAGACTTGTCGAGGCGAAGTCATCACACGGCAAATACAAGAAGACCCTGTCGCTTGGAAAGCTGGATAGTAACTGGTACAGATCCCGTCCAAGTCTTCTTTAAGATTCCTGAAGGTTGGAGATGTGATCGGTACAGGAGGCTTCCTCGCAGTTTTGACTGGAATCCACACCCAACCGAAGACTTGCTTGCTTAATCTCTCTCTCTCTCTCTCTCTCTCTCTCTCTCTCTCTGTGTACAGGTCGCGCTTCCGGCGTCATTTGGCCGCTGATTCGCAACGTGACTTGGGATCAACGGTTGAATAGTGAAGGACAAGGAGAGCAGCGACTGCGTGTTTGGAACGAAATCTAGCAGCTTATGGAGGGCTCGGTCTTTCTCCGGGTTTGGATTTGTGTTCTTTCTTTATGCCGAAAGGAATCAGTTTGGATATGCATGGGACGTAAGCTTCTTGTTATTTTTGTCTTGATGTCAGCTTCATCTTACATATCTATGAGCCAAAACGAAGCTTCTCTCCCTTACAAAATTTGTCGGAAAGATAGAGCATCAACAACGTATAGATAAGACCTGTCGAGGAGAAGAATAGAGAAACTTCAAATTAAAATTCTTTTATTGAACATCATTGCTTATAATTTAACGTACCGTTGAATATTTATCTTTTACTTATTTATTTTTTTGGCTCTACCTCATTTCCCCTTCCTTTTTCTTATTATTTGTAGAGTATAATATTACATTAGCCATCTATTTCCACTACTTTTGACTTCAACTACCACAAAAAACCTATCTTAGATGGGACTCCTAAATCAATATCTTATATGATGACACGATAGTAATGTTCAATGGTTCAGACGATTCATCACATTCTGACAACTACTGTTCCCCAGCATTATTAACTTAAAGCATATGCACGCCCTCCATTTACAGACGAGGTCAGACTTGTCGAAGGAGAACCCGTCCTGGTCGGCAATGAAGTCATAGGTGCGGGGGCTGTAGTCCTCGTAGGAAGATAGATCGACGAAATAGTCCAGCTTCGCCGGTGCCATGGCACGATCCGCTTGCGATGCTTGCCTCTTCCGAGCGGAAGGAGACGCACCCGGTTCCGAATGTATTGTTGTCCCCGCCTAAGAGGTAGCCAAGGACGTTGCAGCCCAAGGCTGTGGACAAGTTCCTCGTGCCGGATACCCTAAACGGAAGGCCACTGAGGTCGAGATGAGGTGCATTAGGATCCACCACTTCGTCGGTACTGTTTAAATGATCACAGGCGATGTCATTCAGGATATGTCCTTATCTGTAATGTTCCTCTTGCCGCCGCCCAAGAAATCTCTGGGAGTCGCAGAGCCGATAACCACATCGCAAGTGACCTCGAAGCCTTCCCTGAAACACCCATCACCGATGCCGAAGGGGTACGGGATGCTAATACCGCCGCATGTCTCTTTGCAATGTGGTAACAACACGTTCGGCGGCGGTGGTACCGGTGCTGCTGCAGTTGTTGTTTGCAGCAGCATTAGCAACAACAGCTGAAACGAGAGCACTGGCAGCATGAACACCATTGCTTGTGGCGTTTTCGTTCAGGCTTCTATTAGATTTATAAGCACATTAATGAGCAAGCCGGCAACATAACTCGTTGGAAGCTGAAGCTGTGATTGATGTAGACATCATGACTCTTCCCCAGCATTGCTAACTTAAAGCAAATGCACGCCATGCATTTGTATATGATCCCTGCCGAACCCTCACGCTCTCTTATACCAAACTTATGATAGACTCAAATGCAAACAAGGTTGACTTCCACAGGCTGACAATCGAACAAACAGGGATTGTTATTTGTTCCACATCAAGTAGTGCTATTTGTTCTATTCCAACAACAACAGGTAGTGCACTGATCTCATTTCTTAGAACCAAAATGTTGGATAACATGTATGTATAAATGTGGTTTACTTCCATGCTATTGAATTTTGGAGTAAGAGATGCCAAATCTATATATAAAAAAAAAAAAAAACTTGCCAAAGATTGTTCCTATTGATGTTAACATATGTTTTTAAATTCATTAATTAACTATAATTTTCTATTAAAACCATAGATGACAAACTTTTTCTTATTTTCAATTCTTTTATTTTATTGATAAATCGTATGCATACTTTTTAAAAGTTTTATTATATGAAAAATATAAGTACTAATATGGAATTAATGCCCTGGCCGATAACTCAACAACACGTAGGTGATAAAAGTTATAATATGAAATTTTTTTATAAAAGTTAAAAACAAAATTTATAATATGAAATGATGTATATAATGCTCATGGATTCAAGTTTGAAACCAATTACTTATACAATAATGCACTAATCAACTCCGATATCTCAACAAAAATTAAAAGAATTAATTATATAACTTACTCTAATAAGTATGTAAATAATTTAAGAGAATATGTTACTTATATAACATGTGAGATTTTTAAGCCATTTGGAAAAATTATAGATCATAGTCTTGTATTTTACTCATAATTGTCACATTTTTTTATTTTTTTTCAAACAAAATTGGTCACCCCACTTCTCTCTTTTTTTTAAAAAATCTCAATCACCCTCTTTTAAATAAAAAAGAAAGAATAAAAAATTTATACAATCAAATCAAATGGGCAATTGAGATTGAAACCGGAAGTGTGATGTATGGTTTTTTGAGGAACCATCGCCACCCATATAAATAGGTCTTCAAATTATGCATGCCAATGGACGTGAGGTTAACTTGGGATCAACCGTTGAATAGTCAACGACAAGGATAGCCACTTCAAACTAAATCTCTTAGCCTCTTTTACATCCACTTATCTCCTCCTCCCTTCTTCTTGTTATTTATAAATTAGTATTTCATTAGCCATCTATTTTCACTACTTTGATTTCAACTACTACAAATAGCCTTACCTTAAATAGGACCCTTAAATCAATATCTAATCGAATCATAAAGCTTAAGTTAACATTCCAATACTTCCTTCAAACTCGAGTTTTACATAGAAAAAGAAATACAGATTACAATACTGAGAGTTACAATCCATTATACATTTATTTATCATGCCTGTAATAGAAGTAACATAAGTTACAAAACAAGCAAACAAGAACAGTCTGTTCTGCTAGTTCGATTTGAACATAAAGAGAGAACCTTGTTTCTTTATCTGCTTCATCTTCCAGCTTTTACATCAAACCCCAATTTGTTCTCTAAACTATGGTACCCCACAGAATCCAAGGTAGAGCTCATAGATGATTCACCAAGCAATGCTTCACATTCCTCGGCTGCATGGTGTGTTGAAGAGACCTGTAGGAACCCTCCTAACATATGCAGTTTCTCAGCCACTTCTCTCATCGTAGGCCTTTCATCCCCATTCATGTTCAAACATTCCTTTGCAAGCTCGGCAATATCTTGGATGACATTCATGTTTTCTTTTCCCATGATTTGATCATCCAATATCTCTTCAAGTCGGCTATCTTTCATTGCTTCAATGAAGCTTGAGGCAAGACCTTTTCCTTGATTGCTCCCATCATAATAAATTGCTTTTTTCCTTGTGATGAGCTCCACCAAAACTACTCCAAAGCTATATACATCACTCTTTGTTGTTAGTTGACGAACTAACAAGTACTCTGGGTCCAAATAACCAAGAGTTCCCTGGACCATCGTTATGAATTGGGTTTCGTCTATAGACATCATCCTCGATGCACCAAAATCTGATACCTTTGGCATGTAGTTATGATCTAGAAGTATGTTGAGCGACTTCACATCTCCATGAACGATCGGTGGGGATGCCGATGAATGCAAGTAAGCGAGTGCTTCTGCAGATTCTCTGGCTATTCGTAGACGAATAGTCAAGGGAATTAGTTTCCCATCGATATCATGGATGAACTCGAAGAGGGTTCCATTGGGGATGAACTCATAAACCAACATGGGAATTTCTACTTCCAAGCAACAACCCAAGAGCCTTACAATGTTCTTGTGATTGATCTGAGAAAGAATAATCATCTCCCGTACAAATTCTTCACTTTGGTCGTCGGTGACTACCTTAGACCTCTTGATGGCCACTTCCCTACCATCGTCTAGGTTTCCTTTGTAAACGGTGCCATGGCCTCCTCGTCCAAGTTCTCGACTCTTATCGAAATTAACTGTTGCTTTCTCTATATCCTCTTTGGTATATATTTTGACAGTATCAATTTCCTTTGATCTAATTTCTTCATATAATCTCAATCCTCCATTTTGATGGAAGAATTTATCTTTTTCTCTAAGAAGCTTCCTTCTTTGAAACGCTAAGATTATGCAGAAGATACAAGTAATGAAGAAGACAATCCCAACACAACTGCCTGCACAAAGGGATGAGTTTCATGTCAATTATTTTGCAAACTCTTCCCGAGATCGAATTACGAGTTTCATGTCAATTAATGAGGATTAAAAGGATAAGAAATTTCAAGCTTTTTTTAAGTAGGATGCATTAATCGAAATAAAAACTCGAATCCGAATAGATTATTTTTTTCTTCTGATTGAAGTTTTAATAGAAGGTTTAAAGCTAATACGGAAGGAAGGATGAGAGAACTTGTACCTATAACAATCTTCGTTGATGTCGGAATTCCATGATCTCGGACACATGGTTCCGATTTAGGGTCCTTGCTGCTTCGACCTTTTGGGCATAAGCAGCTGTAGTTGCCAAATGTGTTGCTGCACTTTCCATGACATGGATACTGCGTTGGTAAGCTGCACTCGTCGATATCTAAGGATTGTCAAACAATCACGAGGGAAAATTGTAAGACCGTATACAGCAATCGAAAACAGGAGAGTTGGGGGAGAGATGCATGCTGACCTTTGCAGCCATCCTGGAGGTAAGGATTGCCTTGGAAACCTGTGGAGCAATTGCAGATATAGCCTTGTAAACTTGGGGACTTGAAACATTCACTGTTGGTGCTGCGGCATGCATATGAAGGGTTTCTCTTGGCCTCCTCGCAGGTCTGGTTGCCGGCTACCCAGTCCATCACGAGTGGGACGCCGTCCTTGTACTTGTCTCGAAAGGTGTGGTTGCCGAGGTCAGACTTGTTGAACGAGAACCAGTCCTGCTCGGCAATGAAGGCATAGGTGCAGGGGCTGTAGTCCTTGTAGGAAGAAATATTGATGAAATAGGCCAACCCGGTCGTGAAATTGTCCAGCTTCTCCGGGATGGTGGTCTGGCAGCAGCCGGTGCCAGAGCACGATCCGCTTGCGATGCTTGCCCCTTCGAGGCAGAAGGAGGCGCACCCGGTTCCTAATGTATAGTTGTCCCCGCCTTCGAGGATGCCAACGACGTTGCAGCCCATGGTCGTGAACCTGTTCTCGGTGCTGGATACCCAAAATGGTTTGTCGCCAAGGTCTAGAGAAGGTCTTTGACCGTCCACCCAGCCGTCGGTATTGTTGAAACAATCCCAGCTAATGTAATTCAGGATGCGTGCTTGGCCCTGGGGCAAGAATATCTCCTCAACTGTAATGTTCCCCTCGCGGCCGCCCAAGAAAGCTCTGGGAGTCGGAGAGCCGTTAACGACTTCGCAAGTGACCTCGAAGCCTTCCCTGAAACACCCATCGCCGATGCCGAAGGGGTACGGGATGCTAACACCGCCGCATGTATCATTGCAACCTGGTGACACCACGTTCGGCGACGGTGGTGCCGATGCTGCTGCTGCAGTCGTTGTTGCTTGGAGCAGCGTCAACAACAACAGCTTAAACGCGAACGGTGGCAGCGTGGATCCCATCGCTTATGCTTGCTTGAAATTAATGGTACCCTTCAGGCTTCCATCAGATTTATAAGCCCACAGATAGCGAAGCGAGCATAATTCGTCGTTCAGCTGTTGTTGCTTAGAATAATTGCTTGATCGAATACTCGTTCTGCAGCCCAAGTGAAGACTTGTCAAGGCGAAGCCATCACACGGCAAATACAAGAAGACCCTGTCGCTTGGAAAACTCGACAGTGACTGGTACAGATCCCGTCCAAGTCTTCTTTAAGAGTCCCGAAGGTAGGAGCTGTGATCGGTACAGGAGGCCTCCTCGCAGTTTTGACTCTGGAATCCACACCCAAACGTAGACTTGCTCTCTCTCTCTCTCTCTCTCTCTCTCTCTCTCTAGTTTTATCCCTGCTTAATGCTTGCTGATTGGCATGGTCGAGAGGTGGAATATTTAGCTACTCAAAGATGGCGACATGCTATTTGTACTGTGTTTTAATAATTAAGGCCAATAAAGTTGATGATTATTATTAATTATGTGAAATCCTACGTATTATATTATCAATTTGTTTAAAAACATTATTACATTAAACGGAGTATAAGATGCTCACATGAATTCGAATCGAGATCCATCAATTGTGAAACCATACAGTAACCATTATAATGTCTCGACAAATATATTATATTTAGTGGTTAGTCACATTCTTGGTTATAGTTTGGTTCAGTCGTCCAATGGAAACTATTCCGAAAGACAAACAAAGAAGAAGAAAGAGAAAGACATTGAATTTATGTAGTTCCTATCATCATCATCATCTTACCTTCTTAATTGCCATTTTTGAAATTATCAAAAGTCAAACAAGCCACCATCTCAAAATTTATTGTTGGAGAAAAAACAAGAGAGCTAGAAGTAAGTAAGGAATTTGACCCGGTCAAATTTGATTATTCTATTGAATAAGGAACCAGTAAATATAAAAATAAATGGGTTATTTGAAGGAATTCTTGTATATCTCATTATCACGAGAAGTAATCATCAAATTTGTCATGACGATGACCTATTTTGGATATGACAGTTCATGAGAATATAGCGTATGAGTGTAGCCAACTATTTTTAAAAGCCAAAGAAATATTATTATGACGATAATATGTTTTTAAAAATAAAAAATATTTTCATTATATTAAATGACATTTCACATGTGAATTTGAATCTTAGACTCATTATTGGAAGTTCACATGTGAATTTGAACACATAGCCAACTACTTTTAAAAGCGAAAGAAATATTATTACGATGGTAACATAATTTTAAAAAATAAAATATATTTTTATTATATTAAATGATATTTCACGTGTGAATTTGAATCTTAGACTCATTATTGGATGTTCACATTGTGAATTTGAATACGAGATTCATTTATCGAGCGTTCACTTCAACCTGAAACTTATTATTATATAATAATACGTTAACCAATCAGATATTTTTAGAGACGATAGCAATATGTTTCATACTACTCCATTGGAGCCATTCATGTCCTCATTATTCACATCAATAATTTTTTATTTTAGAATTTATTACGAATGCTCTCAGCTGCTACATAGCATACTGTTAGAATCCATAATATTCTTAATTATCCAGAAGCAAACAGAGAATAAATAAGTTAGAGGAGAAGCACCAAATTAAACTTTTTTTTTTATCCTGCTAATATAGTCTTTTCAACAGAGAAAGTGATGTCATTTTACTTGGAAGTTCTTCATCTTCCAGCTTCTATATCAAATCCTATTTTGTTCTCTAAACTATGGTGTCCTGTAGTGTGTAAGGTGGAAACCGTTGATGATTCATCAAGCAATCTTTCGCACTCTTCAGGAACATGTTGCATCGAAGAGCGTTGTTGGAGCCCTCTTAGTGTATATGGAGCTTCTCGGCCAATTCTCTCATTGGAGGCCTTTTTATCTCCCTCAACATTCAACACTCCTTTGCAAGCTCGGCAATTACTTGGAGGATATCCATGCTCTCCTCCCCTGTGATTCGATCATCCAACATCTCATCAAGCTTGTTATCTTTTAAAATTCACAACTTGTGTTCAGCCAGTCGACAAGCTTCAAAATCGTGATTCTTTCAAGAAGATCAATGGAAGCCATAACATTATGAGGACAAAAAGAATAGAACTTCTGGATTCGAAACTGGTCCGGATTTGACTCTGGAATCATTTCAAAAATATGCAGATGACTTCAAGGAGCAGTACTACCTTCACACAAATGCAGACTTTGATGTAATATCTGGTCAACAGGAACCATCAGTAGAGAATATTGATGGTGAATATTGGCGGATAGTAGAGAAGCCAACCGAGGAGATTGATTATAGTATTATTAGATGCATTTCGTACTTAGCATAAAATTGCAAAAATATCTGGACTTGTCTCTTCTTCCAATTCGAAGAACAACCAGACTTGCTTCACAATCTTGTAATAGCTTTTTGCCTCATCTTTTCTCTCTGCATGAATGTTATCTTGTGAAGATGATGTTTTCTAGCTTATTTTCTTTCAGAAATTCAACTGGAAAGTATTCAGCATGTCTGATGTTTACTGGTGTGTTCAGAGGCCCAGAAGAGTTTGTTCTCACTTTCCCTCGAGCTTATCACGCTGGTTTTAATTGTGGATTCAATCGTGCAGAAGCTGTAAATATGGCTCCTCTTGATTGGTTACCTCATGGGCAGAATGCTGTGGAACTTTATCGAGAACAGGGACGAAAAATATCAATATCCCTTTCAGCTGGAGCTGCAAGGGAAGCTGACTTGTTTTCAAGTCAGTCAGATTGTGATGATAAGACAACTTCCCATGCTCACAAGGATAAAATTCTTTTAGTACCCCAGACTAATGTGTTGTTGGCAAACGAAAATGATCTGTTGGCTGGCCTGCATGTTTCTCGTAATAGGTTAATGATGATGACCAGGTAGAGGAAAACTGCAGAGAGGTTCTCTCCAATTTATGTGATCAACAGTTGGTTGAATTCCTTCCTGGAAAGAAAAGTGAATGTGTGAGATCTGCTGCCAGTGTAGTAACTGTTGCAAAAACCAAGTGCAGATATCTTGCCTGCATATGAAGCATCTGATTGTGTTACTGAACCTATTCATCCTCAAATTATCCAGAATTATGGAAGAGGAGAACCAAAAGATAAAAGCCAGAAGGGACAAGCTGAGTTCAATTCTGAGGCTAACATTGATAGAGGCAATTCATCTACCGAAATCCAACCTCGTACACAAAGAAATCTTGATATATGTAACTATGAGCAGATGGGCCCTCGATTGGAAATGGTGGTGCAAAAGTAACTGCAATATTGAGGTTTTGGCATATGGTATTGTGCTTTCTGGAAAGTTTGTGTTGATGTTGGGAACAGGATTCTTGATTCATTTCAGCAAAGTTTCTGCTGGATTTGAAAGTTACTCGGGACATCAATTTTTTCTTGTTATTGTGTACTTTTGCTTTTTGTCTCATCATTCACCTGATATTTGTCTCATTATGCAGGATATAGAAGTCAAGTTAAATACATTAGCATTTTAGATCCAACACAGATGTGTTACTATGTATCTGAAATTTTGGATGTTGGATTACTTGGGCTTCTATTGACAGTGAGTAATTTTGTCTCTTTGTACCTATTTCACTGTTTATGTCAACCATGCATCCAGACATTATATATGATGCTAGATTAAGAAGCATCATTGTAAGTTATTATCACAGTATAAGCATGACACATTTTATCATTAAGTTGATCTTAGTAGTCCATTTGAATTTATTCCTTATCAACTAGTTCACGATTGAATTTATTCGATGTGTTTGGTGCGCCCATGAAACACAAGATTTTTCGTCATTGCAATAGTAGTAGATTTTAGTTAGTCCATCTTATTTTTGTTGGAGATCTATTAGAATTCTTCAAGTCAAATTATTCCATGTACTTGTAGTTGTAATATGCTCCACCTCTCTTAATGTATCTAAGAACTTTTTTAGTTGCTCCAAAGTAATGCTTGCTAAGACTATGCATGCATGAATCTATATAGCAAACCAAATGCAAACATAATATCTGAATGTGTAAGATAAATGAACTCTCTAATTAAACTTGTATATTGTTGTTCATCTGTTTTTTCAACTCTATCATTTAACATGGAGTATTCATTGGTTTATAAGTCATCATATAACATTGTTTTAACAAATCTTTAGTATATTTTATGCTTATTTTGTGTTTTTTCATTTTGCCAAAAAAAAAAAGGGAATCATTTTGGATATGCATGGGAAGTATGTAAGCCTGTTGTTGTTTTTGTCTTGATGCATACACATGACTTTAAATTATTTGGCAGAGAGACTTAGGTCGACTTGTATCTAATTTTTGTTAAATATCACATCTTATAATTTGTCGTACCCTAAATCTCTTAGCTTCTTTTACCTCTACCTTATCTCCTCCTCTCTTCTTCTTGTTATTTCTAAATTAGTATTTCATGATCCATCTATTTTCACTACTTTGATTTCAACTACTACAAATAATCTTACCTTAAATAGGACCCATAAATCAATATCTAATCTAATCATAAAGCTTAAGTTAACATTCCAATACTTCCTTCAAACTCGAGTTTTACATAGAAAAAGAAATACAGATTACAATACTGAGAGTTACAATCCATTATACATTTATTTATCATGACTGTAATAGAAGTAACATAAGTTACAAAACAAGCAACCAAGAACAGTCTGTTCCGCTAGCTCGATTTGAACAAAGAGAGAGACCATAGTTTCTTTATCTGCTTCATCTTCCAGCTTTTACATCAAATCCCAATTTGTTCTCTAAACTGTGGTACCCGACAGAATCCAAGGTAGAGCTCATAGATGATTCACCAAGCAATGCTTCACATTCCTCGGGTGCATGGTGTGTTGAAGAGACCTGTAGGAACCCTCCTAACATATGCAGTTTCTCAGCCACTTCTCTCATTGTAGGTCGTTCATCCCCCTTGATGTTCAAACATTCCTTTGCAATCTCGGCAATTTCTTGGATGATGTCCATGTTTTCTTTTTCCTGTATGATTTGATCATCCAATATCTCTTCAAGTCGGCTATCTTTCATTGCTTCAATGAAGCTTGAGGCAAGACCTTTTCCTTGATTGCTCCCATCATAATAAATTGCCTTTTTCCTTGTGACGAGCTCCACCAAAACTACTCCAAAGCTATAGACATCACTCTTTGCTGTCAGTTGACGGACTAGCAAGTACTCTGGGTCCAAATAACCAAGAGTTCCTTGGACCATCGTTATGAATTGGGTTTCGTCTATAGATATCATCCTCGATGCACCAAAATCCGATACTTTTGGCATGTAATTATGATCTAGAAGTATGTTGAGCGACTTCACATCTCCATGAACGATCGGAGGGGATGCTGATGAATGCAAGTAAGCGAGTGCTTCTGCAGATTCTCTGGCTATTCGTAGACGAGTAGTCAAGGGAATTAGTTTCTCATCATTGCCATGGATGAAGTCAAAGAGGGTTCCATTGGGTATGAACTCATAAACCAACATGGGAATTTCGACTTCCAAGCAACAACCCAAGAGCCTTACAATATTCTTGTGATTGATCTGAGAAACAATAATCATCTCCCATACGAATTCTTCACTTTGGTCTTCGGTGATTACCTTAGACCTCTTGATGGCCACTTCCTTATCACTGTCTATGTTTCCTTTATAAACGGTGCCATGGCCTCCTCGCCCAAGTTCTCGACTTTTATCGAAATTATCTGTTGCCTTCTCTAGATCCTCTTTGGTGTATATTTTGACAGTATCAATTTTCTTTGATCTGATTTCTTCGAATAACCTCAAGCCTCCATTTTGCCGGAAGAATTTATCTTTTTCTCGGAGAAGCTTCTTTCTTTGAAATGCTAAGATTATGCAGAAGATACAAGTAATGAACAAGACAAGCCCAGCACAATTGCCTGCACAAAGTGATGAGTTTCATGTCAATTATTTTGCAAACTCTTCGGAGATTGAATTACGAGTTTCCAAAATAGAAGATTGTTACCGACGAGGCCTATTAATGAAAATTAACGGGAAAAAGAAATTTCAAGCTTTGTTTAAGTAGAACGACTCATTCGAAATAAAAACTTGAATCCGAATAGGTTATTTTTTCTTTTGATTGAAGTTTTAAGAGAGGGTTTAAGCTAGTATGGAACGAAGGATGAGAACTTGTACCTATAACAATCTTCGTTGATGTCGGAATTCGTTGATCTGGGACACATGGTTCCGATTTAGGGTCCTTGCTGCTGTGACCTTTTGGGCATTTGCAGCTGTAGTTGCCTAATGTGTTGCTGCACTTTCCATAACATGGATACTGATTTGGTAAGCTGCACTCGTCGATATCTAAGGATTGTCAAAGAATCACAAGGATAAATTGTAAGACCATATACAACAATCGAAAACAGGAGAGTTGGGGGAGAGATGCATGCCGACCTTTGCATCCATCTCGGAGGTAAGGATTGCCTTGGAAACCTGTGGAGCAATTGCAGATATAGCCAGGTAAACTGGTGGAGTTGAAACATTCACTGTTGGTGCTGCGGCATGCATATGAAGAATGGTTTCTCTTAGCTTCCTCGCAGGTCTGGTTGCCGGCTACCCAGTCCAGCACGAGTGGGGCGCCGTCCTTGTGCTTGTCGCGAAATCTGTGGTTGCGGAGGTCGGCCTTGTTGAAGGATAACCAGTCCTGCCCGGCAATGAAGGCATAGGCGCAGCGGCTGTCGTTCACGTGTGAAGAAACATTGACGAAATAGACAAACCTCATCGTAAAATACTCCAGCTCCTCCGGGATGGTGGTCTCGCAGCAGCCGGTGCCATGGCACGATCCGCTTTCGATGTTTGCCTCGTCGAAGCACAAGGAGGCACACCCAGCTCCGTATGTATTGTTTTTCAAGCCTAAGAGGATGCCAACTACGTTGCAGCCCAAGGTCGTGAACTTGTTGCTCGTGTTGGATACCCTAAACGGAAGGCCACTGAGGTTGAATGAAGATCTATGATGACCCACCACGCCGCCGGTACTGTTGAAACAAACCCAGGCGATGTCATTCAGCATGCTTGCTTGACCCTGGAGCAAGGATATGTTCTTAACTGTAATGTTCCTCTCGCTGCCGCCCAAGAAAGCTCTGGGAGTCGGAGAGCCGTTAACGACTTCGCAAGTGACCTCGAAGCCTTCCCTGAAACACCCACCGCCGATGCCGAAGGGGTACGGGATGCTAATACCGCCGCATGTCTCTTTGCACTGTCGTTTCGGCGACGGCGGTGCCGATGCTGCTGAAGTCGTTGCTTGCAGCAGCGTCAACAACAACAACAGCAGAAACGCGAACAGTGGCAGCGTGGATCCCATCGCTTATGCTTGCTTGAAATTAATGGTACCCTTCAGGCTTCCATCAGATTTATAAGCCCACAGATGGGGAAGCGAGCTTAATTCCTTCCAAAATCGAGTGGCATAGAATAATTCCTCGATCAAACACTCGTTCTGCAGCCCAAGTGACGGCTTGTGAAGGCGAAGCCAGGATGCGACAAATGCGAGAAGACCTTGACGCGTGCAAATTACGAAGCCTGAAGGCTATCGCCGTGACTGGTACCGGAGGCCTCATCAAAGATTCACTCTGGAGTCCACCTCAGGCGAAGACTATCTTGCAGCATACAAACAATTAAAACGCGAAGAGCAATGATGGATATAGAAATACAATCTCAAACGCCAACAACCATCAGTCAGAGATGAATAATTGGTGCGTGTGCTCCTCAAACGCCAACCATCAGTCAAAGGATTTCGTACGTAATAGTATTTCGTTGTTCTTGAAAAGAACAAATAGAAATGCGAAGACACGAAGGTATAATTGGTGCAAGTGCTCCTCGATCCTCCAAGACCTGCTAAGAGGCCCTTGACTTGGCGTCAACTGTTCAACTACTAAGTCAAAGCCAAAGACGGGCGTTGCATGGGCACGTAAGAAAATTGCCAGCTTTCATTGCAAAAGTCCTTCTGCCTGTTTGGGTTTTTGTGCGCCTTTCTTTCTACGCATGCATGCTGTGGCGTCACAATCATTTATTTGGCAGATGAGACTTAGATTTTTTGTGGCCTTTCAATCCACAATTTTGATAGGTTAATTGTAAAGTTATCCCAAAAAAGACACTTCATAAGGCCAGGAAAGCCATCTCATAAAATAATTTAGGAGACTCGCATCTGAATTCTTTTGTCTTTATAATTTCTAAACCTACAATCTATCATAATATTTTATGTATTATATATTTATGCCACTTTTTATATATATATTTAACACAAAAGCCTTAAACATATGTAGCCTTTGAAATCAATCAAGCTCTTAATGCACAGTATTTTATGTAGTCACGACTCTAGTTAGGAGAATCCTAATTGAAAAGAATATTTATATAAAATTTACCTAATCAACCCATATTAAAAAGATAAAGAGATTAAGTATTATGAGTTGGAAGTTGATTCTTATAAAAGCATTATGAATTGATTAGAAGTATGAGTATTATTATGAGTTGGGGTTTATAAGCCCTATAAATAATCATGTAATCATCATCTTTTAATAAAAAATATATAAATCTTTTTAGCAGTCTTTTTTAAGTAGCAATTTGGATGAAGAAACCTCTATAGAGTTTCAAGAAGGTCAATCCCTTAAAGAGATCAACTCCAAACTTAGAATCTGCAAGGGTTCTATCAGCAGCTTATCTTACTACAGTGCAAAATAAATATAAGAGATTTACACATTGTATCTAATATTATTCATTATGGATTATGGCGGTAAGATATCGATTAAGCAACATATTTGATAGCTTATGAATTTAGTTACCATCTATTTTCACTACTTTGATTTCAACTACCACAAATAATCTTACCTTAAGTAGGACTCTTAAATCAATGTCTAATCTAATCATAAAGCTTAAGTTAATATTCCAATACTTCCTTCAAACTGGAGTTTTACATTGAAAAAGAAATATAAATTAGAATACTGAGAGTTACAATCTATTATACTTTTATTTATCATGTTTGTAATAGAAGTAACATAAGTTACAAAACAAGTAATCAAGAACAGTCTGTTCTGCTAGTTCGATTTGAAGATAAAGAGAGAACCTTGTTTCTTTATCTTCTTCATCTTCTAGCTTTTACATTAAAATTTGTTCTCTGAACTGTGGTACCCGACAGAATCAAGGTAGAGGTCATAGATGATTCACCAAGCAATGCTTCACATTCCTCGGCTGCATGGTGTGTTGAGATGTGCAGTTTCTCAGCCACTTCTCTCATTATAGGCCTTTCATCCCCCTTAATGTTCAAACATTTGTTTGCAAGCTCGGCAATTTCTTGAATGACATCCATGTTTTCTCTCCCCATGATTTGATCATCCAATATCTCTTTAAGTCGGCTATCTGTCATTGCTTCAATGAAGCTCCAGGCAAGACCTTTTCCTTGACGACTCCCATCATAATAAATTGCTTTTTTCCTTGTGATGAGCTCTACCAAAATTACTCCAAAACTATAGACATCACTCTTTGTTGTCAATTGACGGACTAGCAAGTACTCTGGGTCCAAATAACCAAGAGTTCCTTGAATCATCGTTATGAATTGGGTTTTGTCTACGGTCAGCATCCTCGATGCACCGAAATCTGATATCTTTGGCACGTAGTTATGATCTAAAAGTATGTTGAGTAACTTCACATCTCCATGAACGATCGGAGGGAATGCCGATGAATGCAAGTAAGCGAGTGCTTCTGCGGATTCTCTGGCTATTCGTAGACGAGTAGTCAAGGGAATTAGTTTCCCGTCGTTGCCATGGATGAAGTTGAAGAGAGTTCCATTGGGGATGAACTCATAAACCAACATGGGAATTTCTACTTCCAAGCAACAACCCAAGAGCCTTACAATGTTCTTGTGATTGATCTGAGAAAGAATAATCATCTCTCGTACGAATTCTTCACTTTGGTCCTCGGTGACTACCTTAGATCTCTTGATGGCCACTTCCCTGCCATCGTCTAGGTTTCCTTTATAAACGGTGCCGTGGCCTCCTCGCCCAAGTTCTCGACTTTTATCGAATTTATTTGTTGCCTTCTCTAGATCCTCTTTGGTGAATATTTTGACAGTATCAATTTGTTTTGATCTGATTTCTTCGTATAAGATCAAGCCTCCATTTTGTTGGAAGAATTTATCTTTTTCTCTGCGAAGCTTCCTTCTTTGAAAGGCAAATATTATGCAGAAGATACAAGTAATGAACAAGACAAGCCCAACACAACTGCCTGCACATAGGGATGAGTTTTATGTCAATTATTTTGGAAACTCTTTCGGAGATCCGAATTACAAGTTTCCAAAATCAAAGATCGGTACCGACGAGGCCTATTAATGAAAATTAACATGATAAAGAAATTTCAAGTTTTTGTAAAGTAGAACAACGTATTCAAAATAAAAACTCGAATCCGAATAGATTTTTTTTTCTTCTGATTGAAGTTTTAAGAGAAGGTTTAAACTTATATGGACGGAAGGATGAGAACTTGCACCTATAACTATCTTCGTTGATGTCAGAATTCCTTGAGCTGGGACAGGAATTCCTTGATCTGGGACAGGAATTCCTTGATCTCGGACACAAGGTTCCGATTTAGGGTCCTTGCTGCTGTGACCTTTTGGGCATGAGCAGCTGTAGTTGCCTAATGTGTTGCTGCACTTTCCATAACATGGATACTGATTTGGTAAGCTGCACTCGTCGATATCTAAGGATTGTCAAAGAATCACAATGATAAATTGTAAGACCATATACAACAATCGAAAACAGGAGAGTTGGGGGAGAGATGCATGCCGACCTTTGCATCCATCTCGGAGGTAAGGATTGCCTTGGAAACCTGTGGAGCAATTGCAGATATAGCCAGGTAGACTGGTGGAGTCGATACAGTCACTGTTGCGGCATGCATACGAAGAAAGGTTTCTCTTAGCATCCTCGCAGGTCTGGTCGCCGGCTACCCAGTCCAGCACGAGTGGGACGACTTGATTGTGCTTGTCTCCGAAGGTGTGGAAGCCGAGGTCGGACTTGTCGAAGGATAACCAGTCCTGCTCGGCAATGAAGGCATAGGCGCAGGGGCTGTAGGTCTTGTAGGAAGAAAGATTGACGAAATGGGCAAGCCCGACCGTGATATTGTCCAGCTGCTTCGGGATGGTTGTCTCGCAGCAGCCGATGCCACGGCACGATCCGCTTTCGATGCTTTTCTCTTCGGAGCAGAAGGAGGCGCAGCCGGTTCCGAATGTATAGTCGTCCCCGTCTAAGAGGATGCCAATGACGTTGCAGCCCATGGTCGTTAACTTGTTCCTCGTGCTGGATACCCTAAACGGAAGGCCACTGAGGTCGAGATTAGATACATTTAAATCCACCACGTCGCCGGTACTGTTGAAGCAAACCCAGGCGACGTAATTCAGCATGTGTGCTTGGCCCTGGAGCAAGGATATGTTCTGAACTGTAATGTTCCTCTCGCGGCCGCCCAAGAAAGCTCTGGGAGTCGCAGAGCCGTTAACGACTTCGCAAGTGACCTCGAAGCCTTCCCTGAAACACCCATCGCCGATGCCGAAGGGGTACGGGATGCTAGTATCGCCGCATGTCTCATTGCAAAGTGGTGACAACACGTTCGGCGACGGCGGTGCCGATGCTGCTGCAGTCGTTGCTTGCAGCTGCATCAACAACAACAGCTGAAACGCGAACAGTGGCAGCGTGGATCCCATCGCTTATGCTTGCTTGAAATTAATGGTACCCTTCAGGCTTCTTTCAGATTTATAAGCCCATAGATGGGGAAGCGAGCTTAATTCCTTCCGAAATCGAGTGACATGGAATAATTCTTCGATCAAACACTCGTTCTGCAGCCCAAGTGACGGCTTGCGAAGACGAAGCCAGGATGCGACAAATGCGAGAAGAGCTTGACGCGTGCAAATTACGAAGCCTGAAGGCTATTGCCGTGATTGGTAGAGGAGGCCTCATCAAAGAAGCACCCTGGAATCCACCCCAGGCGAAGACTAGAACAATTAAAACGCGAAGACCAATGATGGATATAGAAATATAATCTCAAACGCCAACCATCAGTCAAAGGATTTCGTAAATAATAGTTTTTAGTTGTTCTTGCTAAGAACAAAAAAACTGTTGTTCTTATAAATAATAGTATTTAATTGATGCACGTGCTCCTCGATTCTCTAGACTTAGCGTCAACTAAGTCAACTAAGTCACTAAATCCATCTCATAAAATAATTTAGGAGACTCCGATCTGAATTCTTTTACCTTTATAATTTCTAAACATATAATCTATCATAATATTTTCTGTGTTATATATTTATGCCACTTTTATATATATCTTTAATATTTTGCATGATGATTAGCAGAAAAGAAAAGCTGTGGTATGACTTAAACATATGTAGCCTTTGAAATTAATTTTACCTTGTAACAAATAAATCGATTAAATTAGGAGTTGAAGAATGTTTAGATTATTTTATAACTCCAATCACATAATTGTTCTTAATAAAATATATCAAATTCCTTTACAAGATAATATGTGAAAACTCTAAAAATCCACTTGCTAACTCAAATTTTCAAACATCTTTTTAGCATCAGTAAATAAAAAAAAGAAACCTTTTTTTTTTGTTCTCATACCATATAATAGGATAATTATTTAAAGAAAAAACTTAAACTTCATTTATTATAATAATTTTTATTTGAAGAAAATTGAATATAATAGGTTTTCTATGACCCCTACACCTAGACTTATCGATTGTGATGTTTTGCATTATTGATCATAATAGTCATGTTTATATATAAATATTACACATATGTGTGTTAATTAAAAAAATATTACACCAAAATATATATATATATATATGTGTGTGTGTGTGTGTGTGTGTGTGTGTGTGTGTGTGTGTGTGTGTGTGTGTGTGTGTGTGTGTATGAATTAAAAAAATATATTATACCAAATAATATATATACTCAAACTTGTGACCTATTACTTATATAACATCACACTAATTAACTCAAATATCTAAAAAATATATATATAAGTACCGTATTACATACCAATAATAAACCTTATTATTGGCAAAATCAAATACTTTCAAAAGAAAATAAGGTATTTCTCTTAAGGAATTTACTCTTGATTATTTGATCCCAAACCTTTTATGTTCTTTTCATCCTAAAAATATACTTTTCTTTTATTTTTCATAATTTATTATTTAAATTATCATATATTTAGTTTCATACATATTTTTTAATTTATAAGAAAATATTTATTTTTTGAACCTGTTTAAGATAACGAAGACGCTTTTCAAGGGATATTTCGGAAAATTCAATTAGACGGACTTTATAAGATAAAAACAAAAAACAAAAATAAAAACATAATAATAAAAAGAAAAAGAAAATAAAAACATGAGTTTTAGTAGTGTGAACGGCCGACCGCCGTCTCACTTATATCTCTCTCCTCTTTTGTATTCATCCCTTCGATCTTTAATCCTCTCTTTGCCCTTTTGTCTCCGTACACTACAGAGAACGGCGCTCGCTCGCTCGCCATCAGACCCTAAACGACGCCAGGGTTACCACCACGGGCGGCCCCTCTCGCAGGGGCGTCTCGTGATCGGATGTGCATTAGAAGCCATTGATAGAATACCGTCTTCGCTACTAGATATCGGCGATATTTGCAGGTAGGGTTTTATATATGTAGTCCGCATCCTGTGGTGCACTGAGAATTGATCGTCGTTAATTTTATTTGTTTGTAATTCATCGCATTTGGTAGGTTCAGATGGGTTTAAATTTATCAATTGTTTTCTTTTTGTGTAAATTTGTGATTGAAGGTTCTTCTGTATCGAGAGGCGTGATGCATTTCTTATGTTGTCATATTCTTTGCATCTTTTGGATGGTCAACACTTAAATATTTGATATGTTCATATGTTGGTGAAATCATAGGCAATTGTTTTCTTGTTGCGTAAATTTGTAACTGAAATTTCTTTCTGTATTGAGAGGTGTGATGCATTTCGTCTATTGTAATCTTCTTTGCATCTTTTGGATGGTCAACACTTGAATATCTGATGTGTTCATATGTTTGTGAAATTATACGCAAGTCTTTTGATATTGCATCTCCGTGATAATTAGTTAATCTTTGCCATGAAAAGGTATTTCCTTTCGGTGGGGATGATCTTCGCCATGACAGTTGTTGTTTGAGAACTATTTGGCATTTAATTGTGTTGATTATTTGAGTGTGTTCAGAATAACGGAAGAGTGGTTAAGAGCCCTTAAGTGACACTGAGGTGTGTACCTTGATCTTATGTTAATGCTTGAGAAATTGTTATAACTTGAAAACTCATGTCCTTGCTACATATATGTTTTTTACCTGCCATTTTTTTGGTGTCTATTGTGATATATCATTCATGTTCATGTTTGTCTTTGGGGATCTCCAGGTATTCCATTCATTTCTCTCTGTGTGTATATACATGGCCACAATTTTATTCTTATTAATCTTTTGCTTTGAGATTTTAATTCCTTTGCAATTTTTAAAATTTTTGGAAACTAGTGGAAAATAAATGTAAGTTCAACTATTTGATTCATATTCATAAGGGTTTACTTTCAATTGGGATGTTCAAAGCATAGCATCTCTAGTTTATGCTTAAGGTGATGAATATTTTAGGAAGTTTTATAATTAGTTTTATTTGTTCATATATATTGTAAATGTACTTGTCTGTTCTGAATATAGAATTCAATTAAATTTCATTTATTTTTATTATTCTAAGGGTTAGTAGTCAATGTATGCATTGCACTAATTTTTCACTATTGGTATGTAAATGTGTGTCTAAACACAGATCCTACCTGTATTTAACTTTTTCTACCTGCTGTAAGGTTTTTAAATCTATCAGACTGGTCAAATCAGGATCGAGTTGGCTCAGTCCAAGGTCTTAATTATCTGATCCAATCCTAACTGGTAATCCACTGGACTGGCTAAAGACTGGTCTATTTTTTTGTATGATTACTATCTTGAGCTTTGGTTTGAAAGTCTGATCCAGTTCAGCCCAGAGCTTTTGAGTTTCCTCACAACTTAGAAGACATAGTGGTATCTAGAAATTGGAAGTCCAGCCTAGAACTGTGTTATGCAGTAATTTAAGAAAAAATATTATGCATATGCAGTTTCTTGATGTGAGAACATACTCATTTTGAAATAAAAAGCCTTCTTCTTCAGTGGAAGGTCTATTATCATCAAGAGAAGACTTGATGGTAGGTTGTTCCCTAGCAATCTCTTCATTTCCCCTGGGGAATATGGTTGTTACTTCTTTTGTTGCAAGTAAAATTAATGGAGTTTAGTTTAGCTCCCTTTTAATGGTAGTTTATGAAGCACTTCTCTCCTTTGGAGAGTAGAAGACTAGTTAGGAGGAGGGAACACATTAACGTTTTGTGTAATTTACTTTTGTTTGTAACCAAAGCTGACAGATAGTTCTAGCTGGAGCTTTTTTGACTTCATGAATAGGAACAAATTCTTGTGCTGTACCTGGTGGTATGTTCTAGAAACAAGGACCTCACATTATTTAAAAGTAAGTGGTGCAAGAAGTAGATTTTCCTTTATCCATCTGGTCTTTTGATCAAAAGATTTTAACATGAAACAAATTATTGAAGAAAGTTAAAGCAAATTATTTCATATCCTCTGGAGAATACAACGTTTGTTTTCTGTTTGAGGTATTAATTCGCCTATTTTTACCCAAGATCTCAGCATCACAATTCATTTTTTTCAAAATATCACCTGTTTTTACCCAAGATCTCAGCATCACAATTCATTTTTTTCAAAATTGCAGAGTAAGTGAGCCTCTAGATGCAATATTTCCTCAGTGATTCTTTCAGGTCCTTGGCTTAAAACAAGTTATTTTGTATCCTCTGGAGCATACAATTATTTGTTTGATGTTTGAGACATTAATATACCTATTAAGAATATCACCTGCTTTTACCCAAGATCCCAGTACCACAATTCCATTTCTGTCTAAATTGCAGGGTAAATAAGCCTCTAGATGCGGTATTTCCTTAATGATTCTTTCAGGTCCTTGGCTTGTCACATGAGTCCAAAATTCATATATCTGGATGTGAAAAGAAGTATCTGTATCATATTCTTTCTAATATCTGAATGTTTATCTTGGCAACTTCTTATTTTCTCTTTATGTTTTCAAGGTATAAGTTATAAGTTGTGTTTATGTCTAAAAGACGATTCCATACTTTTAGTGCAGCTTGAGTGTTATTGCTGAAAGGTTACGATTACTTAGATATGTCACTTACCTCAAGCAAAAGTCATAAGAATCATGATGTTTGTTATTTTCCTGTTGAATATCTGCAATAAAATTGTTCTGTAGAATGAAAATCATGATTAAAGACCATGCACGGGCACATCATTTTTGTTGATTGTACATTAAAATGTTTACATTTAGGGGTTTCCACTTGAACATGTGGTGCAAATAATTATTTGTCCTCCTTACATTGCTTATCTGGTTGCAACCACAATCTTTTTGTGATTCTGATACATGGTTCAAATTTTTTCATGAATTAATTGATTTGCATCATTGCATGTATATTTGCAATGAATTGAAATTATTTATGGCATATTTTAAAATGGTCAACTATTGCTTTGTCTTTTATTTCAGTACCAATGGGAACAGAACATGTAACAACAGATGTTAGTGGTGCAACTGATGGAATACCTCCAGTTCCACCTGGTTTTTCATCTGCTCGCGTTTCTAAAGCTATTGATGGAATACCTCCAGTTCCACCTGGTTTTTCATCTGCACGTGTTTCTAAAGCTATTGAAGGAATTCCTCCAGTTCCACCTGGTTTTTCATCTGTGCATGTTTCTAAAGCTATTGATCGAATGCCTCCAGTTCCACCTGGTTTTTCGTCTGCGCATGTTTCTAAAGCTATTGATGGAATACCTCCAGTTCCACCTGGTTTTTCATCTCTTACATCATTTACCTTAAAGAGGGTGCAAGATGGTGTGAAGGCTTCTGCAAATGCTTCTTGCAGAGTACATTGCATGATATCAGATGAGAAATCTAGAAAGAATCTTCGATACAGACCCTGGGTAAACTACAGTGAATTTGATAATGGCTCAGGCAAAGAGTGTGACTATGAGGCTTTTGAGCAGGTAAGTAGTTATTTAAGAAGTTGTTTCATCGACAATAAATTAGGTGATGACTGAAACAATGAATCTAATTCACCATTTATTATTAGAACTAATTGATTGCAATTTTTGGTAGAAATCGGACCATAACCTTGTGGTTGGCCCCTGTTTCTGTTGAGGAGATTCTGGGTTCAAATTCTTGTGCAGGTGGTGCCCAATGATTTGGTCTAGTTGGTTCTTTAGGTGGGGGATTAACTCTTATTAGTGAAAGGAACCCTTTTGGAAGGGTAAACAATGTCCATGCATGATGCATTGCTAGTTATTTCATTTGTACTTGGTAGTTGGTAGTTGGTACCATGTTCAATGCCAGTTCTCATTCTTTTTATTGTTGTCACAAACTTATATACACCTTTACATTGGTTGCTTGTAATGCATAAGTATTTATTTCTCCTTGTAGGATATTCCTTCAACCCCTTGCCTACCAAAAGGGGTTATTCGAGGATGTACTGAATGTAAAACATGTCAGAAGGTAGTTCAACATCATCATGTCTCTTCTTGCTCTTTCTTATTGCTCTGGGAGGACTCGTTAATTATTACTAAGTTGAATGATGAGTCTCATAACAGGTCATAGCAAGATGGCATCCACAAGATGCGTGCAAGCCTACCCTTGATGAAGCTCCTGTATTCTATCCAAGTGAAGAGGTTCGTGTTGTCTATTAAAAGATTTTTAAAGCCTAGGCTGATAATTTAGTTCTTTGAGCATACATTGTTTTAGTTGACTGCTTATTTTGGTTTTATGAACAGGAATTTAGAGATACCCTGGAATATATTTCAAGTGTTTGCCAAAGAGCCCAAAAGTATGGAATTTGTCGAATTGTTCCACCCTCTTCTTGGAGACCACATTGCCTTCTCAAAGAGAAGAATGTGTGGGAAAATTTAAAATTTACAACTCGTGTTCAGCCAGTGGACAAACTTCAAAATCGTGATTCTTTGAAGAAGATCAATGGAAACCATAACATTATGAGGACAAAAAAACAAAAACATCAGGAATTGAGGGATAATAGTGATGAGAATATTACAAAAGTTAATCGACAAAGGTACCATAACAGTTCGGAGAGGTTTGGATTTGAAACTGGTCCGGATTTCACTCTGGAAACATTTCAAAAATATGCAGATGACTTCAAGGAGCAGTACTTTCACACAAATGCAGACTTTGATGTAATATCTGGTCAACAGGAACCATCAGTAGAGAATATTGAAGGTGAATATTGGCGGATAGTAGAGAAGTCAACTGAGGAGATTGAGGTGCTATTCTAGGTTTCACAAACCGTAACGGATCTTGTTGTGCATGAGTGTTTCTGTTGATTATAGTATTATGAGATGCATTTCATACTTAGCATAAAATTGCAAAAATATTTGGACTTGTCTCTTCTTCCAATACATGTGTTCTTTACAATGAGATGAAGTTTCTTACTGATAGAAAATTAGTACATATTAATTGACAAGAGTGCTGTTATCATGCTAGCTCAAGGAATAATAACTTGTATATATTTCTTGACTTTTGGATTTTGTTATTTTGACAGTTTAAGAATATTGCATTAATCAAAACTACTGATTTTATCTGCTAGATATGCCTTGATCTATTATGGTAAAGTTCCTTTTTTTAGGTACTCTACGGTGCTGATTTGGACACAGGTGTTTTTGGCAGTGGTTTTCCCAAAGCATCATTCTCTTTACAAAATTCTGAAATTGATGATCAACATATAAATTCTGGTTGGAACCTAAACAACCTAGCTCGGCTTCCAGGCTCTATGCTATGTTTTGAAAGTGGAGAGATTCCTGGTGTTCTAGTGCCATGGTTGTATATAGGAATGTGTTTTTCCTCATTTTGTTGGGTAAGATTGTTGATCTTCAGTTATTATTACAAAAGTAATGTCTTTTGCATCTGGTGAATCTTTTCTTATCTAGGAACGGTTAGACCTTGTTACAATTTTCTGGTTTATGTTATAACTGTTACCTTTTTTTTCCTACAGCATGTTGAAGATCACCACTTATACTCATTGAATTACTTGCACTGGGGTTCTCCCAAAATTTGGTATGGGGTCCCAGGAAAATATGCGTCAAAGTTAGAAGATACTATGAAAAAGCATCTACCAGACCAATTCGAAGAACAACCAGACTTGCTTCACAATCTTGTAATAACTTTTTGCCTTATGTTTTCTCTCTGCAAGAATGTTATCTTGGGAAGATGATGTTTTCTAGCTTTTTTTCTGTCAGAAATTCAACTGGAAAATATTCAGCATGTCTGGTATATACTTCATAGCTAACTACAAGTTTATATCATTTTAAAATGACTACTTTCTGTCTGATCCTCTTTTCTAGGTAACCCAATTTTCACCCTCACTGTTAAGATTAGAAGGTGTACCTGTTTACCGGTGTGTTCAGAGGCCAGGAGAGTTTGTTCTCACTTTCCCTCGGGCTTATCACGCTGGTTTTAATTGTGGATTCAATTGTGCAGAAGCTGTAAATGTGGCTCCTCTTGATTGGTTACCTCATGGGCAGAATGCTGTGGAACTTTATCGTGAACAGGGCCGAAAAATATCAATATCCCATGACAAGTTGTTGCTAGGAGCTGCAAGGGAAGCTGTTAGAGCCCACTGGAATTTACTGTTCTTCAGGAAAAACCCCTCAGTTAATGCAAGATGGAAAAAGTTTTGCTCATCAGATGGCATCCTTGCAAAGACACTTAAGGTGAACTTTATACTTGACATAATTATGCTGTTCTTCAGTGTCCTCACAACTAATTTCTTTGTTAATTAGGCACGCATTGAGATGGAATGCATGAGAAGAAAATACCTTTGCTCATCTCGGTCACAGAAAATGGATACTGATTTTGATTCTAATAATGAAAGAGAATGTGTTCTGTGCCACTATGATTTGCATCTTTCTGCTGCTAGTTGTCTGTGTTCACCAGATAGGTTTGCTTGCCTGATTCATGCAAAAAATTTATGCTCGTGTGCTTGGAACACACGGATATTTTTATTCCGTTATGATACCAGAGAATTGAATGTCCTATTGGATGCTTTGGGAGGGAAGCCGAGTGCAGTTCATAGATGGGGCAGTTTTGATCTTGGGCTAAGCTTGAGTTCATACATCTCAAGAGAGAAAACACATGAACCAAATCTTATAGGTATGACTGACAAAGAAGGAAGAGAGCAAAAGGATATTGAACCTGTTACAAAGGAGCCTAGCCTTGGGATGGACAAAAAATTTGATTTGGGAAATCCAAATATGACCTCATCATCCTTTTTGGATCAGCAACTTTTATCGGAAGGTCCCCGGAACACCACTTTGCTGCAAAACAATTCTAAATCAATGGGTGAGGTAAAGAAATTCAGCTCCTCACTTTCTAAGATATCTGGGATAGAACTGATTGAATCTTCTGCTGAGAAGGTTGCTATCTTATTAAATGGTAATGAACATAAAGGTACAAATGGAGTGGTATCGGATAAAATGACTGCAGAGTCCCCAGAAAAGAACACTGACATGTTTTCAAGGCAGACAGATTGTGATGATAAGACAACTTCCCATGCTCACAAGGATAAAATTCTTTTAGTGCCCCAGACTAATGTGTTGTTGGCAAACGAAAAAGATCTGTTGGCTGGCCCGGAAGTTTCTCGTAATAAGTTAAAGGTGATACTGGTTGATGATGATGAGCAGGTAGAGGAAAACTGCAGAGAGGTTCTCTCCAATTTACATGGTCAACAGTTGTTTGAATTCCTTCCTGGAAAGGAAAGTGAATGCGTGAGATCTTCTGCCAGAGTAACTGTTGCAAAACAAAGTGCAGATATGTTGCCTGAAAATGAAGCATCTGATTGTGGTACTGAACCTATTCATCTTCAAATTATCCAGAATTATGGAAGAGGAGAACCAGAAGATAAAAGAAAGAAGGTACAATCTGAGTTCAACTCTGAGGTTAACCTTGATAGAAGCAATTCATCTACTGAAATCCAACCTTGTACACAAAGAAATCTTGATATATGTAACTATGAGAAGATGGGCCCTCAAATGGAAAAGGTGGTGAAAATAAGTAATTGCAATATTGAGGTTTTGGTGTATGGTATTGTGCTTTCTGGAAAATTATGGTCCACGTGCCACCGCATATTCCCAAAAGGTTTGTTTGCAAGTCACTTTATTATGTGTCTGCAAGTTGTTGATGTTGGGAACAGAATGCTAGATGCATTTCAGCAAAGGTTCTGCTGGAGTTGAAAGTTTCTCTGGACCTAAAATTTTTCTTGTTATTGTGTACTTTTGCTTTTTGTCTCTTCATTCTCCTGATATTTGTCTCGTTATGCAGGATATAGAAGTCGAGTTAAATACATTAGCATTTTAGATCCAACGCAGATGTGTTACTATATATCTGAAATTTTGGATGCTGGATTACTTGGGCCTCTATTTATGGTGAGTAATTTTGTCTCTTTGTACCTATTTCACTGTTTATGTCAATCATGCATCCAGAAATAGTACATGATGTTAGATAAAGAAGCATCATTATAAGTTATTATCACAGTATAAGCATGACACATTATCACAGTATAATCAAACTCCAAAGATATTCCATCAACAATTGAATTGTTCATCTTTCTGACATGTTATTATTAATTTGAAATAGTAATTTTGTGAATCCAGCAAGGAAAATTTTAAAGTTGCAGGGCTTTCTAACAGATTCCTGCAACATCAGGTTGTGGTTGAGCAATGTCCAAGTGAAGTGTTTCTCCATGTTTCTGCCACCAAATGCTGGGATATGGTGAGAGAGAGGGTGAACCAGGAAATTCAAAAGCAACAAAAGATGGCAACGCTTAATCTCCCTTCCTTGCAGCCTCCAGGATCAGTTGATGGTCTTGAAATGTTTGGTTTATTATCACCAGCAGTTATACAGGTTAGTCTCTTTTTGATATTATCTCTTACTGTTACAATGTTTCCTATGCCTATCTGCTTTTGTCATGATTTCTTTTTCTTTATTTCATTTTCAACGATGTACTAGATTAGTGAATGAAGATTTGTATTATCTTTAACAAACATTTTTTCATATTTATCAGTTTTTGAACCCTTGGAATTGAAGAAAACTTGGTCTACATGTATGCTTTATTCTAGTATTTAAAAAGGCAGCCATGTTATGTGGGCATTTTAAGCTACTGTGTATGCATTTTGCGGTGGTACAGGGTAGCATTTGGCTCAGTATCTTGGTACCATGATGGTTTGATGTTATTGAAAGTTGAAAGTTGAAACTGTTATCAGATCATGATTTAAACTTTAAAGTTTACTTGAGAGCAATGATTTCAATAGGCGCTCGGGCGCTCTCCTAGGCGCTCGGGCGAGGCGAGGCGAGGCCCGAGCGCCTCGCTTCATGTCCAAGCGCCTCGCTTCAACGAGGCGTCGCCTAGGCGCTCGCCCGAGCCTAGGCGCTAGGCGCTTCGGGCGAGCGCCCGGGTTAAACCAGGCGACCGAACCAGTGTTTTACGTCTGGTTCGGTCTCCGGTGCTTTAGTTGGTTCAATCGAACCAACTAAATCACTGATAGGCTCCCTCTCACGATTTCCCCGACTTCCCCAACCCTAAAACTCGCGATTTTGCCGTCGAGATTTCTTCTCCGTTGTCGTTGCTCTTTGCTGCCATTGCCACTGTCGCTACTCGCCACTGCCACAATCGTCGCTCATCGTTGTTGTCGCCGCTCGCAGCTCCCGCTCCCGCTCCCACTCCCACACCCGCTACCGCTCGTAGCTCCCGCTCACGCTATCGCTCGCCGCTCCCGCTGTCGTTGCCTTAGCAGCCTCGGTCTTCTCACACTCTTATCACTATACTGTTAACAGTATATTAACAGTTAACTGTATACTAATAATAGTTTTTTTATTTATTAGATTAATAATATATTATTTTGATTTTAATACTATTAATTTTTATTTATTTAAAATTATTGTTAGGTTTCAGAATAAATGGCAAGTGTACAGAGCAACTCAATAGATTTGATGTAAAATTTTATTATTTTAATTTTTGAGACTTTTTATTAATATGACATTGTGATTTTGTATTCTATTTTCTTAATTTAATAGCATATTTTTTTTAGTTAAATAATTATATTAATTATATTAATTATATTTTTATATTTTAGCGCCTCGTTTCGCTCGGGCGAGCGCCTGGGCGAGCGCCTAGCGCCTCGGGCGTTTTTGGACCTTGGCGCCTTTTGGCGCCTAGCGCTTTTTAAATCATTGCTTGAGAGCAATAGCGCCCAGCAATGTATATGGTTCACATGATCTTTGCAGTCTGGACAAGTCACCCTTATATTTATATGGATGCATGAGACACTAAAAAAATGTGGTACTGACCAATACAATTACTAAATCTTGTATTGGTATGACATAGGATATGTACAGTGTGGTCTGCATACTAATGCATAATTTCATAGATGTAGTGTTTCATTTGTTTTTTATAATACTTTGTGTTTCATTATAACATGAAAACTACATTTTTATATAACAATGATGTCACCTATGATGAAAATCTGAGTATAAATGTCATCTTCCATTTGTTACAGAACAAATTGTTTAGGGTTAAGATTCATTTTAGCCCTTGTGATTTTAGTCATGGGCCTCTTAAGTCCTTATAGTTTATTCGTGTCTAAAATAACTCGTACATTTTTAAAAATGTAGCATTTATCTCCCTCCCGTCAAGTCTGAGTTAACAAATGTTAGAGTCTGCTTACGTGACATGTTGACTCACAATAAATTATTAATATAATGACATGTGTAATTGAGGGTTAAGGTCCAATTTAGCCTCTATGATTTTGGTCATGGACCTCTTAAACTCTTATGATTTACTCGTGTCTAATATAACTCCTATATTTTAAAAAATATAGCATATAAGTCTCTCTCGTCAAGTTTGAGTTAACAGACATTAGAATATGTTTATATGACATGCTAACTCATAATATACCATTAATATAATGACACGTGTAATTTAAGTTAAAAAAAATTGAGACCTCCATTAATGGCGGGAGGAAGCGTTGTTGTGGAAGCGACCAGCAGTAGCAGCACTAAGCCGTTGTTGTCTAGTAGGGCGTCATACGATCGCAGCCTCTCCTGCACTGACGATGAGCTAAGCTTCCGGTCCTGCCTCAGGTGGATGTGCTCGCCACCACGAACAACACCTACTCCGATCCCGACGACTACCACGATACCTTAAAGCCACCTCCACCGCGAAGCATGGCATCACGAAGACAGAGAGCATACGGAAGGAACGGTTAAGCTGGTCCATGTAGCCCTCCCGCACTCTCTCTCCCCGACCATCTTGTCGAGGAAGAGGAAGTGACGGACGAAGGCAGAGCGACAGAGGTAGGAGAGGTCAGAGGTGGAGGTAAGGGAGAGCTGGACTATCACGTCGTAGGCATGGCGGGTGAGGGTGTAGGAGAGGACGAAGTGGGAGGCGGTGTGGATGAAGATGCTCAAGAGGAGGAAGAGGGACCGAGAGACCACTGCGTGACTAGTGTCGGATTGGTTGACGCACATCCACTTGAGGTAGGACCGGAAGCTTCTGAGCTCGTTGTCAGCATGGGAGAGATTGCGTGCATATAAATGCCCTATTAAGCAGCAACGACTCGGTGTTGCTTCTAGTGGTCGCTTCCATGATGACGTCTCCTGTCGCCATTGATGGAGATCTCAATTTTTTTAACTTAAATTATATGTGTTATTATATTAATGGTTTATTGTTAGTCAACATGACATGTAAGTAGACTCTAACACCTGTTAACTCAAACTTGACGAGATAAGCTTATATGCTACGTTTTTTAAAATATATGGGTTATTTTAGACATGAGTAAACCATAAAGGTTTAAGAGGTCTATGACGAAAACCGTAGGAGCTAAAATGAATCTTAACCTTAAATTACATATGTTATTATATTAATGATTTATTATAAGTTAGCATACCACGTAAGCAGACTCTAACATCTGTTCACTCAGACTTGACGGGTGGGGCTTATATATTACGTTTTTTAAAATGTAAGGGTTATTTTAGACACAAGTAAACCATAAGGGTTTAAGAAGTCTATGACTAAAACCATATGGACTAAATTGGACCTTAACCCAATTGTTTATGATCTTACACAGAGTTAGTTGCCCTATGAAGCTATATAGGACATGATAGTATAAAACTTCCAATTACTAATTTTGATTTTTTTAATATCATAGGACTGTAGAAAACAAATTACAAGGCTTTTAAGATTATATAAAACCTTGAGAATTAAGTAAAATACAAAACAAATTCTAGATTTAGATATGCAGACATATACAAATAGTGATTATGTCATATGTTTAAAATTCATTTATCTATAGATAAAAATAATAGGATTATGTGATACTTAGAGCATATTAAATCATAAACAAACAAATCAGGGTGTATGAAATCAAATATACAATGTTGAAAATTTTCTAATGTAAATGGACATGGACCTCATTCATATACATATTAAACTAGCTAAGGATGCTTGTGAAAATGGACATGGATCTCATTCATATTCATGAGAACAATTATATTACAACTCTGCATCATCATTGTTACTAACCAAAGAAAAATTCCAACTATGGTAGTAGGGCATTGCATACAAAATAGTAAACTGAAGCCCCTTTTTCTCACAAAGGAGAATGTATGACCAAAGGATTATGACCACACTTCATCCAATATACAAAGAGAAGCATCATACAAGTAATTATGCTGACAAACCAAAAACAAGTTATTTTAATTGAATACTGGTAGTTGGTAAGAAATTTTCTTTTTTATGAATCTATTTGAATAGTATCTTTCAATTATCTTCCATGTCATATCAATTCTGATTATCTGGTAGATCCAGTTAACTATTTATACTCTGACAACTCATGCTGGCCAAGTGTCGCTTGATGTTTCACCACATCAAGGTGCAATGTTGTCAAAGTTGTTAAAGGCAAGGTTAGCACAACCGAGGGGATTTAGGTGGTTATAATCGGCTGGAGGTTAACAAGATTGATGTCAGGCTTGAGGTCAATGTTTAGGGGTGATGGTCACCCGTTCATTGTTGTGATCGCAATAATTGAAGACATGGCAAAGGCATACAATTTTGAGGGTCTTAATGTGGAGTCAGACAAGTAGTGATTGCTGACTGAGGGTCAGCATCTGCATTTATATGCTATGGTGGGTGAAACAACTTCTGGTAGAAAGGGAGGTATTGTTAGGGGCGAGATTGGCTTTTGGAACAGAACAATGAACAAAAAAGGAAACCATCAAGCTGCAGAGGAAAAAAAAAAAGGTAATTTTAGGATTTTGGGATATCACATGAGGTGGATACTTGAATTTCTTCCGTCTTCTGATAATGTTATTTTTTTCCTTGAACTTTCGTTCTTCCCTATCAAAGTAAATCCATAGTGCCAACCCCAGTGTCATTGTTGAAGGTATTGGCATGTTTACTTGTTTACATCAGAATTTGTAACACAAAATTCTTTTTGTCCTTATCATACCAGAAGACATTGAAAAACCAAAAGACATGAGCACAATTATCTGTGTCATATCAACTAGTTTTAAAACCATTTAATGTATCTTTTATCAGTCTACAGAAAAGCAAACTCAATTCTAGTGGTTACTTGGCTTTATGATGCAATTGACAAATAGCAACATACATATGCATGATTACCTCTTTGCATCTATTTCTAAGTAGATTTATAATTCGAACCCTCTTAAACTGCCTTTTGTATCCTACTGATGTTGTACCTTAGACTGTATCGTAACCAAAGCTTTTACAGACCTATGTTTCATCAAATGTGGCCTCTGGCACATATCAACATGGAAAGGAGAACATTTGACTTGCCTTTAGAAATTATCATTGGATTCTTCACACTTTTTGAGGTAGCTGAAAGCAAACATGTCTTGATGGCATCTAACTACATTTAGTGCTATGTTTTCAGAAGGGAAGATTTCAAGGTTTATTGGGACATATAGGAGAGTTTCATTTTTATATGGTATATAGGAAACTGAAAATTGCTCCTTGATAGAAGTTGCTAATAGAATATAATGCTAATTTTAAATTTTGAATTTGGTTTAACATTATATTCAATTGATAGAATATTGGTCAAATTGTGGCTGGACAATTAGGATGGGCCAAGTTGTCTCATGCAGTGAAGATGGGTCAATTTATGTTAGGCATACAAATTAAGCTGAGAAAATTCTGTCCCCAAATTGGAATTGAGATACATGACAAATGGGTTTGTTGGATTATCTACTGAATGGGTTGGCAATTGATATTTTCTATTGATGCTATATTATCATTACAAGAAATTCTTGGTTCGGGCAAGTTGGGCCTCACTTGACATTCAAGTGGGTCAAGTACAAGGATGATGGTTCAGTCTTGATTTGTCATCTTAGCTTAAATGGTTGGATCGAGTTTGACTTAGTAGGTCCAGCTGATGATTGCCACCTTCAAAATATTATAGGTGCTCCACATATCACAACAAGGTGCACCGATGGGTGCAACTTGTTTGACTTGAAAACTATTTATCGAGTTAATAACTAGTTATGTTTGTTTGACCTGAATCTCTTTATTGAGCTGATAATTATTGTGTTTGTATGAACTAAACAAACTTAGTCAACATTTCCTTTCAAATATTTGTTGAATTTGAGAATATATGTATATATATTTGTTTGACATCGTTCTTTACTTTTAATCCATTGAGCTTTTTAACACTACCTTATCTATTATCTCTTTTAAGTTCTTCCACTCACGCTGATCATTCGAGCCAAGCTGAAGAACTGCCTCTTGATTCGTCTCAGGCAATCGAGGAGCTTGATTGCAATCATGTCTGCACAGAGTACTGGACGGCCACGCCGAATGCATCGAACCAATCTGATATAGCTATCATGGCAACAGATCACAGGCCTAGTGTTCGTCCTACCGAGCAACACACTCCACCGCAGCCTGCCGCCTCAAAATTGGCTGTTAGGTGTCTCTTCAAGAAAGCCAACCCGGAGGAGCTGCATGCTTTGCGAAGTCTATTACCAGATAATGATCTTGCAAACGCCTCTCTTCAAGAACTTGTCCAACTTATAAATGATGAAATTGCATGTCGTCTCTCCCGACGGAAGCATCCAAAATACTGAACATGTTTGAATTCTCGCCGTCTGTCTGTCCCGACCTCAAATCACATTTGTGTTTCTGTCTCGGTAATCCAAGATTATTGTATATATATTACATCGAATACATTTTTGTTAGCTGTCTTTCTATTGGAATGTGAGAAATACTTTACAGGATCGGAAGGTCCATAACTTTCTGCTCTCCCTGTCCACTTTCTTGTACCAGTTGACAACCAAAACAAGCAAAAGGAAAAGGCCTCTGCAGTCACACCAACCTGCACAGCAGATGATGATATCGTGATGGTGAAAGCTAAGCAGTAGGAAGTGTTCTGACGAGTGAGGAGAGTGTGCAGACGGGTACAAACCTACAACCTACAGTGTAGCTGCCAGCGGCGCTATCCAATCCATCTCGCACTTCAACTTTACTGATACCAACAGTTCGCTCTGTACTTCGTGTACAGTCTCAGTCTCGGCATCAGAAGAGAGAGAGAGAGAGGAAGAATGATATTGTGGACATAGATAGAAAGGGAGGAGGGAGACTGACAGAGCTTGACACAAACTGGACGTACAACTCGGTCAAACTCAAAGCCATGGACGCATGCATCTCTCCACTGCTCCTCTGTACGACGTAGCCATGGAGATAAAAATGGTGTGGCTCCTAAACAAAAGCTGATGCCATGAAGCTTGACACAAGTGTAGTCTCATAGACTAGCTGCTGTCCTTCCAACTTCAACTTTACTGGTACATCAGAAAGGCACCACTTCCTCGATCAAAGAAAAAGGAAGAGAAAGATGACTCTGATTCACGAACTGCGACTGTGTACTTGTGCTGCAGACTACAGCATCAGCTTCATCATCGAATAGTAGCCCAAATAGTAGTGAAGCAGAAGATAGATTGACCAACTTGTGGACATAAATAGAAAGGAGGAGGGAGAATGATGGACTACACATTACCTGCTTCCCCCGCCCTTCCCCCCCCTTCCCCTGTCAACACCACACCATGTCGTCTCAAGCACCGTTTTGTCACCCGTCAAGAACGCCACAAAGATAGCCTTCTTTGTCTTTCAGCTCGTTTGAAGAATTGTATACACTTACTTTCTATTGATATATACGATGAGCAGATATAGGCAAGCAAAGAAGATCGAAGTCCATTCGATCATCCTATCCTCACATGTTGTTGGAGTGTAATAAAAGACCAGCAGCAGATCCACAATGTCAGATGTTATTTCACATCAATGAGGGTTTTGCTATGTGAGGATAGAGAAGGTCTTGTCGACCAAATTAAATGCGAGAGTTGGGATTCACGAGTTTGGAGATGATTCAAACTGCGAGGGCACATTTCTGCAGCATATGGACATGCTTTTCCTGTACATTCTTGACCTAAAACACCTGTGCCAGCCATGTAGTCAATGATTCCTTCAACAAGAATTCTTGACCTTGACTTCTTGTTCTTGATCTTCTCTGCGATAGGCATGTCAAAGGGATCAAATCCATTTGATCGTTCTGTGTTGATCCCAATAAATCTCGAGTTACTGGTTAGACCAATGGAAATTTCATGGGTCATGAGAAGAAAAGAGTTAAACAGTACATTCCATAGATTACACTTGAACAAAATGTATGAATATAGTCATCAAAATTGAGTATTGTAACTCTCATCTAAATTTTCTATAATCTCTCTCTCTCTCTCTCTCTCTCTCTCTCTCTCTCTTCTTACCACTTGAAAGATGTCTTCACATCATATACATCTAACTAAAACCTGTGCAGGACTGCTTGACAGCGAAGCAAATTTGGATCAGGCACACAGTAGGTGAGCTCTTGCTTCCAGAACAAGCGTCATGTTCCATCATCTTGTCGTTCTCTGCTTTGCTTCCACGTATACCGTATCATCTTCCATGTTTGGAGGTCATCGTTTAAAGTCATGGTCGGATGATTCCACCAAAAGTATCCATCCCTCGAGGTTGCAAGCATAATAAGCGACGAAGTACATCACCTCACCTACCAAACCAAGATCCGAAGACTCAATGGTCATTCTTTGAGGTGACTGAGTTGTATGGTCGAGCCGATGACAGTGGGAGTGGTGATCATAGCGAATCTGATGTTTTACTTGACTACTCGATCTCCTTTCGTTTGTTTTCTTGCCATGATTAGCGGCATCACGTCCATCGTCTTCCTGCGTGAGAAGGAAGCCTCTTCGGAACCCTACTCTTTATAGGGTGGCTCATTCGGTCATGGTGTTCCTGCCAACAGGGTGACGGACGTCATCGTCCCCATCCAACTTCACGGAGCTCATCAAGGCTCCATGGATGGATGTTTCCACCATGACAGCAATAATTGCTTTTGGGTTTAGTTCATTAATATATTTTTAATTTATATATAACGAAAAAAAAATATCGATTTATTTTCATAGAGCACTCAAAAAGAAAAAAAAGATAATTAAATAAAAAATATTGATAAATTATTGATTTACGCGATCTAAGAAAATAAAAAAAATGATTATACGATTTCATCTAATAAATATTTTATATGTCATTTAATATAATAAAAATTTCTTAGAAAAAATAAATAATTTTGAGTAATACTCAATTCAATCTCTTCTTCAAAAATACATACATACATACATATATATCGCTTCGGAGTTAATAGTTTTATATTAACACTCTAAATTTAAGTTTAGTAGCAAATATCAAAAACTCAGAGAATATTATTATAGATAATCTCTATCGTTAACATATTAAAATAAAATTCAAATTGACGTTAATAGTGCCTTATAAATATTGGGAAATTAAATATTAGGAATCGAATGAAAGTTAATTATAAAAGGAATTTTAGGTAATTAAAACATGAGTTATATGCTTTATGGACAATTAGAAGGGGGTGTAAAAGTGAATGAAGTAAAAGGATAGAATAAAGTACAAAAACTGTTTTTTGACTTTTTAATTTTATTTCTAACATAATAATATAAAAAGAAAAGAAGTGAACAGTTTATGCTTTCCATTTTCAGTGGCAGCGCTTTGATGAGAGAGAGAGAGAGAGAGAGTTGGCAGTGTGGAAAGGATGCTGGTATGATATATCGTCAACCGTGAAGTGTGAGCAGTACATTCCCTCGAAGGAAGCTGCTGATGCTGCTGCTGCTGCAAGTGCCCGCTTTGGCGCTCTCAAATGAAAGCTCAGCTCCCTGAAAAGAAGAGCAGCAGCATTTGTTTTAGGGAAGACTTCAATGTACATCTGGACTCTCTCTCTCTCTCTCTCTCTCTCTCTCTCTCTCTCTCAGTGTCTGTGCGTATCTTCCTCCCTGAAACAAGAACAGTATCTAATCTTCCACAGATGATGAATACGCCAGGTTTTATTTTTAACCATCACACACTCACATATGTAAGCATAAAATGTTAATTAGTTTCCATGATATTTAATGAAATATTTCTTAAAATCTTTTCATGTTTTCATGATTTATGAATATGATTCTGGAGCAAGTAAATTGGATAGCACACAGGTATAAAAGAGAAGGATCACAATGCATTTGGTTGTGATTGAATACATCATTTCTTTTCATTATAGAGATGTATTCTTTTCTTGTTCTCTAGGTGAACAACTCAAAGAGTCACAATCAAATGGGAGTAATCAAACACAACCAAATAAATTCCAAGAGTGAGCATAATATAAGCTCCACCTCAACCATGTCAATCTTATAGAGGTATTATATCATGACAATTACACATCAATCAAATCATAACCTTAGGCCAACAAATTACAAACAAATTAAACCCCAATATCCAACCAAACTCTTTTGTTCCCTAAGCCATGCCAGAAAATGGAACCATGAAACACTGCAAACAACACACCAATCTTGTGCTTATTTCCAGAGTAAAGATTACTACTAAATGTCCTAACAATATAAAATAATCTAACTGGGAACTTGAGCACTAAGCTGTTTGGTCACAAGGTTAGTAGTACTCCAACCTTGATAAAATGACAGCATTTATTGCCCTGGGATTGTGACATGGAGAGAACATGGCTTGTTTAAATTAAGAAATTATTATCTAAATATTTTTATCAGTTTCATTTAAAAGATAGGAAAAGCATTGCTGATGATCATTAGCATAACAGATTCAGAATGATTTATTGATTTCAATTTGGTATTTAGTAGAGAAAGAAATGACAGGAAGAATGAAAGCCTGGACAGTGCTAAGCAATCATATGAAGACCATCAAATATCATAAACATCCCAATAGTAACACATAAGAAAATTCAAAGTATTATTTTGTTTACACAAACATAGAGTCACCTAAGATTATGTGCCCAGTCAGTCATCTCTAAAGTATGCAAAATAAGACATACCATCAGAAGAAGTTTTCTTTTTCTGTGATCAATCTGAAAAACATTTTCTACATCAAAACAATGTGTAAAATTACTTCCCTTTAAACAATCATCAGTAAACATGTTTGTAAAAGAAAATGATTTCCTACAAATTTTTCCATGTAACTAAGCAAGAGGAATAAGAACTGTCAGCATATCTTGAATACAAAGAACACATAATGGTCTACATGGGAGAGCCAAAAAAAGAGCAACAGAACAATTTTGGCCTCCATGCTTTATGAATGGTGACATGTTTTTGCCTAAATTTTTTTTCTTTCTATTTCTCTCTCAAATAATTTCATGTTTCTTTCGCAATCCGGGATATAACATTACCGATATACATTTACCGCGAATATCGACTAACAATTAGCATACAAAAACAACAAGAGAAACCTATTCTAAGAAAAGCCACCTTACATCTGTTACTTCAAGACTCCATTCATTTATCTACGTATGAATAAACTTATCAAACTTCGATCTACCGAGCCCGAACATTTGTTCACATGTTAAGCATGGTTTGTTCTTCAGTTTCTCAGTATCTCAAATTGTAAGTGATATCACATTTATAATATAGCATGGATGTGTCACAAATTAAGTCACATAAGTGCCTTGTTTTAAATTAGGAGTATAATCTTCCAAGTATGGACATGTACTTAACAAATCTAAGATGGTCAAACAAAAAAAATGGATGTCAAAAGGTCAACACAAGCATAATCTAAATGGGTTATGTGAGAGAAACTTGGTAATAATGAATAACAAAATTAAATGTACATTATCTTGTGGGGATTGCTCAGAATATTAAGCTTAAAAACAAATGGAAGGGAAAAAGGATAAGAACATTTTTGACATTCATCAATGATTGCTGTAAATTTCATGAGAAATGATATTTATGAGCTTGTAACCAAGTGAAGATAGTAGTAATCAAGAGAAGTCAGGACATTTTAGTATCATCATTCTACTTCTAAATATTGCACTTTAGGGTAACCAAATTCATCTGATAATATGACTCAAACTAAACTTGTTTAACATTGCCATAGAACCTTTATCTATACCATAACATGCATAATTAATGCTGCATATAACCTATCTAATTAATGGAAGCAATAATGTGATGAAGTGATTGATTCCTAATGATATGCATGTTCAAGTTTTCATCAATGATGCCATATCAGAAACTTCATAATGGTTAGAACACCATCTTCTCTAATGTAGAATTGGATATAAAGGAAACATTGGTCACAGATTCTAGGATATGGAAGAAAGCAGATGCACTGAGATTCACATGCACAGAGCCCTAGAAAGTGATATGAGTAGAAAAGAACACACATAAGTAGTTCTTTAGCTTCAACTTATGACATGCTAACATGGTGTTGATTAACTATGAAGTTTGAGGAGATATCATCATCTGACTGTAATATTAGCACCTCAAATAGCATAAATATATTTTACACAGATTTCACATAATACCGAAGAAATGGATGCAACTTTACTCAACATTCAATATATATTATTCTAGGCTAAAGGAACAAAACATCTTGTAATATGTGGTAGCAGCATGCACTAAGTTCTAAGGAAATCCACTAGCTATGTTAAGAGAAAAGTGAGAGCATGGAGAGAATCCCATGAAATCCCAATGCATTGCTTACTTCCTTGTAAAGTGAAACCAGTGAATACACTAATCATATATTTCTTTACCCACTTTAAAAGGTGAGACCTTTTGTTCTCTATAGGAAGCACAAGAAATCCAGCAGAGATCAAAAGCCAACTCCAAATTCAATTAGTTTCAAGAACACAAATAAGATGGAAACAAATATCTGAATGTGAATGAGCCAATTTCATGCACTATCCAACATTAGAAACAAACAGAGATAGAAAGAGATGATGATCAAATCTAAACCCTGTCATGGTTGAGATCTCCGGTACAGATGAACCATCAGTTCAAAGCACAGTGCATTAACATGACTTCAGGTACCAATGCTAATATCATATATGATGAGCTAACCCTACTCCTCGTACTCCTCCATCTTATGCTAATCTAGTGAGAGTATGAGCTACATAAATTAACCCCTGCAAGCCACAAAGCATAGAATATAGAGTACTTCGAGTCTAAGGTTCACAGGAACGACCGACTGACCTAAGGACTCAGTCGTAGATACAATAAGGAAGAGAGATATATATTATGGTTGAGATACCGACGGATCAGGTGGCTGCACCAGTGGCCGGCGAAGGACTGTGGGGGTGGGGCGGACGTGGCTGTGGCTGCGGCTGTGGTTGGGGTGGCGGTGGCTGCTTCTTGCGCTTCTTCTTCTCGTAGCTGATGCCTCGGGCTTTGGACTGCATCTCCCGGATCTCGCGGAGGTATAGCCGGACGGCTCGTGCACCGAAGGGGTTGGCCTCAGGCTTGCCGCCGTTCTCCTCGAACGCAGCACGGAGGCGGCCGATGAGAGCGTCGAGGGAGCCCCAGGCTTGGCGGAGGGGGCACGGGCATGGGGAGGGCGGGTTGGGGTGGCCAAAGAAGGGGCACATGGGAGTGTGCACCTTTGTCTTACCGAACTGGTCCAGGTACCGAAGGAACTCCAGCACATGCGCGCCGCTGCACCGCGACAGTGACAGCGGCGGCCTGTGATTCTTCAAGTACTGCCCGAAGGTGTTCCAGTCGCGTCGCTTCTGTGACTCGTATCGGCTCAGCGACGGGGAGGCGGCTGAGGCCGCCGGTGAGGTGACCGCGGCAGCGGGTGATGAGCTGGGGCTGGTGAGGAAGCCATCGGAGCGAGGGCTCCCCGGCTTGGGTACCATGGCCATGGTGCCAACAGTTTCACCTCTCTGCTTCTTCCTGCAAACAGGATGTGATGGAGCAATATAGGGTACTCTTAATTTAAACTGCTTCAAGCTGATACTAATTGACCTCGTAGTTGCCGATAATGATGATGGGATGATGATTACACAACTGATCTAATGCATGAGAGTTTTGATGCTAATGGATTTCTTTCCTTTTTAGTCCATGAGAGAGAGAGAGAGAGAGAGAGAGAGAGAGAGAAGGTGAGGAAGCTATGATTCAACGACTGGGAGTGGGCATGGGAACTCCTAGTTCCATTAAAGTGGTCCTGCCTGCAGCTGCTAGATCTCCTTTTGGCATATATGTAGCGATGTGGCAATCTCTAAGGCAGTGCGATCGCCCAACAAGTCCAGAGAGATTCTTAGATAGGAGAGACAGAGGATGGCTTGTGATCAGAGGTCACAGATCAGGGCGTCGATGTGGGAGATGAGATCTGTGGGGGGAGAGTCGCATCTCGAATCTCACTCTTCCTTTCTCTTCAAGAAAACATGAGTTGGTCAGGCGTCGGAGCTCGTACTTGCAAGTCGGAGTGCGGGATGGGTATGCCTGGGGATGACACTCAGCCCCTTCCCTATAGGAGGCCAACTCTGACCTAAACAGTGCCATTTTTAGCATGATCTTTCACAGTGGGAAGAGAGAGAGCGCTCTGCGGAAGCTACTCTAGACAACGAGATGAAAGATAGACGGTGACGGGCGAAAACGCCAACAAGTTGTGAACTCCCTCGCGTACTCTGTGTCGAAGGACTGGGCCCCACGGTGGGCCCGCGCACGGTCGACCGTGTCGCCTTTTCCCGATCACTGCGCGAGTAAGTGGGTGGCCTGTTCACGGGGGTTCAGGATCCCCTCCACTCCCACCCTTGATCATGACCGTCCGTTACATGAATCCGAGGGCTTGGCGAAGATTTTGAAGCTGAAACGGTTGGAGAGGATCCGGAAACGGTGAAAGATGTCAGTGGCATGTTCGGGGATGCAGTCAGTGCAGTAACTTTTTTGTCAAAATGACCAAAATGCCTCGACGCATTGCCATTCTTCGATTGAGTACACATCATGTGAACTTAGGAACACCACGCATAATTGATCATGACATGATGGGTTCATACATGGTGATCATCCAAGCAGGGATGACCATCCAAGATTTTGACCCTGATCTCAAATGTGTTGACTATGAACTCCTAGATTTACAGATATTTTATCAGCCCAACATACATATAAATCATGTGTCTTATTAGTTCGACACGAATAACGTGTGACCCACGTAGTCGGCACAAAGGCACCAACCCTAATATTCAATGATTTAGATAACTCCCTTACATCACACTCCAACAATCTCACGAAATCACTCCCTTACATCAACTCCTCACTTGATCATAGAGCTCTCTGGACTCGAATCCTACATCACTCTTATTAGTTGAGGAGATATTTATTGGGCACACTCCCAATTTAAATAGATCAAAGAAAAATATACATTCACAAAAAACAAAATCTCTATCCATAATCATTTCTAGGTCAAATTGCTACCTTGGTTTCCAAATACAAACTCAAACCAGATTCAGGTGAATATTTTCTCTGGATAGACATGAGTTATCCTCAAAATCTTCCTATTGCAGAATAACACATCTTTGACGATAAATAATGATGAAAACAACATGTAAGTTCTTAATTTTAGTTAGATGAAGACAAACTACATGATTGCGATACGGAGAGTATTGCATTCATTCCATGATCGAAGTATAAGATCAACTGAGATGTACCAAAAAGATATTCTGCTAAACCACATATGTAACACAAACAAACACCAAAGGTAGGAAAATTTCTTGGAATCGTTAAAATGAAAGCATTTGACTTCCGATTCTGGGTTTGTTCGTTCATAACAAATAGAATACAATTGCAGCAGTTTGCTACTAGGTGCTTAATTTCAGCGCATGTATTGAGCATCCAGCACAATTCATCAGTCATGAGAAAGGACTCACAGAGTAATCGTCAAATGGGTAAAACACCCTTCAAGTTCCGCCATTCGTTATAGTTCTGGAAAAGCAGCAGCATGATGATAAAAGAGTTGGAAGACTGGGAATTTATTCACTTTTAAAGCATGACCTATGATTTCATCTTCTTCACCATCTCCTCGATGTCCAGCTCAACGGCCAAAACTGATGAATCTTGCCTCATTGCCATGTGACTTGAATGATGCAGAATAGGATTATACAGAATCAGATAAGACAGTTCGAACTCAATTATAACGAGAGCAGGTGGCTCTAGATGTACCTGTTCTGTACCGGACCATGATCTACAGCTGATCGTAGAGCATATATCACTCGACCGACAATATTAGTCATAGGAACAGGACCAAACAAACGGCTATCTTTGGCTTCCTGACACGGAAAAGAAAAAGAAGGAAAATTAAGTTAGTTAGCAGCTTATCTTTTAAGAGAATTCACTGATACATTGAAGAGAGAACAAGCCTTGAGCTATTACACATTTACTCAAATAAGGCCTTAATTCAATGATGTCAAAATAAACAGGTGCTCCAAATTGATTATTCACATTCTCTAGTCATATACACAACTTATATAGTGAATAAAGAACCAATTGACACATTACTGCACTTTTGCAAATCAATATTGAATGATGTAAGCAGCATTTTTGAACAAAAAATATCTTCTAGGCCAAATTTTTTAAGGATCCAACCAATTCATTATGATTGCATTGGACATATTTTTATTAAATTCAATAATATATTATGCTTTTTGCTAAGTGAATCAAGATGCCAATGTTTCAGTTAAAACAGCTTACATTGCATTTATTCCTAGGTCAGCAAGCAACAAAACGAATGATATTTAAACTTTTGGACACTATAGATTATTTTAACTAAGTCAATCTTGTGGTTCGAAAGTGCAGATTTAACTTTGGCTTGATAGGATTAACACATCGATCTTCCTAAAAAGTGACAAGCTTCCTCCACGCATAGGATATGTCAGGTTTGTGCATATTTGAAGTTCAGAAAAAGGAGGTCTATGCTACAATTACATTCAGAATTACATATGCAGAAAAATTGCAAGCTTATGATGGCATATTTTGATCTAGATCTTTTATCAGAATAATAAGAGGTAGAAAGAATACTGATCATAGGCTGAATTTGTGGTTAAGTGTGAGATTACAGGGAAACCAGTGCATGAGGTTCCAGTAAATGCGGGTCCAGGGATGGCGATGGTCAATGTAATAACAACTCAATGTTTGCCTTTGAAAATGTGAACATAATCAGAGATAAGTATCACCCTTACAAATATACCTCTACCAAGATACATATCCTATCTGTATTGGATGAAACAAGGCTGTTCGATAATTCTCATAGTGGCTGATAAAAAATTGCAAGCAAATTTGCATGTAGTATTTACTGCAGCCATTTATGCTATATTACAACATCTATGAAACTGCCCCATGATTTTACCTTTGGCCTTAGAGACTCGTTGTCAGCCAACACCCAACATTGATCCTTCTCTAAAATAAATGGTTCATCTTTGTCGTCAGTTGAACACAATTCATAGCCTTCTGTAGCAGCCAATCTTCTAACAACATAATCAGCGGTTTTCTCAGGGTCTTTCAACATTACAACATCACCGACAAAAACTTGCCTACAGCAACAAAAGTAACAAACTAAATGAATTTTTTCAAAAGAATCCTAGAAAGATTAAAAGAAGAATAAGTTGCTGTAGTCCCTATAAAGATCAATGGGACCTTAATTCCAAAACAAAAGAAATACTAGTTCCATAGCATCGTTTGTTGAAATAATCTTTAATTACAATATCATCTCTACGCGGACAAATGATGTTTTACAATATAATTTACATCTAACTAATCATGGATCAGGTGTTGAGTTGTTGCCTGCCAGTAAAAAGACAATAACATGGTCAACGGAATAAACTTTTAGGACTGAGTGGTGGTGAAATTTATTCACGGTGAATAAACGTCTCCATATTTCTTCCATTTTAGGGATAAAATAGTCATCAATTCCTAGCAAATCTTGGGACCAGGCCCTTGAAAAATGCCAGCAGATATATCTCACTTCAACAAAACATCCAAACATACAGGTAGATTGAAAGCAAAAGACCATGAAAAGTCAAAAACTGAAAAATCCATGTGTAAGAAACTACAAGATAGAGCCAAGTTAGAAACTCAAAAATTATATACCATGACTAACAGCGTATTAAACAAAAAAACTATGACTAACAGCATATCATTTTGTAATCTCCTTTTAAGAATGCACTGTTTTATGATGCAAATCATGCCTTACACAAATCAGATCAATCCAGAGTTCTCCTGCACCTATTCAACTGACCATCTTGAAAATCCAAAAGCATCCATCTAATCAAAACTGGATTCACAGAAATGACTTGATTTATATGTTTGATTTGGGTGAACAAATGATTCCTTCCTCACCACAAAACACCACTGTCAAGTAAAGCTTCAAATTATAACTAGAGCCAAGACTCAAAACATAACTTGACAAAGTCCTAGCTTGCCCTCTCACCTCCTGGAAGTCATCTAGAGTTTTATTTAGAGTAAAATTAGTATCTTAAGTCCCAATATGGGTATAACATGAGTTAGGATAGTTGTTTTTCAAGTCGCCTTATTCTGAGAGTTGTAGGATCCAGATCTTAAAAGGATGCAGGATTAAATTTTCATACCTCAACTACTTTGTTTAGAAATATGAGTTGAGAGTCTACAAATAAAAATCTTGTAAGACTTCAAGGCATAAAAAGATTGAAGTCGTTAATAACACCCTCTATAGTTCTTTTGTGTCTCTTCCTTTTCTCTTTTTCTCTTTTTTTTTCTTCCTCCTTTAATCTATCCTCTTTTCTCATTAAAATCTCTCTTGGACTCAAATAGAACCTTGACTGTGTCAACAATTATGCTTAATGATGCACTAAATTATCTATTTCTCTCGAGGTAATTTGAATTTCAATTAGCTCACTGCTTGTTCCCTATGAAACAAGTACATTTTTTGACATGTTCATCAAATAACAATAAGCAATCCTCCTTGTCCCATTCTTTTTCCTAGTATTACTAAATTTAAACCTCATAAATTCATTCACAAAAAACTTAAAATCTTAAGTTTCTAACAATTGTTTCCATAACTCAAAAGAATTAATCCTAATTAAATTCCCATCAAAAAAATATATTATCATCAAAATAATATATGCCTTGAAGGTCTATCTTGCATATGTCTAGTGAGTTCATGCATTACTATTATCAGAAGATAACGATCATAATTTGATCATGGGTGGAATCCTACATTTATAGGAAACTTGTTGTAGATACCCCTTGTATTCCTAGCACCAGTAATTACTCTATCATATGTATCTTTTATTACATTAATATAAATAATAGATAATTATTTCCTTTTAAAATTCACATATTAAATTTCCAAGAATTTTATAATTGGCTTTCTCTAAGACAATAAAATTCATTGACACATTTTCTAATCCTCTTTATCCAGTCTAGTTAGCGATATGCATGATGTTACAGGAATCATTGATGAAAATAACATTTGTATTTGCTAGTGATGCAATTTAATATAAGATGACCTACAAGAATAATTTTTCAAATAATTGAAGAGTATTAAAAGATACACAAGCAGAAAATGAAGAATATAGTAAAAGATCAACTTGTGTAACATTCTCAAATACTATAAATTTCATAATGTAAGACAAGCTAAGACAGTAACTAAAACTCAAGATCAACAATTTTGTGTACCAGTACCATGATATGCTATTTCGAATAGTACCATCTGGTACGGGCGGTACATACCGGTACACGGACCGTCCGCCACCGGACGGAACGTGCTACACTGCTACAGTACTATAGTAAAGGAAGAAATATTTAAAATCACTCGGTACGTCCTGGTGTATTGAGCGGTACATGGTACCATACCGTACCGAGCGGTACATGATACCATACCGTACCGAGCCAACCTCGAAATACCAGTATGGTACGGTATTGCATACCTTGACCAGTACTGTACTAGTTAGAGCTCGGACCAGGACAGTACCAGTCAGACCACTCGTTACATACCGAGTTTCGGAAAAAGTGTAAAAGGGAATGCAAAAACAGAAAGAAAAGAAACTGTCTAGTACAAAGCTATACTATCCTGTACACAGTAGTGCAGACTTCAGACCTTATACGGACCATGTACTGGGTGGTACCAGCCTTGAACCAAGCATCATAGTATTCATGGGTCCGTGTATTGGTAACTCATTGGACTGGTAAATACCATCCATACCATACCAGACCAAACCGTATTGCAAACTTTGCTGAAACATATTAAAAAATTACATGAATTCAGAAAGAGCTCGATGCAATCACGTTGATGAGAGTCTAATAAATGGAGAGAGAAAACCACAAATATAAAAAAATGAAACGATGTATAGAACGCATAAAACAGATCATTTGTGGAACCAACCACAAAAATAAAATTATTATTCTAAATGATAAAAATTCTATGAAAGTTTGTTTGACTACTAAGCTGTCTATCACTATGTAAATAGTAGGACTTCTTTGGACATCAAATGACCAAGACTTGTAACTCCATACACTCCAAATGGATGTGTTGGGCATCCTAATTATGTCAATATGCATAAGGAGATCATAAGGTAAATATGAAAAGAACTTTTACATATCTTTCAAAGCTCAGATAAGTCAATAGTGTATTGGTACGATATGGTCAGGATATTGTGATAATCAAATCCAAGCTTTCCCAATAGTTTATACAGAGTAAAATATACTGACACGAAGCAAACTGTAACCAGACAGACACAAATATGATCAAAATGAATACACAATATAAGTTACAAGAATGAAAAAAGAGAATTAGATTGAATTACGTTGGTGATGGAAAAGGCAACTTTCTCACAAGAAGAGTTCCACCATCTCCTACTAAGGTAGGTGCCATTTCTTCTCCTTTATTCCAATGGGAAAAAGTCAGCTTGCCTTGGAAAAAGTTTTTCCATACCGCATCACTTAATTCTCTTGCATTAATTTGGCCTACATTATAACTCTGCAGCATAACAAACAAAAAAGATTGAGGTCCACCTTTGTAAGCATTACATGATACAGAATCACACTGAGATAGGCAATATCAGTATTGTCAACATAAAACAAAGTGCTGAAAAAAGAATCCCATAGAACCTTTTACTAAACCTTGAATCTACAAAGCATAATACTAGAAACAAGCACAATACTGGAACCATACCAATTCAGTCACTCCTCTGCCCCTCTCTCCCTCTTTCTCTTTGGTCATGTGGAACCAACCCATATAGATTATTGACAGCTCGACCCTACTGGAACCATACCAATTCAGCCGTCAATTGGTCCCAGTACCATACCAGGATTGTCTAGATTATGTTTAAACTAAAATCTAGGACCTGTCTCGATTTCCAAAAACTCAAGCACTTCCATTTTTATATTTATTTTTTTCACTTCTACATAAAATCACGTATAACATATTTTGATCACTTTGTTGAGTTGGCATATGACCAACTGAAAAAAATTAGATAGATGTTGTCTGATTAAGTTAAAGAATCCTAGGACTGAATCCTTATTTAAATATTGAAAAATTGTGTTTCTCTTCAGTATCTAGGAATTCTTGTTATTGGAACAGAATTTGCATTTCCATATCAAAAATGAAGAAGAACAAGAAACGTTCCTAAACACGATAGATGTTGAAGTGAATATCTTAGTGGATCCCAATAATTGCTGATATTGAAGGAATCAGCAGTAGTTCAGGTAAGGTTTAGGGATACCAAGTCAAATTTAAGTTTTATTTCAAAGGAATCCAACTGATGATTGAGCCCACTAGTTGTTATCTGCATCAGCTATATGATTCCTAAAAAGTTTAGACATGTTCTCACAGAAGTCATGGTGAGAATCACCACTATGGAAAGATATAGTACATTAAAATGATATTTAACCTCATGGCAGCAACCATACTGTAATAAAGCTTCGAGAGCAGTCATGCTAGGTGCTACAAAAGTCATAGAAAAGCTCAATTTTACTGGTGATCTAGTTTTTGTCCTATTTTGAGCATTGGAATCCTTTTGACTGAGCTCTTATTGTGTTGCTTAAGGCACATAAGAGCATTAAAAGTTGGGTCTTCTCAACTTAATGCTCTTCCATAACCAATAAAAGAAGAAAAGATTACAAGACAGAAATACAAAAGAATAGCAGTTTAAAGAGAAAAAAGGACGGTGAGATATATGGTTGCATTTGCACTACTGTCAGCTTCCCACAGCTCCTCCAACCTGATTTTGCTTTCTTATTGCCCACAGCACAGACAAAAATTACTCAGACTACATGTGGCATGGACCATAACAGTTGAGCTTGATTCCCTACCTTTGGATCAGTCCTACCTTAACAATCTTTAAGGAAACATAGAGGGTGATGAATTGATGATAAGGCATTGTTATTTGTTGCTGTCCACTTGAAAATTTCCCCCTAGCACTGCTTCTCTCTGTATACACTGGTAAGATGTTACAATATTTGGATGACAAGTACTATACGTTATGTATAATAATTTTGTGCTTTCATGTTTCCTCAAATGAGCAAAAGGTGGAGCAATCAGGCCCAAGAGGCAAAAAGATCAGTTTGTGCTCATATCATCCATCACGGCGTATCCATTGTTTCCTTTTGAAACCCTCCACTACAACAACAACAACAACAAAGCCGTAACTCCCAACTGTTTAAGGTCGCCTACATGGATCTTTTACCGATATCCCTCCGCTAATAGTACCAAATCAGCCTAATTGGACCTGGATCACTGAAAGCAATCCCATCTTATAAGGGAATCTAGAAAATCCATCCAAGAAAAACTGAAAATTGATTGCAATCAATCAGCCTAGATCAGTAGAATATTGGTTACATAGATCAATTTTAAAAAAAATTGGTCAAGCATCCCATTTTGGCTGATTCTAGCTCAAAGCTTCCTAATAGAAGAAGAGGGGAGACGGAAGAGCCGCCCTCTGCCAGTTGTCTTTATGCTTTAATTTTTCACCATTCTTGCTTTGATTGTTGGCAAACTCAACCAGAAGGCCCTCTCCCAGGTGCATAGAAGTCCTACTAGGGCTATAAGTTAGTTTGCCTCCTTGCTATTGGTGTAAGCATAACTGGTCATTCTGATGTGGCCTGCAAAACATTCCAACATCGCCTACAGAGTAGGTTTGTTCAGGCAAAGTTCGAGGACTCTCGAAGAGAGGCAAAGAGATAGGTAAGAGGCTGCTCCCCTCAACCTGTTTGTTCATAACAAGTGATGTACAAACTTTAAGCTCAGATATCAAGAACTCCTCGTTTTGATGTAGTAACCTGTTTGTTCATAACAAGTGATGTACAAATTTTAAGCTCAGATATCAATAACTCCTTGTTTTGATGTGGTTCTTGTGGTTTTTTTTCAACTTTATTAATGTCTGACATCTAAGTGGCCAATGAGGTACCAAAGATGGGAAAGTGGTTGTTTGTGAGAAAATGTAACTATGGGATCTACAACTTTCTTGTACGTGATTCTCTTTAAGCTTATCGGTATCCAAGGGATATTTGGAGGCGAGAATTGTTGCTTGTTAATGGAGGTATTCGTAGGGTTTAGTTTGCTCCTTGTTTATCTGGTCAAATAAACAGCTTAAGGAATAAAAGTAACTAGCAATTGCATTCCCTCCTACCATCTACATGGTCAACCTCATGTGACTGCAGGGAATGGGATGAATTGTTTTGGATGGACACGTTAAAAATTCCTATCCAGGATATCCATTCCACCTTTAAACACTTTCCTATTTAATATTTAATAAACTATTATATATAAAACACTCCACTGTTAAAAATGTGTACATTGACCACCCAGGATATCCATTCCTGTCCAGGAAGCCTCGTGTACCCCGGTACCTTTTTCTTTTATATAACACGTGTCATAACAATATAATATTTATATTTGGCATATAAAATATGTAATATCAAGGAATGGGATTTCGTCCATACCAATTGGTCCATATTGGTATTTATTGGTTTGACAACCAAATGATAATTACAACTGGTATTTACTGGTTCTACAGTCAATCGATTACCGTAATAAGCCTACTGCCCAATGACTAACCCAACCTACATTTTTTATTTCACTCGATCCTCTCAAAACTCACTCGGTCACTCTAAATCTTACTTTCAAGCCTCTATCTTCCTTCAATCTAACTTCAATTCTTAGTAAATAAAGATTCAAAACACAAAAAAGCATCTACATTTTTCTCTGAACCAAGTAAATCCAAAAGCCAAGTTCAAAATTTTTCTTAGTTTTGGCTGATTAAAGCTTCGTTCTTGCATTTTTTCACTACAAGATCATGATTTCATGCTTAGATTTAGTTTTGGTTTAAAATCTATGCATTCATTTCTCCTAATTTCTTGTTGAAACGGGGCCATACCCACGCAAGTGTAACATAGACCTACTTTGTTTAAAGTCAGATTGGCTTGAACCCGACAAAGATACACAAATCCGGCCAAGATTTGTTTGAATCAGGTCGAAACCATGTGGATCCCATTGAGGGCTGCATAGAACCGGGCTAGGTATGCATGATTCTAACCTATATTTGCACAAATCTAGGCAATTCAGTGCAGACTCAACTGAATCCACATCTATCTACATTTGTTTGATGGAGTGATGGCTTAGAAAATGGTCATGTAGGAAATGCAAAAGTAACATCATTTCCCAAAGTATCATCTGAGGGACAAGGTGGTGAGTGAGGGTGGGAAGTTGTTACAATGCTATTTGAATAAACTAACCTGCAGAAATCACAAACAAATAGACTTTTTGAGCATGATTCACATTACTGGTCCGTACCAATGTACCAACTAGCCACTCATATGGTTCGTACCAATGTATCGGCACACGGTATGACGGGATATACCGACAGATCAGTATGTACCACCCATACTGGTCTCCTATCGGACCAATATATATCACCCATACTAAGCAGTATGTTGCAGTATGGCGAAACTTGCTTTTGAGTCCCGGTCCAATCCAAAATATAGCTAAGCAAACCTATATTTAGCCAACCTAAGAAAAATCAGATGATCAAGTGATTGAATCCAACTAAAAATGAACAGTAACCATCAGGTAACATAATAGCTGCAACCAAAATAAAAAAATAAAAATATATTAAACATAGGAGCAATTAGAAAGACCATTAATATTTGATAAAAGCCCTAACATAATAGGAACTGGTTTGTCACTAGGTTACAAATAGGTTATATGCGACTCTTATTGTCAATGATTCTTCTATTTTCCATTTTTTCAGCAATAAAATTTTCTAATTAGTTCAATTATACTTATCTTCCTTGAATTAGAAAACTACCAATTAGGGCCCGATTAGGGCCATCATCCTTAACGCAAAAGTAATTTATTAGGTCTTACTGTGGGATTTGAACCAAAATTGAATAACCAATAATTTCGTATTCTAATTCTCCACTCAAAACAACAAAACCTTACAATAAAATCCAGTTAACTCTCGAATCACGGTTACAAAATGATGAACATCAAAATCAAGCAAACATCATGAAGCAATCAAATCAACGGAAGATAATCAAGATATGAAGAAAAGGCCACTGTGTCTGCAGAAATGTATCCAGCAGCAGTCAGAAAAACTTCCATTACAACGAACTTCAACACCAAGCAAACCGAGATCGGACTTTTACGATAGGCAGAGGACGACAACCCGAAAAGAGAAAATTTAATCAAAATATATTGAAATTTACGAGCCTGAGAATTTCGCTGACCAATGAGAGGGTTTGATGAGAAGATTAAGATCAGGGATTCTGACCTTCCAGCTGAGGCTTAGGGAGTACTCGAACTTGGTAGCGGCGTAGCGGAACCACGTAGAGAGAGACACCATTTTGCGATCGAGAACTATAGCCAGCGATTCACTTCATAACACCCGCTTCCCTTCTGCCCCAAATCGTCAAAACCCTCGTTGGCTTTTGCCCTTGCTTTATATATATATATATATATATATATATATATATATATATATATATACATATATATATATATATATATATATATATATATATATACATATATATATATATATATATATATACATATATATATGTATATATATATGTATATATATATATATATGTATATATATATATATATATATACATATATATATATATATATATATACACACATATATATATACATATATATATATATACATATATATATATATATACACATATATATATATATATATATATACATATGTATATATATATATATATACATATGTATATATATATATTGCCCTTCTTCCTATATTTCCAAAATCTTTATTATGAAATGTGTGACAAGTGACCTAAGTTACATTAACTATTAAATTCTTGTGATGCTTGTTCTCATTTATATTTGGTTATAAAGGAACTATATTTGTCGGATGAAAGAAAACTAGACGTCTGATTTTGAATGGGTCTCTATTGAGAAAAGGCTGCTTTCGATTTCATTAGGGAGTTTTTCACTATAATTTGGGAAGAAATAATTTCAAGCCAATAGTATAGCTAAAAAGTAGGTCATATTTTTACATCAGTATAAATTCATTCAATATATATCATTCATATGACATTTAGACCCAAAAAAAAATATAAAAGCTATCCCTCAATTACTCTTGTGAACATCAGTCCAAAGCAAATATTCATAGGTTGTCCTTACCCTTGTGATAGAAGATTAAATATTTTATCTTTTTACTATGAGAACTAACTTTTAATATGGTAAGAGGGATCATCTTTTTTAATCACTCGCAATCATACTCACATACCTCGGATTATTAACTTGAGCATTGAAGTGAAGAAGTTCAAAAATATTTTCGACATCAATATTTGTGTAGGTGCTACCTTAGTATTTTTATCTTGGTAGCTCATTAAACAACCTTGTGCATACTATTTTTTATCACAGTGGACTAACTATGACACCAATGATACCTTACCGTGACATTTTTGGTACTAGAAGAAGGATATGATATCACAAAAATACTTATTCCCTAATCCCTTTAATGAACGCAAAGCGAAGAGACTTTCCCTCCACTTATAGTATTTTTATCCAATTGGGCAACATATCACATTTTATTAAATTAGATTTTAATATTTTAAATTATTAAATAATAACTCAAATCCATGAATTAAAAATTTTCAATTCATGATATTAAATTTAAAAATAATTAAATCATAAAAATTCGTATATAATTCTTGAAACACAAATATATCTAATTAAATAAATTAAAAATTATTATATTAATCTAAAAATAAAAAATTTAATAATTAAATCAATCTTGAAGTTCACTTAGGCTTAAGAGACCATTATAAATCAAATAATCATTTTAATATCATAAGTCAATTATTATTATTTATTATTAATAAAATTTTAAAACTAAAATATTATTATGTATCATAAAATTATAGCAATCCTAATATTAAAAATTTTAAAACATGAATCAAGAATCCTCTTTTCGAAGAATCCTTTCCTCAATTCTCTTTGGCTTGGTGATAATAAAGGAGGAGGGGCCTTTACACAGGAGAAGATAAGTTCTCCCCAAAAGGTAAGTAATTATTTAATTTTAATTTTAATTTTATTTTATTTTATTTTCACACATAATATTTATTTCTTATGATTAATATACAAAAATAAAATATAAACTATTTACTTCCTAAAAATTACATCACTCATTAGAAAAAATTTAATTAATTAATTATAAAATTTCTAACTTATCCACAAGATTAAGGGAGTTAATAATCATTTCATTAACGATACTACACAAATAAAAAATAATAATAATTTAAATAAAAAAAATATATTATTTATAATAATTAATTTATGTTAAGGGAGAAAATTATCGGTGATTACAAATAGAGCACTAAAAATTAGTGATATATAAACTATTATTATGATTATCATTTTACAAAAAAAAAATATTTATTACTACAATTGAGTTATGATATTAATACGCAAATATCACAACTACATCTTTTCACCATAGCACCTATTCTCATGCACTAATGGATTTTCATATAATTAAAATTAATGGGGTATATAGGGAAAAACGCTTAATAAAAATATATCTTTTGTAGTTAAAAAAATATACTCTTTAATATAGCTCTCAATAGTTAAAAAAAAAGTTTCATATTTATATTGTTTTCTAAGAATTGATTCACTATCATGCTATAAATGATTAAAATCATTTTCTATACTGATACCGATAGGTATATTAGTATTACGGCTTTTACTCAATACCAACTAATATTGGAACCTATTACAAAATAATTTTTTTTGGTAATTTAAATTGAAATTTGTTTTTAATATCTACTTAAAAAACCTATAAAAATATTATAAGAAAACCTAACACCAAAAGGATCTCTCGTGATTCAAAACAGCTGGTTTGATGCGACTTATCGAGATTAAGATTTGCAAAACTCATAATCCTATGCCATATGGCATTGATATATGCCTAATTGATCAAGTTTGTGTTTAATCCATGATAAATGCTCCAATTATGGCTAATCATTTGATACTGTTGGAAATTTCATCTGATTACATTCAATTCATTTTACATTGATTGATCATTGACTGGCATAACCTTCATTACCTTTCTAGTTTTTATTTGCATAAATGCATTCAGATAAATGATAATAATTTAGAATGAACAGATCTATGTCTACTATCTATTTGTAGAATCAGCTACAGGTGATGAGTGTAGGTTTACAGGGCAATAAAAGTTCAAGTAATTATGTGACCTGCACAATAAAATATGGACTTCCCTGCCAATTTTTGGACCTTCTAAGCCTAATTAATGGGTTTCATGAACTAACAACCTAAACAAGAACAGGCCCATGTTTACAACTATTAAGAAAACACAATATGAAAAATACATTAGGAATTGTATACATTTTATAAAAATAACATAAAATATTTTATCAGATCCTTATAAACTAATTTAAGTTCGACATGGGATTAAATCGGATGTTACAATGGCTTTACCCTATGGTGTGTCCTCTACTTTACTTTAGATCGACTTTGCTTATTAACTTTATTGAACCTAAACCATTGGCTCGGACTTCTTAGACTCAAGTTAACTTCTTAAGCTCAATGTGTAACTAAATTAGGGTGTTACAATATTCGTTTGATAGTTTGATGTATTAGAATTATTTGTCAAAAAATTATAATATTTTTTAATATAAAATAATGGTTTGGAGTAATATATTAAACTCATTTATTAGAAGTTGAGGGATTGTAACCTCATTCCACATAAATTTATAGAGGATGTCTAAGACTCTCATTTGATAGTAATGCATAAGAATCAAATCCCTTAACATTTAAAAATAAAATTATGCCTATTTATTCATCTATTTATTTGTTTATTAACTTGGTTATGTCACTGATTTAATCATCTGACCATCTATTGACTTATTTGAAGGAAGATGAGATGAGGTAAGTCATCAAGGAATAGGATTCCACTATTTCTTCTCACTGTTTCAACAAGTTATTCTACATTGTACAGCCATATGAGAGGCGCGCCGACCGCATTTGGAGCCTTTAGACCTAACTTATTCCTTCTACACAGCATTCATGCCGACAAATTTGATGCGAGTGAAGACAAACACAATGCAGAATTGGATGTGAATGATCAACATGATTTATACTGTCCGCAAAAAGGTAAATTAATGTCCGCCAGATGAATGCTGGTGTACATGCATGCAGCAACGTCACGTCAACAGTTGATGAGGAGTATCCAAATTGGGTTTGTTGTCGTGCAGGATGGAACAAGATCGAGGGTTGAGAAGAGAAGAAAGGGTTTTGGAGAAGACGAAGCTAAGCAAGCAAGGAAAAGCTCAGAGAAGTGGCAAGCATGCATGGGAATCACTCTCCTCCACTTTTTGCGACCTGCGTAAGCACAGGTGCCACAATCTCTCTCTCTCTCTCTCTCTCTGTGTGACAACATCATCCACCACCCCATGCAGCAGCCTGAACGCAGAAACCCAGTCTTTTTGCACTCATGGCATCCCTTCAGAATCACTGCAGTGTTAGTCTTCGATATCCTTGTCCAGTGACCACCAGAGGAGGTGACCTGCCATGGGTGATTGCCACTGTGGGCCATGGTCACATCAAGAAACTGTAGGTCAACATGATTCTCTATGTTCTACTATATTATTCTTGAAGACAGCAATAAGAACAGCAAGAAATACATAACAGGAAGTACCAGAAACATGTGCTATTGAAAGATTATTTCTTTGACAGGGGTTCTCTCTCATCTTCTTGAACAGGTTGTTGATTCGGATCATTGAGGTAGTGCCAAGCATTTGCACCAACAAAATCCTTTTGTGGGGGATTATGTCCTTTATCATATCTCAAGAATCAATCAGTATGATGTCACATGAAAGTCATATACTTCACAAGCTCACAAAATGCCAATGCCACAACCTAACATCAGTAGATGTCGAGTTAAACAAATCACTGTCGAGAGATCAATAGGAGGGAGGATATATGAAGCAAGTATGAAGTTGAGGAGGACGATTAGATAGCTTTTGTGTGTTGAGGGTTTCTAAGATATGAATAGAACAAGAGATGGTGAAATGAAGGGATCTCCCATCATTAGCATGACAGCTACTATGGAAGGAATCTATAGTCTCAGCATACTTGTATACATGTCAATAGTTCTCACAAGATACTGAGGATATTGCCACCCAAACAACTAATGGATGTGGTCCTCATAAAACAGATGGCTTTGCTAATGAGGTAATGTGTTGAGAAAACATTCATCATATTAATTAATTCACAATATCTCTGGATTAATGATAAGTTTCTAGGCAGATATTTTTCTTTATAGAGAGAAATGTATTAAAATGTCTCTTTATTGTTATGGACAAAGAACTAGTAGAAGAGATGAGAACACAAAGATAACATGTACAACAAGGGAGAATTAGGCAATGTTCAATCAAGCTTCCCCTTAAAGAACATCAGCAATTCAGTTTGCTTGCTTTGGAACATAAACTTTAGAACTTATTCAAAATATTTGAATTCTTGCTACTAATTAACTAAAGCATTTTGCATTGCAATCATTGATCTAGTATTTTATTTATTTACTTGTATAGACATCCTTGAGCTACACATCTTTCTAAAACATGTGTAGTCATTTAAGCCACATTTTTAACCACATCCTAATGGCCATTACACAAATTAAACCTGCCTAAAGACATCTCTTCACAAATAAAGAAATTGACTGATCATAAACATGTCAAACTCCAATACTGTTCTTAAAATCAATTCATGATTAATATCACAAGCATCATTTTCATAAGATGCTTTTGTTTTCATTTTGTGACTATTTCATAGATAATCCACAACATCAGTGAATAACTAATTGTGATCCACAAATATGTCTTGTAGATTATAGGCATATCTTCTCATCCAATGTCTACAGAAGTAAACATCATAAGTGTCAATTTCCCCTTTTGATTGGTCTTGTCTCAGCATAGCCCTTAAATCAACATCATATGCTTGATCTCTATCAATGAGGTTGCAAGCTTGTTGATGTTTTCCTCACCCATTATGTTTTATATGGTATTGTCTCTATACAAGAGGTCATCCATCCTCTAAATACATGTTTTTTCTAAGATATCGACGTTGCATTGTGATGTTTATTATGGATGTCATCCTCATCCTTGTTGCTCAATCTTAGCTCCTCACCAACAAGTTCTTAACTATCTCCTTCTCTATCTGTTACAAACTTCTTGCTAAAATCAAAACACTTGCACCAATGAAAACCTGAAAGTAAGGAATAGGGAAAGGATAATAGCACAAAGCTTGACTTGTTTTCCATTTTTCGTAGTTGCTTAATCCAATAACTTTGTATAGGCATAAATAGACCACTGAATGTATCTATATTATTGTCACATTACTTGGACACTATATATGACAAAGGACATACCACACACACACAATCCTTAGAGAACCTTTACACCATTGTCTTAATTACTAGCTTCCAAAGAAACATTATGACTTGTAGAACTCACATTCAGTGAACAAATCATTTTCAACGTTTAAATGGTTAAGAGTGCTAATAGACTTAAGATATGATTTTATTAGATAGAAAAGTAAAGATTAACAACTAGCATAAGAAATAGGAATGGACCTCAAAGAAGTAGGCTTACAAGGAACCAACAGTGACCATTCAAACAATATAATTGAGTGAGGGTGGTCCTACAAGAGGAAACAAGAGCTGCTGCAATAACTCTATTTCATCCAAGAAGACAACCAAGGCTTGCATTAAGGGCACACTTGTTGGGAAGACTGGGAGAACATCCACTGTGATGGAATTCGGATCAGGAGACAAGATTTCCACCAATCGACTCTATTGCATGTGTTCAGATTACAATGGAAGGAAACATCTTTTTTGACAGAAGGAGCAGAGAAAGTGGTGCACATACCTTGACATAATAGAAGTGGTCCTCCTTAAGGTAAGCTTCAAGAAAAACCACAATAATTCAAGTATAAAGAAAAATCACTTAAGAATGCTATATACAAACACAAACCTACTTCAAAACCTAAAACGTTGTGGTATGTCATATATTTGTTCATAAAAAACATGCTTCACAACTTCTCTTTTATATTAAGGTACCATTGAAGCAATGATATAGAGAAATCTTATCGCAAACTCTGCTTGGATGATTTGGAAGCCTCACAATGATTATCTTTTCTGTAACCATCATTCCAATCCATTTTTTTTATGTCAAACTATCACATTAACCAATGAGAAATCTCATGTTTCAATCATATTTGATAGGTACTGAGGTCCTATTCCTCTCGGGAGGACCCTCAAGAAACTGAGATTATTTTGAAGTGTGATAGATTGTTTAACTCTTTCTTGAGATTGCAATCACTATTATATTATCGTCGCCATTCGGGTTGAGAATGGAGATGCTCCATCCTTAATCTAGGATTGGTTGTTCAACTACATATGTGAAGATTTTTGATGTTTCAAGGTAGATATATACGTATATATGTTATTTAATTTGAAAGATCATATATGCTATTTTCCAAGGATATATGCTTAAACCCACCTCAGGAAAAAGAAAAGAATTAAACTTAGATTTGTGGCACTCCATGCTCTAATTTGCTGTAATCTGAATATTTTTCTTCATTATCATCCACCAGTAATCTGAACAATGAAAGACCTTTACAAACCCCATAGATTTCTCTTATAGATGTTATAGACTCTAACATCTATAAGAGAAATCCAAAATTAGGTTTCCATTTGCAGTATCTTTTATTCTCTTCCATCTTTAAATCCTTAACATATTCATATCCTCCTCTTTGGTTAAAAATATTACCACAAATATATCATCATGCAAAAATTTATTTTTGAGGCATGAGATTTATATTTTATACATAAAAAAGTTTAATCAAACAATACTATATCAAATCTATTTATCAAAGGTCGAGGATTCAAAATCTCATCTAATATATTTCACACCAAAAATATTAGTTTGATGGTGGCATAGTAAATTCTTATACATAAAATATTAGTTTGATGATGACATATTAGACCCACTTATCAAAGGTTGAAAGCATAAGACCTCATTTAACATATTCTTAAAGGTGTTGACTAATTTGGCTGATAAAGACTTTGCTATATTATCATAAGGTTTGGATCAAAACTTGCCTTCACCCTTATCCCTTTATTATTATTATTATTATTATTATTATTATTATTATTATTATAATATATATATATATATATATAATAATAATAATAATAATAATAATACAAAGTAATATGCAGAACCTAACACTGTAATGACCTCAAATCTTTCTGAGTTATTTGATGAGATAATAAACTAATGCCACAATCTAATACATTAAGATACTTTGAAGCTACTTGAAACCACATGTTATACTCATAGATTGATTATCTAGTCCTCTCTGCTGTTAATTCAATTCAATCATGCCTTAATATTATAAAAACTATATCAAGAAACATATCTCCAAATTTACAATGTCAAATGTTCTGTATACATATAATATATGAAGCTTATAATTCAACAACACCACATCATGTACATTGGCCATCTTTTATCACTCCCTGGAACCCAAATGAATGAATCAAGTGATGATAGAACATCAGAAGAAGAGTTGATCCTTTCCACCTTGGAAGCTCGTACCTTCTCCAAGGTTTGCCATTCCTCCTCCCAGCATACGCTGTTCTTCCAAGCCTGTTTCCACTACCATTCCATAGTCATCCCCACCAACTCCGGAGCCCACTTCTATAATTCTTGTGTTGTACATGTCCTGAGGGAAACCAAGCAAGTTGTAATGGTATGCTGCCAAATTAAGGAGCGTGTCTAAGCTGTTGCCATCTTGCTGTGGGTCGACAAAGGCGAATGATGAGGTTATCTGCTCATAGCATCCATCTTCCATCTGCTGCTCGTTCTGAGGATGGGATGACTCCATGTATGACGAGAAGCAACCGACGTTGTGGTTGTTCTCCTGCTCATTCTCCATGCTGCACCTCATGGTATCCCCCTTCTTCTTGTGGAAGACCCTACACAGCACCCAGTCTTCCTGTCACGGCAAAACAAATCCTATCAACCAAAAGATCAAGCTCTCTACGATCAAGACATGCAGTAGCTGTACCTTTGGGGGTGTACAAGGGGATTCTAATCTGAATTCATGCATGACCCACTCGGTCTTTATCCCATTTGGAGCTCTTCCGCGGTAGAACACCAGTGTCTTCCTCATCCCCACCATTGCATGGGTCGTAGGCTCGTAGACTGTGCGATCTTTACCGGTGGCTTTCCAGTATCCCGACTTCGTTGCTCGGTTTGTGCGCGAGCCCGTGGTGTACTTGCGGTCACGAAAGCTGAAGAAGTACCACTCGTTGGCGCTGAGCTTTGCCACCTCTGGTTTCATCATACGTTGCACGCAGACATAATGTTACATGAATGCAACAAAGTGTACGTAATCTAGTGGAACAATGCATGTGACACCCAGTGAGTAAGACCGGGTTGGACTCTTGTAATTAAAGATGATAAGACAAACTAGATCCTGGAGCTTCTCCTCGATAGTTACAAAAACTGCTCTTGACGTATTCTCTCGCAAGAGCTGATGATATAGAGAGGAAAGAAACATCTAAGTGGAGAAAATGATGATACATGCTTATAAGGTGTACATTCTTTGTAGATAAGGATCCAAATCTATGGATGACTACCAGGCCGTATCAAACAGTGGAATATATCCTAGAATCATCTTTGCAACCTATAAATCTAGAAGGTGAATCACCTGGAAGCTCCCATGGCTCTCGAGTGTGCAAATCCACCTCCACCATGGTGTCTCCGGAGACTCGTTCATTGGCTACCTTCTTTCGGAGATAGTGGCAGACCAGCTCCTGGTCACTTGGGTGGAATCTAAAACCTGGCGGGAGAGTCGACTCGATGTCCCTTAGACCCATATCTTCCCTGAAGAGGTACGAACAGAAGAAGGATGAGGAGAAAGGTGTTGATCTGATCTGGAAAGGTCTTCCGGCCGGGGAAGGAAACCGAAGGAAAGCTTAAATCCTTCACTGGAGTTACGGGTACTTATAGATAGAGATAGAGATAGATAGATAGATAGATAGAAAGATAGATAGATAGATAGATAGAGAGAGAGAGAGAGAGAGAGAGAGAGAGAGAGAGATGCTTAGGTCATGAAAGCAGCCTGTACTATTGTATCGTAATCCCCGTCATATCGGCAAAGGAGGCGTGCACAGGGGTCGTAATCTCCGGGAAGATGCTAGCAGACGTCCATGGCCACAAGAAATCTCCTCTGAGAGGTTAAAGAAGCCCACTTGATGTGCAGTATTAAAAATAGGAAAAAATGAATACATATTTAGGTTGGTATATGCGAATTCAGCCGACCATGACTTGTTGCATCCAGGAAAAAGGATCTGCGAAACTTCAGTAAGATTTCAGACGACCATGACGACTTGTTGCATCCAGGAAAAAGGTTCTGCGAAACTTCAGTAAGATGACGGCGCAAGGTGGGACATCCAGGCCACCTGCGCATAGACAGAAATCTGCGAACCTTCAGTAAGATGACGGCGCAAGGTGGGACATCCAGGCCACTTGTGGATAGACAAAGAAATCTACGAACCTTCAGTAACTCCATTACTATAATCCGTGGAACAAATATTCCCAGATGAATGTGACGGATTTATGCTTCCCTCCGTGGTGAAAGAAAGGATTAAAAACGAGGCTTTCTTCCAGTTTAGGGTAGGAGAGAATCTATGAAGAGACCGGAGTCCATCAGTTCTGTTGTCAACATGTGTGCATTGAGTGCCCTCTCGAAAACATAGAGAGATGCAGATGACGATAAATGAACATTGCGTTGATGGAGACAGAAATCATGCATCAAATAATGCAGGCGGCTGACAAGTGTACTGAGTAAACAACAAAGTTGCACTGCATGTTTTAGCGGTGTTGAAATCGAATGGCAATCAATCAACCTACTCTAATACTAAATCACAAACTAGTCCAAAACTGATTGGATTCAAATCGTAGCAGATGTATTCTTCCTCGATTACGTTAATCAATTCAGATCAGATCAAACTAATTTAAATCAAAAAATATCAATCCAACCAAATTTATTATATCTTAAAATTTGATAAATGACGGATCAAATTGAATTGAATTATTTATTTCTTTTAATTACTGAAAATTACGAACAAACTAGTTTGACTTATAATAATTTTAATTGAATTAAATCGAAAATTAATTCGATTGAACAGATTTGAACACCACTGCTCTATGCGTCCAACCTGGCAGCAATCTTGACGGTGGTCGGTCCCAATCAGGAGAGAGATGTGCAACTAAGAGAGAAGAAGCACATCATCGTCGCAAAGGTCATCACCTGAGAGGCCGGAAAGAAGCGCATGCAATAATTGAACTCCATGATTTGGAACCCCAGTTTTGTTCGTAGCAGAAAGAGAGCTCGATACTCTTCCTTTGTCCCAGCAATTAATCAGGCTCCGATCGATGGCACCTGCTAATTGGATTCAGGACCTACTACGACTTACCACTTGCGAAGGCGACAAATGGCACCACCGTGGCAGCCTCCTCGTCATTTACGTATGCATCATCATGATAACAGTTTCGATCATTGCGAAAAGAATTAACACTTGCAATTATAAGAAGATATAATATAGCCATGGAATTTTTAGCATGTGTCAGTGGGACGCACCTGCTCCCTCGTCAGCTTCATCGCCGTCGTCGTACGTACAGCGGTGATGGAGGAGCCACGGTGGGCAAGCAGCCTTTGCTACAAGATAAAACGAAGACGGATGGATCCATCTGTGTGACAGTGAGATGAAAAATGCTACGCAAATCAAACAGCAAATCGCTTGCTCGTTTGGTCCCCATCGTGTCAGATGTTGATGAACAGACGTATCTCTCTCTCTCTCTATTGAGACATCCGAACATATATATATATGTATGTCTCTTGAATTCGAATTCACACGTATATACTGTGTATATATGAGCTTATCTTATGGCCCTATTATGTAGTGCACATATAAATGTCATTTTGTAAGCGTATTAATTCATGTGTTCGAGGCGATCGAGTTTTGTTATACTTTGATGATTGATCTGAGAGTACGAAACTCGATGAGAAATATATAAGACATCTTCCGAATGTATAATCCTCTCATGATACATCATCATCAAACCGTCTTAAATGTTAAATTTATTGGATAAGAGATTTTGGAATATTAAAAGATTATATTTGGTGAAAAATAAAATAATTTGGAGCATATTTGGATATGTATAAATATTTGTTGAGCTTGAATTCCATCTTCTCCATTTATCTTTTACAAAAAAAAATTCTAACTTGAAGATAGTCCATATTTTTTTTTGTTTGTTTTGATTTCATCAAAAAAAAAAAAAAAGGCACCACAGTATCCCCAACATCTGCCTTGAAGTCGATCTTCTGAGCATTATCTTTCTTATGACAAGATCTAATTTTGTGTTTGTGTTTGCTCCAATTAGTCTCATTGATTGGATAGTGAAGTTGCTTCCAGAGATATGCATGTCTATTTGTTTGTTTCAAATTAAGATCTTGTCCTACCAATATAAATGCCATTATTTGGATGGCCCAACTGAGTTGGAAGCCTTGCGTTTAAGAACAAAACCTCCTCTTATCTTTGTTCGCCATCAGCACCAAGTAGCTCATGTTTAATATGCTACTTTGATTGATTCCAATGCCTTTGGACGCCATGATTTATTAGGTGATCGACCTATTGTCATGTCAGTTCCTTTCTGAGATTTTCTTTGTTCCTCTGTTTGAGTTACATCCCACCGTTAATGGCGACAAAGGAGGAACAGACAAAAATCCTCCATACCTCAGCTGCATTTGATCTGTTAACTTATCCTAATGAGCCAATCGATTCCAATCATCTCTTTTCTTTCTTCTGTCAATATATAATTTTGATAATTTTAATGTTTTTATTGATAAATATTTTAGGTTTTCTTTAGACAGTATCCTAAAAAATAATAATTATAAAAGAATAAAATCTTAAAAATTAGCAATTGGTTTTTATCTCATATATATTTAGATTTTGATAGAGGAAAATGAAATGCAAGTAATATTTTGGGTCCTGAAGGTATGAGTGGAGATAATCCATAAATCTTATAATTTTCTTCGTATATTCTTTTGATTTTGAATTCTTTTTCTCCTCCCAACAGTAGAGGAGTTACAGGAGAATTATATTGATCCAATTCTACAGGAGAATGAGTGATCATATTAATTTAGATCATTACTAATAGTGTTTTGGCATGTTAACCATTTGGGTGCTATTTGTAGATTGATTTCTACACTTTGGAATTGATGTTGTCGTCTTTCGTCATCTCATTCTCCGTACAGTGATCTATATGAGAACAGATTTAAATGCTACGAACCTAAAGCTACGCTTGGCAATGGTGCTGGGGACTGTCTTTATGGCTTGAGAAGTTGGGCAAGAGGTTGTCTACAAGCAAAAATGTAGGACAGATCGATGGCGACTAGACTCTTGAAAGGGAAGCATGCATGGCAAATGGGCATTATTAAGCTCGTGAAAACTAAGTGCAGACTATTTTATTGGGATTAGCGGTCCTCCAACCCTGTGAATTTCCAGTTAGAACAATGAGGCCTTCCTACATAAAGCTTTTATTCGTTCTGTGAGTCAGAAGAACGAAGCTAAGACGAAAGGAATCGGAGGATTTAATGCTTCAGAAGTTGCGCCAAAGCCTGCAGATTCAAATCTTTAGACTTGTTGTAGAGGATAAGCCTGCAATGACACCTAGAACAGCAATGAACAGCGAGGACAAGCGTCCTTGTTGTCATGTTCTCAAGTTGCAGGCGGCAGCTTCACGAGAACTCTCTCTCCCAACCCCACATGAGATGCAAGAGGTAAATAATGCAAGAAGGAGAGTGGCCATGGCTGAGATAAGACACAGCTGCTAGTGTGTTGCCGTCATGCTTCCATGATAGCAAACAGCAAGTCTTGTTCCTATCTCGCGGCTATATTCTTCCAGGCTCGAGCTCAGATGAGTAACAGCAGAAGGACGACAAGTAGTACTGTAATGACAGGGATGAATCTACGAGAACAAGCAGAATGATATTAGGTAGAGGATGTTTCCGACTTCCAATGCTGCTTCGCAAGTCTGGAAATAGGTCTATGGTTAGAACATGTTTGATAGATCTATATGGTAGTTTCCGAAATATATATCAAATTCAGACATTTTGTTTGCAGCCAATTTAATTGCTCAACAAAATGTAAGCATCCATTTTAACAGGGAGAGCATTAATATTCTTTCATCTCCTCTCTTTCCGAGATAATTATATATAATACTTTATATTTGGATCCTATTAATATCATAATTTTTATATTTAAAAAATTTATATTAAGATTCATATAGTTTTTAAAGTGAAACAAATAATCATATTTGTCATAACATCTAGCTGCATCGATAGAAAATATAACATGTGACATCATATACTAGTTCGACGTGAAAACGAAGGACAAAAAGATAATTTTAATATTTATTTCGTTTCCAAGTTAAAATTATATTTTTATCGATAAACTCACTAAAAATGAAAGGACATTCAAATTATCTTTTTTCTAATATTTTCTCGTCAATCTAATATATTGTGCTATATGTTATATTTTTTTCAATATAACCGATAATGTTATGATAAATGAACTTATTTATTTTATTTTTAAAACTATAGAGATCATAATTTTAATTTTTTTTAAGTACAAAGACTATGATATTATAAGGTCCAAATACGGGTAATATGTAATTAACCCTCCCTTTGCTAACTTTAAGAATGTTATTTGAGTAACTGAAGCAATGCTTTTGGATTTCAAATCAAAACAACATGTAGTTTAATTTTTAATAAATAATTTTAATAGTTGAACATTTGTCTTATCATTATTTTCATAAGAAATGCTTGAGGAAGGGTGATTTATAATTACCCACTACAATCACTGGCCCCCACAATACCCACATAGGTAGATCAAGTGGTCCACCGAATCCGGTAGGCGAAGCAAATGAATTATATATGTATATACATACATACATACATATATATACATATACACATATATATATATATATATACACATTTATATATATACGCGAGGTGGCCGCATAGGAACTTATGATACGGGAAAGGGCCGAACCAAGTGAATCAAAGTACGTCTTCCGCCGCGATCGGGAAACCCTAATCCTTCGACGCTTTATGCAAAAGGGCCTGTCGATCTCCAATTCGCCGTTCTCTCCAATCCATTGAGGGGATTGTTATGGCAACGGAATCGGCTTCGGCTTCGAGCTCGAATCCCTCGTCGTCGTCCCTGTACTCCTACCCGGCCACCACCTACTTCCCTCTCCCGTTTCATCTCCAGAACACCGACCCTGCGGCTCAGCAGCAGTATCTCCCGCCGTCCCAGATCCCACCGCCCGTTAAGATCCCCACGATGGCGCAGACGTTCCCCGTTCCGGCCCCCGTCGTCGCCGGGATGTATTCGCTTCCGCAGTTCCAGCAGGTTCGGCTCTTCCTATGCTTATCTTTGCTGCTTTTGCAATTGAAATTTGTTGTGAAATTGTTAGCGGAGTTTGATTTTTTTTGTTGTGGCGTGGTGGTGATTGGTCTTTTGTTTCCTTGATACCCTGTAATGGTAGTGAAACCGTTGCGTGATATTACGCCAAAGAGGGAGTTGTGAAGTTCAAGATCTCCGGGAATTTATAGTAGGGTTCAGGAGGGACGTACTGTTTATATCTAATTCCGATTTTCCGTCACAAAAAAAGAAAAGATAGGAGCTGTAAGTCCTGAAATGTTTTCTACTACAATCTTTTGCCTTTATGTTTTGATTAAATTCACTAATAATAATATAAAGCCTAGTCCACTTATGATATCGATATTAAAAGTGATATTAACCAACAAATATACGGTGGTATTATAATGGTCATTGAGAAAATTGCACTTTCCCCATGAAGGGTTTAAGTGTTTATTAGTGTGGATTTCTAATTATACGTGAATTGATTAGGACTTGATATATGTGATTTTGTATTTTGATGAAATTATCGATAAACATCCTTGTTGTCCTTGTTGTTTTACCTGCACATTGTACTTGTTGTTTGTTATGAGGTGAAGGGGGTGGCTTCACCTGCTTTGAGTCGTCTTTCCTGAGTACCTGACGAAGTGGGTCCTCTTCTAGAAGAACCTAGGAAGAGATTTGTCAACCACTAGGTTAACAGGAGGACAGAGCAGATATAGCATTAAGCATGATGCCCATTAACTTCTTGTTTCAATTGAGTTTTCCATCCAGACAATAAATCTTTTATTTTTTTATCATTTGTAGGATGGTATTCTGTTTTGTTTCATACATGAAAACCTCTTTCTGAAGATCATGGGATGAGATTTCTATCTCAAATTCATGCCTGTTCCTACTTGGTGATGGGATTCACAAGTGAAATTAAAGGGTTTTGATTGGTTGAGTTTTTCTGTTTCTGTAATTTCTTGTGTATTTCTCTGAATTTCTAGCGGGTGAGGTGAACAACTTCATGGTATTAGAGAAGATGTATAAGCAGATAAGTTATTGATGTTTTTATCTCATACGTTTGCTAGGCATTAAAAGGGTTAAGGTATGCTAGTTTTAGTTGCTAGTAAATGGGTATCTCCATGTTTGATCCTTAAAGTTCTGTTGTGTGTGTTAGTTGTGGAGATTGTGATACACACTTTATGGATTTTCTCTTCCAATTTTCAAGGTTTTTAATGTAATTACTCTATCTAATACAACAGGCACAACAACTTTTTCAACGGGATGCACAAACCATCACTCCAGAGGCTATAGAGGTTGTGAAAGCTGCACTTGCAAATAGTGAAGTTGACCATAAATCAGACACAAAAAAGAAAGCAATACCACGTAAAGCAGCTGGTCAGAGTTGGGAGGATCCAACTTTGGCAGAATGGCCAGAGAGTATGATCACTAATCAGATACATAATGTCCTAATACCGTTTTCTTCTTTATGTGTATTCTCAGTTTGCAACGATCTGATGTTTGACTAATATTGTTGAAGCGGTGCATATATAGTGGAAGGTTTAGTCTTGATTTAGCTTTTAACATACCTGCTTCTCTATTTATTCTTGTTCTTCCTTACATTATATGATGAAATTATTATTATTCTGTAAGTCAATCTTTTAACTTAGCTTATGTAATGGTAGAATGTAAGCGATAGGATAGTGGGGAAGAGAGGAGATAGGTTTGGTTTAACAGAAGTGTATTGGTATATGATATTGACTGTCAGACATCCTTTCTGCCTTCAAGTGAAGGTTTCATCTATGGAGGCAAGCCATTTGTGCCTACTTTGGTATATGATGCACAATTTTTCTGGTTCCATATAACAGCATATGACCATATATATCTACAAAAAATAACTGATAATTGACTTTAACACGAAAAACTTGACCAATCTTTCAGCAATTAAAATTTTCACTTGCTGAAAATTATACATTGTTAAACACAAAATTTTGGGCAACTACATTGATGTCCATGTAGTCTTGTCTTTGTTAGCTATCCCTTATGCACTGTACTGATATAATGGTTTGTAGCGAAGAATATACTTGGGGCATTTTGAGTTTTATGGAGCTTGGTGACATAACAAGGTTGCTCCTTTTAGGACCTACGTAACTGGAGCATGATTCATGAAAGCGATCTCTCTGTTTGCAGGTGTAAAGCTGCACACATTAATCCTTGAACCCCTCTGTTGACATGAGTGGGTCTAATGTTGAAGAGTAATTCAGACATGGGGTTGAAGTGATTTAAATTTCATAACGCAATTCGGAAATTGAACTTCTGGTTGACCAGATTTTTCATTAGAAAAACAGTTATTTGAGGGGCAATAAATGATGCTTTTTTGTCACTTGTTACAAGCACTTTCACCACTATACGCTTTTATTCACTTGCCATGTAATAAGTTTCTTGTGGTAACTTTTATCAATATTGTGGAATATCTCAACTCTCGTGCTTATTGATATGCAGATGATTTTCGATTATTTTGTGGAGATCTAGGCAACGAAGTCAATGATGATGTCCTCTCAAAAGCATTTTCAAGGTTCCCCTCCTTCAACATGGCAAGAGTGGGTTTTTGTTCAGTCATACTCTTTAATATTTATTTTCATGCTCTTGTTCCTTTGTTGATTGGTATCAATGATGCATTCTTTCTTTTTGGTTGAACTTTGATTCTCTAGATGTTCTGATTTAGGGTCTGGATAAAATACCAGGACTCAACTAGAAAAAAGAATTATGTTGGGGCTGACAGGTGAAGTTAGCAATATCACCTGTGGGCTCCGTGGTTCAGATTTGTGGGAAAGCCACAAGATTCTATCGTTCACCAAAATCTATAGTTAAGAAGGACATGTTGCAAGGGGATAAAATGGGAAATATCAGGACCAGAGTTCGGGATAAGAAGCTTAGAAGGAAGGGAAAGTCATTCGTATGTGTTGAATCTGTTACAGATGTAAATTCCTAATCCAAACCCTTAAACTGACACATGAGGAAAATATAATCAGCAGCATTTCTCTTTCCTATTGTTTATTCTTCTGCCAATGTTTGCTGGAGTTTGAGATGATTAGAACTGTACAGGATCCATATACAAACTTTTGGTCAACCAGAAATGCTATATTATTAGCAATACACATCTCTAACTGCAGTTGAACTACTGATATTAGATACAACTAAACAAACTTATCTCTCTGTATAATTCACAAAGATATTAAATACAACTATATTATGATCACATCTGAATTATACCTAATACTAAGAGATTCTGCAACTCTTAGTCTTGCCCTATATTCAGTAGGACAAAGCTTGATTCAAGCTTCAATGGCAAGCCCATGCGCATGATTTGGTTTATGGAGGAGAATTTGATTCTGTGACTTGAACCTTGGTCACCAAGTTCACACATTCCTGAATTTTAACCTTAAGTTTATTCAATTCTCCAGGCTGCACTGGCTAATTGTGACAATTCCCTCATTTTAGTTTGTTTTAGGTTAATGATGTTAATTTGGATATCCAATATGTAGATATAATAACTTGTTGATTTGAAGTCTTCTCTCCCAGGTGATAAGAGACAAGAGAACTGGAAAAACCAAAGGTTATGGATTTGTCAGCTTTTCAAACCCATCAGACCTTGCAGCAGCTGTCAAAGAAATGAATGGCATGTATTTCCTCTAATAATGCATGAGGCATACGTTTGTTGTGTGCAAAATAAAGTCTAGTTAATTTGTGGCTTTCTTTTCATTCCATACACAAATATTGCAGGAAAATACGTTGGAAATCGTCCTATAAAGTTGCGTAAAAGCACATGGAGGGAAAGAACAGATGTTGAAGCTTTGGAAAGGCAAAAGGTACACATAAATTGTCTTTTGGCTAAATCTCTGATTTTTTTTTCTAAACCTAGTTTATCATCTTTACTTCTAGAATTACATTCAGAAGAAACCAAAACTACCAAAGAAAGGTATTCTGCACAAGTGAAGCTTCAAGATCACAACCTTGACTTACGCATGAAAACTTGGTATGTCATGTTGCTGGTATTTATTATCATTGTGCAAGTTGCCTCCCTATGCATTTTGTGCTTGCACCATTGATATACTCTTGAAAGCCATCAATGGCGCCATTGGTTCCTTTGGTTTTATGAATCATGTGATTGCAGACCATTTCAGATTATACTAGAATGGTTCCATACAATGTAGTCAAAGGCGAGAAGCGCTAAAAGGCGCCAAGGGGCCAAAACACCTGAGGCGCTTCCCCGAGCAAAGCGAGGAGCTACCGATTATTAAAATTTTAAAAAATATATATCATGATTAATATATATAATCACTAAAATAAAAAATAACACAGAATGACCAAATTATATTGTTCAAAGTTATATTAATAAAACAATTAACGAACGAGGAGGATGGAGAGGGGGTTGCCCTGAACTGGGAGGTGTGCAGGGATGAAGGGTCTAAGGAGGAGAGGGAGGAGGAGGTATGGGAGAGGGGTGGCTATCTGATTGTTGTTGGTTGGGTTGCTGTCAGTTGGGTGGTTGTGGGTTGGGAAGGGAAGATAGAGGAGGAGGTTGTTAGTGAAGCTGGCGGGTGGCCCCAATGGAGCAAAGGGGGAGAAGACACTAGTCGCAGGGGTGAAAGGATGATACAGTGAAGGCCGTTGGCATATGGAGAAGGGAAGATGCCAATGTAGGGAGGAGGAGGCTGTCGACACAGTAAGGGGGGAAGACGGCTATGACAAGGCAAAGAAGAGGGGACGTTGGCAGCAGGGGGAACGAAAGAAGACAATGGAAGATGTTAGCCACAGGGGCATAGCGAGAGGGGGGAGGATGGCTAAGACGAAGGTGGGGGGAACAGGGAGTGGAGACGTGATGGGGGTAGGGGAAGAGCGCTGTGAAGAAGGGGGGAAGATGTTGGCGGCTATGTCAAAAGAGGAGGATAGACAGGGATACCGACAATGTGCTTGCTGGAGGAAGACGCTGCTACCGTCGTCATTCTCCAATGGAGAGGAAGATGCTATTGCTGTTGTCGTTAGCCATTGGAGAGAAAGATGTTGTTGTCGTCGGTGTTCGCCGATGGAGAGGAAGATGCTGTTGTCGTCGTTCACTAATAGAGAGGAAGATGCTGCTGCCAAAGCAGAGGAAGAGCTGATGTTCGCTGATTAGGTTTCCACAAGTTGTCTCGTTGCATGCGTGTGTCGGGCGGGGGCACGGTGCAGGGTTGGATCGAACAAGATCCAGTGAACTTGATCTTGCCTGATTTGAACCAGGTGGGCGCTAGGGCTGCCTGGCGCCTAGGCTCAAGCGTGCGCCCAAGTGAAGGTACTCGCCTAGCCCAACTATCGGGCCACACCTCGCCTTGCCTAGGCTTCTACACGAGTGCCTGTTGACTTCACTGGTTGCATGCAAATGTGATCTTGTTCGTCATTCTCTTGTTAACAAAAAATGGCTGAGCAGCATGCCAAGTTCATGCAGTCTGTGGGGCAAAGCAAAATGTTGTCCTGGACACATGCCTAAGCATTTATCACATATTGCTAACTGGTACATAGACATTGTGCTTCAGTATAAACAATTTACCATGCTGCTATTTTTCTGGCATGACACTCATTCTCGAAAATTGTGAGAACTCTGTCCTGTTAAGACAGTTGAACTGTTATAGATTATGTGCACCTGAGGTATCAACTTAGCATGATCATGAGAAACACAGTAGATGAATACAGTGCGATAAGGTGAATCCATTTTTCTGGCATGTTTTGGCAAAGTAGTAGAAAAAATTAATTTGTTAACTAGTTAGCTTCTTATGTCGCTGTTTATTTTAAAAATATATACTATATTAGATCTTTCAATTAATTTATATCTGAAGCTTCTATTTTTATTAGCATTGTCTTGTTCGTCATGGGTTGATTATACATTAAAACTGATTTCTTTGTATCATGCACGACTAGTTCATGAGACCAGGAAGTCCCCTAAATGCGTAACTGATTACTGATGATTCAGGACATGGGGAGTGCAGTTGGGACATAATCAACCTTTTTCAAGTGTGTTCAATTTTGGATTGTAGAACTGTTGCATTGCACACCACATTGGCATGTTATGCACTTAAAAGAGTTGACTATGGAAACCATGTGTATTTACCAATTATATTTCTTTCTGTATTTATTTTAGTCATTTCAAGCCAGTATGGTTGCAAAATATTGATATCTATTTGTTCTTTGAACAGTTTTCGCAATTAATTCTAGAGAATATACAACTGAACTCATCTAGAGTGCAATTTGTGGTGAATGACGTGCTACAAAATTTATGGGTGCTTTTGTAACATCGAGAAGCAACGTCAACTATTTACCTTCTTGATGTAAGAGAAGTTGGTGTGTTTTCAGGTTCATGAATTCTAAAGATGATTCTTCTGAAGATGTCCCGTATTGTAAAGAGTTCATAATTGCATGCAATCTAGTTACTCTTATTTCTACGTCCTGTTAGAACTTTTGCTGGTTGTTCAAAAACTAAATGCTGGTCCCTAAATATTCATGTTAATAATAATTTTTATTTTTTTAATTTACTCCTTTTATGGATAAGTGGTATATAATCAGGCACAATAGATACGGACGCGGGACAGAGAAATAAGAGGCATGTTACATATCGGCATCCATTGTGCATATAATTTACTCCTCCTATGGATAAGTAGTATATAATCAGGCACATAGAAATAAGATTAATCAGGCACAATAGTGCATATAATGCATGGTTAAATGGTATATAATTAGTGCATAAATCCTTTGCCTCAGTAATTAGTGCATATGTTGCGCGAATACTTTGGTGAGTATCTTTATGCATTGTTAAGCGTAAACATTACTGTTGAATTATGTTTGTACTTCATGGTGCTTTCATTAGTTTGTTTGTAATTCATACCCTGGTCACTCTTGGGATGGAAGAAGTCTAATCATGCTTTTCTTACTTCAGGTATGAAATGTTTGGGTTGTTTTAATGTTTGATCCAATCCATGTATCTGCAGAACGGTCGATGAAGTCTATACATACATTATGAGAGTCTTAGATTTTGCTTACTTTAGGTACGAAATGTTTGGGTGGTTTTAATGTTTGATCCAAATCATTCCATGTATATGCAGAAAGAGTGGATGGGATGTTGGTCTTTATGGTTGTTGAATGCAATGGCAGCTGGGCATCAATTAGACTGCTACCACAAGCGCTTGTAAGTTTAAGAAGCGTCATTTTGTTCCTACAGCTTTTACTTGTTCTGCATTGAGAGCTTAGTTTTCTCTGTGAAAGAGTTGGAAGAACTTAAATAGGTTCTAATTATATCCATCATCAGGATATCCCGTCTCGATCGGTGTTTACATGTTTGTGTATTGACCCGTTTCGGATCATATTGGTCGGTATTCTTATTATTACATTTTTGGTAACCAGGTGGATGTCGGTATTATATCGGTTCGGTTAATTACGTTTCCATTTGCGGTGTGGATCGACTGGTACGTACGGTGGTAGCTGGTCAATGTTTTTGACTGATCGAAAGGTGACACGCGGAATCGCAGATGATAAAATCAATCGATCAGGATTTTTGGACTATAATATGGCTGTCCCTCGCACCACTCAGTAATTGTCACGATCGGGTGTGTTCGGATGATTAACTTAATTGATTTTTTTTAATCTGAACCGTAATATAAAATAAAAGTTTTAAATCAACAATAATATATCCTTATAAATTGATTATTTTATTTAATAGTGAATCTACTCTCAGTCGACATTGATTGTTACGTAAGATCCATGTTATTCACCATCAATCTAATCATAATTTTTTTTTCCTTTCCATCGTTCAAGGTACGGGCCCTCTCACTTTTTTTTTTACTTAATTTCATATTTGGGGATATCATGTTATTAGTATCGGAATGACTAGGTTGGAAAACCTATCGTAACTTTGATCTTTATGCAGGTGGTATTTTGAGAGTATGACATTTTTACCTTGAACAATTTTGTGAACATGGGTTTGAATCATATCGGATTAATTGGGACGTCAACGATATTTTTTTCTAACATTACTTATTTTTTTAATGATGTGAGATTAAATTAGGATATTGTAATTTGCTTATACGGTGCATGTCAGTAGAAGACCTGATTATGGTTCGATTTGAACCAAAATTAAATTGGTTCGATGGTTCATCGATTCCAAATCGAATCATAGCTGACCTCGAATGATTTGATTTTGATTCTTAGGTTTGAAAAATCAGAGTCGTCGATTCTGAAACCTACATTTCAAGAATCGTAATCGATGGTTTCATAATTTTAAATTATTTTTATTATTAAAAAAATTATATATTTTTTATATTTAAAATTTATAATAAAAAATAATAATAAAATTAACAGTTCGAATCAAAATCAGAACCATCAATTTCGATTCTAAAATCGATCTTTGTCGATTTGATTTTGATTCCTGATTTTGGGAAATCGAAATCGCCGATTCCTAAACTTAAGCCACATATGAGATCTAATAATAATAATAATAATAATAATAATAATAATAATAATATCTAGTTTTACTATTTTCTTGAGTTGATGCACAAGGTATCTAATCTATAATGGTTCTCTTATCATTTATTATAATTTTATCTTCAATAGATTTTTTTCTAGTTGAGTTTCTAGTAATGCTTAATGGTATATTTAGTTATGATATCATTTATCATCGCTCAAATCCATCAGAACAATAAATACTATCTATTCTGGATCAAATCAGGAACTAGATACAATAATAAGGGTTAATTACAGATTATCAGTTAGACCTTTGTAGTATTATGATCCTTAGACTTAAAAAATTTATATTGAAATCCCAATAGTTATGAAAGTGAAACATTTAGGTTAATTTACCTTAATGTCGTCGGTTTCATTGACGAAAATACGAAAATAATATGATAAAATATAATTTCAATATTCTAATTGGTGGTGGTGGTGGACGATGGTACTACTAGGGGTCGCGAGTGATTATTGTGGGTGAGTTGCATTTGCGTCGATATCGAAGCAATTGCTAAACGACCTTTTCATCGCTCTACAATTACGTTAGCGTCAATGCAGTTGTTAAGTGACGAAAAAATCGCTCACCATTTACATCGGCGTCGTTACAAATGTAGAGCGGTGTCGCTCAGCATCTACGCCGACATTGATGTATTTATTAAGTGGTGAAAGGGTCGTCGATGCAAATGTCGAGCAACCCTATTGTCACTCGACAACTGTCATTACGTTGACATCAACACAGATGGAGATCGATACCTACGTAGTTGCCAAGCTACGCCGCTCGACATCTGCATCGACGGTCCTTTTGTCACTCAGCAATTGCGTTGGCATTGACGTAATTGCCAAGCGACACTGCTCTGCATTTACATCAATGCCGAGTGACCCTCACCACTCGTTGTCGTTCTTCTCATCCACGACAATCATTCGCACTCTCAACAACATCGCCATCTACCACTACTGACACTATCTACTACCACCAACAAAAATGATTAAATTTTTTTATTTATTATTTTACTTTCATAATCATAGAGATTTTATTATAAATATTTAAAGTATAAGAACCAAGATACTATATACATCTAACTACAAAAAACAATTTATAATTAATCCTAACAATAATTACTTGTTGGATTCCTTTGTAAACCTGCATGGTTGTTATTATCTCTAGGAGATCCAAACCTACAACAAAGGCAGGCAGTCTCAGCTGAAAGCACTAAATTTTCTGGTCATGATCCAAATGAAGATTTACCTGCTTAAACAAAAAGTAAAGGAAAGAAAAACCTAAAAAGACTTCCATAGATCATGCTGCAAAATTGAACACTGCTATACTGCATTGCTTCAACAACCAACAATTCCATATTCGAATTATCATGTCACAATTCAAATAGAATAAACAGGAAAAAAGGTTGCTTCGATAGCTTTCAAGACCCATCATCTTATTCATTTGGTTTGACATACCAAGATGTCAACTCAAAGACACTAGTTCGAAAGAAAGCTAGGAAGTAGTATCAGTCATTCTTCCGCGGATGAACAGAAAAGAAATAGACAAGATTGAGTGCCAGATGAAGAGCAAAGTTTCTAAGGTGTTCATAAGCACCCAAACTTCGATAAATTTATGGCAGGTAGACATCAACCATCACCAGACGTCAGGTCGCAGCTCACCAGTTGATGGAGGCACCCACTTTCCGGAGTTGTACACACTCTCTCCTACCTTCCATCCAGGAACATCTTTCATGATCCTGGCCTCCTCTTCCAGATATTTATTCCATTCTTTGACAAACCTACAATAAGGGATAGTGTACTCCCAATTTAGCATCAATAGGAAAGAAAAACTAGCATAAGGCAACTTAAAAAGCTTATCTACCTTTCATCTTCTTCAGCTTGTAGCATTGGCAGTATGGCTCTGCGGGCAGCATATTTCTCTTCCTTAAGCGCACTAGTTCAAATCATGGGAGCATACTTAGAAACAATATATGAGTCTCAATGCACTGAATCAGGAAGAACTTCTCATAAAAAAATTAAAGTTGTATAAAATAAACAGAAAACAAACAGAATTCCATGGTTCATAAAAGAATGTGATAAGTAGGAGAAAGACTGGTTACCTAAATATGAAAAAAAACAGTATTTTACTGTTCACATCATTAGATGATGGAAACCAGAAAGATTAGAAAAACACATTAGATGCTGATGCTGGGTGGAGGTTTACTCAGGGAAAGCACTCTATGAATCCAACTGAAGTAGACAAATTCAGACTAATACAAGTGAGAATCCAGACACTAAACTGTTAGTAATACTTGAGTTGAATATAGGAGGATGTCCAGGATGTGACCACTACAGTTCAGAAGCTTTTGTCACATGGACTTGCATAGTCCGTCTCCACTAAAATGAGAGTGAAGGTTAGAAGACATGATTGAAGACTACTTTTCATTGAATGAGGTCCTCCTGAAGCCTATATGCAAAGATATTGAGATCTCACACAACAGGAAGCAGTCGAGGTACTCAATCAACAAGACATGCACTCCAACAGTTCTTTCAAATAGAAAAAAAAAATTCATTCAACTATTTATGGAAATAATGGAATGTCATCCTTTTAAAATAAGTGATAGTCAAGTTTAGCAGTTATATTCTGTTGTAACCACAGCTAGAAATCCCAGCCACATGTATTCCCCTTGCGACTTCTTTCTTGTTAGAAGGAATGGACTATTTGATAGATGGTTTTGTTTATGGATCATATACATATTAGAGATGTATTAAAGTATAAAAAAAGGATATGGGTCTCAGCTTCACTTCAGCCCCATATCAAGTGCATGTAAAGGTACAGTTTCAACTAAAAATATAATATTTTAATGTTAGGGTTATTTGATTGGACGACAATATTCTAATACAAAGATTGCAACGGATGCATGTGAAAAGTATAGTTGCAAGATGCCCCATTAATTAGCTCCTATAAGACACACTAGCTATACTTAAAATTACAACTTCAATACAAAAATTATCCTGAGTAGCTACAATTTGAAATAAAATTTCTTAGGTCCAAACTATAAGGTTCTGAATTTCAACTTCGTTAGTCAAAAGGAGAGTGAAATGTGTTGGCCTCAGGTGCCGAGTTGACACGGACTTAGCTGGTTTTGCCTAAGTCGTGCGGCACCCTTGCGTGTCCGTCCACAAAGGTCAGCCTCCCCGAAGACTCTCATTGTCCCTTAGGACCAACAAAAGAGAGAACGGGCAAGAGAGAACGCCTCAATCGGGATCCACAAGCAAACATCTCCGAAAAACACTTCATAGACAATGCAAATTACAAACAGACTTTACAAGCTCTGAACAATGGCACAACAAAGGGTAAAATGGTCCATTACAGACCGAAAAGCTCTCTCACGTGTCCACATGACACAACCTTTATTTACAAGCCCAAAGAGGCCATCAACCCAACTAAAATGGGACTTATAAGCCTTCGGCTGCCCCTCTACACGCTGTACAAGGCATGAACATGCCAACAGACACGGACAGATATAAGCATTACATCAAGCATCCTGTTTCAAAGTTTGTCCGTGACATTCTCCCCCACTTATCCCTTCGACGTCCTCGTCGAAGCCTTTGTGAACACTGCAACTCTTCGCCTTTGCTGAGTCTTCAATCTTCCGCTCCAGCTGCAATGCGCCTCCTGGCTCCCAGCTGCTCTCTGCTGCTGTTTTTGAGTAGTCGAACATTTGATCCGCCATGCTGCTTCAACTCGCCAATGACTCTGACTCTGGTGTGGGGTTGGCTGAGCTGTGTTGATCCACGTTGATTCCTGCGGATCCACCAAATGAAGGAAAAGACCATTCTTACTGCGCCAGTTTCTCAAAATTTCCACATGCTGCTTGAACTGGGTGGATGCTTGTTGGAGCTTTAACGAGCATCGCCTCGTAAACTTCTGAAGTTTTGGGTCCTTCCTCCACAAAATCTGCTCATTGACTCTTCTTTCAGTTAGTTGTCACATCCAAGTAGGTTCGCATCACTTCCGCTTTCGATTGGCATTTCGTTGGGAAATGAAGCGGACAATCTACTCTCAGTAGCACTGATCACCGTTGGTGAGGATTTGACAACTATTGTCTTCCATTATCTTCGAAGGGTCTTTGAACTTGTGCAGAGCTCCTCTGCTGGATAGATAAAAGAACTGGGGTACTCGGTTTCGCCCATTCTCTTAAAAGTTGAGAAGGCAAAGGTTACTTGACTTCGCCCGCCTCCTCGAGGTTGTACTTCATGCATCGAGCTGGTTACTGGCCTTCGCCTGCTCTTTGCTCACACTTCTGAAGCACTTGAAGTGTTTGCACTCCTTGCGTTGAGTTAGCTACTGTGATTCACCTTCTCAATGCCATTGAACTTCTGGAATGCAGGAAGTTTTCACCCCAACTTGGAGTAATTCTCTGATAGATGAGGTCGCCTTTGGGATTGTATCGTCTTCTCCATCAACCCTGTCGCCTACTCCACTGAGTAGCAAAGGTACAGCACCACGTACTGCCTGCTTCGTTCCTTGGTCGTGCACTCTTGCATGACCCGAAGTCCTTCACTTACAGCAATCTTGATGAGAAACTTGTTGACACCGGTCTTACGAAGTTTCTTGGCCTCTGCCCTTCAGCCTTGTCTCGGTACTTGGAGATTGCCTCTGCATGCTCCACCTCCTCGGCCTCTTTCACGACCAAGCGCTCTCCCTCCGTGAGAGCAAGGGATCAATGACTTTGACGGAAGTCCCGCCTCTGCGGTACCATGGCGCTGCCATGCCCATGGCCCTACTATCCGTCGCCTCGCATCTGCATCCCTTTTCTTCACGATCAGTAGATATGTCTCCGTGGCACTCCTCTGAGTCCATCTCCATTCTAACTGATGCTTGATTTTGGGTAGCTAAGTTCCTATGGACTCATCGTCGCTTTCTCGCCCCTTTCGACCCCCTGCTTCAACACCTCTGTGTTCTCCAAGCAGTCTGTTTGGTCGATGGAAAGACAGACTGCAACTCCCATGCATGGCCTCTGCCATCGCGTTGTAGGGTTTGCACCAATTCTGTTCTCCTTAGCTTCCTTGGTAGCAACGTTCGCTTACTCAACCTTGTCCTCTGACTTGTCGGGCTCCCTTAAGCGAATATGAGCTCTGGAGCAGTCCAACTCTCCAGCTGCTTCGATCATACCTCTGCATGATCAAGTCCCTCCCATGGAACTCACTGGTACTTGCATTCGAACTTTTCCCTTGGTGGAACCCAGCCCTCATATGCTGATGACCAAGGTTTTCATCCGATGCAAAATTCGGTGCACGCCCGGAAGACCCGCCTCTGCGGTACCATGGCCTTCACTCCTTGAATCCATAGCCCTTCTTGCCGTCGTGTTGTTCACCAAAGCGGAGCTCCCAGTAGCTCCCGATCATACCTCCATATGATCTGATCCCTCACGGGACCAGATTGTGTGTATCGCATTGCCACGAACTGTTCCACTACGATCCGCTGCACCATGTCGCCTCCTGGTGACATCTCCATTGCATTCTGATCCTTGTGGAATAAACTCGAATTGTGAACCCTCCATGTGTGGCCTCTGCTAATACATCGCAGGGTCTCCTCTACCTTCGATTTTGTTCGCTCCTTTGGCAATCGACCTTCATCCACCCACTCTTGGGCCACACCTAGATGAAGCACCGCTCTAGGACAGTCCATCGCCTAGTAGCTCCCGAAGTCCACCGACTTCACTGTAATTTGTGCACCATTGCCTGGATCCTGGGCCTCTGCCCCTACCAGCACAATCTCCGTTGCGCACCGCTTCCTTCATAGCAACTCGAATGGCAACACTGTGGCATATTCTTCAAGAGTACCCGCCTCTGCGTCCTCTTGCCCCGTGCTAAGGCCTTCTGTACCCAACTTCACCTCCGCAAATTGAGTCGCCTTAGTTCCTCTATCAAATGCTTCTCCGAGATAAGGTGCATGTGCCCCGAAGCTCCCTTCTTCTTTGGCACCATGCAAGATGAGTCCGCTCCGTCAGAATGAAGGACCCATGGAACAACATGATCCTACTCTTGCCTCTGCAAGAGTTCATGTCCTTGACCTCTGTCTAAGGAAAGCACTGTGCCTCTGCTCCATGTTCCAACTTCTCTGCTGGCTCCCTTCATGCGGCTTGGGAACTTCGCCAAGTTACACCCAAGTTGCTCCGCTCCTCGTTTTCGCATTGAGTCGATGGTGGCCCTCGCTCCCACCATTCCACGGGTCAGCCCTCCCTTGAGTCCGATCTCCACATCGACTCCAAGTGTGCCTTCATTTAAATTGCTTCAGGTCGCTCCCCCACTTGATCTCGCAATGCATCCACCAATGCATTCCCTCGAGCGAGATCATGCGACGACTCCTCGCCGCTTGCTCAGTCCATCGAGCTTCGTGGAGTTGTTGTTTGTTGAGGTACTCCTCCTCAACTTGTGAGGTCCGTCTCACATGATTCTCCCTCTGGAGAGCCGGGACTTACCCCTCCTGGATAACTGTCCCATTTGAGCAACATCTCTCTACGTTTCGGAGACCACCATCCCCTTGGACTACTCCGATCTGCTGAACAAACTGTGCATTGTTCTGCCTCCTGCAAACGCACTTGCTAGATTGCGACTCCCCGTCAATACAGCCACCGCTGCACCCCTCAAGGACTAGCAACATGCTGAACTCGTTGCACACTTCAGCCTCCTACGGACGTATCCTTCACATGCCGAAGAGAAAGTTTCAATGCTCCATGGCGCCGAGTCTCGGTCGCCTTGGGATGGCCACGAACATTCCATCGTCCGCATACAAGCCCCTGCATGAGTACCAAATTCTTCGAGTTAGCAATTCCCCTCACCTCTGTGAGCTTTGCATAACTCTTTTAGTCGTTGAGCAACTCATTCCACCTTGCATGGTCTCATTCTTGCCAAGCGCCTCGCTTGCCTAGAGCACCATCAAGTATAGTTGTCAACGTTGAGCCGTAGCTCAAACTCAGCCATCCCAACCTTTGTGCGCTCCAAATTCTTCCAAGCTTGCCTGTTCTCGTGGTGCCTCTTGCGCGAAGGGTTGGCCATTCCTCTGAATGCCAATCTCAGATGCCCGCTCCTCTGAGCGACTCTTTTCCCTACATCTCCATGCCCGTTTTCCCTCAAACGGTCGCGCGTGTGCTGACTGCCCTCAACGCAGCCCCGCTAGGTTCCCCACGTTTGCATGTCAAGTGTTTCTATGAGTGCTTGTCCCGCTCTGATACCATATGACACGGACTTAGCTGGTTTTGCCTAAGTCGTGCGGCACCCTTGCGTGTCCGTCCGCAAAGGTCAGCCTCCCCGAAGACTCCCATTGTCCCTTAGGACCAACAAAAGAGAGAACGAGCAAGAGAGAATGCCTCAATCGGGATCCACAAGCAAACATCTCCGAAAAACACTTCATAGACAATGCAAATTACAAACAGACTTTACAAGCTCTGAACAGTGGCACAACAAAGGGTAAAATGGTCCATTACAGACCGAAAAGCTCTCTCACGTGTCCACATGACACAACCTTTATTTACAAGCCCAAAGAGGCCATCAACCCAACTAAAATGGGACTTATAAGCCTTCGGCTGCCCCTCTACACGCTGTACAAGGCATGAACATGCCAACAGACACGGACAGATATAAGCATTACATCAAACATCCTGTTTCAAAGTTTGTCCGTGACAGAGTGGTAAGCACCTCATGCTAGACAAAACAATGCGTGTCTTTTTCTACTTAAATGCAGACTATAAAATGAAAAATAATATCACATCTTTTGTTGTCCCACTGACAAGCAATTTTTCTGATTAAAGGCATTAATTATTTGATACAATATCAAGGTAAACATAATCCAAGCTTTAAAGCTCCATGTCAGCATAGATCATGGAGTATACAAGTCACTAGTTCTGTAGCATGACTAGAGATGTATATTGATATCGCATGATTCAAATACATTTCTATCTCAAGAAAAATGAAAACACAAATATAATATTTAAAATATTTCAAACATATAACTATTTTCTATGACAAAACTTCACATTTCTTCATAATGTTGGAATATGTAGTTGCATACCACACTATATAATTAGAAACCAACTAGAATCTCAAACCTATTAACCATAAAAGAAGCTATGTTTAGCAAAACAGTAATCATCATTTCAGATTCATAATCATAATCTAATGCTTAGCATGAACAACCAAACAATCCATCTAACAGTATATATCCATCTTAATTAAATGAAAAACATCAGCATTCAAGAAAAGAAGACATCAATATTCATCTAATAAACTATTACAAGTTTACGTGCTTCAGAAGCCTCTAGTTGAGGTTTTTTTATTCATTTGAATCCTTGAGTGCTTGACTTGTCGCAGAAGTCTGAATTTCAAAGTTCTTAAGAAACACAAATAAGTTAATTTGGTCTCCATCATACTGTATCAAGTCCCTCATGGTGACAGATTCATTCTTATTTTTCCATGTTATGGGCCTTTTGAAATTTATTTATTAGGCCATAGCCTGATCATTAATATGTCCAAGCTGAACCAATCAGGATCAAGTTGACTTAACTCACTAAAGCTTAAGGAGATTTGAGTTTAGGTTTTGTGTGGTATCTCCCTTTCCGATCCCTTTCTCATATTTTGCTAGACTCTTGAAACTCAATGACGTCACACCAACTCCCTCAATGTCAACTATCACATTATCAGCCTCCACAAGTGTATAATAGGTTTTAGCCATATTTGAGGAACCAAAATGAGACCAAAAAAATAGAAGCATAAAGAATCATGCAAAAAGAGAAACATTACAGGTGCATACTTGTATCATGTGTTTTTAGTTACAGAGCAAATTGAATCCAATGTTTCTCATCGCATAATGTTCTAGACACATGCTTGAAATGATATGCAAATGTTTTGAAGTATTACCTGTGCGTGGTCATATTGTTCTAGCAGGGGCACATATCATTGTACCGAAAAGGTGGTCACTGTTACCAATTCTGCTAGTTCCTAATCATGTCCAACAAACCAAATGGTTACAACTTCTACTTTATTCATTCAAACTTATCCACTTTTTTCTTTGCATTTTTCACTTGATGATCCAGATACTATGTTTTCTAACCATATCAAATGCCATGTTTCTTTTGTATTGATGTATTCTTTTCTTAATTCTTATCTTTCCACTATGCGAATTGTTGCTTCGAAAAAAAAAATGAATTGTTTGTTGCTTTTGCTCAAGGTTTGTGGTGAGCGCTTAAGCAATACAAGGATTCAATGTTCTCAGGTGCAAGGACTTAATAAACAAAAACTCGTGTTGCAACCAAAGGCATAAGACACTAAAGAAAGTGTATCTTTATTTATTTGTCAATATCTTTTTTTTTTAACAATTGATGGTTTAGTTACATACCTATTCTTGTTTCTTAGATTAAACCATCTAAGGAGAATGAACAGAAATTCAATAGAAAGCATATGTAGGTTTTCATAGCAAATGAGGTTCAGCCATTCAGTGTCCTTTCTCTTCATATTCTCAGTTTTCTCTTTTCTTCTTGCTATTGTTTTACTCTGTTGATGCTAACCTTCCTCTTGCCATCATTTATTTATTAACTATATTTCTCCTTTTTCGGTTAGTCTTCTATTTCCTAGTTGTAATGTCTAACCTCCTCATATTTCTTTAAAACACCAATTGTTGTTCATGAACTAGCTTATAATATACATCATGATTTTCGCTTTATAATTACAACTGTCTGTAATGCATTTTCACATGAATTGGATCTTGATTCACCTCACGCTAACAAATGCACTTCAAGAGACTATTTTACCATTGTGCATCATGAGCCTCGAATCACTCCAAGCGATATTAACGCAAACTTGGGATGGTATCCTTTTAAACATATTCTTTAACAGGTTCAAGCATTATTAGTAAACATTAGGCATGAACATCTTGTAGAAGTTTGTTCTGAAGTGACTAATATGCAATAAACATCTCCTCCTCTTCTGTCTACTAATATCTAATTTCTCATATTTACACTATTATTTCCCTATTTTTTATTTATTATCAAAAGTTGCGTGCCATATGAGAAAGAGAGAGGGAGGGAGGTCAAAGCACACATCATCAAGAGTACTTAAAGAAACTGTGCCAAGGTAAACATTTGGCAGAATAGGCCAAAGGTAGGCTATCATGAACTTAAAGTTTCCATTGCCAGCATAGGCTTCTTTCAAACCACTACAACCATCATCATTGCTTTTGACAGCAAAGATGCTATGAAATATCTTCCCCTCCTTCCTATGCTAACATCTAAATTTCCTCTGTTTTTTCTTAATCAAAACCCATCCACAAAGAGAGAGAGAGAGAGATCATAGCGCATAACCACCAAGGTATTCTAACTAAACTGTCCAACCATAAAAAGAAAGCAAATTAAGATATTATAAAGAAGCATGGATATGTGTGCTTATTAAGAATGTGTCAAGGGAAACTCCAGTCAAACCACCCAGCAATTGGCTACCATTTGAGGAACATAACATCTACCATGTCATCATAGAGGTCTTCCAAACCACTATATCCATCAATTCTGCTCTTCACACAAGCATCATGCATCAATCTTGGTCCTTGTTTTCCCAACATATAAGACAGGATCATAAGAAAGTAAACAGTAACAATAGAAAGTAAACAGTAATACTTCATCAAGAATTTTGGAAGTATTACTGCTCCACTATATGCATTATGTACCAACATAATTGATGGTAGGCCCAGTTAAAGCTAAAGTCTTTTGAAAGCACTATGACTTTAATGAAGAATCAACCTTTGGGATAAAGCTAGCTTACACACATCACACAAATAACAAGAGTAGAGCTTACTATATTTCCCTTCATTTGGTCCCTTAAAGAAGTCAAAGACCTCAGTTTGTTCACAATATAATCTAAATGGAACCTGACAGAATATGAAACTTTCTCTGGGGAATTGCCTAACCATGATGATCCTTACTGATTTTAAGATCTTAATGGTATAAAAAATCAAGAACTTAATATATGTATGAGACAATAATATGTTCTAGAATATTGAAATAAAAGAAGAAATAGCTCTAACGAGGAATTAGCAGGATCTATTGGCTGAACTTATTTTTTCCAATTATTGTTAGCATAGTTACTTAGAGGTTGGGTAGGAGATGACACTCATAATCAGATTTGAGACATTGGATGCCAACATAGCAAGATGTTTTTCTGAGAGTGGAATAGGGGAATAGACTGCCATTTAAGATATGACTTCTGTGACTCATTAGCAAAGGACGCATCTCTAGATTCCAGCAATAAGCCTGAGATAAAGTGTGCTATTGGCAGGAGACAGTGTGCTTTGGCTCAAATGAACTAACTTTTAAACATGCATATGTGATTTGATATGCTGACCTTAGGAATGATGGTTTTATTGTGGAAGATCCTCCCTCAAGCCACAAAAAAAAGGTAAAAAATTTCTATTGGAATCCAATCACAAACTATTTTAGCCTATGGGAAGAGTGTGATTAGCACTAACATTCTTCCTATAACCATATGAACGTACAAATTTGTTTGTCTCATACATATCAAGAGAAGTTGGTGCCTGTTGTACAACGTGTATCCTTGTTTTGATCTTTCATTAGTAGAGCGTTTAGGCTAAACCTAGGTCTTTGCATATTTCGAAAGCCTAAAGCCATGTTGCAGAACGCCGCAAGCTCTCTCGCAGAACACTGAAGAGGGCCTCCAGACAACTCTATTCTACGAAACAATAGATTATCCATATAGACGACTAGTAGAAATTAATTAACAATCCACGAATTGGCATTTTTCACATTATACCTCCTCGCGTTGGCATAAAACATCTCGAGTGTAAAGTTCAAATCTCCTCCGTCAATTCCAATCGAAAAAATATCTTACATGCACACATTAAAAATCCATCAAATTAGCTTTAATGATTCTGCTTACACAAAAAACGAGATCAAGAAACCAGTAGTTCATCATAGTCCAAACAGAAAATTTAGATTTTTGAACAAAAATTGAAAATTTCTAATTTATGAAGGGTAATTGGGGGGGATCAGGAAGCAAGCCATCAACTGACCGGCGGACGCGGTTGCCCTGGCCGACTTGGTACATGCCCCAGGAGAAGGCACCAACAGCAGCGAGAAAGATAGCAACGGCGCTGGGGCCTTTACTAGGGATGCGGCGGGCGTACCTGACGGGCAGAAACCCGCCCGGCGGCGGCCCGTCCTGGAGGACGGGCATCTCCCTTACGCTAGCCATTCCCGGCTTCTTCCGCACCACGGACTCCGTCATCCTCCCTTCCCCGATCACGACAACAGCAATCGCGAATCACCTCCGATACCTCCCTGTCCCTCTCCTTCGATCTATTGAATGGATCGATCGATCCAACAGATCGGTTGCAGTGATCCGCGAAGGCGGCGGAGTTGAGAACGAGGAGGGCTTCTATTGTTATTGCGATGGGTTGCGAGCCTCTCCAGTTGTTTTAAGGATCCTACGTTGATCCGACCGTTCAGAGTTGACGGAGCCCACAATTGGCAGGTGGGGCTCCTACCAATGAACGGCTGCTATATGAATCTGGAAGGTTTCATAGATGATGTCGTGGCATCCTTCCGACGCATCCTTTAGTGGGACACACCTACATCTGGTGAGCCCCACGATGGGCTTGTGGATTGCAAAAGGCTGAATGACACGTCAGCATCGACAATAAGCAGTTGGGACCCTTCAACGCAACGAAACACAACCGCAGACCGCAGTGCGAAACTAATAGCACGCTTATCAGAATCAGATCCGACTCCACCAAATTTCAACTTGGATAGTTTATATGATCTTCTATAAAATAGGTATCATCCACAGAAATATAGCTAATATCAAGTATAAGTAAAACCAGTCATATCAGATTGATCTCATTGGAACATCCTGCAAGTTAGCACATTATTGCATAATTAAAAGGATTTATGTTCGAATTCACACATAATTGATAGGGCTTCTATTCTAATTCAAAAGCATTGACAGAGTTTTGTGGTTCACTATAGCAGGCAGGCAACAAACACATAAAACCACATGGATAGCTTGCCATGGGTTTGTAGGATTATGCTGTAGTTCACAATATCAGGCAGGCAACATCTGAAATCACACAATTCCATACACTCTAGTGCCAAATCTAAAACATTTTTGGAACTCTGAGTTAAATATGACTGCAAGAAATCTGTGTTATATATGAAACCTTCTTTATGGCATGAGTATTGTGTTCAACTACAAGATATCCATATCAAGAGGTGCCATCAACTGATGGGCCTTTTCTTGGGCCTCCAATACATTAGCATCTCTTAGCATATGAACTACATTGCAGTATTAAACTAGTCAGGAGCAAAGCTTCTTCAATTCATGCCTAGGACTGTTCTTGTGACACCCATAGGACCAGCCAATTTTGAATCAGAAATGAGGATTTGCTTTCAGAAACACTGTTAATTTCCACCTTTGGTTTCTGAAACCCTCATATCATAGTAAATAAATAGCCGTCAGCTAAATGTTTTTCTGTATGCAATTGTAGGCACCTACAAAATCTCATGAATTTTCTGTAGAGAGTTTTAAGAGGTCACCTACATATTAGAGACAGAGAGAGCTGATGCACAATTGACAAAGAAGTGGTCAATACATTCCCTACAAGTACATTACTCAATATGCATCAGATACTTTTTGTTATCACCATAATTGATTTAAACTCATTGCAAACTGTCTGCAGCAAGTTTTGAGCGTAATGGTTGCACAAGACAGGCCATAGTTAACTTAGTCACACAGAAAGCTTAGAATTTTCGTAATGTTAATAGATCAACTTCATCATATCTGCTGCAGTCAACAGCTAAGAGCTGGGGGGCAAAGAACCTAGTATTTTGGGGATGGCATCTGGGTTGGAAGCAACCCAAACCGTTTCTTCAGAAGCACCCGTTGCCTGGAATACTTGTCATCTGGGGAGAAGCGAGCTACATAACAAAGAAAGAAATGTTAGTGCACTTTGTGAAGGAATACGAATCTTTCACATGCCAAGCAAAACAGGTTCTCCTTTGACTAACAGTTTGTTATATATTTTCTACTTTATTCGGCATGAAATCAGGTTCGCCTATGACTAACAGTAAAACAAGTCAATCAATGAGCAGATGCTATTGCTGAAACCATTCAGGCATAAGTAGCAAATCTCAAATGATATTGCCGAAACCTCTTATACATAAATAACAAATTACTTATGATGACTTATTATAGCATTTAGATGCTCAGATTAGTTACAAATTTGACAATATACTCAACAGTATGCAGTTTCTTCAGTATGCCTTAGTTTTAGCTGACTTCTTTTGTTTAGTTTTAATCTAGCTAATCAATAATGTGTAAGAATAACCAACCAGAAACTAAGCACTCCTAGCAGACCTACAATCAAAAGTGGACTAATATACTTATCAAAGTGATAAATGCCATGATATGAGCTTTAGATGAAGAATAACTTACCCTTTTAACTAACTTGAGCCAACTACAAATGTAAAGCATATAACTTGATAGCAGTTATAAAAAAAATGCATACACGTTTCTAGCAAAAGATAATCGCATGTTAGGTAGAGCCTAAGTTCCCAAATTATTCAACATAAATAATGAAAAATTTTGAAAAGGAAATAACTACAAAAAATTTATCAATATCAAGAACGTGCTTGACAGGTAGTACAAGCTTGCACATTAAGTACCAACAAAAAAAGTAACTAGAAGTTGTACATGAAATAAATCATTTAAAGTTTTGTTTCTAGTGGACAGCTGGACAAAAAAAACATTGGAAATTTGGCAGTTCAAATCTTGGAAATTGCACTTAATAGACAATAAGAAGTATGTCTGTCCAATCCAAATGAAATCACTTCCCGTCTCCTGTTACATAACTTGTTTTGTTTTGGCCAATCCAACTGAAACCAAGATGATTCCAAGCTTCAAACTTAGTTTTGGCTTCAACTGCCAAAGAAATTATCTTTTCCCAATAATAATCGACAAACCTATTGTAGATTGAAGCTATAATCATTTTTGGTGGCAATCACACTCCAAGCGATCATTTTTAAATTAAGATCCATTATATCCTAGAGCAGATGGACTAGAGAAAGAGAGTTGAGATTCAAATAGCATAAGACCAAGAGGAAAGCTCTGGGTTGACATTAAGTTTGAAGTGTAAGTGATCAGTTCCTCTCAGTAAATACCACTTCACCTAAGAAAGTATCTTCTACAAGGGAACCTTTTTTTTATGAGGCGAATGTCCAAAAGAACATTGGTACTTAAAACATTTAATGTAATGTGCCAACTAAGCCCATCAAATTAGCTCATTGTTTGCAAGCATACCAAATCCAAGATTGTGTTTGATTCAAGTTCAGTTCATTTGGAATTATAATCAACCAAGTTTAAACAAGATCCCAATAATTATTTCCTTAATGAGACAAGATCTCAATGGTAAGATTGCTGTTTGCTTGATACAAGCTCAATTTAGAAAATACATTAAAAAATTAGTAAAACATATTTTTCATCACCTGGATTGACAGATGTTGATGTATGAAAATCAGATTTTCTATACTAAAAGGTTGTATAAAGAGCAATTACTAACCCTAATCACCTTGCATTTGTTCTGATATATTCTCTTTATTTTCTCTGAGAGACCCTCATCCTTGATCTACCATTTTCACAAATCATTTTTCATTTCACCATTTTTTTCTGGCCATCTCCCTTTAGACCCTATCTTTGTTCCTCCCTATCCTATAGGTAGGGCCATAATGATAGTTAAGTTCACAAACAACTCAAGTTTAAACTCATGTTCAGCCCAGATTTATTCTGTTCAAGATTATGAAAACCTTCACAAGCACAAGTCAATCACAAGCAACAATTTGTTTGTTTAGCCCAAACACAAACAACAGCTTTTTCGTTTCTGCCCAGCTCGTTTGAACCAGTTTTAACAAATACAAAAGTAAGCATTGGAAGTAAGTCATGCATTTCAAAATTAGTAGCATAGAATTCCTCAATTGAGAAATTTGACAACAAACACAAGCTCTTGTTGCCAAATATTCAACTTGATCTTCCGTCAGCTTCAAAACTATATACTAATTAACAAATTTATAGTGTGCAAAAAAAGAAAAACGAAAAACATGAATGCTGCAAATATAAAAAAAAATTGCCACCTGGATGAGCGGATTGGGTTGCCATCCCTACCGGCGACTCTTTCTGCAGAAAGAAAACCATAGAACACCATAAAGTTAATGTAGTTGCACATCGTAACGCAAATTGAAGCCCTTAAATAGGACAATCCGAAGTAAGATAAAACAGGAATTCTGTCAAAATCCAGCCACAAGATTATTGTTTGCAATCAAAGAAATCTGAAGTGAAGCAGCTACCTTGGTGGTGTACACCTTGTCCCCATTCTCGTTTATGTAGAACTGCAGATACATCTTCGTCGGCAGGAATCCCTAACCATCGCAACACCTTACAATCATAAGCATGAAGTACGATAGACCGACCATCTCAAAGAAAACGAAATCACCGAAGCAAATCACTCGTTCAAGCCCTTAAAGAACACAAGAGAGAAACAGAAAACTAAAGCAAGCAATTAGATCCATCGTGAACAGCAGCATCAAAGAAGTCTCACCGGGCAGCAGAGAGACGCGCGAGGCTCCGCCGACAGTATTCTGGGTTTCGTTCTAGTGATATGGAGGGGGACAAGACGCGGAGGGTTTTGACGACTCACATGGAGCATCCGAGCACGTGTCATGCACGTGATAAAACTTTTATAAATTTACCCTTCAAATTTGTGAAAATAGTGTAATATATTATGGATGAATTAAGATGGACAAATATTAACTATAATTAAAAATAAATCAAATACTATGTTTTTTAATTTCAATTTTATTAAATATACCTATTAATATTTTTAGTAAGTATGCCTAGAAGATTTTAATGTCCAAGTTCAAGTGACTTTCTAATCTATTCATGTTTAATTTAAAGTAATATTAGAAAGGTAAATGTAAATTATATGACATAACACTTTCTACTTTGAGGGAGCTCCAAGCTTAATAACTACATTTTTTTTTCTTATACATAAGAATATATCAAATAGAATCAAATATAATTACAAGCATTACATACTTGGGAAAAAAAATATTGTAGTTAGGAACTTAAACCCGTTTCATTTTAATTTTGTTCACAAGCCTAAAGAAATTTCATCAAATTATAAAATAGTGACTTTAAAATAAGTTATAATGAAGCAAAGCATATCACGCCAACAAATACCATTAAAAATAATGTATTGATAATTAATTGGATGAAATATATTCTTCTAAGTTCAAATCATCATATTGGACAAATAGCATCTGATGAAGAATGATCGAGGGCTATGTATTACTTCTTCTAGTTATATTTTTTACATCTGAATTCTTAAATTTAAAAAATTATATTGAAATCATTTTAGTTATAAAAGTGAAATATCTATTTTTATTTTTTTTAACGTTATCGATTTTATCGACGAATGCACTAAAACAATGGACAAAAAGATAATTTCAATATCCTAGTTACGTTTTGATGGTGACAAACGATGATGTCGCTAGGGAACGTGAGTGGCTATTATGGATAAGGAGAAGAACAATGACAAAAGACGAGGTAAAGGGAGAAGAGGAAGATGACAACGCAGATATTGATGCTCTGGATCTGCGTCGACACTGATGTAGATATAGAGTGACGAAAGAACTACTTAGCATCTATATCGATGTTAATACAGATGTAGAGTAATAAAAAGGTCGCTCGACATTTGCATCAGCATCAATGTAAATGCAAAATAGCATTACCTTTCCCCACATCATTATAGGCATCGACGTAGATGCATAGCAGTGTCACTTGCATCTGTATCAACATCGATGTAGATGTCGAGTAGTCCTTTCGCCGCTTTGAATTTGCATCAGCACTGATATAGTTATCGAGCGATACCGACGAAAATGCAGAGCGTCGGCATCTTCATCGTCCTCTTTTTCCTCTCCCTTTGCCACATCTTTCTTCGTCGCTCTCCCTCCTCATCCACAATAGTTACCCATAGCCCTCAATCGTGTCATCACCAAAAACATAATTAAGATGTTGAAATTATCTTTTTACTTATTATTTTCATGATTTCATTAGTAAAACCGATAATATTATGATAAATGGAATTAGATGTTCCACTTTCATAACTATAAGAATTTCAATATAATTTCTTTTAAAATCTAGGGATCGGAATTCTAAAGAGGTACACATGGGGTAATATGTAATTAGCCCTATGCTCGATGAGGTTTTTATCTCTTAATTTATTTTGAGGGTGTCAACTAGCTTAACTAATAAAAAAATTTAATAGTATATCATAAGATCCTAGGCTTGAATCCCACCTTTACCATGGAATAGGTATGGATACCCATGGGGACCCATCCCTAATACGACAAAGATAGAGAAAATAAATAGGGATAGGGCGAGGATAGAAGTATTTTATATTACTTATACAAATATGAGGCGAGGATAAGAAAGAGTATTCTCCACCCCATACCCAACCCATTAATACACGGGCTGAGATGTAAGCTCATGCATTAGATGTGTCAATTTTTTGTTATTTAAATTAAACTGGGTGGCATTGATTATGATTCAATTAAGAATCATTTGGTTCAATTAAATTAAATAAAATATTTTCTCGTTCAATAATAATAATTCCTTCTCGTGAACCCATGCATTGTGCGCACCCAATCCCTAACCGCTGGCCTCGACTATTTGACTATGTTTTCATCGTTTCTCCTCCCTTCATCAACAAACCATAATTCCTTTTACGATCAATGGCTGCAAACAATAAATAGTGAACGATTACGATGATTCATTAATATTCTTCTCTTTTTCTCCTCCTTTTCCCGTTGCACACTCCCTTCTCCCTTCTTCCTCTTTTCGACTTCCCCCTTCATCAAAGCACCCTCATCTCCTCATTGCAATCATTCCCGCCCACCTCGTGGCCTTGCCTCTTCCACCATCATAGCCCTGTGCCTTTCCTCGATCTCTTTATCTTCCCTCTATCTCTGTTTTGATAATTTTGATTCTATTTATTTTTAGCTATATTTATCTTTTGTTATATGTAAATTTTAGTATTATACATTAGGTTTGATAGTATTTTTTTTAAATAATTAATTACAAATATACGAGGAACTTTATAGTTTTTTTAAATAATTAATTATAAATATATGGAGAACTCATAAACAATGGGATGAGGACGAGATGAAACTGATATATATATATATATATATATATATATATATATATATATATATATATATATATATATATATATATATATTCTGTGGTATGACCAAATGAGATTATAATAAGGAGTGCTTTTTTTTTTTGTCTTTGCAAGTTTTACATATTGTCCAATGTTCAAATTTCTTTCATTGGCTTTTGTACTTATATAGTTAAATCGTGCAATATTGATAAATATTTCAGCAAAAGATTATCTAATAATAAGAAATTCAATTTGGGTTACAATATTTAAAACAGAAAAACACAACAGATTTAATAGAAACACACATACAGACATATATAGATTTGGAATTGAAGATGAAGTTGGAAACGCCTGATTTGATCTTGATTCTTTTATGTATTGAGGCAATTGCTACATTACACTTGATTACTCTATCACTAAGCACTAAGCAACTTAGAACAGAAGAATACACATGGCAATGGGAACATGGCAAAGAAAGTCATATTTAGGATAAGTTTCTCAGATGCAATAAGTTTCATTAGACTTCAAGACATTATATTTTTTAGGTACAGGTAGACTCAGATTTCATCTTCCGTTTGAGCTTGCAAGAAAATCATATTGCAGTGTGAAAGAATGAATGAAATTAATGAATAACAAGAGAACTTTGTGAAATAAAATGGAATTCTCTGTATGATGCCTTCCTGTTCAGCATAACTCCCCGGCAGATGGTCCTCCCAATCTCTGGCTTCCCAACTAAGCTGCCTTTGCCTAAAAGAGAATACCTAGTCAATAAACTTGAGAAATAACATTCCTAACTAAGAGTTAGAATAAAATTAAATGAGATAAATACCATGTTCAAATACTTAATATGAAGTTTCAAAGCCTCGTCGCATGCTTTCTTTGCGTTCAAACTTCCAGTAATATCATTCAATATCTGCCATGAGAGCCCACCAGTATGAGAGGCCAAAAGCAAGGAAGAGTTGAGGGAAGAAGATAGGAAGATAGCAAAGGAGAGGAAATGGACCAACCTTCACAACATCATCTAAACCCTTTGCTTCCTGCAGGAGTCGCTTGTTCTTGGACTCGAGAACACTGGCAACCAAAAAGATGGATAGAGTGGCTTCTTGATTTTTCTGACCAGACTTGACATTCTCCCTCTCAAACTTTCCAAACCGCATTAGATCTTCATTTCCTGGCCCATCTTGGTTGTTTTTAGCTGAATCATCTGACTCATAGATGGAGAAGAGATGGGGATTGTATTCCATAGACCAGATCAGCTGAATGAATAAGAATAAACAGTTACATATAGTCTTCCATCAGCACCCATCAATATGTACATGTGATGAATCAGAAATTGGTAGTGGGAGGATGAGAGGAGCAAATGCACTTTCAATCTTATTAAATATCACTGAGGTTCATAATGGTGTTTTGCAGTATGAAATTTTAAATTAAAAAGCAACTACAGGAATAATCCAATAGAAGTTTACCTCCCAAAGGTACAAAGAATCAACAAATGAGAACTCTCTACGGAAGAGGACCATCAACATACGGAAGGCAAACAAAAACTCCCCTCCATCCAGATTCTCTGTCATATTTTCTTCATCAGAAATATTAAATAGCACTGATTTAAAACATCTTTTTCAGAAATTCATGAAAATTATATCCTTTTTTTCTTAATGTGCTGCCGAACATTGTTTTAGGAATTAAAAAAAACATAATATAGTGTCACCAGACTGCCACATATTAAGCTGATATGCCTGAAATACCAACTAGGACACAGGTATCAACAACAAGACAATACACCAACTGATATTCTTTCAACTTACAGATGGAAAAGGAATTTAAGGTGAAAAAAAAGTAAACTAAGCATCCATGAATAAACATCAAGGGAAAAGAACAAGAAAACTTGAAGAAAGTAATAATGTATCACGCTTAGGATGCTAATTGAAACTCATCCTAACAGAATCCAAGAATCAGCCACAAGGATCAAGAAAAAAATTAATATTTTCCGAATATGACAATCCTTCTATAAACATCTTCTAGACGTATATTTACACACCATAAGGCCAAAATAGTGTTAAGCTAGTCAGGTAATTCACTGGTCAGGTTGAACATTATGACTCATCAAGGGAAAGTTTCTCTTCTTTGGTTCCATTTGTTGCCAGATAATCAGGTAATTCACTGGCTTCTATATTTAAGTATGACATTTTTCAGAGCATTTCATACTTTGTGCTTTGTGTTTACTCATTTTCTTTAGATAAAAGCAAATGATATGCAAAAAAATCTACTTATAGTGATGGAATCTCCAGTATTTTAGTGATACTTGATGAATATAATGTTCGTTCACCAGAAGTTCACAAAAGATACTATAATGCATTGTTTATCTTAAGGATTATGAAGATCTTTTTTCTCCAAAATAAGATCTCTGTTCATTTTCCAAACAATTTTAGGTTGGGTAGAGCATTCACAATGTTAATACTCAAATAATACTTAAAAAAAAAACATAGATGTCAACATTTTCATGTTCATATGTTAACTTGTCCAGAGACTGAACTCATAAAGTTAATCAAGGACTGTACCCAACACTTCATATACAGATAATTTAACGGGTGATGATACAACTTTCAGCGAATGTTCAGTGCATTGGAAATCAGATAAGAAGATAAAATGTGAAGCAAATTAAATTATGAACAATTGACATAAATACTCACACAGAAATGATAGAGGCCATACCTATGTGTTCATGGAGTTTTGGATCAATAGTTTTCAATATAGATGAGAGTAGAGTCAGTTGAGACCGAACTCCAATAGTACTAGATGTGGATTTGAAATTCTCTCTCTTGACAATGACAAAAACAAACCATACGAGTCATTTCAATCCAAAAGCATCTAGCTACTTTTTATGACATAAAAATAGGGTATCAGAAACACATCAAGTTTTAATGAAGAAAAGAAAAACACGAGGGAAGCAAAATAGAAATTTAATAAAATATCTTAATCTAAGTAGTATAGAACATGAGCTAGCAAATAATTGAAGAAACAAGAAATATGGAATAAGCAAAGTATCTAGAATTCCCTTTTTTACTTGAGAATATCTCTCAGTGTGGTTTTGCTAATTTGTGCAGCATTTTTTTTGTAGCACTGCACAAAAGAAGCTAGTTTTTTCAAACAATCAAAATGGTAAAACATCTTGGTCATTCACACACTACATATTTTTTTGGGACTAAGGGGGGTCACTCATAATATACAATGGAACTTGAACTACATTACGAAGAATATAAGTTTATAAGTTGAAATGGTATCACAAGGCTCCTAAGAACATAGAACCACACCTCAAGTCAGCATTGCCCATGTCGTCTAATTGGTTTAAATTAACAATCATGATCAACTATTAATAATTCTCACATCACCTTGTACTTGAAGTAATTTACTTTTGGCTTGAATTTCATTGTTACATAACTCTTCTTTGTCTCAGAATCCACCGTTCCTTAGTAAAGAATTTGAGTTGGAGATAGTAACAACATGAAACATCCACTATCAATCCAATATTGAGCAGGAAAAATAAGTTGTTTTAGTATATCTTATCCCAGTAACTACATACTGTAGCCTCTCTCTCTCTCCTTTTTTCTCCTTTCTGCCATTCTTTCTTTTTCTCAAAGAGTTTGAAATTAGTTCAAAATCACTCTATTCCTTTTAGGATATGAAGGTACATTATATAAAGATCTGATTCTTCTCTCCTTGGCCATTAAGTAGGACAATAGTTAGTGAACCTATGAATTCTTGACCAAAATCTACTCCAATTTGTGCTGGTTTTCTTCGAATAAACTAAAATAGAGTCTCTCATATAGTATCACCTAATCCTAATCTAAATCTTTAACTCTTATGATTCCACATTCTGAATTCTTTATTATGTCTGTATTTTTCCTCCTCCTTCAATTTACTAGCTCCTTGCTCCTCTTCATTCTCAGTCTCTCCCTCTTCTCTTCTCAATGCAACTTTTGTGTTTCCCTCCCTCCCACTCTCTCTCCTTCTCATTGTCTCATTTGCAATACCTTTCCATCCATATGGGACGTGAGACATAAGAGTTCCATCAACCTCCTCTATTACTAGAATGACCCTCATCATCAACCCTAGATTTGAAGTTGTGGCACCATCATCCAATCCCTTCTCCCATTTGGTCAGAATTATCAAACCTGATAAGATGGGACATTGTTTTTAGTACCACTTGAAACGGTATGAAATGGGTGATACATACCGATCCGCCAGCAGTCATAAATGGACAAACAAAATATATCAAGTATCGGCCAAACTCAAGTTGCATCGACCGACACAGGCTGGCACCAATCAGGATTTGACTGATACCAACCTAAATTGGGCCAAGTTTGACCCCAATGATTAAATTGACCGTTGGGCCTCATTTAGAGCTTTAATCCCCTCCCTCCACCTTTTCACTCAGGCTCACTCACTTTCTTTCTCGATCTTTTGAACAAACAACTCTAGCCTTTGGACTTCTTTTTCCCTTCAAACTCGCTTAATGCCTCGTGTCTTTCCTCTTCTTCTCTAACTTATATCCCCATAGCTTCAATTTGATTCCTCCAACACCCACATCAGTAACATCCCTATATCATTTCTCACCCTCTATCTATCCTACATGCTTCCTAATTTACAAATATATTTATACATAGACACATTGACCACCTTGCCTTTATCCAAGGAAAGGGATTGTTCCATGATTATTTCTCAAAAGGGAACTATTGTATACTGGGACATTCTTTTCTTATCTCATGTATGACCAAGTTATCACAAACAGATAACTGCCTTTTAATCCTTAATAGTATACATTAAGTTTCTCATGCCTCAAATTACTTTTACCATAGTACAACACAGTTACCATTTCGAGATATTTGATGACATGCCCATGGGAATCTGTGTCTATAAAGACACAGATCATTCCACGAGAGTCAACTTTGATTACAATAAGGGCACCTTCACTTAATAAAAAATATCAACAGTCTATGCATTAGATAAGTGTACAAGTTTCAAGTGCTACATAGTTCAACACTATTACTATTTCAAGATAAGGTATGACATAAACATGGGAGTACATTTGCATTTAAAGACACAACGATTATTCCGACAACATAAACTTTAATTACCAAGGAAAAGCACCTCCAGTAAATTTAAAAAAATTACATACCACTCTACGCATAAGATGTTGAAAGCACCAAAAAGCATCTGCCTCATTTTCAATGACAATTATTATCGGTGAACAAAGATCACTCATTCCTGTTTACAAACTGGATATCAGAAGAAGGCAAGTGAAAAGGATAAAAGAAGATTAAACAAAGGAGCATCAAATTCTTCTGATTTGTTCTATTGAAATGTATTCACCTTGGCAGTAACCAATTTCCTTGTCTATCCATGAATAAACCGCAAGAATATCCCATAGCCTTGCTTGATTTTCTGGGGTTTCATAGTATTGAAGTGCCCGATCTGTACGAACGACATCCAAACCTAATTTCAAGGATTTTTTTTTTTTACACAGAAATAACAGTCATTAGCTCTTAGCAATAGGAATCAAGTAATATGAAGAGACTAGGGAATTATGTAGTTTCCAGTAACAATATTGTTAAGCAGTTTTTCTAAATAAAGGAGCCTAGATAGCAAATAGTCATGAAAGCTAAGACTTCCCTTACCATAACAAATTATTAAATTAAGTACCATCTAAACTTATGATCAGAACAAATTAGTCCACACTTGAGGAAACAAAGAACAAAGACAACAGAGCCAGCAAATAGCTGAATTTGGAATTTCTAGATGAAGCAATACTTTTGCTTACTACATTATAATATGGTGAAATGACAATATCTCAATCTTTTTTGGTATTGTCTGGTTTGTTCGTTGCCTTGTTTAATTATTAATCAGATATTAAAGAATATTATTTGTGAAAAAAAAAACTACAGGTGTATCTTCCTCGTACAAGGAAAGAAGAAATTATTATGTAATTTTCATAATTGTGTTCTTTTTCTCCTTAAACTTAGTGGACACAAAAGGGGAAAATTGGTTGTGACCTAGAGATGGAATAATTAAGTTGTATTTACTAAAATATATATGAATTGTGAACCCAATTCATAATTCCTAGAGCCACAGTGAGTTTGACATCTCTCCCCATTAGGCTGACACCATCATCTGTACATGAGGCACATCTGGTGTGAGGCCATTATCTTTAGATGTGGTTCTAAAAAACTGAAGGAATCTGGTATTATATTTTCTTTCTTTTTTATCTTTCATCATCACCTTTCACCATTGTTGCATTCCACTTCCTCACTTTATCTTTCCCTTATCAAATGCTAAAAAAATAAAAATCTTTTTTTGCTCTCCATGCAATTATCCTACATAAAGCAACTTGTCCTACATCACATCTGATATCAAAGCACTTTTCCGACGTTACCCAACATAAAGATTTAAATTATTATAGTCCATGACCATGTACTCTGACATTGTAACAAGCAAGGAAACTTACTGAATATACAAAGAAGGAATTCTAAAGCAAATATAACAATAAATTCTTGAAATACTATGACATAACTACAGGTTATGAAGGCATATGAATGTAGAAATTTGCAGCCTGAAAATATGGGCTTAACCCACTTTCTTCAAGACCAAGACATTTTTTTTCCTGTTCCAGCATAAAGCTATCATTTAATGTCATTAGCATTCCAGCAAATTCACATGATATTCATGTCAAATTATATTACATAATAGAAGGAATAGACTTTTATTGGTAAAAGTCTCAGAAGGATTCTAGATAATTATGTTCATAGATATTTTACCAATCTGATGTAAGGTAAGCTTCCATTGGATGACTTCTTTGTCCTGAGTAACATTATCTGTTTTATTATCTGGTAGTTGTTCCTCTCCCAAATTAGCACCATTACTTGAAGGATTCTCGATAGGTTGACCATCTTCTGAAATTACAGGTGTTGTAATCATTTTTCCACTACCAACTGTATTCTCCATCTCTTTGCATTGTGACTTTAATCTCTCATATTCAGACCTGCCAAAGCCACATTGATTTGTTACTTTTGTTTCAAAGAGGACAAAAAAATATGGTGAAACAAGACAAATTTTTAATTACTAATAGAATGGGAAAAAAGATGGAAAGGAAGATAATAATCTTATAATGTTTCAACTTGTCATTGGATATCTAATTGACAAGATAGAGAACTATTACCTCCGATTTTGTCTTAATTGAGTACGCTCATCAAAGGTACTTTTAGGATCATAACACCCAAGCAAAAATTCCCAAACTACTCCCTTTATTGTTGGATGAACACCCTGATATTATGAAATGAGATTTAGGTCATAAAAAATCAGATATTTTAAGAAACAACATCTAAGTGATTATTTTTGTACAAATGACAGCACTTCAATGTAGTGCCAGGAAGTTAAAAGAACATATTTTAGAGTTTGGCCAAGGTCAACAAAGATGTTACGCTTCTCTAATCTTGTTTAGAAAAGTTAAAACACATGAACTGTCTCAGATTCATGTACATTTTCATCAAAGAAAAATAGAAATAACACAAGTGTTCTGTGGATATGTGATCCATGAGGTTGAATTTAAATTAATGCAAGCTATGGACACATCCATCAACAGACATAATCACATCCGATTCCATCATGAATTTCAACTCTGTTAGCAAGCCAGCATGATGGCAAAAAGAATGTCAAAAAAAGACAGAAAATTTTGTACAGGCATTTGAAATTTGCATACATATAAAGACAGGTAAATACCTGAGAATTTTCTCTGTGAGTTACCAAATACCATGTGAGTGCTACATACAACAAAGCATCAAAAAGGAACAAATAGCAAGATGATAGTGCAGTAGAGATGGCATTTATTCTTTGCTTAAAGTTCTTGTAGGCTTAAAGCTGCTACTATGATTCCTAGCCTCAAATTCTCTCACCTTTTACGCTAGAATGAAGCATAAATTTTTCCCACTACTCACACTCAAAGCAAGACATTGTCAAAGAACAAGGTCCATGATTGTGTAGACTATATAGTATGGGATACCACACAATAAATAAATCTGAAGCATATGAAACCATCAATATATGTTCAGAACCTGAAGCAAGTATGAACAAGAAGGTAGCAATTAGAAGCACTATCTTTTCACCACTAAAGGATAGAATGGGATAAACAAAAATGATCTGTATGAGGATGTATAATGGGCAATTACAATGGATTGATGAGACAATAGATAAAACCATGATTCGTCTTACCGGTTCATACCGGTGTACCAACAAGCTGTTGGTATGGTACGTACCGAGCTGTACCGAGCTATACCGACACACGATACATGGTTACACCAATGTACCACTCATACATGTCCCCTACCAGATCGGTACATACTGCTCGAACCAAGCAATACGCTGTGGCACGATGAACCTAGGATGAAGTAATGGTTCGCCTTACCCGTCTGTACCGGTGTACCAACTGAATGTTGGTACGGTACGTATCGACGTACCAACACATGATACAGTGGGGTATACCGATAGATCGATATGTACCACCCATATTGGTCCTTAATCAGACTAGTATGTACCGCCTATAGAGGGCGATACATCGTGGTACGACGAACCTTGGATAAAACTAATGTAGAAGCATAAAAAACATGGAAAAATATAAGATAACAATGAACATCTTTAGGAAAGATAGTGAACTAGAATCATGAAAATACATGAGTAAGCAAAATCAGAGATAGCTAGAATATGACAAAGCTCATAGTATTATATCCCTTGGACCGGAAACATATATATCCTAAGAGGATTGCATATGACTCAAGGACAAACAAATTATCTAAGTTAATTTTTTTCTCTAGCAGCAATATTCCCAGTTATAATTTCTTAATTTGAGATGTTCTAACCAGTGATCACTTCAGTACCACCATCCACCTTTTCATCCATGCTTGATGATCAAATCTTCTAGTGTTAGCTCTTTTCCCTATTGCTCATCAAGTATTAAAATGTATGGTCATGATCATTGGAATGAGGCGAAGATAGCCATCTGGACAAACATGAGCTGAAATGAAGAAAAAGAAGGCTTGCTTACAATAATTCTCCTTGAGAAGGATTTTACATTGCAAGTCTTATAGTTGAGTAATATACATTGTTCATCTACACAGTCAGTAGTATGAATGATACTAGTATGCAGCAATGGATGATGTCAAAAACACAGAGAAACAATCATTCGCGTCACTATGACATTGCTATAAGCCAATATACAAAATTAGTCAACATTGCCATCATATAATTCCTTACTCTTTAAGACTTTTATAGTGTAACTGTGTAAGAACCAATAGGTTAAGTATCCATACAGCAACAAGTATCAACATTAATCAAGAGTGACTAGAAACACTCTTGAATAACCGATGAAATCAGGTAAGTCTCTAAGAGATTTTATGACAAATTACTCACCCCCCGTTGAATTCGTCTAAGCACTCTTGCTATGTCCAAATGTCCCTCTTCAGAGAATGAAGAATGCCACCGTCTTGCACTGAGAGTTTTTCCAGGCTGCATTGTCAGATGAACAAGTCATGTGTTTGATGAGGCAACATAAGCATTTGTGAAAAAAAATACAATAAAATATGTTGTATATAACTATATTGTCATTATCAGGAATATTACAACACTTCCAGATAATCTACCTAATGAAAGATTTAGTGACATAACATGAGTGTGTAATGTTGGTCTTTAAACTAATCATTTGAGTGTCCTACTTGCTTAGCAAATGTAAATCAAAGTAGCAGCAATACAACTGAAATGGGCTATGCAACACAAGGTCATGAAGCTTATATAAAGTTACTCTCTTTGAAGGAATAGATATGAATCATCCAGAACATCATTACTATGTTGAACATTTGTTTCTTTGTTCAGTCACATTTGGAGGATCATAAAAGATGTGGCACGGAAGCCCCAATTTGAATCAGTGTTTTTAAAAGCACAAGGCGCCAAAAGGTGTCAAGGTCCCAAAACGCCCAAGGCGCTAAGTGCCTGCCCAAGCGAAATGAGGTGCTCCTAAATATTAAAATTTAAAATATATATATATTACAATTGATAAATATGATCATAATGTGATAAACTTAGAACTCTAAGCTTTAACTCCTAACAAAGTAATAGTGCACCACCTCAATATGGTGCAGCAAGTTACTCCACAAAAGTATTACCTATAAAATGAGAAGATGGAGAAGTAACAAGCATCTGTGGAGGAAAGTGGGGGAAAGTGAAAACCAGCGATAGACGAAGCTGGAGAGGTGGCAAACAAAGCTGCAACGGAAAACGAACGAAACCACAACGACGGATAAAGTGGACAAGGTTGCCGACTATGGCGGACAAAGCTAGAGGGGGCAGCAGATGAAGTTGCAATAGCAGACGAAGCGAACAAGGTTGTTGATGGCGGCAAACGAAGTGGATGAAGCATACGTAGGCAGCAGACGAAGCTGTAGTGGCGGACAACACATACGAAGGCGACAGACGAGTAGCAAGTTTTTGCTTCTAGTTTCTTTCGTTGGGTCAATGTTAGGGTAAGTGTCGGTACAGCCTACATTAGTTGGTTCGATTGAACCAACTTACTCGCCCAATCAAACCCAGGCTTGAAGTTGATCCGATTTGGCTCGGGTGCACGCCCGAGGCACCCAGCTCTCGGGCTCACTCGAGTAGCACTTCATTGAAATGCCTTGCCCCAAGGTGTTGTGAGGTGCTTGGGTCTTGCCTCGCCTCACTCGAGCACCTAAGCGAGCGCCTGAGCACCTTTTGAAATTGCTAACCTAAATATACATAAATATAGCTTACACTATCAAATGGATATTCTTTTAGATGTTATGGAGCGAATCAAACCCAAACTTGATCTTTACTTGAGCTTAGACTATGGGTGGTCTGGAGTTAGACCTAGCTCGTTAGTTTAGGGATGCTAACACCATAAAGCAACAAATAGAATTACAATAAATTAACAATCTTACATCTATTTCAGTATTACTCCAGCATGTTATCATGTACCTTAAATAATCATTCCATACTAATTAAAAATCATTATAAATTAGGAGTTCTGGGCGCTAGCCGCCCTATAAATAGAAATGTAAGTGAGCCATTAATTCCCATGTTTGGATTACCCACTTTTGATATGATAGTTACTCAATTCACTTCTCCTCAAACTGGCAAAGCACAATTTAGAGGCTACGTTTTCAATCTAAGGATGTCGTGCCATATTAGACCAACATGGAAAGTAGATGACCATTAGAGTTGACATGTAAGACAATGGAATAACTACAAAAATGTGCACAATCGTCAGCAAAACTCAAACTGTTAGGGGCAGTTAGTTATAAGATGTGACTATTGTAGAAATAGATCCGACGTAATGTTCACCTTGATAGTCAGTTGTCTGTGCTCAAATTTTTCTCATGTTACTCAACCTCAGTTGATATTTAACAAACATCAGTTAATACATAAATCATTAGTACAAAGTTTAAAGCAAGTATATGTTCAAACTTGCTGCTATCAAGTTTCAGATTTTACGTAAGACGCACACCAAATTTATAAAAGTGACACATGGAATCATACCAATTCTTTTTAGATACCTAGAGCAGAAACATAAACTAGGAAACAAAAAAATAACTACTCGGAGATGGAGAGCATAAATGATTTATGCTAATCCTGCAACGGAACAGAGAAGTAACGTGAACGAAACAAAAATGAACGACTTCCCCTTTCACACACTGCAAACTGTTAGGGGCACCTCCTTTTGTTCAGATCCACCCACAGCATTTTTCTGGGGACTGTGGATCAAACAAGATGAATGGCAAAGAACATTCTTTTACAGCAGAATTTCCGAGGGCATTTTAATTATTAGGATTAAGGTGGTGGTTATTTCTCTCTTCGATCGTTAAATCTGACTATGGTATAATAAAATTTAAGAAACTGCTCTCTACGTTCTATGTTAACCATTCAATATACAACATAGGTAGCATACCGTGGGCTTGAAACGAGAGGCCGGAACATCGTCGCGGCATTCGGGCCTGATCGCATAGAAAGCATCAGGTTCCCCCCAGTCCTCAGGAACGGAGACGCAACAGCTGAACATTGATCAGAACCAGATCCAAATCCAAATCAAAAAACTATTTGCCTTCCCCACGACGAAATCCAGGTATTACCTCGATCTCCTCCCTTCCCGAACAAAAAAGAAAATCTTAGAATCAACACAACAACAACATTACGCGATCCATGAAACAATAACTAAATTGGCCTTTTTCCTTCGAAATGCTACCTTTGGGGGAGGTGGAGGATTGACCTTGGATCGTCGTGGATGGCCTTAGGAGAAGAGAAAAAAAAAAGAAAGAAAAACCACGAGAAATAGGCAATAGCTTCCGGATCGACGATAAGATGCGATTATAGAGGGGGGAAAGGCGGGATTAATTGGGGTTTGGAAGGAGACCTAATTTTGATGATCGCTAAAATTGGCAGCCGAGGAAACGACCTGTGCGAATTCTTGGAGAAAAAGGTCTTATATTTCGAAACTTTTCGCATAGCATCCTTATTTTGAAAATTTTCGAAAAACGCTCTATGTTAAATGACTATTCTACTCCTCCACCGCCGCCCCTGTGCCTCGCCTTCGCTCAGCCCAGCCTGTCGACCACCGCCTACGTCGTCGCCTTCGTCAGAACCCAGTAGCCTGCGCCGATGGTGTTCGCCCGAAGCCGGTGGGGGAGCGACCCGCACGCGGTGGAGGGGGCGGCCAGCCCTGGTGCGAGGGCTACAGAGGAGGGGGGCTACGGGCGACGACGAGCCCTCGCGCGATGACGGAGGCGGCGATGGATTCGACGAAAGAATGGGTAAAATGGTTTTTTCACACGACAAAGGCGCTGCTTTGGAAATTTTCAAAGTAGAGGGGCTCTATAGGAAATTTCGAAAAGTATATGCTTTCTTCAGGAATAATCCTATGTTTTTTTTTATCGTAAAAAAAAAAGCAAATAAAGGATGGTGTAGGATTAGCTGTTCACACGGCTTACTCCGACCAGCTCAATTGGTGAGGATGTTTGATTGCGTTCCTTATATATATATATATATATATATATATATATATATATATATATATATATATATATATATATATATATATATATATATATATATATATATATATTTCAATCAAAAACTAATTTTTTAAATATTTGTATTATTTAATATTTTACCTAAAAAACTCTTGCTATTGGATTTTTATCAAATGATGCCTTCTAATAGATTTTTTTTCATTGACTTGATAAAAATATTTATCACCTTTCATAATTTATCATCGCCTCTGTCGTTATCGCTCGTGACCACTATTGCCACCACCCATGACTTTTATCACTCGCACTTACCGCCCGACTTTTTTTTCCTTTCCCCTTCTCCTCCTCTATTATTATATGTATGCAGTGCCACTTGCAGGCAATAGGTTTCGCCAAGAAGGAAACGATCACCTCTTCGCTATCTTAATCATCGGTACCCTCACCAACATCCCTTAGTCGCCTCCTCAATGAATATAGAGGGGAGGGGAAGAAAAGAGGCATGACACGCTCATGATACGAGCAAGGGGCAACAATGATAGTTACGATGATAGAAGGTGATCGGTGGAAGACATAGGGGTATTTTTATCATTTGATATAAGCTTAGTACTAAAATGTCTATTATTATTATTATTACTACTACTATATTTTTTATAATTAAAATTTTTAAAAATAATTTATCTAGAAAAAAAAGAAGCTAACTTTATGAATTTTTATGTGGAGCTATCTAATTTTTAGAAATTAATTAGGAGCAGTAAATTTTTCAAATATTTTTGAATTGGTGGATCGAGAGCCATCGGAACATAATTGGTTTGTCTTCCATGAATCATCTCAATTACATTAGGCGGAACTATTTCTCTCATCTTTCGTTATTGTTGTCTATCTCACTTACGTCCTCCTCATGATTAATCATTCTTTTTATCTTCCTCTTTGTTATTATGCTCTATCATCTCTCATTTGTGTTCGGCATTTCTAACTTTCATCAAACTAAACTTAAAATATTCCTAAATTTATCATAGAAAATAAATAAGATAATTATAAGCACACTGTCATTAACAAAATTCACAAATATATAAGCATGTTATTATTAATAAAATTCATAAATATCTATATTATAATATAAAAATAATTACGACATCCTATCTTTCTAAAAACTTTGATGTAGTTGGACTTAGACTCAACTTATCAGTGTTGCTAGAAATAATATTTTTTCTAATATATATGAAATCAGACAAAACAAAGAGAAGAAGACAGTCATGATTGAACAGAAGTTAATAGTGTCAAAATAGAAAAGCCTTGCAAAAAGGAAGGAGATAAACATAGTACTATAAAAACAATAGGATCAAAGCAACAAGGAAGAAAACAACGAGATCTTAGGACAAGATGAAGGTGATGAGAGAGATTGTTAGGTGATAGCAAAAGATATTTAGGGTATTAAAAAAAATTATCAGATGAGACAGGAAATATTTAAAGGAAAAAAAATTTACCAAGATATATTACTTCAGATAATAATTACAGAAATTATCTCTCCCATCTCCCGTGCGAGTGTGAAAAATGGAGAGCTAAAATTCTAATTTTCTTTCGATAAAATAAAGAATTATTAAAGATAAAAAAAATTATTGAAGAAGTTTTATTGAAATAGCTTTAGCTTAAATACATTAAGCTGTCTCTTTCCTATTTATACAGGAGGAAGGATTTCTTTCAAAACGAAAGATTTTTCTCGACAGAATAAAGAGATTTCCTCGTATAGTTCAGAATACCTTATCTTCTATCAATATAAATGTTAACCTTTTAGGTTTATCAGTTGTTGTTCTATCAATGATGATGAGTAGTTCTAACATTTTAAACCTGTCTGATACATCCAACTGCTCTCAGGCCATTCTTTCAAGAAAGATTCCTAACAGCAGTTGATGTGTCTTTTCCAGCATTATATATGATTCACAGAATCCCAGATATTTTCCAGCATTCTGATCCAAATGCTCGCGTATCAGATGCTATGCCTCAGTGGGCGTATCACTACTGCTTTCTCGCAGCTTTATCCCTGTGGATTGAAGTCAACTATTCCACCTGAATTTGCTATCAAGTTATTATCCATCGCCAAAGAAATCTTAATATTTCATGTATGTCTTAAAATGGAGGGCAAGAAGCTATGAACTTTGCAAAGACATGGTGCTAAAAGTTCCATAATGCATGCATCTGGGTAATATATAGAGCTTTGTTGTTGTTTCTATTTTGATATAAGGATGCCAAATCTCTAAATCCAACACCAGATCAAGCTTCCTAATCATCTTATGATGTTAGCATTGTGAGTGGAAGATGAAAGAAACAAAAGTGAGATTTCACTTTCTCATTCACCAAATCCTAAAGGTGTCTGTGGGGGCACATCTCAAGCATATTAAACATCAGACATCAATTATTCCTTGAGCTAGAAAAAGATGGCTTATGACCCACATTGTCTTGAGATGAAGATAAATATTCAAAAGTGACTCTACATAATCACAAAGGATTTGGTCACAAGAAGAAGTCAAAAGATACAAGTTGTGAAAGAGGAAGTCATCAAGCTCTCCTTTTCTTTACTGTAGAAAAGAAGTTTAAATGATTGCATACCCAACAAAAGTTTCTCCTCTCTTCACAGAATATAGGCAGGTGAATGCTTAAAATTGGATGCCTTACTTTGCAGAGCCATTCTTCAAATTGGATGCCTTACTTTGTGTTTCTTTGTAAAAGCTTGCCAAGCCTTCCCTCATATCATCCTTTTTCTCACTTGGGGGTTTTCTTCAGTATCAAACAGTTCTCTTATGGAAACCATCCACCAACAGAAGCCATCACATTTGCTTTTTGTTCTCAATTCCCAAAGCACTTGTTCCTTTTGAGTTTCCTATCACTAAAGTAGCCGAGTACTGCATTGAATGCTAGATTAGCTAAGTCGCTTCACAAGCAGATGTTTCTGTTTTGGCTCTTCTAGCTTGATGTCCAAATGGCTAGCATGGATCTTTAGATTTGCAGAGTCATCTCACGAGCTAAGTGAGTTTAAGAGTGGTCTTTAACTGCTGATACCTGAACTTAGCTGGACTCTCTCTCACTCTGACACTTTCAAACAAGATCCAGATGGTTCTATCATCAGTTCTGCACTTCAATGGACTTCTTGGCAGTCATGCTGTAAAGATGAAATAGACTGATCACTGACCACCAAAAAGTTACCCCATATTATGCAACCTTACACCCTCCAACCATGAACCATCTGTTGGCTTCTTTTGGGTTGAATCATTTCATCCTCTGTCATCAAAAGATCTACAGTAGAGAACACTCAAGACAAATCTTTTGGTAGCACCCATATCCAGCTTAAGCGTGCAATCATTTATGTTGAAGGTAATTATGATCTCAACATTCGAGGCCTCGTAAGGACAGGTCTCAGAGTGGCTGCCCCTTTGACAGAAGTCTAGCTGACACATCCATGCAGGCACCTGTTCTCACTTAATGGGGTCTTCAAGAACCAATCAATTCAAATGGTGACGGAAAGGGGTAGTCATGTAACTTCCTCCCTCCCTCCCTACTTCATGTCTAAAGCTTTGGCCTTGCTTCTCATCAGCACCTTCTTTGCTACCGAGTTGAAAGCTCACCCTCGTTGCTGGTTCAAGTGGTTCATGGATGCTGTCTCCTCGTGGGCTACTGGTGCTGCGACTGATCCCTGCATGACAAAAGAACAAGGAATGTGTAGATCACATGTGCTGCTGTATTGGTTGCTCCTGTGCCTCTTTCTCCTGCCACTGACTCAAGCAACAGACCGCTTGAAGGCTTCGGTGGTCTCCTCCTCTGCGCGGCGCCTTCTGTTTCCTTCCACATCTCAGTCCATGAAGCTACACCCGAAGAACTCCACCTCGACCACCGCCTCCAAGTTCCAAGAAACCGAGCATGAGGTCCCCAGCGGCCCCAACCCAGTCTCAAACAGGTAGCGAGGTTTCTCCTCACTGTTCAACACTGGTTCTGTTCCTCCTTTGCCATCACTCTCTTCTTCTGTGGCATGGTTATCAAATTTCAATTGACTAATATGTAAATTATTGCGGCCTTATTGCGGCCTTAAGCTACAAAGCATTATGTAAATTTTAATGGACCTGCACATTTGTGTTTTCTTCTTCATGACAGACTCCTTGTGAAGCATCAGTCTGCAAATACCAGTAGCTGTGGTAATTGTTTTTGTACACATATCCCAATATATCATTGAAAGAGGTGGTATTATTGAAGATATAAACTTGGTAAGTTGGTCTTCTACTGTTTGCTTCATTGACCAAGATCAAACCATCAATCATGATAAACAATCAAGGAAATATAGATCAAAATTTAGCTGTATCCGATTGGAACCCAGAACATAGATGAATAGTTCATAGCAGTAGAATAAAGGATAGAGAGTAAAGGCAGAATAAAGGGAGGGGGGAGAGAAATACATGAATATAGTGTATCATTGAGATTGAGACTTAAAAATGTTCTCACTGATGATGTCTTCCAGCATTTGGCTAAATCTAGGAGGAGGAGCCCTATCCAATGGCTATCCACCCTCCATTTGGAGGATCTAGTTGTCCTATCATTTTGATGTTGAAAATAGACTTAATTTAGTAATAGATGGTCATGGATATTTTTGGATTGATGAAGATTAATTCTTGTAAGGAAGCAAAATACCTGTGAAAAATGTTGTAACACCTCAAAAGATGATCATATATCTAGGAAGAATTTGAAGAATATCTTAAATGTTTTATATGATAGGAGTTCATTGTGAATGTAAGAATGAACATATATCTTCTTCCTCCAACATCATTTTTTTCACCACTCAATCAGAATAAACTCAGTTTTAGAATTACATATAACAAGTGGTATGCGAAAATCTTCTCATTAGAACTACGAGTATCATAGATTGACAATGGCCTTTTCCTATGAGGGCAGCGCCGACGGCTTCATCCAACATAAACATCAACATCTAAAACATTTTCCCCACATGAACATGCACATTTAAAACGTTTTCGACCCTTTGATTACTAGTCAACGTCAAACTAAATCTCTCCTCTCGGTCCCTTCCGAAGCAGAGTCTTACTTTGACGAGATCGACTTCCACAACGATATCAACGGTGGTGATGCGATAAAAGAGACTCGACCATTTGATTGACCGAAGAGCCAATTATTAAGGTGATTCTCCTGATCGCGACATCCCATCCCTTCATTGGAAAATTCTACGGCTGAGATTGATTATAACGTCTTGCTCGCCGCCCTGGGTTTCGGCACAGTGGAGCCTCCTCGAATGGCGAATTATCATCCAATCAAACCATCGGGTACGGCGGTGGGTAAATTTCGAGGGCAAAAATTGAAAATGGGTCAGAGAGTAAATACTACGTGGAACCTTAAGAACCGTTTGATAGATAGGTTTGGAAGAGACAATGGAAGCGATCGTATCGTCTCGAAATCGAGCTGTTGCCTATCGGTGGAAGTCCAGTTTCGGTTTGCCTACTTCGCAGTCGGTGAATTTGGTTGACGGAGTGCCGATCGGGTCGGGGTCGGGATCGGGATCGGGATTCGTGCCTCTCGTGCTATTCTTTTCCTTTGGGTAATTCTGCGTTGTCTCCGATCATCTGAATCCATTTGATCACGGTCTGAAACATTCTTGAGAAGTTCGTCTGGTTGGGGTTGGAATCAACGGGGAATCGTCATGGCGCGGAAGATGCTGATTGATGGAGAGCTCGGCCAGACCATAGAAGAAGAGAAACAGTATGATTTCGACATCTTTGTCATCGGGGCTGGAAGCGGCGGCGTTCGCGCTTCTCGGACTTCTGCTTCCTTTGGAGCCAAGGTCAGGGATTACGACTCTTTTTGCTTCCCTTTTCTTTTTCTTCATTGCAAAAATCTTTACTTTGTATCTTTTGTGCGTTTGGGGAATGATTTATCTCAAGAGAGTTTTACAATCGACGGTTTGGCTGGTCTTTTGTCTGTATGATCGTGTAAACTAACATATAGTATGTGAATGATGATTTGTTAGCTTAGAGAGAGATCCCAGCTTTGGATAGCTGTAACCAGTGTGTTGTGGGCACGGTCCAATTATAGCAAAAAATTATTATCTGTTTTGCTTCTGTTGGTTTGCTTTTGTTAATTTCGATATTTACTTCGTGGTCTGTGCTTCAAAGTGGGATTGCTACTCGGCTATTGGAGGAGATTATTCTTTGGGAAGTAAATCTATTGACTTTGCACATACATTTATTTGATTTCAAGTCTTCAGTTTATTTGACCTGTTTGATACGATTTGGTTCATTAGTTCAGACTTCTTCTGGGTAGGTTAGTAGTTGATTTGAATTTTCACCTGCCTGCTTGTAAAATCATGATGCAGGTTGCCATTTGTGAGCTTCCTTTTCATCCCATCAGCTCGGAAGTCATTGGAGGAATTGGTGGAACGTAAGTTTGATTTTTGCTCCTGCTTTCATTTGTTTGGTTTTAGTATAGAAACTCTAGTGATCTTTTGTCTGTTCCGATATATAAACTTTGGTTCCTTCTTTTGTGGTTTTGATATAGAAACACACACGTGTTTGGTTTTGATACAGAAACTCCAGTGATTTTCTGTCAGTTGCGTGTGCCTTTGGTTTATAGAATCTTTGTGTTCTATAGTCCTATCCATAGCTTATGCTTGCTAGAACTGTTCTATTTTTTCCTTTTTGATAGGAAGGTTTTGGAAACTAAGAAATTGCACTTTCTGCTCATAATTCATATGATTTTCAGGTGTGTTATACGTGGATGTGTCCCTAAAAAGATTCTGGTTTATGGTGCACAGTTTAGAGGTGAATTTGAGGTATGATCTTGGCCACATATTTAAACTGCTCTAATTTTACCCAATATTATGCTATTCAGCAAATTCTGGCTTGTGAGATGTGACTGCAAGCATATCCTATATCTCTGCTCCCTGGCAGTAATTCGAATAGGAAGCTGCTTCAGGGATTTCTGACACCTATGTTCTTTGTATTCTATCCATAAATGTACACATGCTCCCAACTATTTTCATCACTTTATTTTCTGGTTACTGTTAACGGTTGCTGTTTATATTGTCTGCTGGTTTAGGTTTCTCTAGTCCCGAACTCCTGATGCACTATGGGATAAAAATATTTTTGGACCATTTGGCACAAGCATATGATCTTTTGTGTGAAAAAAAGATGACTGATTGGTGCTCATAGAATTTCACCATTATTGAAAAATTTAGGGAATCATATGTAATTTTCTTCCATGGGTGAATTGTTCTGTGGTTTATTTGATTTGCTAGATTATCAGTGTATGGATCATTCCCAAATCATCAACAAATTAGATGAACTATTTGTGAATGTCATAGATAGATTTGTATGTCACAATTAAAGTTACAATTTCAGTATTCATGTTTCCCATTTGTTATTGTACTTCAATATTTATTATTTGCAGTTTTCACAAATATTTACTGAATTAACATTTTTTTCCACACAATAAAAAAAATTGACTGTGCTAACCTGATGCTGGATGTGAAGTTTGTGATAATGGTTCTTGCGATCGATTGAGACCATTTCAAGGGTGCTTTAGTGCACAACGCTCACATCATTTGGGTCTCGGTCTAGGAAAAGTTAATATATGCAGCCTTATTTTTATAAGTAGAGACTATATTTGTTACTCTAATTCTATTCATGTTGATTGCAAAGGAGCAAATTTACCCCAACTCCCAAGGCACATCAACTAATTGGCCATTATCAGTTCCTTAAATATTTTTTGGCCTAAATTTATTGAACCCTGGTAATATTTGGGAAAGAACCATCATTTATCTTATGATTTGAGTGTAGGGTGTAACATTTTTGTTATTTATATGCTACTTGTTTTAATCCTTATACCATGTTCTATAGCATGAGTTCTACACTTGTATATTATTGAATCTGCTGTCTCTTGTGTTTGATCAAAAATGCAATTGGTCTCTGTGTTGATGTGTTGATTTCTTAGAGGTTATGCTTTTTAGGTGATGAACTGCTCTTTTTTAGGCTTGTTTGACAGGTATGCCATGTATGCCATGTAATGTTTGTCTTTGTTTCTAATTTCTTCAATGTTGCAGAATGGTTAGATATGTTAATGTGAGATTTCTTTGTATGGTTGGGATATTGGATTTGGGAGACTGGTTGTAGGCTGCTCTAGTCTCGGTTGTTATGTGTCTATAATCGTTGCCTTGACTACAGGATATTGTTGTATTTTCCTGCAAATTGTCTAGATTATCATGAATAATTTTGACATTAGTTATGTTATGCCTTTGTCTTTTTCTGGGCATGGCCACAGTGATATCTTTTCTGGCACACCTCTTTGTTTTTGTCTTCTTTTTTTTTGAGTGGGTGTTTTCATTGCTTGATCCTTCTTCACATAATTAAAATTTGAAGGCTAAGTTTTGGTAAAGCTTTTGCTATGTCCTTGGTTCTCCATAAGATAAACAACAACAATTTGTTATAGGTGCAGAGGCTTAACGAAGCACTATCTTCTAATACGTGTCATGTATTATTGTAGTCATGGTCATGATTGTTTTTTTGGCATGTCCTGTTTCCTGCAGCTTTTATAATGTGCTTTTTATTTTCTTGGGGAACAATGGGTTTGCCTGCTAGCTATGTGTACCTTTCTTATGGAGGATTTAACAGAAAGGTAGAAGAAGTTATTTGGAATTGAATCGTGTTTGCGGTGTCTTGATGCATATGTTTGGAGTAGATTTTTGCAAACTAGTTTCTTTTTCTTTCTTTTCCTCCAGCACTGGCTTCTAAAGTGGTTCTTTAAAAGGATATTGCGACATTTTTTGTTTAAATTTAATTTCTGTTAGTGGGGTGCTGCATTATATATGTGATGCCCGATTTATGCTTTTGGTCTTAAATTTCAGAATATACTGACTCTCGAGGAGGAAATGGGAAGAAAAATGTTTTGTTTATATGCACAGCTGCAGATGGTGAAAACAAATACACCAAAACTAGTTTATTATGTACATGAAATCCTTCTAGGATGACTGATAATTTTGGTTTTCATTGTTCTGCAATCAAGGATCTTGCAATATATGACGGTTATACTTTCATGTTCTCTATTTTCACCTTCTGATGGAAATTCATTATTTACCTTTTCGGACCACAGTATATGATTTTCGATGCTTAACATGTCAAGGTGGCCTTTGCTTTACAGGATTGTAGAAATTTTGGGTGGGAGCTCAGTGATCAAGTTGACTTTAATTGGAAAAAACTTTTGCACAATAAGGTCAGAATAAAAAACTTGACTGATGCTCTTATTATTTTGCTTCCATTCTCTGTTCGCCTCCCATTAGGTAGGGATAGTCTATGCATGCAGTCCAAGGTTTTAGGATTATTTTGGATCTATATCCAGCTTTATATCTATTAATAGAGTCAATGGTCCATGCATTATTTTTTCATGGGCTTCAGGAGTCTTTATCATCAATTTGATAGGGCTGGTTGATTACAGCTCGAGTCAGGACAGAAGTCAGAGATGGAACAGAACTGGCTGATCGGTTCCTTGAGTATCTTTTTTGTTTGCCCATTATTAACTGGGTTACTAAATAATGATATGAAAGCATTTAGTTCTGGACCATACTGGTCAATATGATGTAGTATTCACCTGTCCAAGTATCCACACTGAAAAATATAAGTCGGTACCATTACAATAGCTTTTATTTTAATTTTTTTAATATCTTTACCATAGTTTGTCATTTCAGTTTGTATCGATGTATCGACTGGCCATTGGTACAATATGTACCGACATACCGACACATGATACGATAGGGCATACCAGTATGTACTGCCCATACTAGGCGATATGTCACGGTATGACAAACTTTGATCTTTACTTGAATGATACCGGGTGGTATTAGTCAGTATTACGCCCTGGTGTACTGGTACCATTCCAGTCTGGTAGGTTACTGAAATGGGTGAACTTTGAAACCTTGCTTAGATGCTTCTGTTCTGGAATAGTTTTAGTAGTTTTATAGAATTTTCAATGTTTCATAAGGAATAATACTGTAATAGGAATGCCAGTTTTGTGGTTTATTTTGAGAATACAACAGAACTTTTTATCCTCTTTCTATATGCCACTTCTATTTTCCCTTTTTTTTAAGGCAACACTGATTTCTCCTCTTCTCTGTATTTCTTTGTATTATTAATATCTGCTGTCCATGATGTACACTCACTACATTTACAATTTCAAATTAATGGTTTAACCTTCAGATAGCTAATCTACATTAATATCTCTTTAAATTAACATTGGCTAAAGGAAGCTATGAATCCTCTTTTGCATGTATGTATGTGGTTTGCACCCTTTGGCCACAACATGATGTGTAAGTAACCATGAACTAATTTCACAAATAGAATTGACCTTACAAATTTGAATTTACTGTGCATAGGTGTGCATTATCATTTCGAATCTTGGCATACAGTGTCAAGTGAGACGGTGTTCATCCATGCCACTTTGTCATCTTTGTGCATGAATTTCATACCAATGAGTATGATTGTAACCCTTGATCGTGGTTTTATCCAGATGCATGAATTCTGAAGTAGCTTTTTACTTCATCTAGAATTTGGAAAATAATGTAAAATAGCTTGTAACAATTAATTGGTATTTGGATTTTCACCAGAATGGCAGATTTCATAAGAGTCAATAACTAAGCTTCTATAGCCTTGAAATTATGTTTTTCTTGTATGTAAACCTGTCCGGACAATGACTCATCTTCTTGTTACCAATGGAATTCTGTGGCCATCTTCAATGCAGTTAATGGCTTAGATCAAACTGCATGTGGTGCCATTTCTATAGCATTTGCCTGTGGCACTTTGCAACATGACCTCAGAAGTTTGTACTACATTAAAGTTATTTGAAACTCTATTTTTCTGAAGTTTTATTTGTGGTTCTTTATGGATTGTCAACAACGAAGAAAGACTAGGTTGCATGTACCTCTCATATGTATTATGCTATCTGCAACATGGCACTTTGTTAATGACTTAATGTTATTTTCATTTGTGGACTTTTTCATATGTCCCAGTCCCACTAGGTGCTGGCTTGTAACATCAATAGCTACACATTCATTCTATTGTGGACTTTGACATACTTTTTTGAATCCTGTCAATTTGATGAACTTTCTCCCTTTACTGCTGAAGTTTGCTTAACGTAATTCACATATGGTTTGATGATATGACCTGCATGTTATCCTGTACTGATAGTTCTGTTTCATCACTAAACTATCTCTGATGTTCGTGTGTAGATTCAACTGGTTATGGCTCCTTGGAGACCAAAATATTTGTTAAATAGACTTGAACATTATATTGTAATCATCTTAATTAAGGACTTACTGATCTCTTCTGTGATTGACATACAGACACAGGAAATCACTCGGTTAAATGGAATATACAAGAGGTTATTATCAAATGCTGGTGTAACAATGTTTGAAGGAGAGGGCAAGCTGATAGATGCTCATTTAGTAGAAGTGACGCAGGTGGATGGTACAACGAAGCAGTATTCAGCAAAGCATATATTGATTGCCACTGGTAGTCGTGCTCAGCGTGTAAATATTCCAGGAAAGGTTTGTCTCGTTATATCTTTGTTTTTGACAAAATTGTAACATATAATTTTTTTAATAGGTACTTGCGCTATAAATAGTCCAGTCTGATATCTAAATCATTAAATTTTCTTTATCTGCATGTGGTTAATGTCTGATGTTATTGTTTACTTCTCCTTGTATGAATATAAACAGCTTTTAATGAATGTGAGTCATGAGCATGCCATGTGTTTCAAGATTAGTGCTATTAAGATTTTCATAATGATAATTTTTTTATCATAGGCACAATCCAGAGTTTAACATAGCCAAAAATTTCTTTTACAATTTGCATTGATGTGATCTTTGATATTAAAGTCTACATCCTAACTTATATGACTGCTGGTCCTCTTGCATGATATGTTCATACTAGTCATCTTGGAGATGGTATTGAATTGTAGCTCACTCTTTATACTGATGTAGTTTACATTTGCATACCTGCTGCTTAACTAAAGTTACTAAACAATTTATTATACACATGGATATACTTTGCATTATTCCAGCCTAAAAACAGTAACTGGTAGTTCAGGATTGTAGATTTTATCATTAATTGAATTATGAAGCACCCTGAGTGCTTAAAAAATGAAAAAGAAATTTGTGGCTTCTTACCTATACATAAAATTCACCAAAATGGATATACCATTGATGTTTGGTAGAGTATATCCTGACTTAAATATTAAAATTTAGATGTTTGGTAGAGTATATCCTAACTTAAACATCAAAAATTAGATGGTTGGTTTTATAATATAAGGGACTGAACTTGAGTAGGACATGTCTCTACTTTGGAAATGAAAATTTTCTGAGGTTTATTACATATGCAGAATGGTAATTCTCCTGACCCTTAAAGTTTAAAATTCTATGGTATAATATAGATTCAACTATGGGAACTATGGCAGATGTGCCTCTCAACTTTAAATTATGCCGATTGATTGGTAATCACTTGATGCAATTTTCAAGAGACAAGGACATATGGCTTTTAGTTTTTTAGCGTTTTAAGGGTTGTACAGAGTCTACAGACATTTTGACATTGTCGATGACTCGATTCTCAATACTCTAATTCTGTAGTTGAGCTCCTTTGCTTTGTGGATTTGCAAGTTTTGATGCCTATATATTTCTTGTTTCTACATTTTTTGGGTATGTGTTTGCATAAACAGAAGAACTGTAGAGAGGATGAAATTAAATATTTTAGGATAATGATATGTAAAATCTATCAAAACCTTTTCATGATTTTCACTCCTAGCAAATTTTGTGTCACAAGGTGATTAAAGCTAAACAAAAAATGTAGTCGAGGAAATTGGTGTCAATTGTATAGGATCGTGTTAATGAGTTTGGTGTTACTAGAGTCAACTGTGCCAATTACTCATCCATTGGCCACATGTAGCTTTACTTCACAACAGCTATTTGAGGCTGGCCATGTGCATCCTTTCCCATCATTGAGCTCTGTGTAATGTGTCATATTTAACTAAATCTTAGTGCATATAAATATCTTTTTATTCTATTGTTTCTAGTAAAGCCTATTCTAGTCTCCCTCTACCTCTCCATGCACCATTAAGTCTTCAACTCTAAATTGTACATCTACCATATTACCGATGACTGTTTTTAGTTCAGCTCATGGGAAGAGTCCTGAAAATGTTTCTTATATTAGAAAAAGAAATGTCCAAATGTTCTTGAAAATTCTTATTCCCGTTGGACCATTTATTTAGTATACATTAAATTCATGGATTCCTCTTCTTTATCAAATTTATTAAATGTTGGTTAATTGTACATGATTCATGGTCACATGATTCATATCGTTGTCTGTTCAGTCACTTTAAATGCCATATCTGAAAATGTGATCGGATTTGGAAAATATTTTTTATAAAGTAGATGCCAAGTTCCTCCTGTATGCCTTCTGGTATGTTAAGATAATGTGAGCCACATTATCTGCTTTCAGTCGATTCTAAACTGCTTTCAGTTGTCGCTGATCTTTTTGCCATGAAGTTGTTTCTGTGACATTTGATAATTGTACATGGTATTAGTCCTTCAAAATATATTTTGAGCATGTAAGTTTAATATGATTGTTTTATAGGAGATAAAATGTAGGATAAGGGATTTGTTAGTTTACTCGAGCCCTTATAGGTTTTTATTCTTTGCTGACATGCCCTACTTTTTATATTTGCATATCAGGAATTGGCTATTACTTCTGATGAGGCATTAAGCCTAGATGAGTTACCAAAACGTGCCGTGATACTTGGTGGAGGGTATGTGGATATGCCCCACAATATTCATTTTATGCATAAAGCAAATATTTTTGTGTACATGTTGTTTTTTCCTAACTCGATCTTATCTGTTTCAGATATATTGCTGTTGAATTTGCTTCTATATGGCGAGGCTTGGGTGCAGAAGTAGACTTATTTTACCGCAAGGAATTGCCTTTAAGGTGTCATTTACTTATATACCTATTCTGGCCATTTATCTAATATCTTCTCTTTCAAGGAGATTTAACCTTTGTTGTTTCTGAAGAAAGAACTAAATATTACTTGAAGCATACCCTTTTCAGCACTAAAGAAGAAAATTTTAAAGATATGCTTTTAATAGGCTGTCGTCATTCATCACTTCTTCATAAAATGTTTGTACAGTCTCATTAAACTGTACCGAAGACAAACTACTTGTAGTTTTAGGCTCTAAAACTATTCAGTTTTTTGAGACAAATTATTGCAGAACACCAGCATATTTGGGCACATCTGGAGGTGGTCCTTCATTTCTTGTTTGTTAGAAAACCCTAAAAGTACTATATATTGTTTGTATTAACATCTAAAAACAACATTCCTGTTCAATTTTCTTCTTTGCTTTAGAAAACACATTGCATAAATGCCACAAATTGTTAATTTTGATTTTTTTATTATCTTTGAGCTATTAAAAATTTAAATGTTCTCCAAAAGCTGGATGATAGATCATCCTATTTGGTTAAACAATTTCTAGACACATTCATTTGTTCTTTCTGTATGACAAACAAACATCTATTTTCTAAAATGTCTAAGTACTTGATGTAAAGTTCTTAATATTTCTTCTTCTTTGTGCTATATCTAAATTAATGTCTCATTCTTTCTTGTGATCTTGTAGTGTGTAACTGTTTCTGTTTGATCCTCTTTTTTGCAGGGGTTTTGATGATGAAATGCGAGCTGTTGTTGCAAAAAACCTTGAAGGAAGGGGCATAAGATTGCACCCAGGAACAAATTTATCTGAGGTTTAGTTAACCTAAGGAATATTTATTAGTTTGGTCTTACAGTATTACAATTTCACCCTTCTGTTCTTTCACTCTAAAGCTGTTCAACTCTCACCATTTCATATTAGTTGCGGAATGGTGAAGATGGCATAAGAGTTCTGACTGACCATGGAGATGAAATTACTGCAGATGTTGTCTTATTTGCAACAGGTAAGAAACTGTTCCATTCTTATTGTGTTTAATTGGCATTCATAATCATATCTATATGTTCTAGGGTTCAGAAACATGACAGCTTTTTTTGATATGGTTTTCAAATTAAAGAGATTGTTCTAAACTTTGCTTAAGGTAAATGTCAAACAGCAATTTGGAAACTTCACCCTCTACTGAAACTCTTTGGACTTCTAAAATTTTATCTGTATGATCGGAATACTTTCTATTTTCACGAAAAAAAGCATGCTTAAGCCTATAGTACATTAGGAACTCAGTTATTTGCATCAGTGTAGACTTTTAGTTTGCAACAATGTTCTGAAACATTTTTTCTACCAGTTCAGTTAGGCATATCATGTGAAGAATTATGACTTGAGTTGTATCCATCATGTAGAAGTAATGCATGTGCATCTTTTCATTCTCTCATTCTTCTTTCGGAGACTACCAGCTTATGGATTAGATGGTGATTTGATCCTTAAATGTGGATAATGTTAAGATTCAATAGAGTAGCTGTGGTGGTGTGCGAGGATGCTAACTTATACACTTGATGCACATAGAATAAGGTTGGTTACACATCTATGATAGCCATACTCTGAAATTGTGCTTTTATTTTTGTTATATGCATATTATGTCATCAGTTTATGCACACAAATTATTATGGTGCTTAGGTTTACTCAATTTCTGTTTTCCATAATTTACATAATATGATCTTGCAGATAATTTGACATCTTAGCTTGCTCAGTGAGCCACTGACCATCTGGGGTAATGTTTGAAGCTTCAAAAGGAAGTAATTATCATATAATATTCATTTTGACCTGAATAATGATTAAGGATCTGTATGGTGAAAGTCATGATATCGTTAAATGCTGGAAGGACCAATTATGTCCCTTTTAGAACTAACCTTCACATAGAATGTCAGCATAGTAAATCAACAAAATGAAAGTGATGTTATTGAAAGGCACTAGTGAATGGAACAGTGTAATGAATTCGAGTGCTGGGTCTGAAATTAGAGATAACATTGGTAATTTATATAATTAGCAATTTATAAGCAGGGGTTGATATTGTATTGTGTCTTGGTTTCCTTATTCTCTTTCACGGGCAATGTTAGTGATATAATCAAGTCCTTTTCTTTGTCACTCATATCTTCTAAGGTTTGATAAGCATAGTGTTGCACCTGATCCAGACAGAACTAGGATTCTGAATATCCTTCAGCCATGTTTGATGAAAGATGCTTTTCCTTTTTCTTTGGCATAGCATGACTGAAATGCATATCATTGTGGCCATATCCTACTGATGTCTTATTGGGAAATGCAGGTCGGCTTCCAAACACAAAAAGGTTGAATTTGCAGGCTGTTGGTGTTGAGGTTGATAAAACTGGAGCTATCAAGGTTACTTGCTTTTCAATGCTTTTTTGCCATCTACACTTATTCTTACTATACAATGACATAAAAGACATGTTTGATTGTTTTTTGTTTTCAAAGTGAAGTGTTGGTTTTGGATCCTTAAATTAGCTACTATTAAAATGTGTTCTTTTAAGTTTCTTGTTTGCATAACTTGCATTTTGTGGGACCATGCCTGCAATGACAGTATAACCAGAAGGATGTAGATCCTTCACATTTTCGCTAATTGTTGTCATCTTCTGTCGTCGTTTCTAGGTAGATGAATATTCTCGCACGACAGTTCCCAACATATGGGCTGTTGGTGATGTTACAAACCGGATGAATCTGACTCCTGTGGCATTAATGGAAGGAACTTGCTTTTCCGTAAGTGGATTATCTATTCTTATATACATTATTACCAATTTTTATCATCTGTTCCATACATGGATTGTTTCTTCTTATAGCTACCATTACTGATCTTGCAGAAGATTGGCTGTAGCAATTACTGATATGTAGTTATTGTTGCAGAAAACTGTTTTTGGTGGACAGCCAACTAAACCTGATTACATTAGCATACCCTGTGCTGTGTTTTGGTAAGTCTGTTCCTTGAGCATTACTTCTTTGAAGTCAGTACCTTCTAATTTGGGATGATTACAGTTGCATGTGATATTACTCCAAAACTTTTCGATGTTCTGCGACCTTTGCTTTTTCTATCTTTGCTAATGACTTATAAATTTGGAATCTCTATGGTTGTTTTTTCTCACCAAATCTCCCCAGTGCAACTCATCTTTCCGTATTTGCTTATTTTTTTATTTATTTTTATCTGTTATCACTGAACTGCAACATACGTGCAAAGTACTTGACCTTTTTAGAATATGTAATTTTAAAGGCATTAATTTAACATTAATGCCTGTGAAAATCATCAAATTAGTCATTTGTTTCAATATCTTGTGTTTATGTTTGAAGAACCTGGGTTTGTAAATAGTTATTAATATGATATATTACTGAACGATGCTTGGGAGAAGCTTAGTTTTACTTGAATATTGATTTTTTTATATGTTGTTTGTATTGACATCATAGAAAATTAATAAAAGTCTTCATTTAATGTAGCTTCTTGCTATCTTCTCAAGATAATTGACACACTATGTTATATACCATGATGAATATGTCAAAGATGTGGTAATGAATCTTAGAATTTGACTGTAGAACAAGGGGATTGACATCCACCTTAAATTGCTTAAGAGAGAACATCATGTTTCAAGGAAATTCATGCTCTGTTTTTTGGGAAGACCTTAAGAGAAGAAGGATAAAGATTGTGTTCAACTGAAAAAACAGACTTATTACAATCAAAGAACATCGTCATACTAAAACATCATAGAATCTGACTATGCTAATTATTTTTTCATGCCTTATAATATTTTTCACTATTATTTATTGTTGTAGCTATCATCTGCATGTCCTTTGAACATCCATTGATCTTGAATAGGAAACAGTAAGAGAGTAAAAATCAGTTATTTAGGTTCACTGGTAGAACTAAGGCAGTTAGTCGATAGCTGGCCTCGTAAGGCAGAGATGATGGTAAAATAAGTCTAAGGTGGGTGACAGCAGAGGCAGAAGCAGAAGTCATGTTAGGGGAACTTAGGATATTTTTGTCAGAATTTGAGTGGACTAGGAGGTGGAGGCTAAGGTAGGGGATGGATGACCTTTGTTAATTTAGGGCAGCAACTGAAAGTGTGGTACTATGATGCAAGGAGATGAGACAGCAAGCCAGCAATGATTAGTGTCGTATTGATGTATACTGAATTTTGGCTAGAAAGTTATCAGCTTGTGTATATTCACTTTGCACTCTAGCAAATTAAGCTCTAACACGAGCTACAACCGCTTAATCTATGTCCAATTAGATTGAATTGCATCATCTCAGACCATTATCGTGGTTGTAGTTTTAGTGGCTTGGACACTTGCAGCTAACCACACCACAATAGACCTTGGTATCCACAGCTGAGCTATATACCTCCCAGCCAAATAAACCCATCAGCTGCATTTGGTTCACAATTATGGAGGGTTCAGTTGGTGATATATTGGTTTAACCTGAATTGACCTGGTTAAAGAAGTTTAATCTTGAGAAGTCAGGATAAGAAAACCCATCTAAACGGTAGGCTAAAGTTATTCCCATCCTCTTTGCTAATTTATATAACTCATCCTTTAGCAACTGAAACAAAAAAGAAGAGAGGGTTGCAGTTAGTTTACCAGGTTGACGTTCGAACCTTGATAAAACCCTAATCAAACAGTGTTAGTGTTGACTTTGCATGTTACTTCAACCAAGCTGCATCCACTAATCTCATCATAAATGGTATCAGCTCTTCATTTTCACATGATACTGTTAATTGATTAGGCCACTTTTTGGGATTGTATATTGCTTCCATGCCACTACAGTTTTTTGGTCTATGCTTTTGCAATGAGTTCACTTATAGCACTGCTATATATTTTTGTTTTCACATTGTACTATTTTAAAGATAAATCTGATTAAATTTATTGTTATTCAAGGGGCTGTGTGACTTATCTTTTCTCAGTTTTCTGATGTAAGTTTTGACATAATGCATTATGCTTGTTTGTTAGCATTCCACCACTTTCAGTAGTAGGTCTCAGCGAGCAGCAGGCTCTGGAACAAGCAAAAAGTGATATTCTCGTTTACACATCTTCGTTTAATCCTATGAAGAACACTATCTCTGGGTCAGTGCAGTCTCTTTTTGTTCTCAAAATAGATAAAATTTCCAGTTTATAATATGGTGTTCCAACAATCTGATCATGGTATCTCAATGTTCATTTCTTTGCATGGTTTTCATTAATAACCTATGAAATATATGAGCTGATAGTACTAAACCGCAGCGGTTGCCATGGAGTAATGTGAAGAAATACTGTGTTTTAGGAATCTGTATATTCGTTTTTTTCATGAATGTGCATGCTTGTCATGGTCTGATTGTTGTGACCCAGTTTGTGGGCAAAACTTATCTGTTATTTTATCCTAGTGCCAGTCTCATTTAGTTTTTCTTATGTTTCATGTTTCAGAAGGCAAGAAAAGACAGTCATGAAGCTCATCGTTGATTCTGAGACTGATAAAGTACTTGGTGCATCCATGTGTGGACCAGATGCACCTGAAATTATGCAGGTATGTCTAACCAAGCATAACCTGTGTTATTGATATAAAGAATCTGCACATAATCATATGAAAAATTTCTGCTGAAGTTGTTCCATTTTTTTTACAAAAATTACAGAGGTTTGTCTTAAACCTTCATATTCAATGATGATCTTAAACCTTTATATCATTTTTGCATTATTTTCACTAATAATATGAGTTCTTTTGGTTGCTATTGACAGGGTCTTGCAGTCGCACTCAAATGTGGAGCAACTAAGGCACAATTTGATAGCACAGTAAGTCAAAATTTCAGTCCTTTTCATAAAAGTTACCCATATATTAAATCCAACTTCTACTCTGACCGAAGGCATGGAGCTTTTACCACCAGTTCCATGTCATCATTCATAAATGAATAATCAATCTTTGATCAATCCAGTTGTTAACCAGAAGCAGCAACTGTTTGGTTTCCACATTAGACACTTAATAGAACTTCCAGGTTTCCAGAGAAACATTTTACATTTGTGACGTTGGCCTTGCCTTTTTAGATAAATATTTGAGTGAGATTTTGATGAAAAGAGTTGAGATGCAGCAGAACAATATACTAGTTATATGCATATGTTGACATATGTTATATAACCTGAATGCTATGGTTGTTATGTCAGGTGGGAATCCATCCTTCAGCTGCTGAAGAGTTTGTAACCATGCGGTCCATCACGAGACGCGTCGCAGCTGGAGCTAAACCATAGGCAAATTTCTAACTGGAAGCATGAATTATCAAATGAAAAATAAAGCATGGTATGATTCAATGCAGCCACTTTGTTGTCCTTCAAGAAAACCTTGCTAGAATTCTTCTCATATTTTTGTTTGGATCTCAATATGTGAAATAAGATTGCATTGTTGAACTCTGCTAATGATGACATCCACACGATTCACATTCATGTTTCCAAGTATTGTTGATGCTTCGGTCTCAACATTCCACCTGGGAAAGTTCATGGTTGTTGTTTGGACTCTACCTTCAAAATATTATGTAATATTCTCCATTCCATTTGAACCTATAAAGACTAAATATTATATATCAAAACAGATGTTGCAGTGCTATGGCCACGATATATCTTCTTCATGACAAGAATTAAAATATTATAGTCATACTTATTGGTAGAGTTTATATTATAGTCATACTTATTAGACAACAATTGTGTCACATAAAATATCTGTTTTTTTATTTTTTTGCATATCATTTGAATCGAAATTAATAAAAATTATGTTTTTAAATCCTTTTTAAATATAACATTGGATACATATTTTTATGTAAATCTAAATAATATAAATCAGTAGTAAATGTTTGTAACATAACAAATAATAATTTGAATCATATATCCCTTAAAAAATTAGATTTGCCACACATGTTATTAGGGTTAGCCACCACTAATTAATCACTCTTATTACGATATTATATTTCAATCCTTTTACTCTTGTAATAGGCCTTTCCTTCTCTTCTACTCTTGAAAAAAGTAATTTGTCGAGAGCCTAAATGAGGTAAAAATCAAAGTTGGAAACACAACTTTGGAAGAGAAAGAAAACGGCAAATTTTCCTTCAATAAAAAGAGCAAAAACACCACCAGCACTTTGAATGCCCAACAATACCATGTTTGGCTGTCAACCCAGACGAAATATTTACTCCCCTCCTGCTTCCTTCCTTCCTTCCTTCCTTCCTTCATACACACATATCCCATATGCATATAAAATCCATTCAAATTGCATGTTCTTATTCACTTGGTGGAGGGTACCGCTGCGGTTGGGCTCATAAATGCGTCCTCAAACCGGATCAAATGGGACGCCCTGTGGATGCCTCGAATTAATCTCCGGCGCAGTTCATTAAAGGGAGGTGCATCAGATGCGGGCCACAGCAATCGATTTGGATCGAGAGTTCGAGCGGATGCGCCGAGACTTGCGTCTCATCAGATGCCGAGACTTAATCGCTTTGCCTGCCACAATAAATGGAGCCTTTAATCTGCCAAGATAAAAGAGGGGCATGCGAGTGAAGTACGCCGGTAAAGTTGTGGAGTCAAAAAATAGCATCCGAGACTTGGTCGCCATTGCCACAGTGATTTACTTAGGGTTACTGTTCTCTTACCCTCGCAAGCACATGGCCGTTCAGTTCGTGCAGTGGTCGGTGTTTGTGCCGTCCGTGACGAAACAGAGCCGTGGCAGGGAACGATGGCCCTTTCCAGTTCATTTCAGAGAGCAGTGGATGCTGGACGAGGTTGGGTGCATCTGTCCTCCCATACCAATCGTCTCTCTCATTCATGATCTTTAATTCATTGGTGGTGGAGGGTCCGAATCGTCTTAGATTCTAATCAGACAGATTGTCTGATGATGATGATGATGCAACTCCATTTACTTAGTACAAATTCGCATAGTTAAATAGAATGTGCTTGATTAATTATCCGAGATTGATGGTTTTAGATTCTAATTGTCAACGTTTATGGCTATCGAGTAGCATTGATAGTTTGATGGTGTACCTTTCTTTTAATTTCGACCTAAAAACTTTCGATTCGATCCTATGGTCTGACGATGAAAAATATATTTATCTGGTTAGCACAAGAAGGACAAGATGCACATCAACCCAATCTAAAATGCTAGAAAAAAATTCTAGCTATATTGTAAAATATTCTTTATATACTCAAAGATTAATCCGAGAAAAACTCAAGAAAAAATCAACGAGAAATTGTGAAAAGTAGAGTAGGGAGCACCGATATAAATAAGGACAACTTGTTATGATTGAACTAATTAAGGTGGAACCAAAAGCTTACAATGTAGACTTTGATCATGAAGGTATGGATTCTGATGACGATATTGGACCTATCATACATGCAGTGCATACATTAGCCGACTACTCTAATCTTTAATCTATGAAAGTTGGAGAAACTTTGGAATATCAACATGTTACAGTTTTGATTGATATTGGTAGCACTAATAATTTTATGAATAGTAAGGTTATCGATTGATTGGCTTACCATATTGAAGACTATAACAAATTTAAAGTAACGATCGTTAATGGATAAATTTTAACCTATGATAGCAAGTGCCCAAAGATTAAGTTGACTTTGCAAGGTCAAAGAGTTGCTTGTGGACTTCTTTTTGCTACCCTTGGAAGACTCACAAGTGGTGCTTGGAATTGAATAACTATCAATTCTGGGTGATATTTTATGAAAAAATTTTAAACTAATTATGAAGTTTTTTATTAATGGAAAGTAGGTGATCCTAAAGAGAAGACGTGGAAGTAAGGTCACAACTGCCACTAGCCATCAGATGGAGAGGGTTTTTCAGAAGACTGCAACACTAAAAGGCTAATCTATTGCTTACACTATCAAGAAGTGAAGATCGTACTTACTCGATTAACGGGTTGTGATGTGTCGTAGATACCTTGTGACTAAAGTGTTGAAAGAGAATCTCCTTAAGTTTGATGCTACTCAAGGCTGATTTGAAGATGGAGAAATTGTTAGGACCCTTTTATTTTCTGAGCTTTTGAATAATATTTATTGAGTCTATTTAGTTTAGTTAGAGTCGGGTAGAGGTTTATTTAATATTTATTTATAAATAGTGATGTAATTGTTTCCTTTCGGTAGACAATGAAATATTATTCAGTCTTTTGACAAACCCTAAGAGGCTGATCCCCTTGAAGTGATCATTCTCTTTTCTCCATTTTCTTCCATGATAAAACCCTAGGGTCATGTCAACGAGGTATGTACCAATCAATAATAATGGAAATCTGATTGTTACTGACCTATACTAATCAGATTTCGATTGTTACCTATCAAGGCTAAGATTGCCCTATTTCAAACAATTAATTTGACTATTTGAATAATAGAAGAAAAAAAAAATAAATCCTCTCTCAACCCATTTCACTCTCTTAATCCAGTTAGATTGCTCGTGGAACTAGAGATACCCAACCGTCATGGTCGTCCGTCAATCATACAAAAACAAAGGCAAAGGGGAAGATAGTGACATCAGTCGCACGTTAAGTAGTTGATGGTCTCGTTTATACAATTTGAGGGTGGTGCATGGATCGAGGAATAATATTTTATACGTATCATCCAAGATTTAAATCATAGAACTCGACGAGATATTAGTAAGTTTATATACAAAAGAGGAAGGAAAAGACAACGAATGATTTTGAGCAGATGTGACAAAGCATATATGATGTAGATATAAAGCGAAGCTATCATATTCACAATCATCGTATTATAAATTTTTTTATAACCAATAGTAGTATAATAATAATTAGTCATTCTTCTCAGAGAAATAGCATGATGATCGATCTTTTGATACGAAGTTATAGATTAGTGGTGAAAGTAGAAGTTTTGACGTTCTCTATGCTCCGCACAAATATTTAACTCAATTGTCCTTACTTAAGGAGCTACCTCGGGCACATAAGGTTTAGGACAATCAAACTATGACCATCACTATAGAGATATATCAATGACATACAATATATTAGTATAATATATTATGAGATTAATTTCAGGATTGGGTCCGATAAACATATCAAATTGATATACATATACATAAGACCAAAGACAATGATTTACCATTATTGAATTTCATTATTTTCTTTTTTTTTAAAACCATCTATATCTATCAATTAATTACTTGATTCATTTGAGACTTAAAATTTAAGTTATTTAAAAATTTTAATTAATTCTTTATAAATAATTCAATATTAACTGAACGACTATTTGAAACATATCATAGAATTACTTTTTAAAATTAAAAAAGATGTCACTATTCTTTGCTAATTTAGATTATTTTTATTAAAATTATACTAAATTTTATTTATTTTTAACTTAAAAATTATAATTTTTTATTTTAAAAAAAATAAAATATTTTCAATAATTTTACCGTATCGTCAAGACACCCTATCATACTGACATACGATATAGCTCGGTATCTCGATACCATATTAATAATCTATTAATACATTGATACAAAACAGTAAAGTGAACGTTGGATTCTAACTATTACCGACATTTCCCATTTTCCATTACCTTGCGAGTTCAAATCCTCCTCTTGAAACTTTTTACACCACAATCAACCATACTTTGGATTCTTTTTATGTAAATTTTGAAAGTACCCAAGTATTGTTAGCTCCGCTTTCATAATCTATCACTTGATAAAACATATGAATCCAATTATAAATGTTTTATTGTTCATGAATCGCTTGCAATTAAATTCATGCATGCTATTTATCTCAAACAAAATGACATCCCTTAATGGCCTACCTACCACAGATATATAATTTGAGGCAACCATTTGACTTAGGGATGACAAATCTAAACTGGAAACCCTTCAACAACTGAATTATTATCTGATTTATTGCGGTACCATTAGAGAGGCTTCCATTAAAGGTTCAAATTTTAGGGCCCTTGATGTGATGTGCAGCTCAGCTCCCCCTCATTGTTGTTGTTGACTACAGATGAACACCCAAGTTTCAAACAGGTGGGCCATTTTCCATTTAATGAGAATTAATGTGCATGAGGCAGGAATAGTACCAAGCTTTCAGAATTTATGTTTATATTTATATGACTACAATAAATATTGTGTCCTAGCTTGGGTCCATAAATATCTTTATATAAGAGTACTCATGCTTGCTAATTTCCCGCTTTGTGCCTTATACATGATAAAAACATGTTTAAGTATAATTTATACTCCCAAAAAAAATATTTATTTATGTGCTTGCATTGTTGCCAACTAATGCATATTCTGCTACAGCTTTAAATGCTAATCCACATTAATTTCAGAGTGCGCTATTTTGAATGATACCATGTTGTATGTCTTTTACCATGTTCAGTCATACCACATCAATAAATGCTACTTGGTGTTGCTACAATTGAGCTTCCAGTCTATCTCTACAAGTAACTCAAACCTTGATCACTTAGAGCGGGAAGAATGATATTGAATTGGATTGATATTTCTAATCATGCATCTATATAAGTGGAGTTGCTTTCTTGACTCCAATCCATATTAATTTTGAACCATACCATATGCATAAATAAATCTCACTCCAACTTTGATTCCTTGGTTTTTTTCTTCTTGTTTTTGCTTGAATTCATATTAATTTTGAAAAACTAATTTGGATCGTATTATGTGTTTTACCATATTTAATCAGATCCATGAATATAAATGAATCTAATTAATATTTTGATTCGTGTAGAGGTCCATAGTATACGATCTTCCTTTAACGAGCAAAGATTATTTCTGTGACTCGAATCCAGATCATTTAGATCTGAAAAGGACAATGATTCGCCTTCCATTTGTATCATCGTCATCATGCATCGAATGCCAAACTAATTCAGCACCACACTCGAATCCAGATCACCTGTTGCTTGTTGTTGTTACCTTTGGCTCGTCAAGAATTCACTGTCCCACGAGTGCTACTCTCAGTTGATTTCAAGTAACGAGAGGGGTGTGTGTCCGAGTATTACTTACCATTACCATCAGGTTATATTCTCTGCCTGCGTAGTAGCACAGCATTGGGGTGGGTTGAAGAAGGTGAGTGAGATCCACTAACTCAGATGGGTGTAAAGATGTAATGTCTGGTGTTGCCAAATGGGTGTAAAGATGTAATGGACGGGGCTGTGAAAGCATCGAGGACATGCACATGCCATTGAATTCAAGAGGTGGGGGGGTGTCCTCTTCCTTCCAGGTTGGTCCATTATAGCATGACACTGTTGGTTCTGATGCCAGAGACAAGCCATGAATGAATCCAGCGAAACACTAACGATGGTGTGTGTGTGTGTGATAACACTCTTCTCTCTCTCTCTCTCTCTCTCTCTCTCTCTCTCTCTCTCTCTCTCCTTCATTCATCACTGTAGGCAGGCAGGCAGGCAGGCAATGGCAGATTATGAAGCTCATCTATCAGTCCCAAAACATTAAGGAAAGAAGCCATTACAAACATGTTCACTACTCTTTTATTCGAATGGTCTAAAATCAGGTAACAACATAAAAATTGACAGAAGACAACACAAAGAGGAAGAGGAAGAGGATCGATCCCATTACATATTAGCATAAAAAATCATCATCATCATCATCAAGCTTGGAGGAAGCAAAGGAAGAAGACAACACAGGAGGAGGGTTCTTACTTTCTTACTCATTACTATTGACCCACCCATACTTTTCCATGTACGGGTTGACTAGGGTTTCTGGTGGGTAGCGATGAATGCAGTCCTCCCAAACGCCCTCGTCTTGCAAGTCCCTGCTCACCTCCCACATGCAACTGTTGCACTTGAACCCTGCGCCGAAGGTGACCATCAGTAGCCGGTCCCTCTTCTTCAGCCTCTTCTTGGCCTCCATGTAGGCCAGCACGTACCACAGGCTGCTGGCCGACGTGTTCCCCCACCGGTGCAGCGTCATCCTCGCTGGCTCCAGGTCGTAGTTGGACAGCCCCAGGTTCCTTCCTACCCCTTCGATCACCGCCGACCCCCCCGGGTGGAGGCAGAAGTGGTCGACGCCAGCTTTGAAGTTCACCCTGGCCGCCGCCGCTGCTGCGTCCGCCTTGGAACGCCGCAGCCTCTGCCGCGCGGCCCGGGCGGCGTAGAGGATCAGCTCCCTCACGGGCAGCACCTTCGGCAGCAGCCGCTGGAGGTTCTCCGAGAAGGCGCGCACTGCCGCCTTGGGGAGGTCCCTGCCGAGGTAGAAGCCGACGAGGCCGCCGTCGTCCTCCTTCTGGGCCGCGCAGTTGTGGGCGTCGTTGTTCGCTCCGATGTGCGTTCGGACCAGGCACTTCAACCTCATCTTGGCCCGGTGCTGCAGAGACGGGTCGTTAGAGAGCAGCATGGAGCAGCCGCCGGAACGGAAGAGGCAGTTCCCGAGCATCATGGACTTGTCGCTGCCGCAGTACCAGTTGGGGCCGATGGACTCGGACGCCACGACGACGGCGAGCGTCCTCCCCCGCGTCTTGAAGATGCTGTTGACGAGGTCGACGGCGATGAGGCTGGCGCTGCACCCCATCCCCGACAGGTTGAACACCTTGACGTCCTCCCGCATCTTGTACCTGCGGACGATCCTGGACGCCAGGGAGGGCGCCGGGGAGAACATGGACACGTTGACCACCAGCACGTCGATGTCCTCAGGGGAGAAGCCGGTCTTGCGGAAGAGCTCGTCGAGGGTGGTGTTCATGAAGTCGTCCATCTCCGACAAGCCGTCGTCGTGGGTCGGGCACTCCTCGCGGCCTTCCACGATGTTCCTGGGGCCGTAGGTGTCCTCGCCGATGCCGGAGTTGACGATGACCTTGAGGAGGAACTTGTACTCGGGGAACCCCAGCCTCTTGTTCCTCTCGACAATGTCGCCGCTGAGCTCGGTCGAGATCTTGCGGTCGTCCGACGCCTTGAAGCACACGTATTCAAGGAGGTAGCAGTTGCGGTATCTCCACCGGCCGAAGACGACCCATAAAAGAGACGAGAAAGAGCAGAGCAGGAGGACCATGGAGAACAGTTGCAGGATCTCCATGGGATGGTGCTTCTGCTCCTCTTCGTTTCCCTTTTCTGATGCAAGGAGACTGAATGCAGTCGTCGTCGTCTTCTTCTTCTTCTTCTTCTTCTTCTTCTTCTTCTTCTACTTCTTATCTCACATTCACTTCCTACTCTACTGCTTTGTGTCCATAACAGGAAGGAAGGATAGTGAGAGAGTAATTTATGCAGTGAAATAGGTTGAGGAGAGCCGCTTTTAATGCGTTCTCTTCGCTTCCAACCGCCCACCGAAAATGTCCCTTGGTGTTACGAGATTGTCATGCTGGAAACCCTTACAAGGGAGAGGGAGAGAGACAGAGAGAGAGGTGTGGAGGGGACCTCCTCCTGCATGGAGTTCTTTCGCTTTAAGCGCGTTGAGTTTACTTGCGGAGAACCTCAACATCCAACCAACAATGCCCACTCATTACAATCTTGAGTAAATGCTCTCTCTCTCTCTCTCTCTCTCTCTCTCTCTCTCCCTCGTGGAATCCATCTCTCCTTTCTCTGCTTCCAACACAATATAGCAATCAAGGATACATCCTGTAATTCATAGCATCATACGAATCTACTTTTATGATTATTTTCTATACCAAAATATTTATTTAATAATGACATTTCAGATCTACTTATTACAGCTCATGGATTAAAACATTAACATAGTGTTAGTACATCCAACCTGTTCTTTATCACATCAACTTGTTAAGATTGAGGATTCAAAACTTTACTGGATGTATCTTATTAATGAAGGTGTCAATTGATAACAGAGTATTTAAGAAGAAGAAGAAGAAGAAAAAAGAAAAAAGAAAAAGAAAGGTGATGATAAAGCTTTTCTCACAATCTTTATACAATATTTTAGTGCATATATGAACATGAAAAAAGTTCAATTATCTTTTTTTAATATAATATGACCAGTAAATCTTTGATCATTTTTTTCACTATATTATGTAAAAAACAAATTATATATTATAATATAAATTATCAATTTTTAATTTTTAAATTATATAATTTAAATTATTATTTAAAATATCTACATCATATTTTGCTTTAAAGATTTTAAAATAATTATAAATTATTTTTAAATCATCTGACACTATTCATAGGGCCTTCATTTCAAAATCAATAATTACAAATAATAATCTCTTTATTATTTGTAATTATGTCCCATCTCCTCCACCCACTCCATCACCTTCTTCCCCTCCTCATCAGCTTTCTTTTTCTTCCTCTCCTCACCCTCCCTCCCACTCTACCTCCTCCTCCTCCTCCACTTCCACTGTCGACTCCTACCAATCTTCGCCTCCTCCTTCATCCATCTCCCTCAACCCCCTCATCTCATCCTCCTCCACTTTATCCTTCTATTCTTTCTCCCTCCACTCCTTTTTTTTTTTTTGCTTTCGCCTCATCATAATTTACTTAGAAAATTCGTTATACTTATTCACATAACATATTAAATATATATTATTTTGATATAAAATTGTCTTAAATTTATCATAAAATTTAAAAACTTAAGTTATTTTTTAAAATATATCAATTTTTATATAAAATTATCTTAAATTCTTACGCTCGGGTTATACTTGAATTACATTTGGGTTACACTTGAGTCACACTGATTCATATAATATATTAAAAATATATATTAGTTTTTATATAAAATTATCTTAAAACCATCATAAGACTAAAAAACTCGAGTTATCCTTAAAAATATATTTATTTATGTATAAAATTATCTTAAATTATCTAAAAAATGTTATTATACTTGAGTTACACTAATTCATAAAATATGTTATAAAATATATTATTTTTATATGAAATTATCCTAAATTTATCATAAAGCTAATCACAAAATCTTATATTTCATATATTGACTTAATCACACTCGAAATTAAAATAAGTTAAACTCGATATGTCATGACTCGAGTCTGATGGGCTAACTGGCCTATCAACTTCGTTTGGTCTAAACCGACCAAAATACTTAAGTTGAAATTGATAGTAATACACTCATCAGACCCTTATAAGTGAATCTTAATCCTACCGACTTTCGATGTGAGACTAATAGGAGTGTTACATAACCTATTTTAAAATTAATATTTTTTTATTTTTTTAGATACTTTAAGATAATTAATTATATATAAATTAATAATTATTTAAAAATATGATTCCAAAAAAAATATTATTTTTTTACTTTAGATAAATTTAAAATAAATTTATATATATAATTAAATATATTTTTAATATATTTTGTGAATGAATCTAACTCGATTGCCACTTAACCCGAAGAGCTTAGATTTGACTCGAATTAAGATACCTCAATTGGATCGAACTGGCCCATGGATCAATTGAACTTATCAATTCAAGGACATTATCAAGATTTTAAAAAAGATATATCCTAGTAAAAACCAAATATGTAGACGTCATCTTATATAAGTTTATTACTATAGGTCTTTTTGGTAAATTAATTAAAAAAATTAACAATAGAATTTTAACATCCAACTAATAATAGACCGTTGTGTTAAGTACGTATTGAATTATTATATTATTTATCACTAGTACATGTAGTATGCAGCCAGCAGTGGAATAGTCATTAATACTGTCCTACTGAAGACTCAACAGCTGCTAATCATCTCAAATCTGATACTTGGAAATCCTAAATTCGATCAGTGACTATTTTTATTAGAAATACCAATGCACAATGCAGATTAAAAATAATCGCTGTCGACAGATTATTTCCTTGTTTATAAAGGGTAAAGGATCATTTTAATCCCAAATACTTATGATGGACATACGCACGAGCTCCTATCAATACGGGATCTAAAAAAGATTAATATTTTTTTATCTTTAAATAATTTAAAAAATATATTTTTGTAATTCAAACCACGATCAATATACATAGCTTTCCTTTAAATATTTAAATAGATAATTTTCGTACCTCAAACATTGATCTTTCATGTTTTAAACGAACAATTTTATCATTGTACTTAGGCCCATCCTCTATATCAATCTCAAATACTTGTGATAATTAAACAAAATCTTTATGAACTAAGTTAGTAAGCATCGATGCGGATGTTTTAACAAAATAACGATATTATATTTACCTTTTCGAATAAGAAAGAACTCATACCACCTAAGGACCTATATATACATGGGTCTCAAATGGAAAGATGAAACCTTGGTTTAAACATTACTCACCTTCAAATTATGATGCCTTGTGTCAAATCTATCCATCAAACCTGTCATGGAATGGTGTAGAATTCACACCGAGCTCCATTATGCATCTGAATACAGTACAGGTCTTGCTATATTGCATGAGGAAAACTCACAAAAATCGAGAATGGTAAACAAACGAACAAGAGGTAATGCAGATACAGAAGACTTGTTCAACCCTTCAATTATATATATCCATGCCTCACTGGAATTTAGATCCACAAGTGAACAAGTCAATGAATTAAATGAAATTGGAGCAGTATTATGTGGTGCATCACTCACATAGCTAAAAGGCCAACCATCACTCACACAGTATTAGTTCAGTCCTGTAATGAAAAGCAATCTTGTGACTCAACAGGGTCTGAAAAGTTGTGCCAATGGATTTTAGAATCACTTTCTATCGATCATATTTGAAGGAAAAAGGAGCAGGCAACATGACACATCTGTAAGGCAAAATGGTAGTTTTGAACCTAAAAAATGGATCATGGGCCTGAAAAGGGTTGCCTCAAACCCTCTCTAATCTCACACATCAGAGGAGATTTTACAGGTTTAGAGAGTTTTGGGGAGCTTATCAGAATTTGGATGATCCATTCATTCTTTTCCCAAATGACCCACTTTTCTTAATTTTACTGAATTATATTAATTTCTTTAAATTAATTAGGATGAAAATTGGCATAGTATCATATTACAATACCAATTAATTATGATCGTCGTAACACTAACTTAAGCATAGTAGAGATACGTATTTATTGAGAACGCTTCCGATCTAATTTTGGATATTTAATTCAATCCGTATCGAACAAACGAAGAACGCTTCCGATCTAATTTTGGATATTCAATTCAGTATCGAACAAGTGAAGATAACCTTGATTATATATATATATATATATATATATATATATATATATATATATATATATATATATATATATATATATAATAATAATAATAATAATAATAATAATAATTTTGTCATATAAATAAGTTGAAATCATCTATATTTGAGAAATTACAGAATATTTGAAATCCACAAAAAATTATAAATCGGGTCTGGTATGAACGGCGAATCCGAAGACCAATTTATATTCGGGTCGGACTTTAAACGGCCGTGGAGTGATTTCGGATCCCTGAAATCACTCGACCCGAGTCCGGACTGTTTCTGTCGCCGTTTTGACAGACAGACTAACGGAAGTGTGAGTTGGAACAAGTGGGCCTGCCGCTTTCGCCACCAAATAGATGCCACGCGGTTGCCCTGTTTTGGGAGTCCAGGGGATCTTAACGAAACGAAGAAGGGAAGCTCAAACAGAACGAAGCAAAAAAAGAGAAATATTACCGACCTTTTTCCTCGTTCTCGCTCCTGCGCCTCCTCCTCCTCCTCCTCCTCCTCCTCCTCCTCACCACCACCAACGCCCGATTCCCAAGAGAAGGACAAGCAAACGGGACCCGAGGCCGCCGCCGCCGAATGGGCCGCCGCCGCCGCTGCCTCTCCGCGGGATCGTTCGTCGACGACGCCGAGGAGGACGGCGCGGAGTTGGAGTGGCCCTTCGGCCGCCTCGACGAACTCGGCCGCGACGAGCTCCGCGCCACCGCCTACGAGATCTTCTTCACCGCCTGCCGCTCCTCTCCAGGCTTCGGCGGCCGCTCCCCGGCCTACCACAATCCTTCTGAGACCACCGCCACCGGCGCGGCGGCTGGTGACGCTGCCGGGAGGCCGTCGTCCGGAGGCGGGGCGAACATGGCGGTCAGCAGCCGGATAAAGAGAGCCCTGGGACTGAGGACGAGGAGGGCCGCCCACATGCGCCCGATGACGCATTTAGGATCGCCTGCGATGTCGCCGGCCATGTCCAGCCTGGGCGGGGGCGGGGGAGCGATGGGTGGCGCTGGTTCCTCGGCGGGGAAGGTGAAGCAGCGGCCGATGACGTCGGCCGAGATCATGCGGCAGCAGATGGGCGTCACGGAGCTGAGGGAAACCCGCCTCAGGAAGACCCTCGTGCGCACCCTCGTCGGCCAGGTTGGTTCGTCGTCCTCCCCGAATTCCTCATGATTCCTTGCATCCATATGCATCCGCTGCTTGTGCATCGCCAACATGATGCATATGAAATCAATGTTGATGAGCCTGCAATCAATTCATCGAACGACTCTTCTTGATCAGGCGGGTAAAAGGGCAGAAGCAATCATCCTCCCTCTCGAACTCCTCCGCCACTTGAAACCGTCCGAATTCAACGACCCTCAGGAGTATCACGTATGGCAGCGGAGGCAGCTCAAGGTCCTCGAGGCAGGGCTCATTTTGCACCCCTCGATTCCCCTGGACCGGATGAACACCGCCGCAGCCCGCTTCAGCGAGATCGTGAGTGCGAGCGAGCTCAGGCCCATCGACACGAGCAAGAACTCGGAAACGATGCGGACCCTCTGCAACTGCGTCATGGCCCTCGCATGGCGCACCCATATCGGGCCTCCCGTCGAAGTGTGTCACTGGGCCGACGGCTTCCCCCTCAACGAGTACCTATACCTAGCCTTGCTCCGCTCCATCTTCGATCTCCGGGACGAGACCGTCGTGCTCGACGAGGTCGACGAGCTGCTCGAGCTGATGAAGAAGACATGGAGCATCCTCGGGATCAACAGGATGATCCACAACGTGTGCTTCACTTGGGTCCTGTTCGAGCAATACATCGCGACCGGGCAAGTGGAGCCGGACCTGATCGCTGCGGCGCTCGCGATGCTCGTCGAGGTGGCCAACGACGCCAGGAGGCCCGACAGGGAGCCCGGGTACGTGCGGGCCTTGTCGGCAGCATTGGCCACGATGCAGGGGTGGGCGGAGAAGCGACTGCTCGAGTACCACGACTGGTTCGACAAGGTCACGATCGGGATGATGGAGAACGTGCTCCGGTTGGCGCTCTCGACGGCAAAGATAATTAGCGAGGACTCTTCGATCGCCGGAGGTGCCGGGGTGTTCGCCGAGTTTGGGACTCCAGCTTCAACCAAATTCTCCTTGGTGAACCGCGTCGAACACTACATAAGGACTTCCATGAAGAGTACCTTCACCAAGGTCAGTGACGAAGAATGTGATCCTTCAATTAGACCTGTGTGTTCTTTGTGACTGAATTCTGACAGCCAAGCCAATGACTTCAGATCTTTGAGAACGAGAACGGGAAGATCGATAGCATGGTGGTGGAAGTAGACGAGGACCCCAACGACACACTTGTGAATCTCGCCAAAGAAACAGAGAAGCTGGCCATGTTTGAGAAGGAGAACTACAGCCATATACTGAAGAGGTGGCATCCTGTTCCGACGGCAGTGGCGGCAGTGACGCTTCACCATTGCTTCGGCATAGTGCTGAAGCAGCACTTGGAGAGGGTCACAGGCCTCACGAATGAGTTGGTGAGGGTGTTGCACACAGCGGGGAAGCTGGAGAAGAAGCTGGTTCAAATGGCTGTCGAGGATTCGGCCGACGCAGAAGACGGCGGCAAGAGGATCATGGGGGAGATTATCTCCTTCGAGGTGGATTCCGTCATCTTGAACCTCATGAAGAATTGGATTGATGAGAGGCTCAGGATGGGAAGGGAGTGTGTATTCAGAGCTAAAGAGACAGAGGTAAGTGGTTCATGGTTATCATCAAGAATCTCCCTGTAGAGTGCATCTGACACCAATACATGTTAATTTTGCGATGCAACAGACTTGGAACCCCAAGTCCAAGTCAGAGCCATACGCACAGTCTGCAGTGGATCTGATGAAGCTGGCCAAGGTGACGGTGGACGAGTTCTTCGAGATCCAAGTGGGAGGAAGGGATGAACTGGTGCAGAAGCTTGCAGATGGCTTGGATTCTCTGTTCCAGGACTACATCTCTTTTGTTGCATCATGTGGTATGTAATGGCTTCTTTGTTCTGACGGGACAATTAGAGTATGATCACGGTCACCGAACGCTCTACTGCAGGTTCGAAGCAGAGCTACATCCCGGCGCTCCCGCAGCTAACGAGGTGCAACCAGGACTCCATGGTCCTGCAACTATGGAAGAAGGCAGCCACCCCATGCAAAGCAGGCATCGACCCTGGCCTCCTCCACGCTCCATGCAAAGCGGGAATAGACCGTCGCAGCTTCCACCCGGTGCGCATGCCTGGCGGTGCGGGCGACATCACCAACCACCCGCGCCCCACCGCCAGCCGCGGCACCCAGCGACTCTACGTGCGCCTAAACACCCTGCACTACCTCCTCGGCGTCCTGCACTCCATCGACAAGTCCCTCTCCTTCTTCTCCCGCCCCGGCCCTTCCCCGTCTCCTCGCACTCCCATGCTATCGCGGCGGCGAGCCGCCGGCCCCACCCACTTCGACCTGGCCCGCTCCACCGTCCACGCCGCCATCCTGCACGTCGCCGAGGTCGCCGCTAACCGCCTCATCTTCCTCGACTCATCCCAGTCCTTCTACGACTCCCTGTACGTCGGCAGCGTAGCTGAAGCTCGCATACGGCCCACCCTCCGGATCCTGAAGCAGAATCTGTCGCTTCTCGTCTCGGTGCTCACGGACCGGGCGCAGCCGCTGGCGGTGAAGGAGATAATGAAGGCTTCCTTCGAGGCCTTCTTGATGGTGCTGTTGGCCGGGGGGAGCGGGCGAGCCTTCGCGAGGACGGACCACGACATGATCGCGGAGGACATAGCGAACCTGAAGCGGGTATTCTGCACCAGCGGGGAGGGGCTGCTGTCGGAGGAGGTGGTGCAGAAGGAGGCGGCGGTGTCGGACGGGGTGGTGTCGCTGATGTGCCTGCCCACCGAGAAGCTGGTCGAGGAGTTCAGCATCATGGCATGCGAAGCCAGCGGGCTGGGGAGGTCAATGGAGCGGGTGCCGATGCCGCCGACGACCGGCAGGTGGCACCGATCCGATCCCAACACGGTGCTCAGGGTGTTGTGCCACCGGAACGACGACGTCGCGAACCGATTCTTGAAGAGGGCTTTTGATTTGCCGAAAAGGAGGTAAAGGTAGTAGTTGTTTGTACTCACAGTTAGGTGTTTACTATGCTGCGAGAAAAGGAGAACAGCCTGTGTAAATAGAAGAAAACGAGGATTCTAATTATCCTAATATAAAGACCATTTTGTTGTCCTAACTCCATGACATAATTGATACATGTATCATCAGATTCGACAAAAGGAATGCACCGAAAATGTACTCCAACAGTCAAGAATATTTCATAATAGAAAACAATGTCCCTAAAAAATTCGAGTGCTGGTATTTAATCTACTTAATTCGTCTTGAAAACATATATCGAACACCTCATCTAATGCTTACTTTCGTATTTTTGTTGTAATCCTGCATTTAAAAAAGATTGAATGTTTTTCGTTGATGTGTTATCTTCCCTTCGGAATGACTAGACTATGCATGTCAAGTCATGACAGATGAAGAAAATACTGATCGTATCAGAACTAATCCTAAGGATCGAGTTTGAGGTGCAAAGGAATTCTGATAGTGGTCATATCAGAATTTAATACTTCTCTCGCTCTGTCAATTATATATAATACACGAAAAACACAAAAAAAAAAAGTGAGGCTTGGGAAGCTCCTCCCTACTTGAAAATGCCCCATCTTCCAATTAGATCAAACTAGTCGTCAGCTCTACTTACTCTGATACCAAACTATAACATCTTAATATATCTAAATTCAAGATATTTTCTTTGCAAATATTGAAAATTAATCAATGACCAAAAAGGTTCACAATATCATTAGCAACAACTACCAATATTTTTGTAAAAAGACATGGTTCAGACCATAACACGATTCGAGCATGCAAAACAAATGATATTATTGTAAAGATCAGATTGTGCAACAATCAAAACATATGGGAGACTAATCATGTGAAGCAATGGATATTTAGATTGCATAAAATCCGAAGAGGAAGAATGATTTAAGAGAGAGGAATTCATTTGCTGCCAAGGTGACGAAAACACAACAATAGTGTTGATTGCGCTTGCTTTTCAGAATAAGTTGCTTGCAAAGGATAAAATAAAATAAAAAAGAATCATTTAACATTATATGGACATATCCTCTGGAAACAAATAGATATTGTAATTAAAAGACCTAATTTAACTAAGAATAACTTTATATAAAACTCAATGGTGATAAAACATCCATATAACCAATCCCAAATAGTTGGGATATCATGACATTATTATTACTGTTGCATTCCTAATGGGAGAGAGGAACGGGTCATCAGGTGAAGACCCTATTGATTACAGGATGTTGGTGTGCAGCTTGCCAACCTTCACCAACAATTTGCCTGGTCAACTAACTACAAAACTAATCCTATTAAGCTGTCTGCTAGAGATCAGAAAAGTTTAAAGAACAAATAGTGCTAATGAAATTGAAAAATGCTGATAAAAAATAACAAGTTATTGAAGATTAGTGAAATTGGAATCCAAACTTCTAGCTTTGTAGGGGACTGTATGGAAAAATGATCTCACAGGCCGCCCTAAAGAAGACCCAAAAACACACTAATATTTGCTCATCGATTGTACTACGTTTAACTGCAGTCTAAAGCTATATGAATTGCATGGAGATCATAGGTTGACTGACCTGCTGTGCATTGAACATCATTGACACTAGCGCTAGCCTGTGGCCGGTTTGCAAAAGGCAAGATTCATGATTCTTAATGGTCTGCTAACACAACAGGATAGACAACAGATTAACTTCACAATATCTAGAGAATGTAACCAATTCATGCATTGCATAGACCTAAAAATATGCTGTCACCTTAAGAAACATTAATCTAATGTTGAAAATCTTAATGCCAACTTGGCTTTACCATTCTACCTTCAATAACTTGTTAGATCAGATATCTGAAAATATAACTCGTTAATAAATAGCACCTGAACCATAACTTACTATCATTCTTAACATTTATATGAAATTAAAACGGAATAAGATCAAAACTATTGAATAAGCAATGCTCCTATATCAAGTTTTTCAAGGATAGCCTATTTGTTTTCACAGAATTCAACTTAAACCAGCTACTTCATGACCGGTGACCATCTATAACAATTATTTACTAAATCTCACGTTAATAGAGAAAATGCATCCAGAAATCTCATAGATGGATGTATATCATCTCTAACATACCACCAGCATCTCATGCGAGCCAAGGGACCTCCATATAACTGAAACATCAAACCATCAATGTTTTTTAAGTGTTCTGGCTCAATAAACACCACAAGCATGTGACAGCTTCCTCAATGCTTTTGCACCTTACTCTGCAAGAAGCTTCATTTGGTAGAGTGGGAAGCAATTTCATATGCGGCGCCGCCTGTACAAAAGGCATAGAGGGAAGAAACGATTATGCCATTGACAAATATCTGAAGTACTACTACGATTGGCATGTTCCCTACTCAAATAACAGTTTACTCCATCATAAAGCAGTCTCCACTACTCTGTATGTCCCTACTCTTTAAGTCAAAGCTACTGATGCTACTTTGATAGAAATACATCTCTACAGCATCTGCCAGATATCTGGAAGCTAGGCAAATAACACATCTTTACACTTAATACTCACAAGAAGAGAACAGACATAGTAGCAGGCGGTGATAACAACCAAAATAGATATTCCCAGTACTACCACCAAGTTGCTTCATAAAAAAAGTAAAGTCAATGCCACAGATATATTAGCAAACTACATTACCAAAACACAAAATAGAAATGGTCCATTAGCTACTCTAGCTTGTAACTAGAGGCAGAGCTAGGGCATAAATTTTCTAGAAAAGCAGAAAACACAACTAATCACGCCAAACTTGAGAACTGGAAGCTTTCGAAACAGTAATATGAGGTATCAACTACTCCTCAGAACTAATACTTATTTTATACTACGAAGAGAAGAGAATTGCAGTTTAACTACTGAGATCAAGCAGTCCAACCCGGGATGAAGTTTGATTTTCTTTGCGATGCGCCAGACAATGGCCCAAGAAGCTCATAAGAGAGGCATTAGCTGCATAAATAAGAAAACCAACCCTCATTCATGAATACCCAGTTGGAACTGAAATCCTTCTGCAGTTACTGCTGCTGGGCTTGCCTGCCCTGTGGACCACCATAACCACCTCCATAACTCACTGGACCACCAGGGGGCCCATTCACATGAGATGCTCCATACGGCCCTCCCTGTGAAGGGTCAGACCTCCATGCATTTGGGTAACCCGAACCTGCATTAGCATCTCCATACCCACCACCCATGTAAGCAGATCCAGGTCCTTGTTCACCTGAGTTGCCCGACGGATTGGTAACTGAACCGCCACTACCGCGTGCACCAACAGACCCATAGCCACCTTGGTTACCATAAGGCCCTTCTGACCCTCCATATGCACCGTAACCATAACCCTGATTCATGTAACCAGAGGACCCATTTTGGCCGGTTGGCGCTGCACCAGATCCTCCACTGGCTGCTGAAGAATTCCATGAGGGGGCTGGACCATAGGCTGTGCTTCCACCATAGCTTGCAGAACCATAACCAGCTGGAGCTTGATTACCCCAAAGGTTCCTTTGACCACCTGGGGTACCACTTACATAACCAGCATTAGGAGCATTAGGATTTGCATAGGTCCCAGGAGGTCCACCGTACCCCCCAGAGGCATTTCCATAGCCCCCAACACCATAACCTGCATAACCAACACCATTATTTGCCGCTCCAAACCCATAACCAGGTGCACCATAGCCAGAGGAGCCGTAGGCTGGATATCCACCGCCTCCTGCTTGAGGTTGCATGTACCTATTAGCATCTGGCCTACCATCATATGAGCTAGAGTTACCACTAGAACCACCATATGACGGATACGACCCACTGGCCATTGATCGGCCGCTACCAGTGTTTGGATTTGCATCTTTTGGAAGGGCACGCTTGACTTCCACAAGCTTGCCATTCATATCATGAAAGGGCTTGAGAAGAACTTCATCAGCGGTATCCTCTGAATCAAAAGAGATGAACCCAAAGCCTCGAGGGCGATGGGTATTTTGGTCATACATCACAACTGCATCAGTTACAGTGCCGTAGGCCTCAAAGTACTGACGAAATCCATCTTCAGTCAGGGTGGGTGGCAACCCTCCAACGAATATCTTTTTGGACCTGATGCTTGAACCAGCACCTGCTCCCACTGATCTCCCGACAGGGGGGTTCCCAGACCTGACAGATGTTTGCTGCTCTTCTCTCGAAAGAGCCCTTTTGGCTTCCACCTGGTGATCAAATCAGGCAGTACAGAAAAAAAGATACTATGGACATCAACAGATAAGAAAGAATGCAGTATCAAGATTTCACCAAGACTCTTCTACATCACAAAAGAAAAGGAACCTTTCAGAGAATGCCAACAGAAAAATAATGCAAGATATAAAGAAAGGACAAAAAGATTAAAATGATCCGTCTTTCTGTAATGTCCTGTAACTTCTCCCGCAAACTAAACCATTACAAAATTGCATCTTCAAAAGTAAACAAAAAACATATGACATCAAATTATATTAATATAACATAGAACATATTCTTGGTAGTCATCTTTTATGAAGAATTTTCTAAGGTAGCAATATTAACTTCTTTACCCCACCACCCCGATAAAGTATATAAACATATGATACCTTGTTGAAATTAACAGTCACTTCTTTCTCGAGTTTTTGTTCTATTTCTCTAATCTTCTTCACCTCTTTCTCATCATCCAAAAGTTCTCTCTTGATAATTATCGTCTTCCATTAAATAAAATGTCACTACATAGGAGGCAAAATATCCTATCAATTTTGTCCATCATCATGAATTTAATCCCAAACAAAGATCCCTTACTGCCAGGTTTTCGAAACAATATCAGGAACAGAAACCACACGTCAAATTTATAAAAGGCATGAATAGCAAGAACCAATTAGCTCCGCATGTCTCCAAAGATAGCACAATACAAACATAACTAATCATAAGCGTAAAACAAAAATAAACTCTCAAGATAGTAATCAACTTCAAGCATATAAATGAAGTACAAAATCCATATGCCAAACGCAAGAGATGGACCAAGAAAGTTCCAGCAGTACATCAAACAGCTACGCATGAGAAAGAACCAAACCTTAAAATCAGTTTATAACAAATTTCGTATGTCACTCTAATATACTAATTGAGGTAACCCATAATCCAACTCCATACAAATAAGTGCACCAGAATACAAGAAAAAAAATTCATATACTCCAGAAAGATGACAGAGATCCCAAATTGTTGAAAGATCAAATAAACCATCTGATATTATTTTCAAAAAAGAAAGACCATTAGCAAATCGTGACAATTTCGTGGTCCAAAATACTGAGACAAAACCATAGAACACAAATAAAAAACGCTAATTTTTTTGTCAGAAGAATAAAAACACAACGTTAATAAGTTTAACGAGTATAAGTAGTGACCACACGTCAAAACCCTATTTCTCACATCATCAAAACCTAAGAACTGAAACTCCACAACCATCACGAATTTCCCAAATAATCGACAGATCTAAGTAATGGACCCATTTTCACATCAAATCCAAGCAAAAAACATCCAAAACCTACGGATCCGAGAAGGAAAACAAGTAGAGAGAAAAGGTGATGAAGCTCACGTTGCGGCCATCGATGTTGTGTTTGTCCTGGAGGACGCGGTCGAGGACGGAGGGATCGGCGAAGACGACGAATCCGAAGCCCCTGGGGCGGCCAGTGGTCTTATCCCTCATGATGGTGGCGTCGAGGACCTCCCCATAGTTCCCGAAGTGTTCCCTGAGCTTCTCCTCGGAGGTCTCCCACGAAATCCCGCCGATGAACAACTTCCCCTCGTCCGAATCCATCCCACCCTGCGGGATAATGGAGGAGACGCAGAGAGGAAGAGGAGAGGAGAATGAGAGGTGACGCCGCCGACTTTGGGAGGAACCGAAGAAGAGAAACCCAAATGGAGAGGGACAAAATGCGAGGTTGATTCCAATCCAATGGTCGAGATTTGTCGTTCGGACAGGTGCGAAGGTTACCCTTTCGGAAATCGCAAGGACTCGACGCTCGCTTCGACGACCACGATGCCTCCGTCATCCTTGATGATTAGATCGTAGCCGTTTATTTAAGGCTGAGTCCCGACTTAGAAATTCGATATAAAAAAGAAAAAAATAGCTTTCTATAATATTCTAATTTTAAAAATTAATATTTTTATCATTTATATAATTATTAAAATTAAAGTAATTGTTTTTTGGATCCTTACAACAAATATAAGAAGATATAGATTAATAAAAAAAAGTCTCTTTTGTTATTATGTATTTATGTTAAGACACGACAATTTCCTAGATGTTTCGAAGAATTATGTGTTTAAAATCATAACGTTTCTAAGTGTTTTTATGCTCTACTTACTAATTATAAAATTATATTTTGTTATAAAACATAAGTGATGTATTTTATTTTCTCTTTCCTTTTTATCATACAATTCTTTTTTTTTCTTGGTATTGTGATCATTGTTGTCTCTTTTTATTCTTTCATTTATTTCTTATGTTGAAATAATAAAGAAAGTCATATATTTATTTTTTATTTCTTTTTCTTACCAAGAATGAAGTTTAAAAATCAACATCATTTTAATTGTTTGGAGTTATTGAAACATCAATGATCATTAGGTTTTTGGAATGTTTTGTATTATTGATCATATGTAATCATGTGATATTAGTATATTTTCTCTTCACAACTTTTGATTTGGAGATTTCTTTTGGTCTTTTCCACCTACCCTATTCTTTATGTGGTCCTTCACTCAAAAGGATTTTATATATTATTGGAATCATCTTAATTATCTTCCATATATATATATATATATATATATATATATATATATATATATATATATATATATATATATATATATATATAATGACCCACCAAAAAGCATTTATCTTAAAGGTGTTGGGCAACACTATGCACTATCTATAACATTAATTGGGTTGCTTCTAACCTCAAATAGATATGAATGTCAATCATTCAGTAAGGTAGGAAACAATTGATGTCTAATAATATAAGGTTTCACTAAATTGTGATGGATATTTTTGTATAGATTATGATGCACGTTTGGTTCATCGAACTTATTTCCTCTCACTGAAGACAAACACGTAGAAAAAAGCTTTCATGTAATGGGCTAAAAACAATTAAGAACAAGACATAATTACAATAATAACTATGGCACATAAGAACGATACAACTAAGTTCTCTTTTGTATGGGCCATAATAGCAATTCAGGCTACACAAAAGACGAAAATTTGAGTTAGGACAAACCTAATCCAAGAGATTAGCACATTTTTAATGTAGGTAAGTAATAAACAAAGTTTAATGCTTATTTCAAGGTTTTGGGAATAAACTTTAAAGGTATTTTAGCTGAGATGGCCTCTAATAGTATTAGATCAAGAAATAGTAAATAGTTGCATCAACAATATCGAATACAAATATAATAGTATATGATAAATGGGTCTCTCTTGATCATTAGATATGTATTGTTAATATGTGTTAGTTTGAAGCAAGTCGATTGGATTCATATTCTTTAGTTTATCAGAGTTATTCTATAAGAATCATCTTTATTTTGAGCAAGGGTTTTTTTTTGTAAATATAAGAAAGATAATGAAGAATTCTTTTATAATTATTCTTCGACGCTTAAGTCAATTAAAAATTTTCATTGCCTCAAAATACAATAAGCCCTGAGTTTGAGTCAAAATAGTAGAAAGAAAAACTTAGGGTTTATGTTTAAGTAAATGAATAGGTTTACCATATTGTTATTATATGAGATCTTTTTTATAACATACGATTAGAGAAGAATATAGATATCTTTCATAGTAATAAAAATATATTAATTATAATAATAGTAGTGAGATCGATAACTTCGGATAAATTTTAACACCGATCGAGGGAGTAACACCTCATAGGAAAAATCATATCTTGTGTTTAATAGAAAATGAAGCATGGTACTCGAGAAAAGATGATAGTTTATGATTGAGATATGACTCGCAATATGAATTATATCATGTAAAAGAATGACACCTAATACATAGTTAATCTAAAAGGTATCATTTCTTTTATCATACACACAATATTGATGTGCCAAAGTTTTACAATAATCATAAATTTCATAATTCTCATCTCTAAACACCGAGCATTATCCTCGAATACATATTAAAATTTATGCTGTGTGCCACCTTCACACAATTATTCTTATAAACTCCACACATTAATTTGCTCATGAGAGATTAACCAATGACTCATGCATCAAGACTTAGAAGGCTTAAAAGAGGCTTCGATGTTCATCATAGAACTACAAGGCATCCTTTCCATCTTTGAGGATGAAGGATAAGGATGGCTCACTTATTGCTGGAAGAAGTGACTGAAGACATCAGTATTCATAGTAGAGCGGGTTTGGGAGCTTAAATATCCTCCTTGCTGTGGTGTATCCACCGAGGCTGCTCCATTGGCTCCCCACAATCCCCCACAAGCGGTAACCTTCGTGCACCAACTTCTCCCTTTCTACTGCCTTGTATGTTTCTGCACTACTATAGTTGTCCTCCGGGGACCTGAGGGTCATATGTTGCAGCAATGTCATTAGCTTAAGATGACAATACCTGAGTAACAAAAACATAGTCTAACAACTCATATAGGAAACCCAAGAACCATATTTTATTGCATGGAAAGGGTACTTCTCCAAGGAGCATTCTTAATTTTTATGCATTTTCTAAGAAACTATCGAATTATATGTTTCTTATGTTCTTCGTGAAGGGAATCGGATTCCTGTTGTACAAAATGGGCTCATGACCGATATATGAGATTGCAAAGCATGTCAGAAAAGGAGATGCCGACGAGACAACTACTGTACACAGACCTTAAGATTAGCTCGGTCCAGCCATGGTAGCCAACATTGATGAGGTTGTCGACGGTGGCTTCTCTGAGGTAGTCAGCTCTGGAGGAGAGGATGAAGACCTTCAACCCTTGGGTCCTGATATGGTGGAACAGGTGCACCATGTGAGCCACGGCTGGGGCGTCCGCCTCCTTCACCCATGCCTCAAAGGCACTTGCGTTTCTCTTCATGCCTCTGCACCCCAAAAGAATGTCGGCTCTCCCACAAGTGTGAGTTCTTTACTGGCGAGGAAGAACAAGAAGCAGGCGAGCATACCCGAACTGGCGCTGCTGGTAGTAGGGGACGGTGGAGAGGAGCACGTCGTTGACGTCGAAGACCCACGCGTCCTTGCCGTCGCCGCCAAGCTGAAAGGTGTGGGCGAGGAAGAGGATGACCTCCTCGGCGGCGAGCTGCACGTCGACCTCGTACTGCGTCGAGGTCACGTACCTGCCGACGTAGTCGACGCACTCGTCGGGCACCACCTCGAAGCCACGGATGTTGTTCAGCTCCACGTTCATCCGCCAGCTCTCGCAGTAGTTCTTCCGGCCGGCGGCCACCGCCGTGTCCTCCTCCCGCTTGCTGCCCATGAAGCCCAGGATGTTCCAGTCACCGGCCACCAGGCCGATGTAGAATCCAAGGAACAGGAAAACCGCTCGAGTTCTCATCATCCCTTCTGCTGCACGCGTCTTCCGCCGAGGACACGCCTGAGGTGGTGAACTGAGCAGCCTATATAATGTGGACTACAGTCAGTCGATGTCGGCATCCCTACTATTATTATTATTATAAATTTATATATTTTTATTGACCAAAGGGAACATTGGATCTTCTGGTCAAACACACGTCATATGTTCACAATGACCTGAAGTCATTTAACAAAAATGATAATAATAATAATAATAATAAGGTAATATAGTGATTGAAGTTGTTAATCCAAAGGATTTTCCTACTCAATTATTATTATTATTATTATTATTATTATTATTTTCTTGACATGAGATATCAATTTGGACCTGAGCTGGATCCAGCGATCTAAGATGACTTATTCGACTCATGAGGTGGGTCCCGACTAAAAAAAAAAGACGAGCTCCAGTCGTAGGTGGGTCCCGATCCCTTACTGCACACCTACTGTTGGGTCACGGGTGGGGCAGCTTTATTACTCGGAACGGTGCAGGAAGTTGACATGACAATAATTGAGGTAAAAAATGGGGGCATAGTAAATTGGTCGCCGTCTCTTTTGAGTATTGATACAGTAGATTTATCAGTACATTATTAATAGAATTCATGTAAATTTTATTTTTACTTCTTTAAGAAAATAAAAAGCTGATGTATGCGAAGTGATAAGAATTGATAGGACTGAAGCATGTGATACATTCTTATTGTGTCGACAATGGAAATTACATCAAACCGGCGGATCCGGCCAAAACAATTTTGACCGGTTTGATTCGATGATTGAATCAAAATTATAAATAGAATGGATTGAAGTGGACCCAATTGGTTGGCTTTGTGTGCGTGAAAGGAATCGGCAAATCCAATTTGATGCGATACGTTGTTATTATCTTGAGTATAAAATTAGATCATGTCAGCCGACCCGGCCAAAAGTATCGCGACCGGTTTGGTTCAATAATTGACTCTAAAGTATGAATACAATGGATTCAAATGGATCCAATTGGCCAATTTTATGACACGTCGACGTCCCCGTATGCATCGGTCTCACATGGCCCACACGCTAACTTCTATCGTTGGCATGTTAGATCCATGTGACCGACACGTAAACTCGTTGTTGGAACCATGGATCCACGTGGACAACCTCCTAGCACCACCTCGACGCCACTTAGCTAAATCTCGAGCCTCGTAAGAGGTAGCATATCAAACAATGTATAACCTCCATGTGACAGGTATATTAACACCACTGATCACCCCCATCTGATTCATGCCGTAGGTATGGAAGTTACTTAGTCCTGAACTCAGCGTGGTGCAATGGTATCGTCGCTCCCACTACACTTGTACAGCCCTCAAGCAGCGGCGCCACCACTCCGGTCGGAGCTCCGAAGGCTTCTAACCGGCCTCCTCTGCTGCTCCAACGACCAGCATTGCACTCCCTGTCGAGAGTCCGGATGAGTGCCACCGCGACGATCTCTTCTCCTGTATGAGTCGGTGGCTTTCTTGCGACTGCTTGCTTCGATAACCTGCTCCTGTGGTCGATTCTTCCCTTTCCCATCTCGATCGGCAACAACCACAGCTTCCTCCCCCTCTTCTCCTCCTCCGATTTCGGTCGATCTTTATCACCGAAGGATCACATGAGGCGATTCCCACCGTTACTTTTTCAGCGGTGGTCGTTTTCCCTGTAGCACTTCCCTGGCGAACGGTAGCTGTCTTCCCCTGCTGCCGCAACAGTCTCTACCCTCGTCCTCCCGATGAGCAGCTTCACCGCTCCTTAAAGACCGGCGGTCTACCCTTCGGCGTCACCGACAAGAGCGCCGGCCACGCCGTCAACTGCCACGGGTTCCCAGAGTATCGCCTCGGCGACTCCTTCCCCTGAACTCTTTCTCCGCCTCGTCGAGTTGCATCCGACCCGACGTGCACTGTGGCATTTGAAGCCGCAACCTCTCACAGAACTGAAGCGGTAATGAGCTTCTCTTCTCCGTGGGCAATGCTCCCAAAGGTGCACAGTCGCAGCCTCTGTTTCTACCGCCGACTGCTGCTCCCTTACCAACCGAAGTCTTTCGCTAAAAACTCTGCCGCCCTTCCGGCCACCAAACTCGGCTGCAAGCTGTGATCTGCACCGATCACAGCCGTCGTCGCTGCCTTGCCGTCAACTGCCACAAGCATTACTGCAACTATCTCCAACACTACAGATTTCTCCAGTATAACTGCAGAAATCTCTCCTGCATTACTGCAGAAATCACTGCAACTCTCTCCGGTATCGCTGCATATTTCTCCAGCATCGTTGTAAAAATCTCGCTGCAGAAATCTCTCCTTCATCGCTGCAGTCATCTCTCCTGCATTATGAGTGGCCATCAGTTACATAAATCACCAACCCCACTCTACTCTTCCGTCATAGCTCCGAATGATGTGGGTCTTGCTCCGATCACTTCTTTCGATAAATTTTATTTTATATTATTTTTATAGATTATTTTATCAAGTATATATGAGTTTTTTTAACTTTAGATGTTTGGTTGAAAATTTCTTTCTGTCTATAATCAAAATAGTTTACTCTGGTGAATATCAAGCCTTCACATCTTGTCTCTTAGCTTGTGATATACAACACCTTAAGTCACCCATGTATACTCTTCAACTAGTTGGTTCTGTTGAACACAAACATAAGTCATGGGTTCCAGAGTATCGCCTCGGTGACTCCTTCCCCTGAACTCTTTCTCTGCCTCGTCGAGTTGCATCCGACCCGACATGCACTGTGGCATTTGAAGCCGCAACCACTCACAGAACTGCAAGCCGCAACCTCTCACAGAACTGCAGCGGTTATGAGCTTTTCTTCTCCGTGGGCAATGCTCCCAAAGGCAGCACAATCGCAGCCTCTGTTTCTACCGCCGATTGCTGCTCCCTTACCAACCGAAGTCTTCCGTTAAAAACTCTGCTGCCCTTCCGGCCACCAAACTTGGCTGCAAGCTGTGATCTGCACCGATCACAGCCATCGTCATTGCCTTGCCGTCAACTGCCATAAGCATTACTGCAACTATCTCCAACATTGTAGATTTTTGTAGCATCGCCGTAGATTTCTCCAACATCGTAGAAATCTCTCCTGCATTATTGCAAAAATCGCTGCAACTCTCTCCAATATCGCTGCATATTTCTCCACCATCGTTGTAGAAATCTCTCCTGCATCACTGTAGAAATCTCTCCTGCATTGCTGCAAAACTCTATCTTATTATGAGTGACCGTCAGTTACACAAATCACCAAGCCCATTGCCTACTCTTCCGTCTAGCTCCAAGTGATGTGTGGCATCGTGTCTTGGTCATTCCTCATCCTCTATCCAGCAAAAATTACTTTCACGATTTTCTCTTCCTACTCTTAAAAACAGTAGCATTATATCTCATTGTGATACTTGTTTAAGCAATAAAAGTCATAGATTTTCTTTTGGAATCTCCTCTACTCTAAACATTTTGAAATTATTTATACTGATGTTTGGGGTCCTGCCCCAATCACTTTTTTGACAAATTTAGATTTTATGTCATTTTCATAGATTACTTTACCAAGTATATATGGTTCTACCCTCTCATCATAAATCTGAAGTTTCAGTAGTTTTTTTAACTTTAGGCGGTGAATATTAAGCCCGAACATCCTGTGTCTTAGCTTATGATATACAACACCTTAAGTCACCCCCGCATACTCTTCAACTAGTTGGTTCTGCTAAACATAAACATCGACATATAGTTGAAATCGGTTTCACACTCCTCCATCAAGCCTCCATGCCAACCATTTTTTGGGCTGCGGCTTTTCAAACTATCATCTACCTCATCAATCGTATGCTCACTCCAGTTCTTTAGTACCAGTTGTTGATGAACTGGTGCACCGTGGCTGATGAGTTAGCACGACCTGATCCATAGGGCGATGTCGAGAGTCTTCGGTCATTTGAGCTGGATGCCGGAGTCAGTTGAGCCCCTCAGTTGGTGTGTTGGCGCCGCAATATTGACATTTTTTCATCGGGATGTTGATTGACGCGTTGTGAGGAAGGACGCCTCTATCGATCGGGATGACCTCGCCTCGGACGTTGCTGTTTTCCTGCACAGAAGGCCTCGCTGGGTCGTTATCGACTGTGGCCCATCGACAATTAAGTCAGTGTGGGGTAATGCTTTCTGCCTCCTTTTCCCTCCCTCTGGTTGGATACCGGCTATGGGCTTTTATACTACTGTACGCGAGTCGGTCATACGCGGGTTTGGCATGGTGACCGATCCTCAAGGGATGAGATGGTACCTTTGTGCGGCCGCCATCCCGGGACGTGCGGAATGGCGCCATGCGGTGCCATCCCGAGAAACCCGGGACGAGACATATCGAGTGGCGTCTTGATATGGTTGTTGGCTCAGCGCGTGGGGGTGCTTCTCTTGTTGATTTAGCTGTGGCGTGGTGTGGCATAGATTGTGACGTGGTTTGGGCTCGAAATATACCTTATCACCGGTCACCATTTGAAACGTTATTTCACAAATCTCCAAACCTTCACAAACTCAAAGTATTTGACTATTTATGTTATCTATGGCTATGTCCCTATGCCTCACATAAGCTAATATTAAGGTCTAAACCTTATATTTTTATTGGGTATTCTGTTGAACATAATACTTTTTGATGCTATGAACCTCAAACTTAAAAAATCTTTATATCACGTCATATTATTTTTGTGGATCTACCTTTCTGTTTCAAAACCCTAAGTCTCCTATTGTGAACCCTACTCCAACAACTATACATCACTGGAGTACACTGCCAGTCTCGTCAAACAAGTCTCCTACAACACCACCCGGCCATTCTCTTCAGGATCTACACTCTCTTTTTCTCCCGGTTCAACAGCTCATCACTCCCTCCATTGCTCCTCTCCCTCCTTCACAATGTTCCCCTATTGCTGAAGTATTGCCCTCAATAACATAACCACTACCTTTATATTCTTTTGGTATTAGTGACACTGAAGTACCTCTATCCCATGTTAGTACATCTCCATCGCCCATACCTACAACACAACATATAGCCCTTGGACATCTAATGGCAACACGCTCCAAAAGTGATATCTTTAAACTATGATAAATCCTTAACCTACATGATATCACAAAATCCTCGTCAAAGACTAATGAACCTACCACAATTACTCAAGCCTAAAAATCTCCATACTGACGTAAAACTATGTGTGATGAATATGGTGCCCTTATTCATAATTCTACATAGACTCTTGTATCCTCTCATCCCACACAAAATATCATCGGGTTTAAGAGGGTCTTTCGAATTAAACATAACCCAAATGGATTCGTTGCTAGAAATAAAGTGCGTCTAGTAGCCAAAGGATTTCATTAACGTCTTGGTGTTGACTTCACAAAGATATTTAGTCCCGTTGTTAAACCCACAACATCCGACTTATTTTGAGTTTGGCCACCTCAAAAGGCTAGCATTTATGATAAATCGATGTTCACACTACTTTTTTACATGAGACTCTAACTGTCAATCTCTTCATGCAGCAACCTCTAGGCTTCATCCATCCTCAGTATCCAATACATGTTTGTAAACTACAAAAAGCTATTTATGAACTTCACCAAGCTCAACGAGCTTGGTATATTGAACTTGGCTCATTTATAACCTCAATTGGCTTCATCAATTCTAAGTCCGATACATCGTTATTCCTCCGACAATAAAATGAATGCACAATATATCTTTTGGTGTATGTGAATGATATTATTGTCATAGGCAATGACCCCTTAGAGACTCAAGCTTTCCTAAAGCAATTGTCCAATCGATTCTCCCTAAAAGATCTAGGAAACTTGAGTTACTTTCTGGGAGTGGAAGCAATATTTATATCTTCAGGTCTCTTCCTATCGCAAAGAAAGTATATTCAAGATCTATTATCCAAAACAAACATACAGGATACAAAAGCAGTTACAACTCCTCTCTTTATCAGTGAATCACACAAGTTATGTGATGGAAATCCTTCTACGGATTCTACTTAATACTGACAAGTCCTTGACTCCTTACAATACTTAGCTCTCACTCGTCCAAACATCTCATTTGTAGTCACTAAATTATCATAATTTATGCATCGACCATCTATTATATATTGGTCTATGGTCAAACGAATTATGTGATATCTTAAAGGGATCCTTAATCATGGTCTTTTTCTTCGCAACAATGCTCCACTTAATCTCCATGCCTTTGCTGATACTGATTGGGCAGGGAACTTTGATGATAGAACATCCACATCAGGATATATTGTTTTCCTTGGAGCTACTCTAATATATTGGAGTTCTAAAAAACAAAAGATAGTCGCACGGTCTACAACTGAAGCTGAATCTCGTGCCATCGCCATTGCTGTTGTTGAACTCGATTGGATCACAAATCTGCTCAATGAACTCAACATCAACTCTATCATTACTCCTATAATATATTATGATAATGTTGGAGCTACCTACTTATGTGCTAATCCGGTGTTCCACTCCCACATGAAGCACATTGCCATCAACTTCTACTTCGGGCGAGATCAAGTTGTCAAACATCAACCATGTATTTCTCATGTGCATACGTCTGATTAGCTAGCAGAATCACTCACAAAGCTTCTTACCCGTAAACTATTTTAATTACATCGGTCCAAGATCGACATCCTTAATAGAAGCTCAATCTTGCGAGGGCATGATAGTAGATAAGATTTTCTCAACTACACGAGGAAATCTCCGAGCATTGAGGAAAATTATCTCTAGTAATATGTATAAATAGCAATCAAGTTTACTATCTAAAATGCACTCTTTAATTGCATTTCATTGTTTATCAGTAGTTACGTCTTATGTCGACACCCTATGTTTATACGAACAACATAACATTCAAAGGTAATGGCATGAAACATCCATCGTAAAAACGGACTTCACAAGTATATAATAACACTCTTTCACATTAGAGATATATCTGACTTGCTTACTTAGAATTCAATATCGGAGAGACACTTCTTATTATAGTTTTGTAGAATTCGAACAATTAATCGAGAAGTTCTACCTTAGATGTGCTTAATAAAAGGATCAATTAGATCCGAATTTATTTTTATATCAGATAATCAAGATTTGTTTTAATAATTATATATAATTATGACCAGTAAAAGATTAGCTATTCTAAATAAAAATTTATATAATAAAAATATATATAGTGAAGCTTGCAAAACACTTATAAAATAAAATCAACTATATGTTCAAAAAAGAAAAAAATAATGAAATGAAACCTACCCTAATCATATCATATGAGTGCACGAGCCTACACCATCACACGTATATAAATCAATCTGATTCATCTTTGCACATGAAATGAAACCTACCCAAAATCTTACAAAGCGATAGTGAAGAAAAGGGGTTGAGAAGATGAGATATCATCAAAGGCTGTCACCATCAATGCAATTAAACCTTCAGATCTTTGGAAGATAAAGTTCAAAATGAAGAGAACACAGACCTGCAACAAGAACTTGACATGATTTGCCTGATAGAATCGAGATAAAAAAAGGCACACTAAAAGTAGAAAAAATTCAAGAAAAAAAATTGAAGATCGTAATTTGATTAGTCAAAATCAAAATGAAACCTTAAAATGGAAGACGAAGCTTCTCCAAGATTCGCAAAAAACATCAATGAATCATGAACCGTCGATTACATGGGTTCATCAGAGCCGTTGATGTCATGGGTGCGCAACGGATGAGAACCAGTTCCCGGTCGAAGGCTATTAAAGTAATTTCACGACCTCAACCTTAGAAACCCTAGCAACCGCTCCATAAATAATCGGACCCCGCTCGGTAAACCCCGTCGGCGTCGCCGCTCACTCCCTATCTTTTTAAGATGTCGAAGCGAGGTGAGGAGCGTCTTCCTCTTCAGCTCTTTCTGATTTCCTTTTCATGGTTGTTTTTGTTCTAGTGTTTCATTCTTTTGATCTAGTATCAGTTTAATCTCTTTGTTTTCCTATCACTCAATGCATTGCTACCTTCTCCGTTTCCTGTTGCCCTTTTGAAGAAGGACTATGTATCTAGGATTTCTTGAAATGAACATGGTTTTTACTTGTTGTTAACAATTTTTCTATGAGATTCCTTATGTTTTTATTATGCTCTATGAAAAGTTTTCATTTTTCCATGGAAAGGGAACTCATTGTTGAAGTTTAATCCTTTTATTTTTGATGTGTTTGGCTATTGTGACGCATAGGACGAGGAGGATCTGCTGGAAATAAGTTCCGCATGTCGCTGGGTCTACCGGTGGCAGCCACTGTCAATTGTGCCGACAACACTGGCGCGAAGAACCTCTACATTATATCCGTGAAGGGGATCAAGGGCCGTCTGAACCGTCTCCCCTCTGCTTGCGTTGGGGATATGGTAATGGCCACTGTCAAGAAGGGCAAGCCAGATCTCAGGAAGAAGGTCATGCCTGCCGTCATTGTGAGGCAGCGGAAACCTTGGCGCAGAAAGGATGGCGTCTATATGTACTTTGAGGGTATCGTTTTCGCATGCTAACTTTATACTATTTGTTTTGGTTATTCTTAATTGTTCATTTGCGTGTTTCTTGCCTTCGATAGTTTGTATTAGCTTGTTACATGACTCGCTGCTTCATATTCTGTCTTTTGTACGTAAATTTCTTTGTTGTTTGTAGAATTTTGGTTCTTTTACTCTTTCCTCTCTATGTTATTCGTTGAAGTCTGCATAAAAGGCTTAATTTTTCGCATTATTGGCAAATGATGAATTTTACTTGTTGTGACGGAGGTGATTTTTGGGTAAAAATCTCCTCTACTTCTCGGAGCAAACCAATTGTGTTTGTATATTCCAAAGTAAACGTCGCATATCAAGTCTTCGGATGTTGATGGTTCTTCCCGGAAAAGTTTAATCTTTATCAGGAGGTTTCTCCATCTGAAGGCGGTCCCATATTCCATCGCCTGGAGTAGTAGCATTGCTGCCATTACCTCTCGGGACTGGCCATGGGACATACATCTCACTTCATTTAAAACTAAGTCTATTTTGCATATCATATAGTGTTTCAGATGTTTTTTTAATTCTTGAATAGCCTATACCTTTGCAAAGAGTACCTCTATCTGGGGCTTGTCTTATACTCCACTGCACATGCATCTGATTTTTTATTAGAGATAAAAAATTGTATTCATCCATTTAGTTTTTAATTTGCTTCAATCTGTTGACGGAGGAGACTTTTCAGGGTGAAAATCTCCTTTACTTGTTCGAGCAAACCAATTATGTTTGTATATTCTAAAGTAAACGTCACATAAAAAGCTTTTTGATGTTGATGGCTCTCCCTGTAAGGTAAATCCTTGCAGGGGTTTCTCCATCCTGAGGCGGTCTCATATTCCATCGCCTAGAGTAGCAGCGTTGCTGCCATTACCTCTTGGGACTGGCCATGAGACATACATTCAAATAGTTGATTTAAAACCAAACCACAGCTGTTGCTTAAATCTTTGTTTTGGTCTATAGATTTATTGTTTGTGAAACTTTGGAAGTGTAAATTTTCTTTATGCACCCATGGTCCTTTGAAGTTGCTTCCGATCTGGAAGAGTGGCCTCCTTTAGGTCATTCTGTAGAGGAAGCATATATATGTGATATTGCCAGTGTTAAACAGCATGTTGTTCAGTAATAGCATCATGTTACCTGTCTTCTGGTAAACTTTATATGTAAAGTTGAAAATATTTTCATAAAAAATGAAGCAGAGAAGTGGGTTCTTAATCATACATTTCTTTGAAAAAAAAGATTTGTTGCTAGATTTGTTCATGTTTTTGTTATCAGACCCAAATGTGGTACAGCTAGATTTGTTGCTAGTCTCTTGATATCTTGTCCCCTAATTTTTAATTTTGTTAGCATTTAATTTCTGTGAATAATTCATTCCAGAATTGCATGAAAGCCTCTATTTTTCTAAAATTATATATATATATTTTGTGTAGATAATGCTGGCGTTATTGTGAATCCAAAGGGGGAAATGAAAGGTATTTTTTCTTTGAACTCGTTATGTGGGCCGTGGTAGTCAATATTCTTCTGTTTAAATTGTCTTTTTATCTGGACATTTATTAACTATTATGTTTTCCTTTTTGGCTTCTTGGCTCGTGTTCTTCAAATTTATTGACTTATTATTCCATGTTTTTTCTCAGGATCTGCTATTACAGGACCCATCGGCAAGGAATGTGCTGATCTGTGGCCTAGAATTGCTAGTGCTGCTAATGCCATCGTTTAATGATGTGCTTTTTGCAAGGCTGACGTAAATTTGGAGTTTGTTTCATCTTGATAAATCTAGGACAATAATAATTATATCTTCGCTTGTTTCATAATTAAACCAATAAGAACGTCTCTAAGATTTTTCGATATCAGCAATTGCAAAACTGTGTTGGGGATTACTCGGTTTTCTCTTTGTATCAGTATTCATTCGAAATCGCTGGTCGATACTATGCTTCTAATGGAACTCTTTTTAAGTAGGAATAGCTTTGGTGCTATTCTCATAAACATGAGCATGCGTAATGCTCTTACATTTACCTAATAACTGCTTGTCTAACTATATTGAATAATAGCCTCGTGGGCCTTCTCTTCATGCGCTTTCCCACTGCATGAGAAACAAGAAAGCCTCCAACTGCGTCGCCTTCCCTTCTTTCTCCCAACTACGCTGCTTGATTGGTCTTCCGTCTCATGTTCCGGCGTCATCTCAGCTTTCCACGTCTCCAGTTTGGTCTCCAATTCCTCCCTCTCCCGCTCCTCTGCGTCTCTTTCCGTCTCCGCTGATCCAGTCCTCTCCAGTTGCGGTTCGCCGCAGTCGGCCGGCGGCGACGTGTCGCTGTTGTACTTCTCCTGTTTCGCACCGATGAGGTCTTTGTAGGCGAAGGCCGCCAGGGACTGGAGGTCGAAGGACAGCGGCATGATCTTGTCGGAGTCGTGGAGGGCGACGCCGAGGTTGAGGATCCCGTGGGGGCAGAGCGTGGAGGGGCGGCGCACCTGGAGGGCCACGCAGCGGCTGGCGCCGGGGGCTAGGCGGAGGGCGCTGAGGACGACGCGGACAGTGCCGAGGAGGTGTTCGCGGAGGGGGCTGAGGCGGCCGCGGGCGGCGTGGAGGTGCACGTTGACGGCCGAGGTCTCGGAGCGGAGGAATGCGTCGTCGACGCGGAAGACGAACTTGTCGTTCCAGGTTGGGTCGGTGAGGCCGGCGCGGTCCACCCGGGTGTAGAGCTTGTGCTTTGGGTCGACCCATGCGGACGCGTAGGCCTGCAAGGACCGGGAAGCGGGGAAGAGCCCCTGGCCGGAGATGATGGTGATCTCGAGGAGGTGGAAATGCATTGCTACGGGGGAGCCGATGGTGGTCGAATGGTGGTGGTGATGGCGACCGAAGGAGCCACCATCCACCGGCTTCATGGCGGGGCTTTCCTCCAAGGTGAAGCGATACTTGCTTATGTACCAGGAGACGGGAGGAAGACGCGCCCTGGGGAGGCCGAGAATAGCCAGAGCTAAAGTTGGCATGGGGTCAAAACTTGGCTCGAGCAACACGTTTGCAGCCCCACATTTGCACCCGGCTCATCTGCACGATTGTGATTGGCTTATCTGACATGTCCTACTAAAGTAAACAGAAAGTGGGTGTTTGATGGCGTACACTTAAAGGGTCGCGGGTCTTGCGATTGGTGTGTCGTGACGCGCGCTTATCACGAGCCGGTCAATCGGAAATAGCCAACACATAATTGGCATTGTGGCTGAACCAGACCCGAACCCTGTTCTCCTACAATGAATCAGTTCCGTGGCATTGTGCTAATAAATGTGTAACTCATCTTTATATTTTAGATAATTATGTTATAAATAATGAATCAATTATTTTTATTTTAGATAATTAAAAAATAAAACTAATTAGGGTGAATTCACGTGAGAATCATTAAAAATAAGTATATATTTATTTATTTTGATGGACTTGGAGAGGAAGAAGCAATATAAGAAGAACTAATCATCTTCAATGCACATATTAAATCCATAAAACTCGAACTAATGAATGCGAACTGATCCAATTGAAGTAAGCCGGTGACCGCGTGGGTCGTTGGGTTGCGTCTCGAATACCAGCGGCCTGGGTTCTGCGTTCGGGCATATATAAATGAGCGTTCGAAGCCCTAAATTGCCCGTGTCTTCCCTCTCGCGCTCGCGGCCTTGGTACGGTTCCGGTGTCGTCGGTATTCTTCCCTCCTCCCCTCGTCCTTCGGATCCTTTCCACCGGCGATTCCCCTCGGTGTCACGATTCCTCCTAGCTGAGGCATTTGCCTTGAATTCTCTCTCGTTTCGGAGATCTCGCCTACACCTTGATCCACGGGCTTCCCCACCCTAGTCCGAGGTACAATCACCCTCTCTCTCGCGCTCTTGTTTGATCGGAGTTGGTGTTTTGATCTGGTTTTGGTGTTGTTAGATGCTTTCTGTTCATTGGGCGGATACTTTATCTCGAAGCAATCCTCTCTGGAGTCGTTCCTGGAAGATTTTCGTTAGTTTAGAGTTCTGTTTTTTGCGAATGCTTTCGTCTGAGCATTTAAGCCTCGTTTAAGGTTATTGGAAGAAAAGCGCCTATCTTTTTGTTATTTTTCATGATATTAAGGGGAAAATTGTGGATTTTTGTGAAATGACACGATGTAACTGACCCAATCAAACGGGGTAAACTGCTTTAACTAGTCCGATCGTGTTGGACAAGTGCAACATGGAACACTTCAGTTCGGTTTTTCTTTCTTTTTCATGAGGACTTCAACTTCTTTTATCTTGTTATGTTTTTAATATCACATAGTAATATCATAGACTCAAAACACTCTGGATTTCTATATAACACCTCTCTCTCCTGTTTTATTGTGTATCTAGTATGAATTTTTATAATTTGAATAGTTTGATTTTGTCTACTTTCAGGAGTAACATGTTTAGAGAACGAAATGTCTCAATCCTGGGCAGATAATGTCAAGTCTTCATCTGAATCCACTTCGCAGTCCAGTCCCCACCTTGTGTTTCCACATGTTTCGCATACCAATTTGAAGCACAGGTGGAAATATATTATAGTATAATTATTTGAGTAGTTCTTAGTTATATTGCTTTTGTTTTTTTAAATTTCTTTCTTCAAAAGTATGCTATTGATGTGCTACATAGTTCTCTAATAATTCTTATCTTGTTCATATGGTGCCTTCATAGAGACACTTGCTCTATGGATATTAAAAGTAATAAAAGATAGCATATGAAGATGTCCAAGAAAAGCAGGGTTTATGTTAGACGTACCATGGATTTTAATAGGGAGAGAGCGATGTTGCCGTGGTCCTCTAATAATAACCTTATTGGTAGTTATATCTGCTTGTGTCAACCTCCAAATAAGTCCTTGTTGTTTGCGCTCAAAGACAATAGGCCTTTAGCAATCAAGTATCAGAAGGACCCTTTTGGATGGTAGAAAGGTGTGGAAGAGTAGAGGTTAGAGGTTTGGGATAATGATGTCTAGAGGTAATTAAGAAATAGAAGGCTTGGGGATTGAACATGAACAATGTGACTGTGAAATGGTGGATCATGGATTGGGCCTGGACTGTAAATGGAGATATTAAATAGCTGGTGGTTTAAGATAATAAGGTGGATAAAAGGGATAAGGAAAAGAGGTGACAGAGAGGTTGATGCCTTCAACACACTCTGATTCATCATATTGGTTTTGAGTGGGAATGGGTAGCCACTCCTCATAGAAATACAATTTCTTGACTTGTTCCTCAGTGCTAGTGTTTATTACCCTCATTGCTTCTTGCATTTATATAATTAGAATGGGAGAAAAATAAAATGGAAAAATAATGTAGAACAAGATGTTAAATCTTAAACATATGCTTTGATCAATCTATTATGCCTAACAAGGATAAAAAATTGGGATCCATCTTGGCCTTTTATTTGGTCTTTTATTGTCTGTCAATACAGATTTTGAGCTACTCTCAATGTTGCTTTTATTGTCTTATTTTGATGCATCATAGCAGCTATCTTCATATGATGTTTCAGAGATAGAAATAACGATGCACTCGTGTATTAATTTCGATTCATATATGTGTTAGATATGAATCTGAATTTTCAGAAATACTAATCCAGTCCTTTTAGATCCAAACCAATCAACCATTCACATTTGAATTTCTCTGTTTTAGAAATGTTTTTCAGTTGTTAGCATGGAGGGAGATATCTCCTCGGTCTAAGCATAAGAAACAGCTTTGGAAGGAAGGCTCAAACTGGAGTGCTGATTATGTTGCACTAAGATGTGAAAAATTGGATGCTAGAAATGCTTTGGCTTCTTGGTAACGTAGCTTCTGTATGCTATATTTCATTAATGGCTTGTTATTTTTGAAAATTTTCATATAATGCCATATTTTTAGGCATCGTATGAAGTAATTTATTGTTCTAAATTTGTAGTTGATGATTCTAAGTACACATGAGTATGAGAAGGTATATGTTGATCTATTGGCATTTGGCTTTCTCAGGGTAGAAGCAGAGTCTTTGCGTCATTTATCTGCTAAATATTCTCCTCTTGTGCCTCCTCCAAGGTCCACAATTGCAGCAGCATTTAGTTCTGATGGAAATACAATTGCTTCCACACAGTAAGTTCATTCCCCTGCTTCTGCTGTACTACATACATAGTCAGTCATAACTAACTGAATATGTTTGCAGTGGTGACCACACTGTCAAGATAATTGACTGCCAAACAGGGAACTGTTTAAAGGTGTTAAGTGGTCATCGACGGACACCTTGGGTGGTATGTGCACATATTGTTTGTATGTTTTTTCTCTTTATGTTTGTGCATTACTGTAATGAACTGATGTGGGTGGAGCTTGCTTGCATTTTACAATATTCTTGAGTAAAAATAAAGTTTGCCACTGTGAATATCTGGTCCATTTTTTGGTTCACTTGCGCTTCACTTCTATTTTCACTGCCACTTCCTTTCTAACAACTCCAGTATGTCAGCCTTCCTAGGACTGGTCTGTTTTGTTGATTCCTTTAACATTGAAAATTTCTTGTTCTGTTCGTTAAAATTTGTTTTGCATCATGATCCCTGTTTTACATTCTTATTACTTTCTCTTGCTGGAAGGGATTTGCTTATTGGTTTTTAAGTTGCAAGATACAGATACTAGATTTACAAGCTGATGGTATAATCTGTCATTTGTTTCCCATGGTTACCATTATGATCTTCACTGTTCTAGTCTGAGTTCTTGAAAAACTCTAGTTTTGTGTGTATGTTTTCTTCAAGATTATTGTATTAAACTATTTTCACTGTCTAATGTCTCATCCAGGTTAGGTTCCATCCATTACACCCAGAAAAACTTGCAAGCGGTAGCTTGGATCATGAAGTTCGATTATGGGACACAGAGACAGCAGATTGTATAGGGTCACATGATTTTTGTATTACCCTTTAACACGTTTTTGAAAACTTCTTTTAATACAAGTCTGACATCTGGTTACCTTTTTTGATTGCTCGATAATCTACCTTCGTCGGATTCAAACATTTGTATTTTCTTTTTTATTTGCAGATCGTCCTATCGCCTCTATTGCTTTTCATGCCCAAGGAGAACTTCTTGCTGTAGCTTCTGGCCATAAGGTGAGTTGTTTTTAGATGACATGAGAAGAAATTGAGTTCACTAATAGAAAATCTTCCCATTGTCTGTCAGTGACCGATTTTCTTTTTATTTTGGTGTGTTGAAACTCCATGTGATATACATTTGGCAGCTGTACATATGGAACTACAACAAGAGAGAAGAGGCTGCTTCTCCTACTGTTGTTCTAAAGACTCGGCGCTCCTTAAGGGCTGTACATTTTCATCCTCATGGTGCTCCATTTCTGTTAACAGCTGAGGTTGATTTATCTTTTTGGATTCATTGTTGGACTGATGTTTTTAGATGTTTACATTGTACCAACTGTAATAGTTCCTTGCTTTACAGGTTAATGATCTAGATTCTCCAGATTCACCTTTGACTCTTGCAACATCATCGAGTTATTTACACTATCCTCCGCCTACAGTTCTTTTTGCTAATTTAAATTCTGATCTCCGTCAGCATCAGATGGATAAGTTGCCCCTTATACCTTCTCCTTACTTCTTTTGGCCAACATTTGTAAATGATGATGGAAGGAGGACTTTGCAGCATGCTGGTGGGACAAGCAGCTCAGCCAGTGGACAGCCAAAAGCAGACTCTTCTATGTTGTCTAGTCAGAGACAAATACCAGATGCTGCTAACCAGTATGATAATTTGGTGGCCCCCATGGATATATCTCCTGGAGAACCATCTGACATGAATTTTATGACTGATAATAGAGTTTCTACGATGACTGGAATAGGTAAGGCATCGGAAAGTGCGGAAACCAATGAAGGACAATCTACACCAGAGTTTCAGGCAAGAAGCTCTACTGGGATTTCTGAGAGGTTGGATGCTTCTGGTAATGTGTCATTGACTACGTCTGCTCAGATTCGTGAGAGGTCAGATGCTTCTGGTAATGTCTCATCAACTACACCTCAGGAAAGTGGAATGGTTGAAAGAGAACCGATTGGGTTAGGTATAGCTGTTCCACCTATTATTTCCACAAGCGTCTCCAGCGATGGTAATCCCATATTAATCCCTTTCCATGATCCTCCATGCTGGGAGCTGCCTCACCTGCAGGGCTGGTTAATGGGTCAAACTCATTCCAGCTTGCACACAAGATCTGTTAATGGTGGCTTAGAAGGAAATTCAGGCATGATTCGTCAAATAGGATCCAATTCCTTGACCTCTGAATTACAATATAGCCATAATGCAGAACGTTTAGTGGCTTCCTCGATGGCAAACCTAGTTGGCCATTCTAGGGTGACTGCAAGATCTGGTTCTCGTCATCGTTCAAATTCACGTTTACTGGCTTCGACAGGTGTCAGCCAAGTTTCTTTGTCTCATAATTCCCAGACCGATGATGCTGAGCCTCGTCGTGGTCCAAGTGGTATTGGATCTGAGGTTCCAACATCATTGGCTGCAGCAGCAGCTGTTGAATTACCTTGTACTGTGAAACTAAGGATATGGCCGTATGATATACAAGATCCATGTGCTCCTTTGGAACTAGAGACATGCCGTTTAACTATACCTCATGCAGTTCTTTGCAGGTGCACTTGCTCTCCATGATAGAAAAAATTTACTTTTCTTTTAGGGACTCTTATTTGCAACAATTATAATGTTAGAGTGCTGCATGATATTCGTATCATAATATAATGGCAGAACACATTATATTAGAATGTGCTACTCTTGGTTATTGATGGCATCTATGTAAAATACTTACATGTGAATAATTGTGACAGTGAAATGGGCACTCATTTTTCTCCTTGTGGGCGATTTTTGGTTGCTTGTGTTGCATGCTTGCTTCCTCACGTGGAAGGTGATCCTGGAACACAGTCACAAATGCAACATGATGCTTCAGGGGCTGCAACATCACCAACGCAACACCCAATTTCGGCTCAGCAAGTTATGTATGAGCTTCGCATCTACTCTCTTGAAGAAGCAACGTATGACATAAAACCTTTCTTGTAATTTTAGTGGTAAAACTGTCTTTTTACATATTGATTTTCTTCAATATTTTTCGTGATCTGTAGCTTTGGTATGGTGCTTTCTTCAAGAGCAATAAGAGCTGCACACTGCCTAACTTCTATTCAGGTTGGCACACTTCATTATTGAATTAATTAATTATATGTATAAATGATTATTAGTTTTAGGTTTTTTTATAAACAAACCGCCTCGACTTCCTCTCAACCATAGTTTTTCATATATAAAATTGTTCCTAGATGAAGTTGTTTCTCTTTGGTGTCCCTATTTATGATGCTTGTACAAGTACTTTTATCTAATGTGATGGACTCTTGAGGAGTTGTAGATGAAGCTACAACATATATTGTAGAATGCTCAGGGTGCAAGGAATGGCATGAGAACAAGAAACGACTACCTGGACCAGTTCTTATGAAATTATTACTTCAAAATAATATATCTATATTCTGATGTTGCAACACATTTTGATTGTGAAGAATAATCTGTTGCTTTTGCCTAGTCCATTGTGTACAAGTTTTTTTTTTTTTTCACTTTGGTAATTTCTCTATGCTGTACCATAGAGAAATCAACAAGCTGAGGGACAGGCTATCCTGGAGGCTTTACAAAGAGCAAGAAGCAAAGGATGGAGGAAGATTTTAATTCACTCTGATTCCCTTGAATGGACCAAGTATATATCTGGCTCTACTCAGATACCATGACACTCGAGGGCTTTACTCAAAGATATTTTGGGCATTGCCTCAGGTTAATGTAATTGGATTTCAACATGTAAGCAGAGAAAGCAGAGAGAATAATTGCTCTGCGCATAAAACTAGCTAAGTTGGGGTGAATTTCAAGGGCTGTATCCATCTGGGGAAACAATTTTGACTGGGCACTTCTGCCTTTGCCTATGTTACAGTCTCATGATATCTAATGAATAGTTTTATGTTTTCAAAAAAAAAAAAATAAATCACATGAATTATATACAGGATAGTGTGTGTATTTGTCAATTTGTTTTTGCAAATTTATCTCCACCTGATCTTCTTCATCTTGACTAAAAGGATTGAGTTGGTTTAGGTTAGGACTGAGTACTATATGTTTGGCATGTCTTTTAAGTCATGAATTCAAAAATTAAGCTGATATGGCCTAGATTGATTGATAGGGATTAGAATCAAAGGCACAATTGAAACCTTGAGAAGTTAGGTTCTTTAGATATAGCATCCTTCAATTGGCTGGGATCAATCAGTTCTGAAAAGAAATTGGCCCACAAGGACCATCATTAATATATCTTGGTATTTTGATGGGTCATGGTCTAGCTTATTGCTGATTAAGAAATAGGAGAAAAATAAGGGAGAAATAAAAAAAATCAACTGCTTGATAGATTTCTTCTCAGTTTCTTAGTAAATGCTATGGTGGTTGCACCACCATAAGAATTTGACCCACTGTAAAGGAAGTAGCTACTTTCCTTTATTTCATGGGTCATTAAACATTAGAATTCCTTTGTATTGTTGTGGTGGTCCATGCTGACCAGTATGGTCGATATTGGAATCAATGCTAATGGCCACTGTTGACTATTAGGCACTAGCAATAATACTACTATATTACTCTTGTGTGCAATAAGATCTTTCTGATTCAGCAATTTGAGACTAGTTGTTAATGTCACTCAGCAGCAATGATTATAAGGAACACTTGTCACACTTTGATTCTCAGCTAATCTTCCACTCATCTACTCAGGATCAACTGCCTCCGTTGTCCATGTGTCACCTTTCTGAATTAGCCACCATCATCACTGCTGTCAACATCATAATCATGATTCTAGATTTTTTGAAAACTATTATTAGAAAGGAAGAAAATTTGTCATTATTTCACTTATCAATGATATCTTTTGGGTATTTGATTGTAATAAGCTATGTGGCCTTACTGCACTTTTGAATGACTGGAACCGACTTTTTGTGACATGAGCTATGGTGCGCTAACTTCTGTGCCACGACCTCCTAAAATAAGATCAGGTCTGTGAGCAAAGTTTTAATACTGGTTGGAGCGGTGTGTATTGATAGGTATTTACCAAATGGACCATGTACTAATATCTAAAAATGTAGCTCGATATTAGAAACATTCATTTTCTAGTTTTTGTTATTTTATTCAATGATTCCAGCTAATGTAGTGTGCCTGATAGGTTACCGAAACTGGTTTTTAATCAGTTGTAAATCCTTGTTCATTAGTATCCAACTATGGATCTGACCATGATCTCTTTAGATTCAGCCAGATTAAGGCTAAATCTGCATGAGTCCAGCTTCAATCCATATAGATCGAAGCTTGATGTGTTCGCTTCTATGATATTCTTGATATGTCATTAGTTTCCTTCTTTGCACAAAATCTTCAATTAAGATGATTATTTTTTCTTCCATGTCCATTTATCTTCTTCTGCTATGCAATTACTTCATTTTCAAACAACCCAAGTTAAGAAATTAAAAAATAAAAAAAGTCTTCGGCATCACATCTATTTATATGAAATTGTTTTGCCAAGACATAAATCTGCAACTCTCATATCCAGATGGAGTTTGATTGATTGAATCTTGGATTTATGAAGCTGAATTATCCAACCAATGGTTCTTACTTCTAGTATACCAGGTGAGCTTTCGTCCCAGTTCAGATTGGGATCTCATCTGAAGCCCATGTTGCAAGAAGAAAATTGCTAGTATTTTATTGAGCTAAGCTTTTCTTTCAATAATAGAAGAAGTTTCTTGGTTGTTTTGACAAATGATTTGGTATTGCATACTAAGCCACTAACAAAGTTAATATATTGTAATGAAATTGTAGTCACTGGAAAATCTAAATTTGATGTGGTACATTAACATGATGATGTTTACTGTTGTTTAGTAATCTTCCTATGAGTCTTAAAGTCTATATTTTTGTAGTACTTGTGCATCCAACATGGGTCTTTTTTCTCTTTGTAGTTCTCACCTACTTCAGAACATATACTATTAGCATATGGTCGGCGTCATAATTCACTTCTTAGGAGCATTGTTGCGGATGGGGAGACTGCAATACCTATCTATACAATCTTAGAGGTATGTGTTATTTAGCTACTCTATTTTTAAGGCATCTGTTTTTTCTGTTCCTGCTGCTAGTTTAAACAAAGGTCTCCGATTGCATAAGTTGGTTTTAGTATTAAGGCTCTGATTTTCTGTTAGTTCTGCTAGTTCAAACAAAGGTCTTGTATTATGCTATTTTTATTGCATCTTTTGGTTATATCTCAAAACTTCAAAAAAATGGGACTTAACCTCATGTCATGAACTATTGACCAGCATTTTAAGTTTCTTTTATTTAGTTAGAACCCTTTAGTAGGAACTTCAATTTTCTTTAGGTCTTAGCTGGAGTTTGAAATGCTACATGTACGAATTTTCCATGCCAAAACACAGTGATCTTTGATGATGACTTATGAAAAAAAAAAGGTTCTCTTGCAACCAAATTGCAGATGACCTGAAATCATTACAACCTAGGATAATTATAACTTATTGTATGATATTCCAAATATTCTTGAATGTGTATTGAATAAAGAATGATCTTATCATGATGACGGGACAAAAGAAAAAGTTCTCAAGATTCATAACCATTAGAAAGTGAAGTGAATTACAAAGCAAATTCACCAAAGAGGAATGCCTCAAGGGCCAATCTACAAATAAGAATAAGCTACTGAAAAGATTCTTATTGTGGGATCAGTGAGAGACATTCAATTGTGACAAAGGTGGCTACTTATCTAGTGTTGAGGCACCCATCTAACGGTTATCATGATACTGTTTCTTAGTTATGCTTTACTGCTTGGAGCAGACTAATAGTAATTTAAAAGTCATGTTATATTTTGTTGATTAAACTGAAAAGTATATTAGTTAGGTTATCATGCTTGAAAGCATAGAGGTCTCATATGTGCCTCTAAGTGGAAAGCATAATTAAATGTCTGTTGTTAATTGGAGGACTTATAAAGGTTCTTTAGGAGTTTGTTTAATAAAATGTCTACTATATATGGTAAACATACATTCCTGTAATTTATCAAATTTCTTGCCAGTTTAATTTTGAGATCAAAATAAACGCTTTTGGTCTACTCTTGTGCACCATGATATCGTATGATTCATTTGCACAATAAACTGTAGCTTGTGAAGAAATATAAGGATAGCATATTGATTTGTCCACTACCTTATAAGATGCTCAGTTTAGTAATGTACCTTCTTCATTCTAGCATTATCTTTTGTTGAAGAACATTTTTGGCCTAATGCTCAACTTGTTCTAGTCACTTATTAACTTTCCATCTAATATTTAATCACTGATAACCTCCATAATGATTGATTTCTATACTAAAGCTGTCAAATATGATTTATGATAAGATATCTGTCTTCTGTAATATTTTCAAAGGTACGCTGTCAATGAAACGTTATCTGTTATTTATCATCTCACAGAAAAAAAAAAACTTCATCTGAAATAACAGGGTCTGGTGGACTAAAGGTTTTAACGAACCATGTTGCCTATAAGTATAAACTTTCCTTCAAAATGGGAACAATAGAAGCAGTCTTGGTTTTAATAAAGATTTACTGGCTGCATTTGCGTGTTGGCATTGTTGTCCTTAAATTAGTGTTGCTTAACTTCTGTTTTCTGAGCATGTGAAGGTCCTAAGATGGCAAGTAAGGCACATTTTCTTGCTTCACTGTTCCTTGCAGTGTTTGTCATCTGCTAGCTGGTATCTTCTTTTGATATGTTCCAACCAGTTAGTACCTTCACCTTTTAAAAATATTTCTCTGTTGCTGGTCTTCTCCCAGGTCTATCGAGTTTCAGATATGGAGCTTGTGAGAGTTCTTCCTAGCATGGAGGACGAGGTGAATGTTGCATGCTTTCATCCATCTGTTGGTGGTGGTCTAGTTTATGGAACTAAGGTGAAATGTAATTTTTTAGGAGCATTCTTGAGGAACTTATACTGCCAGTTTGAGCTCTACATAATGTTTTGATGGCAAAAATACAGGAAGGCAAACTTAGAATTCTCCAATATGATGGTTCAGATGGCACAAGTTGCATGGGACCAAATACTTTTATCGAGGAAAATATGCTTGAGGTAATTGCTTTAGGTTTACTGTTCCTGCATCTTGAGTAACCGGTCTTTATTAATTCACTTCTGTTTCTGTATCCTTGATTTTTTTTTTGGCTTATTTTGACAATTTTATCTTGTACATGCTAGAGTAGGTTAGAGGATGGGCTTTAGTACAATGGTAAAGTTTTTCCTTAAACCTGGGAGACCAAGGCTTGAGTCTCGGAAATAACCCTTCTGTATTTAGAGTGAAGGCTGCATATATTGATCCTCCCCGACTCTGCATTTGTGGGAGTCTCATGCACTCTTTACATGCTAGAGGAAGTTCAGCTGGTATCTTCTTTGAGAAACTCAAACACAGATGTATCAAAATCAAGTAATCGACAGGGCTTTTAGGCTTTGGACTGGTGCCACTTGGAAATGACATGTAGCCTCTTGAATGCATACAAGATAACTGAATGGTCAATGGTGCCTTACTCTAGGCTAATGTGGAAGGAAGCCTTGTACTAAGATTGGTAAAATTTCTGGAGAACATAGTTCAATAATCAAACATGTATCTCAATTGAGACATCTTTATGCCGAAAAAAATCAACTTGGACATTCCTAACCAGACACAGTATGAATTGCAACATTGTATTTGGCCATTAAAATTTTTCTTCAGGGTAATGCAGTACATGGGCATGCATATGACATTTCTCTTTTTCATATTCTTGATTTAGGATGTTAGATAATGCTGTGTAACGTGATTTCTTAACTTATATTTTCAGGCCTTGACTTCAATCAATGAATTGTAGATATGCATTCAAATTTTATAATCACTACATCTCTGATCTATGCTGCAAAGCAAATGTCTAATGTATACAAAAAATCATAAGCATTCCAATAGGATATTCCAAAGAGATTTATCTATCACATATTAGTCTAACATAGCTTATTGTAACAGCATTATTACAGACAATTGCTCAATTTCTCTCTGTGTTATATACCCTATGTATGTTAATACTTTTAAGCTTAATAAGAGGATTTATTGGTTTAGAAAAAAATTTCTAGTTATCTCATTCACATTTATTAAGAGGACATGTACTTAGGATACCTTCGGATACGATAGTTAGAAGAGATGAAATGATTAATGTTAATGATACGAGAAGAAACAGAGAAAGACCTAAAAAGATCTTAATAAAAACTATAAATAAAGATTAAGTATTTTAAACTTAATTAAATATATGATTTTTTACATATCTCAATGATAATAAAAGATCCTTGTAGCTGACCTAGATGGTTGAGACTCACGGCTTTGTTGTTGTATCTCATTCGCATTTAATGGTAGTATTTTTCCAAAAATGTTATTGTATCTCATGTCTATATGAATGAAAATTCTCATTTCCTACAATATATGTGAGTAGTGTGAGATCACATTTTTTCCCTTGAGTGAGTATAGCACTTGATAGTACCTTCTGTCATGTCTTTAGTTGGGATTGCCTAAGACGTGCGACACCCAAGCGATATTCATCCACAAGGATTAGCCTAAACCTTAACATCGTGCAGTCCACAAAGGACTTGCACAATGAAGAAAATGTTCAAAAGACGAACACGCAGGTAATTTGTCGTCGTTGCGCATGAAAAGGATAAGATACTCATAATCCAAAGCAACACAAAGCAACCCATGTTTATTAGGCCCAAATGGGTCTTGAAAACGGGCTGCATGAGCGCACACAAAGGGGGTGTTATAGTGTGTTTGTCTAATGGATTTTTGATAACTAAGAATAAATCAAAGATCAACCTTAAGTCCTTATCTTCCACTATTAGTTATAAACAAACTTACTAGTCATTACAGGATAGTGTTGTTTGGTAAAATATTATTTGCTGAGGATATTGTTTTGGTTGATGAGAATTATTTGGGATTGATTCTGAACTTGAATTATAGAAACAAATCTTAGCGCTAAAGGTTTTTGATTATGCAGGACTAAGATCAATTACATAAAATGTAGCTTTGGATATCTTAAAAACAGAGAGATTTATGTAAGATGTTTGGACAAAAGTTTCTAAGTAAATATTGTAGATATATTAGACTTACTATTCAACAAGGATAAGACACTGATGAAGACATTGTCTATAGGGTAAAAGTTGAGTGGTTATAGTAGAAAGGGGTGGCATGCACAAAGTTAGTATAGTTGAGATGAGAATTTTGAGATGAGTTTTCATTCAAAGAAAAATTAGGTGGTGCCTGATGTGATTAAACAATGTGAGCCAATTAGGATTTGTGGTGGGAGTTGAGGAAGATCTAAGAGGACTTTGTTAGAAATAATATGATGATATTTGAATCTTCTTAATTAATTAGAGATATTGTATTACATAATTCAAAAATGGGAAAAGATCCATAAAGCCGATCCCTAATAATTAATACATTTTTGCTTGTTGTTGAGTTGTCATCATTGTCGTCGTCGTTGTCATATTAATGTTTCAAGAATAATACATATGGAATTCTCTTTGGCTTGTGCCATTGTGTAAACATTGATTCAAAGACAGTAGCTTTGGTGTTTTTGTTGAGTCATTCTAAATTATCACACACTTAATGGACATGGTTAACACAATTACTTTGTATGGCTATCAAGGGATTATGTGCTGGACAAATTATCCTTTTTTTATTACTTTCATTGGTTACAGGCCTTTAAATATCAGCAAATTTGTTAATTTAAAGATTGAAATACTGATATTCTTTCATTATAACAGCCCGTTTGAACTTTTTATTAATTTTTGTATTGTAGATCCAGAAGTATGCCTTAGAATGCTGAGAGCAGGCAAGTGCTGTTAATTAAAAAGAGTTCTCATTTTCTTGGTATTGCTTCTTACCTTTCTTTTACTTGTTGGTTCCTTTGCTTTTTAGTGAATGTCCAATGTTTCTATTAGCTCTTAAAGCATCTAGAGTTCATCTAGAGTTATATATATATATATATATATATATATATATATATATATATATATATATACAATGCTTACTTTGATGTTACATTTTGGTGATTGCAATTTAAATGGCATGTAGTATATAATTCGAACTTGAGGTGGAAGTTATTGAAGTGGTGACTTTGTATGTATCTGTAATGATGAATAGCGTTTATCTACATCATAGGCATTTTCCTCGTTCTTTTGTTGTCTGTTATATACTATTTCAATTGTACAAATTACACTAGGGTCAATGTTCGTAATTATGTATGCAGGTAGTGAACCGATAAAGGCTCAGACTGGTACTGTATCAGTCTCAGTATGTCAGCACATACTGGGTTTCACAAAACCCTGATAACAGTCGACAAATAAAAAAGTTACCCGGTACATGGTCTGTATTGTCTTATACCAGATGGTTCAAGTTCCATACAGGGCATATCACCTGATGTACCTTGATCCATGTAAGGTCCCAACGACAAATACCTTTTTGGCAGACAAATAATTAGTATCACAAGACCTTGGACATAGACTAGTTACGAAGTATCAATTCCGAGTCCCCTTTTACTTTGTTTTTTCTGTGACTTATTTCTGATCAAAACTTATAAAATAAATGCTTAGATCTTGGTTCTAGCTGCATGCGCTTTGCTAACTTGTTATTGAAAACATGGATTGCAGCATGTTGAATTCACTCCAAGATATAGCGTAGACGTCAGAACTACCTGTAATTGAACTCAGACAGATCATGCGGCAGATGTTCTTTCAAGTGATGTTTGAGACTTGGTAAGTTACCTTAACCCTGTGACACTAGGAAGTGAATTTGCTTTTTGAGAGTTTGAGCCCTCTAGGTTTGTTGGTCATGGTGAAGTGATTGACTTCGTATTGCCATCAGCTGGTCAACAAGTTTTCAAGTGAAATTGATTAATGAAGATGGGAGGAGAGACAACGTCACTAGGTTGCACAAGGCTGCAAGAGTCCACAAGGGCCAGATATGTTACCATAATTTGCTGTATGATTGCAAATGCACCAGAAAATTCATCTAGAGGTCCTGTAAGCTATATGCATCCAATATATGTAGGTATATGCTGTCATATGCTGCAGTTAAATTTGAGCATGGATATCTGTGCTCTCTTGTCATTGATAGATTTTTATTTTTTTTTTCATTTTAGATGACAACTCGGAAACCAGATGGTGCCATGAAATTGATTTTTATGCTATACATTTGGTTTTAGCTTTGAGAGATCGCTCTGTATAATACTACAGATTGCTGACACCGTGAGTAAGCCCTATGCAGAAAAGGGCTTTGTCCCCGGCTGTCGAGAGTTTCTTTAACATTCCCTCATCCTCTTTTTGCTTTGTAGGAAAGCCTATGATTTGTCAAAAATGTTATTCTCCTTACGGTCATTGGTGTGCATTTCGAGGCAATGCTATACCTACATGGATGCCCTAACTAATCTCTGACGTCCCTAGCTTTCAGGCTCGACTTTGATCACGATAGGGACCAAAATGTCTAACATTTTTTCTAAACATTTTAGCGTTAAAAAAAAGGTTTATGAAATCATAACACTATTGCACCATCACTTAGCTCTATCCGAATATGAGACGAATCATTGGATTTGATGGATAATATTTTCAAGATCAACTATGACAACTGCATTAATGCCTAGGAAAGATATGATAAGAGAGTTTTAATAATCCAGAGGAGAAAACCTGATCGATCCTACCTTGGGTTGGTTTTGATTCACTCAGAACATCCAAGAGGAATGAATCCCGATAAATTTTCGTCTCTTATCGTTGGAAGCTTTTGACTGTAGCATTCACCCGATAAAGCATATTATTACCTTTCATGCTTAGATGTTGTTGCACGACATCTCGGATATTATGATGTTTTATACCTTTTTGGCAATGCTAAGAGGCCCGACACTAGAATGGTATACCCGCTTGAACTCATTTTTTATCAGCTCCTTTGCTTAGCTCGCCAAAGAGTTTGAGCTCTCTATTTTCCCAGGAATGCGCTTCCAAGACCATCGACAGTAATGCTTCTCGGACTCAAGCAAGGGATAGGGGAAAAAAACACTCTTTGACTTCGTCGCTCGATTCACTAACAAGATCCAAGGCATGCAAGAGGCTCATCCATCGCTTGTGACATAAGCTTTCATGATAGGGCTCAAACTCTCTCGTTGTTTTTGGTCGTTGGTGGAGAGGTCACTGGTAACGGTACTCGAGATGCTCTAGAGAGCCAACTGATACATTGTCGTATAGGCAATAGTCTCAATTAAGCGCGAGGAGATGCAAAAGGTTGAAGCAGGAGCAACTATCATCAGCCCCAACTTTGAGGTTACCATAATGAAGAAGAAATGATTGACTTGAGTTGTCTTGCTCGAGGTTCGCCATGATGACTAAACTGAGGCGAGTCCAGTGCTTCTACCGATAGCTCGTGAACAGGAGCCTGAGTCGAACAAAGTTCCATTGCACTCGACGAGGAGCTATGCGACTTTCTCTTCAAAGAGTGTAGATTCATGCTTATAGAAGAATTGAATCATGAGGTTGAAGATTGAAAAGAGAGGTGAAGGATAGTGATGGGAGGTTCGGGTAGTACCTCGAGGAGTCGGACTGAGACCTGAATTGATCAGCCAGTTCTCGTCCATCTTTTCCATATTGTCTCGGAGGAAGAGAGTATATCCCTTAGTCGAAGCACTTGACCCACCTCCTCGTCCGACAAGAAGGGAGGGGTTTTGTCAATGTAATGTGTCGACCATGTGAGGTTGAATCCTCAATCTCGACTTGAACTCACAAGAAAGTAGTGCACTTTCCATCATGTGGTTGGAAGGGGCACCATTGACTTTGAAACATTCATGATCGACTAGGTAATAGCCATTTCTCCCCTTGTACAATCGAAAACAAGCAACGAAAAGGGTGCGTGTCGGAGTAATACCATCATGTCAGCACTCCTTGATAAACACTATTAAGTAGCACCACAAGTTGGATGTCATTTAAGAAGACAATATCTCTCACTATCGGCAAGATACTATCGCTAGATGGAGGGAAAGATGAAGACTTGCCTCAAGGACATCGTAAGATAAACAGAAAAACCTAATAGTGCGATTGAAAGGGCATTGACCGAGTTGAGGTACTTGTAGATCAAACTTGGATGGGATACAATACCTAGTTCGCAAATGATCTGGGAGAGGCACGCTCACCAATGAATTACAATCATGCGAAATTTTCATAAATTCTAATTCCCAAAGAACCTTTGGGCTCACGGGAGATACCTCCTCTTATGATGGGGAGGATGCAACCTTCTCCGCCCTTGGACTGTCCAAAGATGGAGCATAGACTTTGATCGACTAACGACCAGAAGATTAAGAAGAACTTGTGCAAGAAAGGAAAAACATCCCAACTTGAGGCGGAAGAGCAGGATGACTAATTGGTTTGTTGTAAAATTGACCCCAAAATGAGAGACACGAAGATCGACCCGCCTTACTAGGAACTGGGGTGACGTGGAGAATGCTCCTAAGGAGGCTCTATGGATGAGGTTGAAAGCTTCTAAGGCTCTGGAGTCTCTAGTGGCTTAGATGGAAGAACGAATCTCTCCCCCACAAGGGAAAGAGATTTATAAGGAGAACGCTGATCTCTCTGTCACGATCAAGACGTCGATCTCTCTCCTCTTGCGATTAAGAGAAGTGTCTCTTTGAGACGATTCCTAATAGGCACCGATGGCAAGAGGATCTGAAATCCGTCAAGATGGAGAAAGGACTTGAAGCCCACCACATCAGAGGAGGATCCGAAATCCACTATGGCGAAGGAAGGACTCAAAAGAGGCCCGCCACGGTGTGGAACAAACTTGAAATTTACTATGACAAACGAAAGAGAAATCTGCTATGACAAAGACACAGGGCGAAATATATTGGAGGCGTGTGAGTTGAGAAAACCTGACCCTTGCCAGTAGAAATCCACTACAGCAAAGGTGCATGACAAAATATGCTTGAGGCATATGAATCAGGAAAACCTGACTTATGCCAAAAGAAATCCACTATGACAGAGGTGTAGGGCAAAACATGCTTGAAGCCTGTAAGCCGGGAAAACTTGACTCATACCAGAAGAAATCTACTATGGGGAAGACATAGGACAAAATGTACTCAAGGCATGTAAGTCGGGAAAACCCAACCTATGCCAACAGAAATCTACTACGATGGAGGCACACGGTAAAATGTGCTTCGAGACGTGTAAGTCGAGGAAACCTGTCCCACGCAAGAAGAAATCTGCTACAATGAAGACACATGGGGAAATGTGCTCGTGGCATATGACTTGGAAAAACCTGACTCGTGCTAGAAGAAATCCGTTATGACGAAGACATAGCGAAATGTGCCCAAAACATGTAAGTTTAGAAAATTCGCCCTATATCATAAGAAATCCATTGCGATGGAGGCACATGGTGAAATATGCCTGAGGTATGCAAATCAAGAAACCCTGACACGTATCAATAGAAATCTCTTACAATGGAGGCATAAGGCGAAATGTGCCCGAGATGTATAAGTCAAGAAAACTCAATTGATACCAGTAAACATCCACTATGGCAAAGGCATAGGATAAAATGTGCTCGAGGTATGTAAGTCGAGAAAACTCAACTCGTACTAGTAGAAATCCACTACGACAAAGGCATAGGGGAAAATTTTCTCAAAATGCATGTCGAAAAAACCTAATCCGCAAGAGAAGATCCCAAACGACTCCCATGTCGAATGAACTAATGACGCACTTCGAGCCCCTCTCGCGAGAACCTTAAAGCACTCCTTCGGGGGAGGATGACAAATGATAGTGAATACATTATTAACTATCCATCATCCAACACGTGATTGCCACGAGAGATTCAGATCACCCACCACCCATCTATTTACGTGAACAAAGATTCATAACAGACAATCACAAGCTTCCTTCTTGTTTATCATGATAAGAAAGGCAATCACAAACTTATTGTCCTTTACAATCAGGTATAAAGACATATCTTAAACCCAAGACAAAGGATCTTTTTGCTCGACCACTCCAACCTGGACTTAGGAATATCAAATTACTAACTCGAACATAAGAGGAATTGGGTCAAGAAATCCTTCTCAACACAGGTAAACACCCTGATACAAGCAATCTTACGAGGCAAGATGCTCACACACCTACGGTCATTTCGTTGCTTTCAATGTCATCTCCAGTATTCATTATCAACCATCATCACCATCATTTATTCATAACCATCGTCACGATAATTATTGCCTACGATCATTTGTCTCCAACACCACCAAAAACCTTTTTTTCTCTTTTCACAGACACCAGATGGGTTCATCAACTCCCGCCCGAGGAAAATAGTTTGTCAAGATCAAGACTTCATATCAAAGATACGAATTCTTGATCAATGGGAAGCACATAACCTATCATTATCACATTGACATCAGAATTAATCTCAGGAAGGGCGGGCGAGCATACCGTATTTGGGCCAGAAATCTCAGGCGATGAACTCACAACAGCATAGTAGTACTATCAACTGGGCAAAATTGACCAAATGCCACACCCACACAGCATAAGCTGCCATTAAGTTCAACATCTGACGTCCACAAATCTGCAAAAACAGAAGAAACACCAATAACCTAAAGAGATCTCATTGCCATTCCAACGACAACAGACATCATAGCTCTAAGAGAAAAGCAATTGTTTCTCCATTTGTCAATCAAAGCCGCCAAACAAGCATGTAATCCAAGATTAATCTAAAGAAAATAAGGTATTCTCGCTTTGTAAACTAACCTCAGATACCTGTACATATTCCTTCATCGAGAAAAGAAGTTGTAGCTTTAATGGCAGAGACAGATTGTTTCACAACTGCCGGGTACCATGAATATAACAGGGCAGCGAACATAAATGTAAGGCAGTTATATCAAAGTCTGGGTTGGACAACTTTAACAGTGATTCCACTAATTATAGTGCCAATTAGAGTAAGGATCTCCATATTGCAAGTTGCTTGAGTTGGAAATTGAAGGACTTTTTCTGAGAAAAAAGTTGTGGTTTAGCAATTTCACCACCGAAGTAGGCCTAATCAACCTTTGCAACTTTCCTCTTCTCAACTTGGCCAGTCAATGGGCATTGCATCTCCGTCCAACTGATTGGAACCATGGTAGAACCTGGGCAACATCGAGGAAAAAGTTCATCAGCTAAATTTTGTATGACTCCTGGCTTTTTAATGCATCATGCGACACAACTGTTATTTATGCCATCAATTTATTGTAGGGATTGAATGAGTACAGTTTCTAAATAGCAACAAATACAATACAACGAAGCCATAAGTCCCAACTATTTTGGGTTGACTATATAGATCTTTTGCCACCACTAAAACCTATAAAAAATCAAATATTTAGTTAAATTCAAAGTACTTAAATCTTTATTTATAATTTTTATTAAAATCAGTTTATATCTTCCTCCACCTCTCATTGTACCATTAATATTAATCATTTCACATCTTCTGACTATCGCATCCAGAGATCTCGTAAGTTCATACCATCTTACACGATTTTCTCTTCTTTTTCTATCTTTCGTAGTAGCTCCACATATTTATCTTAACATTCTCATCTCAGCAACATAAAATTTTTGTATATGTTATTTCTTAACTGCCCAATACTCAGATCCATAAAGCATTGTTGGTCTCACAATTGTCTTACGAAATTATCTTTTTAATATCAAAGATATCTGATGATCACTTAAGACTCTTGACCCTCCTTGTCATTTTAACCATGGTATGCGATTTCGAATGGTACCACTTGGTACAGGCGGTACGTACCGGTCCGACGGCATACCGATAAATGGACCACCCGCTACCGGATGGATCGTGTAGCAGTGCTACAGTAATACACTGTATCAGTGCTACAGTGCTACAGTAAGAGGAAATCGCTCGGTACGCCCTGGTGTACCGCTCGGTACGTCGGTACCGTACCGTACCGAGCCAACCTCGAAACATCGGTACGGTATTACATACCTTGATTTTAACCATCATGTTTTTATTTTATAAATAATATCTTCATTACTCTCTCTATCTTGTTAAATAATTGATCCATGATACCCAAAGCTTTTACTTAAAGGAACTTTTGATCCATTCAACTTAACTATATTTTCCTATTTATTCATATAATTATTAAAATTACATCTCATATGTTCAATTTTAGTTATACTTAATCTAAAACCTTTAGTTTGTATGGATAGCCTCCATGACTCAAGTTTATAATTAATTTCATTTAGACACTCATAAACTAAGATAATATCATCAGCAAATAACGTAACATACATCAGAGAGGTCTATCATGTAAATGCCTAATAAGTTTATCCATTATCAATATAAAAAGACAAGGACTTAATGCAGATCTTGATATAATCATATACTAATAGGCAATTCACCGGACACTCTATAGTTTTAACACTAATAACTATATGATCATATATATCTTTAATAACATCAATATAATTAGTGGATACACATTTCTTTTCTAAAACAATCATAATAAATCTCTAGGTACCCACCATATCATAGACTTTCTCTAAGTCAATAAAATTCATATGTAAATCTTTCTTTTTCTCTCTATACATTTTTCTTTAATCGTCTTAATAAATACATAGCTTCTATAGTTGATCTTGCAAGCATAAAACCAAATAGATTTTTAAAGATATTTGTTTCAAGTCTTATCCTACTTTTAATAACTCTTTCTTAAAGTTTCATATGGTTCATGATTTAATTTCTCTATAATTTGAATAATTTTATAGGTCACCCTTATTCTTGTAAATTGACACTAAAAACCGTAAGACTATAGCCATGCAAGTCATGTGTTACATATATAAATCTAAATCCTACACTCACCTGCACCAACAAATGGTAGCAAGTAGATAAAGTAATAATAATAGAAGTGTTCCATATCTAGTGACAACATAATTTGCTACATACTTGCCATTGAAAGTATTTATATAAGATAACCTTTGGTACAAAACCAAATAAAAACAGCCTACGAGCATGTTTTGAAGCTAATAATTCGCACAAAAGAAGATAAATTTAAGAATTCTACATGTTCTAAAGATCAAGAACAAAGGATTCCCTTAGGCTAGTTGACCCCGTTTATATATATATATATATATATATACACACACAAAAACATCCTTAATTATTATTTTCTTGCTTCTGATGTCCTTTTGAGATCTTCGTCTTGCTGTCAGTCTTCATTCCCAAACTTTTATTATCATGCTATCCTAAATCATATAGCTTAAGTAATCGAATGTGATTATTAGGCAAAGCCAGTCTTTGACTATTATGATGAAGGCCCACCAAGAGATGGGGTCCCCAGCTTACATCATTTTTTTCTATAACTTCAAATGACATTGCTTTAGCATAACCATGATAATCATAGTGTGACCTTTGTACTGTATTTAGATTTAGGCTAATTATATATTACCCCTTGTTGTTAGACCTCCTTATCATCCCGATCTCTAGACTTAAAAAATTTATATTGGAATCCCTATAGTTATGAAAGTGAAACATCTAGCTCCATTTATCTTAACACCATCAGTTTTACTGACGAAAACATATAAACAATAGGCAAAAAGATAAATTCAACGTTCCGATTGATGATGACATACGACATCGGTGGTGGCAGATGGTGGCGCTGTTGGAGGCCACGGGTGGCTAATGTGGAATATGCAGAGCGGCAACAAGAAGTGAGGGTCACTCTACATCTATGTCAACGCCGATGCAGTTGCCTAGCGATGAAAGGGTCACTCGACATCTACATCAGCACTGACGCAGATGCAGAGCGGCCCTCACCTCTCGCCGTCGCTCATCTCATCCACAACATCCACCTGTGACCCTCAACGATGTCGCCGTTCATCATTACCAACTAAAACATTAAAATTACCTTTTTGCCTATTGTTTTCATGCTTCTGTCGGTAAAACCGATGGTATTAGGATAAATAGAACTAGATGTTTTACTTTCATAGCTATAAGGATTCCAATATAAATTTTTCAAGTCTAGGGACCGGAATACTAAGGATGTCTAACTATAGGGGATAATATGTAATTAGCCCTCTATATTTCTATATAAGATTACATATTGATTACATACTGGTCTAATCAATTAAACTAAATTATTTCCCAAACTTGCATTTTCTAATTCTTCAACAAACAATTTTCATAATGCTCTCTTGTGCAAAACAGGACATTAAAAAAGTACAGTAGCATGAACATTATCAGTTTAATTGATTAGACCAGTATGGAACAACTGAAATATAGCTCAATACAGGTGAAAATTGTATCTGTCCAATAGTTTGTTGAAATTAGTACTAGACTGGAAATTGAAACCAGATTTAACATTGGCATACATGACTAACAAGCACATGTTAGGCTAATAGACAAATAAATGTCAAACCAGAATGAAGAACAAAAACATCTTCCAAGCTTTAATACTTGCTCATGATTGAATATACCATATGTCTATACACCAAAACGGACTAGACTAATAATGGTCCAACCATCAACATAGGTCTTGTACCCGAAATGAAAACCATGCTTGAATAATTCATTAATTTGGCTTGATTAGTTGATAGAACCTGCATGGGTTCAATAATTCATTGAATCCAGAGTAAATTAGCTAAAATGTCTTTAATATTCAAATCAATAACATTGGTTTCCAATTGGATTATTCTTTTATTAATTACATTTCCTATTAGAGGAAATTGAATTTTGTCAATTGATTATATTAGAAAGTAATTGAATATAGGCAATCACATATGCAAAGAAAAGGATGCGATAATTAAGATTAGGGAGCAAGATAACTGCAGTAAGTGATTGTTGTCAATTATATATACAGCCAGCTGAAGCAACAGAGATTTGCAATCTAATCAAAGTAATATTAAATTTTGGTAGCTAACATTAGCTTCAAATTTATCTAGAAAAGGAATTAAATCATCAAATTAAAATCGAAATTCCCTCCTGGAGTTCTACATTGTACCTGCTATGCTTTGAGCAGAAACTACTCCCAGTTCATTCTTTGCAGTAGAAAGGTAATATGCCCTTGCATCTCCAAGAGAAAGCTTAAAGCCAGAGTTAATTTTCATGTGATTTTATCAGAAAATGATAAAAAAAGATAAGTGCAAGTAATTATAACATAGTGAGACAGTTATGATATCAATCAAAAAACAGAGCGCTATCACTGTGGTCCGATTCAAATGAACTCATAAAAATAGAAGATCTAGCATAAGTTGGATTAACAAACAAACAAAATTGTATCATGTCAAATGAAACTGCTGAGAAGTTCTTAAAACATTCTACCAGCAACAACAAATAATGCATTAGATGATCTAAACGAGTTGTATACCTTGTGTGACTATTAGGATAAGAAAAATCCAACAATGGCCATAAACCTAACTAATTAAAAATTATCCACTGCCCTCACTTCTTTTACAATATAAAATTCTACGAGTTGTTGCATGCACTGTCTCTCTGATAATTACCAAATTACCAGCAATGTCATACAAATCTTAGGTAATATAATTTCTCTAGTTATTTTTTTCTAGTTGACTCGTACTTGTATTCTTCGGAGTGTTTTACAACTGCTAATTCAATTTTCACTGTCAAACCTGTAAATTTATCTAAAGACCTCTGATTCCAAATGCCATCTAACTAGTTACCCATAACATTTATTTATCCTCACTAAAATGAAAGGCAAGAGAGGTTTTGTGATACCCTGGCTGCTATAGGTGCAAGAACTTCTAGTGCATTTTGTATTTCTTTAAGATCAAACTCTTCTTTTCATTGAGTAGTTTCTTTAACCAATTAGCTAATGTAATAGTATTAAAAGAAATAACCAGTAGAATTTCTAAACTAATCACTTCCTAATAACATCTGACATTGCTTATAAATCTATAATTCAATCTACAGCAGAATAAATAAAGTCAGGACATAGAGCTGACTTCGAAATTGTCAAGAAGCCTATCCCTTATTTCCCACAAAAGTAAGATCTATTACTTAACTAGGTGAAGATGCCTGTCTCTTTTAATTGATCCACTGTACCGTACAGAATTTTGTTTCAAAGACCACTAAAAAATTTTGTGGGGCAATGGGCATTTACCAAGTCAACAAGGTCAGCATTTGCAAGGTCTTTAGTACACAAAATGACTGCAGACACAGCAATACCAATACTAGCAGAAAATCCTGGACATCATAGTATAACAAAATAAAACAAGACAAATGAACTAAAAATGATTTGCATAAGTAACATGAGATGTAAAGTGCTTCAGGATACAACAAGAGCTCGAATGATGTCACCAGGATGAAAAGAGAGGTACATGTCCACCTTATCAATTTCAGTTGCACGAACATCTTGTTGCCTGTTACAGCAAGAATTAATAACACCCCAACAATAATTGAAGTCTTATTATTGTGGTAGCATATATCAAACAAATTGGTACACTGTTATTGCTGTTATGTTACAGAGGCACCTTGCTACCTTTCATATGATAAATCATGTAGCATCCCCACCCCAAATCACAGTAATCACACAATATGATCATATATCTGTAAGTAAACCTCCTGAAACATTTTCTAAAATTATTTAAAACATTGATAATACATATATATATATATATATATATATATATATATATATATATATATATATATATATATATATATATATATGTAGTATTTTTTTATTGACTTGATATTAGCAAGGTTGCTTGTCTATCACCTACATGCCTAGGCCACCTCTTGTGCATTAGGTTAGACCAATCGTGTAATATTGCCCAGGCTAGTTGATAACTAAGTTGTCACAGAAGTTCAGATCACAAAATTAAGTGAACTTTGCTCAAAAACAATTATGTGACCTATATTTGCTTGAAAAAGTTTCCTTATTGTTATCATCCAAACTGGATATAAAATTTCAAACCGAAATCAGTAGATTATAGAAGAGGCACAACTACTGCTCAGGGGGAGAATATAACTAAAAAGAAAATAACAAGAGATACAAGTTACTGCCACTGTATATGCTTCGCACAGAATACACAAATACTTAACTTAAGGAAACACAGGAGAAGAATAAAGTCAGTGGCTATCCTGATTGCCTCTTCTAGTTGCCATAGATACTGGACATTCAAAGTTGAAATGAAAAGTTCATAAGAGGATTACCTTAATCTATCTTAAAAGTATCATAGCATTGCAAAGTAGACAAGCATGCAAGTTCTGATGACACTAAGAAGGAGAACAAAACAATCAATAATTGTGAAATGAAGTTGACTTTGTAGATCAATCAAATAGCGAAAGCAAAGATCAGTAAGAATTAAAGAGATATTGCAGCTATTAGCGAGAAACTTTAGGAAAAAAGTTGTTAGCTTTAGCAACTATAGAACACTTAGATACCTAATTATTCCAGTAAACTTTTCCCTCACAGCTTTGGACTCAACACACATTATATCAGCTGATGCCATACGGGCCATCACTTTTGTTACCTGCCGAAAAACAGTAACATACTTGTGAGTGCAACAAAAATGTGTACATCCACATATAAATAAATTTTATTTCTTTGATATGCAGCTGGAATAACAGGATGATGAACTCCTGTAAGTTGGTTTGGAATTAAAGCAAAATATCACAAGGAGAAAATAAAAAATGGATTTTCCAGTCAGTAAAAAGGCAATACAACTAAGCTGAAACAGAAATATCACAGTTTGCAAAACTTGATCTGACAAAGTTACTTACATTCCATATTATGAGGAATGGTTTATGTCTAATAAAATTTAGCATCAGAGTTCTTTCAAATAGATTACCAGAAAGGTGGTGTTGTGGTGCTTTCCACTAAGATTGTGATGTTAGTAGCCTAAATGGTAAGTGACATTTTGCATCTTGCCAACCACATTTCAAGATCAAGTTCCAGACAAATGAATCTGCAAATATCTGTAAGAGAATTTGGGTGCAAACTGAAGAACTTGTATGGAGAGCTAGATGGATACAATAATAAAAGTCCTTGTGTGTTTACCCTGTTTTCTTTAATCAACTCTACACATGTATAACCTGTTAAGTAGACATCCTAAGGATCATTAGCAAATAACATGAGTTTTGGATTGAAAAGAGGTAGCGGGACATCATATCATTGATTTAAAAATTAAATATACCAGATATATAATCATGGTGAAAATTCAAATATACCAGTGCTTTATCAGTAACCACAAATGTACAGTGACAAAAAAGTTAGCTTTATTGCTTCAATACTTACAACTACACCTTATAATATTCTTTCATTAGAGTTATCAATGACAAAGTACGCTTGTGAATAACTTCAGTAACTTGACCAATCAAGTGCCGCACCTTCTGCAAAGTCTATCTTGGAACTAACCGCTGTCATGCATGATATGCAATTGAAGCCTAATGTACCAAGTATAACGTTTCTACGTCTAATAATTATTACCCAAAACCTGAAATCTATACTATCCCATTGCGAATCCACCGATTGTGCATCTGACAGACTAATGAAGAAGGGAAGAAAAAACACGTCTAGGAACTTACGATGATAAATACACAAGAAAAAGGAAACGGAAGAAGGCTTACTCGAGCAATAACCACAGAACCGGGCTGTGGAACAGCACCCTGGGCCTTGTGCCCGACAACTTCCACGGTCGATCTCTGCGAAGCAAACGAACCAAGAACAGTAAGAACTCCAGTAATAGACCCAAACCCTAAATCCCTGACCACGAAAGAGGATAGAAGGGTAAAGAAGGAGAAGAGAGGAGAGGCGACCTGGTCGGCAGCATCAGATTGGGGAGGGGTTATACGGCGGATGCCGGCAAGGGAAGCGCGGATAGAGCGACCGTTGGGAGCGACATAGGCTCCCGTGCCGGCGATTAGTCCGCTGGAGTCGCCGAGCAGCTCCCCAGGGGTGACGAGTTCGTCTTCGCCCTCGCCGCCGCCTGCCGCCATGCTGCTCATCAATTTTGTTCGTGCTCTCTCTTTCCGCTACTGAGAATTATAAACAAGGGAGGCGATAACGGGTCGGATGTTGGAGAAACCATAACCATATCCATCTTAGGGATTGGGTTTTCACGGTATCAGTGAATGCGTTCGGACCGGACTTAGGAACGCAACCCTACCCGCTGCCCTACTTGAATATCGCTAAATTAATGGCACATCATTTATTATTTTAAAGAAGTACTTCTAAAATTCTAGAATAAAACATCGTAACACTAAATTATCTTATATAATTAGTTATCTTTAATATTTAATATTTCAATCCCTATATTTAAAAAAATTATATTAGCATCCATATAATTATAAATATGAAACAACTAAATCTATTTATCGATGAAACTATAATTAGTTTTATCGATGAAAATATAAAAATAAAAGATAAAAAAATAAATTTAACATTCTAATTATTGAGTGGCCCTTTCTCCCTCGATGCCCTCACCGTCATCCTCCGTCGCCTCTCCCCCATTGTTGCAACACTTTATAGCAATACTTTCACCTTGCTTTTCCCCCTCGTGCTCACCTCGCTATCATCATTACTAAATTTGGTAAAGAGCGATAAAGATGAGTAGTGGGGGATGTCAGGAAAGTGGACAAGGTGAAGGCAATCGTACCAATGGACGAGTGGTCATGAGAGCTATGGCTGCCGCCTCCTCTCCCACTCGCGCTCACTCATCCCACTGTCATCGTTGGCCAGAGACCTTACAGTCGCCTCAACCCCGTACACCTCCTCTCCCCCTCGCACTCACCCCTCCCGCTATCGTCGTTGTTGCGATCAGCCAGAACCCTCACGATTGCCTCCACCCCATCCACCTCCTCTCCCCCTCGCGCTTACCCCATCCGCTGCCTCCGATGTCGTCTAACACCATCCAAATATTAAATTTACATATTACTCTTTATTTTTATATTTTATTAATAAAATCGATACCGTAAATAGATTTAAATATTTTACTTTCGTAATTATAAAAATATTAATGTAACTTTTTAAAATATAAAAATTTAGATATTAAAAGTGACTAACTAAATGATAATATATAATTAGCAAAAAGTTATACAGAAGCATACTATCTCTGCAATTGCATGCGCATCGATCATACATATAATAAATCTAACAAAATATTATTCAAATTATATTTGATCGATGCAACTCTAATAAATTAATAAATATGAAACACTGTTATCTCCCTACAAACAATGGGATTTGCAAAACACTAAATTTCGTTTCATCCTCCAATTTGTTTGTTTTTCTTCCAAACACAAAGACCATCGTCTTCCGTTCAATGAACTTTATCATGATATTATATTACCATAATTTTCACTTTTATTGAAATGCATATAATAAAATTGTAGAGGCGAGAATTGTTTATGAATCTTAATAAAGAAAAAGCACATTTAAATCCATAACCTTACCGAGAATTCAACTTCTAATAAGAAAGGCATCCGACTTGCTCATGGTAGGAAGTTTTGTTAAGATCAGATCTATATTGGAAGAGACTATATTATTAACTGATCAACAGAGACTTCTTTTATTAACATTTAAATATCTATAATTATTTTAAAATCTATAGCTTCTGATACTTTTTTCGGAATTCACATGCAATCAGTAATATAACACAAAATATACTTGAAAATAAAACATCAACAGTATAAATACCTCAAAGATCAAATATCGAGAAAGAATAGGTGCAACACCGATTCATACTTAGGAACACGGCAAAAACATGATTTTGGATCTGCTGGTAAATATTTGTCAAAAAATCGGCATTGTAAGCCAACAATCGATACAGCCCACTTCTGCAGAAAGCAAACCAGATGTCACGAAAACACCACACAAAATCTAAAGCCAAAATGGAGCTAATCTTGGATCTGCACGCCAGGGCAAACCACTTCTAGCGCCCAAAGCCCGGCAATTTGCAGCCGCCTGCAATAGTTGCACACTAAATATTCGATGCATGTGGCTTGCAAGGAATTTAACAATAACCAATACTTGTGTTTGTCAGAAGGAATGCTGGTGTTTATGATGCCTTGAAAAGAAGTCTTATTGACAGAAAACTGGAGTATAAAATAAAGAGGAATAGGAGACATACCACTTGGGAGGCAAAAGGCAGCATCTTCTCAGGTGGCATGCCAGCACAAATTGCTGAAAGGACAATAAAGAAACAGTAAATCATAGGGAAGAGTATGGATAACAGCAGCTCAACAATATAAAACCATGACAACTACTATAATAAACCCAAAGAACTGTATTGGCAATATAAATGAGACCAACATCATGGTTATGAAAAATCATCACTAAGCATCCAGAAACCCAGATCCATGCCTGTTCTTTAGTATCTAAAATATGTTTTTAACACAAATTTACCATTAGGTTGTGGTAAGCAGACAACCCAATGTATACTATAATCCCATAAATTGATGAATTGACACATTATTTCTTTCCACATGTTAATGTTTTCTTGAGGCAATATAACATAACAATTCCATTCCAAAATTTAAAAATAGAACAAACTCAAATAATTTCAACCATAACTGGAAGGTGTCAAATACCAGAGGACAAGAGAATCAAGGCAGCTTGAATTAATTAATAAAACTCTAAAGAAGAAGGAACTGATCGAGATGAAAATAAAGGATGAGATATATGTTACATGCTTTTATACGACAACGACAACAAAACTGTAATATCCCTACTGTTTTGATCTGCTACATGGATCTTTTATCATAAAAAATTTAAATATTTTAATTAAATTAAAAGTATTTAGATCTTTATTCATAGTTTATAAACAAGGTCCTTTTAGGTCTCCCTTTTCCCTGTTCGTATCACTAGTTTCACATCTTGTAAGCTGTGATGTATACATTAGGTCTCCTTAGCACGTCCACAAATATTAAACGAATCTTCAATATTAATATGCTTTTATATTTCAAGTTATCTATAGGACGTATCCTAAAAATTAATACACACCATAGAGAACAGCTCCAATAAATGCATCTCCAGCACCAGTCGTGTCAATCAGCTCTGTAGGAGATATGATCTCTGCGGTTCCTACATGTAACCGCCCATTTACTGCACCAATTCCATCAGCACTAATTCTCAGGCTAGCCTGGAATTGGAATAGAATATACATCAGAAACAAAATCAAAGGATATTGAATGCTGAAAAAAATTAGTTCAGCAGAAAATATTGGAGATGAACTAAAATTTCCCGGTATAATGTTGTAGAACCTTAGAATAATAATATCAAGCAGAAATAAAAAATTTGATTATCATTAGCTAGCATCTCTTATGCAGGCAAGATTATGGATGGTGCCAAATCATGAAATATTTCAGCATTAATTGCTGAAAGATATGTAGACAGCAATTGTCGGAAATATAGGAAGTGCCGCTGGAGGTCATCTAGAAGGAACATACCTCAGATGAAATGCAAGTTGGGATACCAGAACTTCCACCAACTTTGGTCCTTAGAGACTCCAGTAAGCTGTCTACTTCAGTTTCCTCCATTTCAGAAGCTTCTGTTCAAGTAATAACAGAAAAGCGTATAAATGGTGTCACTATCTTCAGTTCCACAATGATCAAGATCAGTCAAGTTTGTCCAAACTTGATAAGATCTTTCAATACCACTCAGCGAGAGGCCAGTGTCTTAGTTCATGCACTCACCAGTTGTGCTTTTCTCAAGCAATATGCAACCTTTCTCTCCAAGAGTCACAATAACAAATTTCACATTGGGTAACCTCACAAGAATTGAGACCAGTGCACTGGAAACAGATGGCGCATTTGTCCACACCTGAAAAAAAATCAGAGCAGTAGTAAGTACCAAACTTATTCTTATTATCTAGTGCCTACTGGTTGCACCAACTTCAAGTGGTAGTGCCTAATTGTTATTATCTAGTGCCTATTATTATCATTCAAATCATAAAATACAGTGGTGCAATGTGCATGTACATTATAGACAAGAATTTTACAAGAAGCGTTCTACCCAACCATTTCATGTATTCCTATCATCAACTACAGTTGACATGAAGTTTTGCTACATAGCATCAGGTAGCCTGGTTAAAAAAACAGTTAGTAGCATTATCATTATAAAGTGGCAAGTTGTGCTAACGCATGCAACAGAAAGAAATTGAAAGATAACAATAACTTCTAGGCTGCCATTGCAATGCTGTGCACCACTATGGTGAAGAACATATTGAGTTTTGTCAGGTAGAGGGGGGATGTCTACAAACAGAGAGATGAAATTCTGGTGAAGAACATATTGAAGCTATATGTTTACATAAATAATCAAGAATACAACAAGTTGAAATAATTTACTCTCTAACGTTATCACTAGGAGTTCATGATAATCAAACAAGATGGCACATGCAGAGAAGTTACTCATGCCAATTATGACATGGCAAAACCTAATACTACAATCTAAATCTACTGAGATGAGTAACCTACAATCAACCACAGATATTGAGTCAGCTGCCAACAGTCATCTTTGCACAGATGTCTTCAGCAAAAAGTTTTCAAACAAAAGAAAATCATAAAGGATCATATCAAAATAAGTGAAAACAATACTAGCATCACCAGAATAAAAAGACCCAGAACATGTTTCAATACTTCGCTCGAGAAAACTAAAATAACTTGTGTTAATCAGACAGTGGGGATGTAATTGTTTGAGCATATTGAGAATTCATTGAAGTTGAACAAACATTAGATTTCGTAATTACTGGGTTGTTTAAGTTTGCTTAAAGAATATGCTTACCTGGGGAAATTTTTCAGAGCATACAACATAAGTTGCCAAGTTAAGTAGATCATCCAATCCTTCCCTAGGTCGTTCTGCATCAATTAAAATAGGAATTCTCCTTCGACTTGCCTGTGCTGAAAATTTTCATAGGAAACAATTAGTTGGATTCAGCAACAAGAAATGCATATTCTAGAAACTAAAATAGAGTATTGACGACCATGTTGATGACAATCATGCATGTGTATTTCCAACCTTCTGTAGTTCAAAAATCAAATTTTCAATCATTTATTTATGCATAACAGTTATTTCAAGTCAATCTTGATCAGGCCAGGTGTTAAAACCCAGAAAGCTATTCACCTTAACTATATGGAACTATATGAAAACTGTACTTGCATAGTTAATTATAACAGAAGGGTGAAACAATTAGGCTAAATTGAGCACACCAAGTATAATAGAATCCTTGATTTGAGGTGCGAGAAATAACCAGTCTATTTCATTTGTGATAGTATAAACAGTGAGAGAGATTTTTTGCATTCTGCAGGAATTATGCATGTCAACTGCATAAATGTATACAAACATTAGTTTGAATCTGCAACAATAGCGTGCTAATATATGGCAAGTGACATGGTTTCAGCTGAATAGGTCTGTTCATGCATAGGGAAGAAGCCAAACTGTAACTTTTAAGTGAATAGATTGGAATGAGCAAAAAGGACCACATGAATGTCCACTTCACCATCATGTCATCATAGTTATATATATAGCTTTGGATGAGAAAGACACGGACTATGGTTAAAGGGGAACTGGAACCCTTGGTTAGCAAGAAATGAAGGCTTTCAGTTTCATGAGAAACAACTGGATATCACGTTCTAGCTCCAACTGCATAGAACTTTACTTGACAGTCACACTTACCCTGATGGTAACATGGATCCATTTTACATATTTTGGAAGTGTTAGATTCTTCAGCTTGTATCATGATGGTATGAGTTAGAAAGCATAGACAGAATAGAAACTTAGAAAGTACTGTAACCACAATGCTAGGACGCTGATGATTACCTCTTGAGCAACAACCAAAGCAGTTTCCCATAATCGTCCATCAAAGTATGCAAGACTGGCACCATCTAAAGCAGATGAAAGCTTCGACTGGGCAAGCTCTTCTGGAACCATTGCAGGATTCCCAGGGGTATGTATACATGTACGGGTCTTCCTGAAAAGATCCAGAATTATCCGCCATTCATGCTACAAAAGAAAGTAAACTAAACAATAATTAAATTTGAACATATCTCCACATAAACATTGTATGTGCCTCTGGACCACATAAACATGAAAGGTGGCCACATATACAACTACATATACTAATGTGATCACATGTACGTTCAACACAAGCATTGAATGTGGCCACATATATAGTTTAACTTTCCTCCGTATTATTGCTGGTTTTAATATTATATTATCTTAACATCATAAAACTATGGTCAGTTGTAATACAATATCAATTTCCTACAGTTTTAGATAATCTTATATCACTAAAAAAACTTCTAAACGGTATATATATCATTCTTTAATTCATGTTTTGAACCTAGGATATATATCTATTTAATTTCTGAATATATATATATATATATATATATATATATATATATATATATATATATATATATATATATATATATATACATGATTTTTTAGTATATGATGAAGTGTTTGTATGTCCAGACTCCAGATATGCATTCACACACACAAAATATATGCTACGTGAGACTTCTATCCAAGGTTTTTAATTTCAGATACTGGACCCATATGGGTCCAAGCCATACTAGCATACCATGTCTCACACATGATGCTGAAGAAAGGGAAAAGCAAGGTCAGGCATTTAGACATTCCAGGACTAAAGCATTAGTTTCACACTGACCCACATGAAAGAACTGAAAATAAGTGAGGCAATATATTCAGATGTGTATTCTACCATGTAAAGTCAACACACTCATTCAGTGCCATCAACCATGGAAGTACTGCATATATGATGAAAATACTATTTAAGGATTATGTACCAAAAGGTCATTTAGCATACGTAGAGCTTCAAATACAACATAAGAGAAATTCATACGTTTGGTTGTCGACTATTATATACGTGAATGGTGAATTTCCTTCCAATGCAACCTGAAAAATGTACACGGAGATGTGAAAGACATCTTTCAATAGCTTAATCTATGACAAACGTATGCTCAACAGACCACAATATAAGAAGTATCTACTCCATCTCCTTCTAGCTCTGCAAGCAAACTTCTCCCTTGAGCATCATTAGCCACCTTGGAGTGATAACCAGATAAAGACAGTTAGGAGATCAGACGATAACAGAAATCACAAACTGTTCTCATGGGATATCATAGTATAATATTTAAAATTAATTTCTTCTTCAGAAGATGGGAACAGATCAGCAAATAAATGCATATTGAAAATTCCAGCCTCTTAGGACAATGGCACATTTTTTTTCTTTTACTTGGAAATCACAAAATCTAATACGAACAAATCAGATTTGTTGAGCAACATATATGTGAAATAGACAACAGAAGGCAAAAAAACCTTTGAAATCACCCTAGGTTTTAAACCCAAGCGACATGCACCAGTCAAAGCATTTCCAGCATTTCCACCTCCTTCTACCTGTACAAACAGATGGGACTAAGGATTTATTATTTATTAATGACAGATAGAGTAGGAATAGTGGAAAAGAAAAGTCAGGAACTTTTATGATCAGATCATCATGCACATTGTCTGATGAAAATGGTGATATTCAGAAACCAATAAGGATACACTTGAGTAACAATTTGAGAACATGAACAGTTAAAGTTAGAAAGAGTATACGATTCTCCTATATCATTTATCTTTGTGGCATTGAGGGCGGGGGTTTTTATTTTTATTTTTGGGAAAGAAAAATAAGGAACAAGAGACCTGGGCAGCTGTTGGTCCTGCTTGATTGGCTTGTGATTTCCCAATTCAAGACAGTTTGGTCTTACCACATTGCAGTAGCCCAAACCTGGCTTGACTGCATTTGATAAGACCACATTATTAAAGCCATTGATCATGACATGAATGGTTAGTTTCTAATTAGATTTGTAGACTTCCACTAGTTCCACATTCCCAACAAAAGAGTAGATTAAAGTGTGACCCAAAATAAAATGTCAATATCCAGTGTTACTTATCTTAGATTTGGTATCATGAAATCTGCTAGTGTGGAGCAAATGAATCAGCTGAAACAGAATTTTGTAAAGCAAATTATCAGCATGATTTTCAAACTCAATTGAGCCTTCAGTGGGGTTTCAAACAAACTCGACAAAAAATTGCAGTTTGCTGAGCCACGCACCCACCTATTATGGTTGTTCATGCGTGCATCCATAGAATCTGACCACCTGGAAAAATCCACAATGTTTTACTACATGTTGCAGATTCTTCCTCTTCAATCTTATGCCTACTAGGAAAAGGCATTGGCAAAGGTCAGTTCCTTCTCTGTTTCACATAGCAATGTTGCTTTTCACTATTATTTGTTCTTTCACATGACTACTTTTGGAGATGCACCACAATAAATTTCAGGCTTCACCACTGCCATAATATATGAATCCTACATCCATGAACTTAGTCCATATGTTGCACCTCTATAATAATACAATTTTACATAGAAGTCCATTCTAACAGCTCTTTATGAATTAGGCCATTATTTCCAAACATTTGTTCAAAACTTTCATTTAGATCTATGCTTTGAGTTTCATGATATCATCACCTGAATTAAACCACCATGTATTGCATCCAGTAGCTACCTCCTCAAACAATGCTCTTCCATTACCAATATAACATTCTTTCTGTTAAACCAGATAGCAGTAATTATTTGTTATTAAGGATTGTAATTTCAGGATAAAGACCTGTTGATACCTTTTAAGCATTCTCTTGAGCCAGCAAGCATATACTAATAATTGGCTTGGATATAGTGCTAGTATCTTTGGCATGAGTATGGCACATACAAATATATTTCAGGGATGATATGTTAAAACCAGTGCAATTGTGTTGATCACAACAACAATACTTACTAATAACAAGATCATATTTGTCAACACAGATTTAATAGGTTATGCTGATGATCAATAAGACTCCTTCACATGGTTGTTTCATCACTTCTTTAGAAGCTAAGGTACCCAATCTTGACTACAAAACACAGAGAAAGTTGATAGCTTCATTAAATCTTATGTATATGCTATACTCATAAATCAAATACCTAATCTCAAAAAATACCAAGGAAGCCTGGGATGCTCTTGAATGACTCCAATAACAACCTATAGAAAGGTAATCCTATCTTCAAAAAGTTCAAAAATTTCGAAAGGGAAAAAATGTTACAACAAACTATCTTAAAGAATCAAGAAGGTTCCTTTAGATGCTTTTGCAGCGTTCAGTAAATGTGTGTTTAACATTAATTTGGTCTATTTTGCACTCAATACCCTTGGACTGAAAATGGGCCCTATATCACTACTAATGAAAATCCATAACCACATCTCAACTTTGACAAAAATCAAGCTGGTCTACTTGCTCATTGACAATGCTTAGCTCGTGGTAGGCCAATGCTAAAAGCATGTTTTCCTTAGGAAATTAGTAGGCCATTAGATATGTTGAACAAACAATCTGTTATCAGGGTAGGATGGACATATTTCTGCTGTGATAGATAGAAAAACAGTCCAATAATATATTGAGTGTGTGATGTGGTCCTTCTCGATAAACATATTGCGAGAATGAATCCATCCCGAGTGATCAGGCATCTCGATTTATAACCACCATAAGATGAGGAATGGACTAAACGAAGGAATTGATGTGATGAGTTCTCCATCTTCATGTATCTTTTCCACTGTTCAGTATTTAAAATACTGCACTTCGATATATGGTGCATCATTTCTTTAAGAGAGGCATTTCCAATTTTAGAGTTTCCTACTCAACAATAATTTTTCTTTTAGCAAACAATAAGTGACGAAGGCGGGATTCGAGCCTACAGTCTTACAATATACTCTCAAAATCTTTATCAACTACGCTAGTTGGCACCTTCAAAATACATCGGATGAGATTTTGAACCCTCTACCTTTGGTAAATGAGTTTGGTACACCACCACCAGACCAGTGTTTAAGATATAAAAGTTGTTTTAAGAATCATTTTTTAGAAGTACCCAACAATGTTACTAGAGTATATTGATTATTCCATAGTTACAAAGCAATAGTGGACATCAAAGAGAAAGCTAAAGTGCACAAAACTCTCATGTAACATCTGGTATCAGTTTGATCTCTGTAAATTTAAGACTTGCAAAATTATCATTTTGTTAAAGTTCATCTGTGTAACTATCAAAATCTAGTTCTCTGTCAAATATCGTTAATGGCCATGATTATTTGTGCCTTGTACATTTAAAGGATATGCTTGCAGGTATATCCACTCGGGGTTGGGCACATCACCTCAATTACACCTATATGAGTAAAGATCAATCATAAACGACACCCTACCACACCTGCCATCATCGGCCAAATGTAACCTATGCATCAATTTCGGAATCAAATAAATTAATCTACAAACAAACTCCCAATACCAAGCAAGAAACCAAAAAGGAAAAAAAATATATCAGCACTTTATCCTCTCAAGTCTCACCCGACATAATCTGCATCCAAGTTCAACAATAACTCTACCAACCGATTGAAGCATTCAGAAGCACCCATACCTTGAGGCTGATGCTACGGATCTTGTCATCGGGGTTGGGGAACGCGGCCACCGTCGCCAGATAGTCCACGGACACCGCGCCGCAGCCCAACTGCCAGGGAGCAAAACGAAATCAACAGATCACCAAAACATGCTTACCAAAGAAGCAAATCGGGCGTTCGCCGATGCAAGGAAAACGGAAGCCACACCACGATTAGGTTGTCAGGAAGCGGAGGGATAGTTGGCGAGGCTGCTGCGCGTTGCAAAGCCGAAGACGACATCTGAACCCTGCCGACGCGAAAGAACGAGGAATCAAACAAGGAGGCGAGACACTGACCAGCGATATTACATACCTCGGGAGAAGCCTAGCTGCAGTGAGAAGAGAGGGGATGGGGGGGAGGGAATGAGGGTAGTTGGGGAAATGGATGGGAGATGGCTTCATTAGGTGTTGGGAGTCCAAACTATGAAGCGGAAGGAACTCGGTTGCGGAGTCCACCGCTTAGGGACACAGCAGTGAAGAGATGGAGAGATGGGAGGCTTGTGGTGCGTGCGCGTGCGCGTGCGTAGCGCAGCGGAACACGTGGCTGTGTGAGCCACGAGGATAATTAACCGGAGTGCGTGAGCCACGAGGATAATTAACGGGTCGGACTCGGATCCGACCCGTTCCGAGTCTAGATTCGTTGTCCCTCAATACAAGCTTTTTCTGAAGACAAAATTACATATAAAATTTTAGATTAATCATTTTTTGGGAGGCAAAATAGGCGTGTAAATGAAGAAAAATTCTATGCTAAGTAATTTAAATCGGATTATTGTGTGATAAAAATTGAAATCTGGATTGCACCCAAATTATATTGGGCCAAGATGGTGCCGGAGCTCGGCCCAAATCATGTTGGGCCTCATCTTTCAAGTTGGGCTCTTTGTTTTTTCTTTTATTTTAATTTACAAAAAAATAAATTTTGATGTTCAACTAAAATTAAGAATTAATTATTTAACAAAAAAAGGCATATATCTTATGCTTATTGGTGAATTCAATTGAAAAGCTCTTATAATTAGTGGTATGGAAGGGTGGCCTAATTAATGCAAATAACGTTTACAAACAAATGTAATTAAATTTTTGTTACATAGGAAAAATGAAATTGAAAAGAAAACTAATTTAAACAATTAGTAATTTGATGTGCATGTCCCCTTTAGTGGCTAATTTGGTAGCAAGTTGGTGTTTAGTAGTGAGTTAAAATTAGTTTCATTATATCTAGCAGCATATTTATGAATATTTCACTATCATTTTTATCATTTGGCTTACAAAATAGGCACTAAAATTCTATCAATTTTAAGACTGATTTTATAAATTTTAAATATAATGTTCCTAAATTGAAGACTTATGTTAATGTCTTTATCGATTTTCAACCCTTACTTTTCATGCCAATAACAATCAATGTTTTAGGTATATGAATATATTTTAACTTAATTTTAAATCTTTTAGATGGATCTTTGATCATTAGGTCTAGTAAACCATCAACGATCAATGTTTCAAGTGTATAAACATGTTTTTACTTAATTTAACACATAAAAAGATGAAATTTGTGGCTACCAAGATCTAATTAATACCTCCGGTATAATGAATCCATGTTTGTGGTGGAGCCACCGCTTTCTTCCGCAATTGGTGGTACGAATCATCGACGATAAAAGGAATCCCGGTAACAAGTGTTTGCGTCCATCGACGTGCATGCAATTGATGGAACGAGTACGAATGCAATGGACCACACGACGAGTCACACTCATTTCGGATCATGTTTTGATGGTTCCCACCAATTTAATTAATGAGATTTTTATATATCTATTCTTGCAAGGTTAAAAAATTACATTCAGATGGGTGTCATATGATAGGTTGCATTCTAATTACTGATAAGATTATATTAGTCCTATGTTAATTAAGGAATAGGAGAATCAAGCGTTTATAAATCTATTCATCATATTTTTCTTACTTTCAATAATATTTTTGAAATTCATGTGCACTGAAAGGATAAAACTATATGAATATGCTTATTTGCCCAAAGCAAATAATTCTTCGTGAGTCCACTCATCGATAACTATTGATTAAATAACTTATCAAATTAGCGTTATAAGAAAAGCCCTTGAAACCTTAGCTCCCCTACGGGAGGGAGCATTGATAAAGCAGTGTTAATCTCACATCAATTGAGGAGTAGTGGAATTAAGGACTCATAAATCTATCGGGCCTCTCTAGGTATTTTTTTGGAGCTCACATACTTCAAAAGGATAAAATCATACCGGTACGCTTATCTGTCCAAAATAGAAAATTCCTCGTGAGTTAATCGTACCTATGATTACCGACTAAATGACTTATCAAATTGGCTCATAGAAGGAGGGCTCTTACTAAGCACTAATAAGGTCATATTAGTTCTACATTGGTTGAGAAGCAGGGAAACCAACTCTTAGAGACATATTTTAGAACCTATGGGCTCCAAAAGGGTAAAATCATGCGGGTATATTTATCCATTCAAAACGAATAATGACTATCGACTAGGTGACTTATGATGTTAGAATAAGAGCCCTTGGCTTCCTTATAGAAAGGAGCATTGATAAGATTATGTTAGTCTCATATTTGTTGAATAATAGAAAAACCAATAACTCATAAGTTGATCATGTCTCTCTTACCTTCGAATGTACTTTTTAAAGTTTATGTGCTTCGAAAAGACAACCATGCGGGTATACTCATTCGTTAAAATCATATAGCTCATTGGTCTAAGTGAACAATACTTCGCAAGCTTATCTGACCAATGATCGTCGATTAAACGACTTATCAGTAACAAAATCAATAATACAATTATCTCATCAACATATATATAACCTAAATATAGAGAAATAATAAAAAAATATTATGTATATATATATATATATTCTTAATTAATTATGTTGTTTTATCGAGAACATTTGAGTTTTCCTTATAAGATTGCAACAGTTATGACTAGTATAAGTCCTACCAAATCACTAGTGATGATTAGTGAGAGTAGGCAGATTGCATAGATTATTATTTGGGTTTGGTATCCCTCTTTCTATCATTCGGATCGGTGGACACAAATGCACACACTTGTTATCTGAATCCAAGCCATTATTGATCCACAGAGAGAATTGCACTAGCAATCCAATCTACCACCGACACGATGTTGCGGCTACGGACTGAAACGTATGGGAAGAGAAGATATGGGGTCGTCTGTCTGCTTCCCTTGTACCTGCAATTATAGCTTGCTCATGCAGAGGGAGAAAGAGAATTCATCCACATGATCATTGAAGGTGATCTTTAAAGCTAGATTTTTGTACGATCCAAAGAATCTTATGTTTCGATTACGTTTTGCAAGTCAAACATTTGCATACATCCAATTGGTCCACATCACTTTTTTTTTTAATCTCAAGATTATAGTATTTTTAAATCTTTCATAAGCATAAAAAAAATTCGTAGGGTTCAAAATCTCATTCGATCAATTTCTGAAAGATATCAGTTAGTCTCACCGGTAAAGATCTTAATAATTTATTATAAAATCCTATGCTCGAATTGATAATATTTTTATTTTAATGTATGAGGTAAGAAAATTTTTTATTTTTTAAATATAGAAAATAAAAATTAGACCTTTCTCAATTCATATATTAAAATAAAATACTTTCGTCCAACATATATCAAAGTATCTAAAATAAAATGGTAAGGGAGAGAAATCAAAATTCTATATATTTAATTTATATTTTTTTTTTTTCAAACGATACTTTAAGACATCTTTCGATGGATTTTTCAACTAAAACAAGCAAATAAGATAAAGATGTCCAGTATGGATAGACACATAAATAATTAACTAGGTTTGACGTTGAACCTAAAGCGAGTTTACGAAGTTGAGTTTGAGTTAGTAATTGCGCAAGAAACAAGTGTATTAAAGAGTTCGGATGTTGTCGGTTCATAAATTGGATAAAGTAACCTAACTCAACAAGTAATGAGGAGTTATAGCGAACAAGTCAACAAGTAACTATTAATTTTTATATTTTATAAAAATCATTAAATATAAATATTATAATATTTATGTTATGCACTATGATATATTATTTGTGTTAATCCTTTACATGAATTTAATATTTCATCTCATAAAAGCTTCATCCCAGCAACTGTGTATTTAAGATAATTTATACAAACTTGACATCCTCGGTAGTATTTTCTTTTGAATGACTACTAAATGGCACAAATTCATCTCGATCAAACTCAACATCTATTTCAAATTCAGAGTGATCAAAATCGATATATATGATGAATTCGATCTAAAGCAACGTAGAGAAGATTTAAATTTAAATTCCTCACGGTGACAAAAGTGTGAGATGCCTGTGTCAGCACTTGTGGCAGACAAGATGGGTGGCGCACGGGCCATGGCATTTAAAAGCAGAGAAGAAGATGACATACGATTGCGTGTGCCATCAATGCCCTCTGTCCGCCATGAGATCCACGGCGGACGGCCATTTCACCCGCCTTTGTAGGGCGAATCACCCCGCAATTATTGGACCTCGTCTGTAGCTTCTACAATGAGCCTCCTGTAGAGTTTGAAGGTGAGCATGCAGCCAAGCGTCGAAGTCTCCCCCTCCACCGCTGGCTGCATGGCTGCTTGCTCCACTGGCACGGCCCTGACATGCAAGCTTCCCCTGCGCAGAGAACAAATCGCATTCGAGTGTTTCTCGCAGCAGCGAGAGTTTTCTGTGAGTTTGAGCCTCCTCTCATCTCGTAGGTAGCGTTTGGGACTTTGAATGATGGAACAAGCTCCAGTCTCTATCAGCGCAGGAATCCTAAGAACGGATGAGGGACAGCAGCGGCCACTGCCAGGCCCCACCTGGGAGACCTTGCTCGCTGCCTCCCATCAGTTAAAAGAAGAGAAAGGAGCAGGAAGTCATGGCCTGGTGCATTTGTCTCAGCAGTAAGGATTGACCGAGCACGATGAGTCATTCATTGGACAGTGTGTGCAACGAGAGGAATGCATGGTAACTCCATGGTGCAGACATGATGGTCTGCCAGCAATGATTCATGACTGCTTCATTGTCCTCGCGTATTCCAAAGTATCTCATGGACTATTGCTGGGAGGGATTTGCCCGTTGCTTACATCGAAAGGGGAATGGAAAACACAAGAACAAGCAGAAAGAGAGTGAGGTGATGATTGACTGTTTGGCTCAACACCGACTGCTTGTTTGGTTGCATGCATGTTTTCTAGTGTGAAAGATGAACTGGATGAAGACTTGTGTGTGTCTGTGCAAGTATGTGTGAGGATCTGATCTAAGCAACAATGAGGAGAATATGACCTGTCATGCATTCTGATTGTTAGGTTCATCCAACTGTACAGCAAAATAAATATATTTTGGATTGATGCCAACTTATACTGTAGATGTAGCTGCATTGATGAAATATCTGCAAGCATAGGTATTGAGGAATATGGAAAAGGGGGAAAAGACCATGATATAAATATGTAAATGTTACATATTCAACAACTTGTTGATGTTAAAGTCAACTCTATGCATCTTTTTCCATCACTGAACAAATTCAAGACAAATAAAATGCATGGATGATATTAACATGTTCAAAGGAGATGTACAAATATACTAGTTAGACAAAATGAATCAATGTCTTGAATTAATTTGTCTAACATTTGTAAGCTATGCATCCAAGCAGTGCATGGCAGAAACATTTTATAGAATACTAAGACATTAACAACTGTATACCTTTTAGGATTTATGAAAACAGGATTTAGATTGTGTTAAAAAGGACATGCAACTTGGTCTCATCATTAATATCATCAAGTGGCATGGTGCAAGTCATTTCTATGGCATCCAGTAATGGTCCATGATGGAAGGGACCCATTGAGAGACCTATAGATATGTTGTTCTCTCTCCACAGTATCCTTGAAATATCAGTGGTACTCCCTTTTTTTTGGTGTAGACAAAATAGAAGGAGACCAATGCTGCTCAATGTGCTTACCATGAAAGATATTACAAATAGGTACATGCTAAAAGCTCATTCTCCATGATGCAGTGTGTTCATGAGCCTCTCACTCATTAATCCCTAGAAATTATTATGGGTTTCTTACAATTATAGTGTGATGGGATCCACATGTATGAGCCTCTCACTCACAAGTACATGAGAAGTGATGTCACCCAATGATTCAATTCACCTAAAAGGTAGTGCTTACATATCTGTATATGATAATGGAAAGGTTAACAACTCATTTTATCTATATTGTATACATTAACAATGTCTAATATAATTTGGATGGTGATTGTTATCTAATTTCCTTGTTATTCATCAAAATCGAATTATACTTCTTTACAATTTATGACCTCAAACAAAGAATATAGCACTGATGATTGCTCATATAGGTGTTCTCTTTCTGAGAATTTGAGAGCAGAAAACTTTTCAGATATGGAGAACTAACTTTGATGGAGGCTTATAAGATATCATTCATGTAAGAAAAAGATTTACAATATAAAAAATACATTTAGTCTCAAATGACCAAAGCAAAAGGAGAATTAGAGATACATTATCTTCACCTTATTGAATTAGTCTTAAATGCCAAGTGAGTATTTTCAGTATTCAAACAAAGAAAAGGATTATTGGACTGATGTTCTAATTTCACTAGAAAAAATATGAGTCAAATCCAGTTGGTGCTAAAAGTTTATTTCATCAATCTATCTTTTGTCTGCAGACATAAGGAGAATGTTAAGAGTATAAACATATAAATTATACCTATTAGCTTTCAGATGTAAATCCATAAAAAATTAAGATTTCCTGTACAATGATATATAAAAGAAATGCCTCAGAACTGCAAAGCCTACAACTATTATACTTGATCATATTAATAGTCTTGGGTCTGAGAATAGTGCTGAGATTTGTCAGAAGATGGTAAGATGGGGACAAACAAGAGGTGGAAGATGTCATGCTTAAGTTTGATGGCTCACGAGTTGGGTGTGCAGACTTGCTTCTGTAGGAGGATTCTGCCACTTAAACAAGGCAGAATGTACCTTCACTAGAAGTAAATCAATCAAACTTACAGATGTCGGCACTTTCTCCTAAAGAGGAGCCACAGGTTTCTGGTCATGTGAAGTCCAACGTTGACATATAAAAACCAATGATGCAGTCTTGCCTCAGCAAACAAGTACAGCCTCTTTGGGCTATTCTCAATATCATCAGGGTTATACCAAGTCTTTCTACTTTGTTTTGCTGAGTTCAGATTTAGCCATGTCTCCAAGAAATACTTCTCCAAATCATGTGGACAAAGGGATTGATCGTAGGGCGAATTATCGGAAAATAAACTTCATTTTTTGGACTCTTCTCGGAAGCATCTCTCTTTTTTTTTTAAATTTAATATATAAAATACTCTACCATAAGATGAATCGATATAGTTGTAATATCTTTATACTTTATTATAGTGTTTTTAGTTATACTAAAAATATATTATAATATAGTAAAAAAAAATATTATTTTATAATAATTTTACACTATATTATGTATTGTTAAAAATATTATAATACTTTTAATATTTATATGAAATTTATATTAAAATATCATGTTATAGTGTTTTTGTAGTGTGCTATCATGTTTTTCTAATATTACTAAAATCATTACGATTTATGAAATGAGACGATTCATAGAAAAAGAGATTAAAAAAAAGTGAATGAGATTATTTTTGGATGTTATGTAAAAAATATTTTTGAAAATTTTTAGAAATAAGACAGTTAAAAAAAAAGATCGAGCGATTAAAAAAAAAAAGACTATGAGCAAAGAATGAGCCAAGATGACACGCAAAATAGATAATGGAGATGACAAGTGTAATAGTCAAGGAACAACGTAAGACGGATATCATATATAATTATTGGATAGAGATAATAAACAAGCGATAAAACGATGGACGAGAAAGAGAAGAAAAGAGTATTTATGAAATTTGGACTAACCTAGGGATGTTATCATACACATCTTCAGAGAAAAATAAAAATGGAAATATTTTCAGGAAATTCGTCTTATATCCTTGAAATAGACAATTAAAGAGGCAGAGGCGGGTAGTGAAAAGAGGATTAGATTCCTTCTCTCACCACTGCCACAAGTCTACTTCTACAATTTTCCCCCGCAGAAGCCAAACAGGCAGTCGAGTGCGACCCTTCATGCACCTTGTCACCTTCCCTTACGTCACCCATCGGTCCTCTTTTGCTCATAGTTTCTTCCTCCTCTAACCTTACATATGTCTCTGATCCATCACCGCCACCACCACCACCACCGTCACCATACCACCAGCACGCTGCTGCCCCTACCCCTCTACCGCTGACCGGAGAAAGGGTTAGACAAGCATGGGCGGTGTCACCAGCAAGTGCTCCTACGCCAAGCACCGCAAGAAGACCAAGGAACTGCGGGCCAAAGTCCTGGCTCTGGAGGAAGAGATCAAGGAGATGAAGCGGGTGAGGGAGCACGAGGCTCGAGCCTTCGAGCGCCACGCGGCGGCCTTCGCGTCCAAGGAGGCGGAGTGGGAGCAGGAGAGGAGGAAGCACAGGGAGGAGGCGAGCAAGCTGGGGAAGCGGCTCAAGGAGGAGGAGGACCGGATCCGATGTTTGGAGGAGGAGATGGCCGCCGGCCGCGGCGACAAGGAGTGGTTCCGCCTCGGCACCGACTACCTCGTCGAGCACATGAAGGAGGAGCAGGCGCGGCGCGAGGAGGCGGTGGAGAAGTGGAAGCAGCTCTACCTCGCCATCAAAACTGAGCTTGACGATCTCATCCAAAGAACTCGACAAGGTAACATTAACATTCCCATTCTCTTGAGATCAGAGCTGAAACAGAGCAGTGTCTTTCCGGTTCATACAAGGAATACAGATTAATGCATGGATGATTCACAAATGAATGAAGGGGACCGATCATCGATCTCAGTTGACATCCGCGAGGAACTTGTGGCTCGACCTTCTCGTCCGTTCTTCTGTTTCCCCCACTTCATAGCAGGATAATACCATCACATACGGGTGTGCACTGCACATGAAGGAATATTGTATGCATGTCCACTGATCCTGTTTCCATCGTCTTCTCGATATGTAGGCCATATGCTCCATGATTCCCAATGGACCACATGGCAGTCCTCAATCATGCCTCTGTTTCTTCCTCCTTACCTCTCTCGTGGCCACTGACGGATTTCCATTCTTAGGGGAGAGGTTCTACCTGGGGGATGAGGAAGGCAGCACGATCAAGGGGCTACAGAAAGAGGTGAAAGCCAAGGAGGAGACGGCGGAGACGTTGAGATCACGCGTCGATGAGATGGAAAAGGAGGCGTGCAAGAGAGACCGAGAGATCGACATCTTGAGGCAGAGCCTGAGGATTCTGAGCAACAAGAAGAGGGGACGCATTGGGAAGAACCAACTCAGAGACTTGCATTGATGAGGTGCAGGCCATCTCATCTATACCGGAGAACAGGACTTGATGGAAATGTTATTGTAGCAGAAACATAAGTAAACCTTATATCTTATATATGTAGACCCAATAAAATGTAGTTCTTGTCGTCGTCTTCTTCTTCCTTCTTAAAGGAGCAGAGTCTCTGTAGTTGCTTCAATCGAGTATGAACTGAACACTGGCACTGCACCAGTTGCTCTCATCCATGTCCTTCGAGATGGCTGTGGTGGATGCACGACGAAGCATCAATGAAGTCAGTTTCCACGACTGGAGATTTCTATCGATCGACACCATGACTGTCATTGCATCATCATAAAGAGCAAATGTCCTCTCATTAGGCTAAGAGGCATCAAGAGGGATGAAAGAATGAACTCCTTCTGCTGCATGGAGTGGAATGATACCACCTTGAGACAATGCCTGCTACACATATCCAAATCATGCTGAGAAAATGCATATGAATGTGTTGGTATCATCACATCCATTCAATTTCATGGAGGAAGTATGAATAGGCTTCTAAATTTTTTTTTGGGCCTTTATTTAATACAAGCCCATTGATAATCAAGTCTTATTTTGACGCCTGTGTTGAGATAGATATTCTGATAATTAGTACATACGTTACGTAGTCGATAAGTTGATCACAATGTTTATAAGATTAATGCATCTTTTGAGTGTACAAGTATAATACAATGTATATTTATCATACATCTACTATAGTATTTCTCGTACCTACAAATAATAAAAAAAATAAATTTAAGGAAAAAAATAACAAAGGGTATTCCTATTCCAACAATAAACTATTTAACTAACTATGATTATCGATCAATAGAAAAAAGTCTTAATCCTCATAGGATGGATATATAATTTTTTAAAAAAGTTTTTACTAATTAAATTAATTAATATCATTTTTTATTTTTGATCTATGCTAATTTATATTTCGATCCTTATTTTATTCCGCATGATAATTTAATCGTTTATTTACCTATGAAGAAAACATAAGAAAAAAAATAAGATTATTTAATAATAAAAGGGTGTTTAAATAATAAATAAATATATCGGGTAAGGTTGGAGGGTATCGTTTTCTTGCCGTGGAAGCGACGTGGGACCGTAACCCAACGAAAGTGACGGTCTTGATGCCGTTTCACCACCCAAGGCGGCCGCGTCGGCCCGTGCTTCTCTCTCTCTCTCTCTCTCCCTTGTGCACATATATGGTTCGTCTGTGGTCTTCCATCGACTGTTTGACTAAATGTCAAATTTGTTTGCATTAGTAGGTCTTAGTGGCTATTGAGGACCAGTTTTAGATAAGTGTACAGTACATCCAATCGCATTATTGTTTGTATTAGGAGTAGCTCTTGTCATCTAAACCAAGGCAGTGACTTAACAGTAGCTCATAGGTTTCCTTGAAGCAGGCTTGACTTGAGGAAGCGGTAACACCGATCGTCGTATAGACTACGAGACATCCTACCGCATGATGTGACTCCAAGTTGCACATAAACTATATAGTTTGCATGCGGGACCGCATTAATTGGCAGATAACAGCTGGTACTGATTGCAATTAAAAGACTGTCTGCTGTGCTGTCCCCGACAGCGGAGCCGAATCGTGATTGTTTTGGGTCATGGCACACGCGGAGCACAGCGTGGCCCCATGCAACTACACGACGGTCCACGCATCACAGAATAGAATAGAAGCCTCCTCTTCTTTCTCTTCCCTGTCGGCACAGGGAAATGGGGAAGAGGAGAAATCAAAGCTTAGCTTTCTACGCCTTCCACTCCGGACTCCCAGATGCCATGGGAACCAATAACCTAAGCAGGTAAAAACAAGGCCCACACCCACCAAGGCCAAACGATGCTGTCACAGAAGAAGAAAACCCTTCTTTATGGGTTATTTATGGCTTGCTTGTGCGTTGGCAGATGGCCAATTCAAGTTGTCATTAAGGTCTCCAGTGTGGTGGTAGGTCAAGCCTTTATAGAGTGACTTCAAGACACATCCTCTTCTTCGGCCTTCATCCCCCGCCTCCTCTCTTTTACTGAAGCGACTACTGGAGCTTGATAGAGATGGTGGTGGTGGTGGTGGTGGTGGTTGTGGTGGTGGTGATGCTGTGCCTTCGTCTATAAATGTCTAGAGAAACCAAAAGGATGGTTCTGACCCATGTGGTTTCGTCGGTATTAGCGACTCTGATTTAGAGGATCCTCTTTGGGCACTAAAACAAATGGAGGTTGAAAGGAGGAGGAGGAGGAGGAGGATAGGAGAGAGAGATTGTTCTTGTGCTTGCACCACCATGTCTTCTTCTTATCTTTGCCCTCTTGCTTTCTCTCTTCTTTTTCTTCTCCTTTCTTGCTGCGACGAGATGACCGGCGCCTCGGCCTCCAACTACACGACGCTTAGGTTAGCAAGGATTCAAAGGCACTTGGAGAGAATCAACAAGCCTGCAGCGAAAACCATACAAGTAAGGAAGACGCCGAAAGCGTTTCTATCTCATGCCATTAGACTTGCGTGCTTTCTGATTCCTTCATGAACTCATGTAGAGCCCGGATGGAGATATCATCGACTGCGTTCCCCGGCACAAGCAACCGGCTCTCGACCATCCCCTTCTAAGCGATCACAAGATCCAGGTGCATCTCCTCTTCCATCGACTGCTTCTCCTCTGCGTGATGCTCTATGCTAATACCTGTGGATTTCCTTAGAGAGTAGCCCCACAGAGGCCCAAGTTCAAGGTCGAGAGGGCTCCCAGAAATTACAGTGCGAGTGATGCAGCGCGAAGGGCATGGCAAGCATGGCACCACGTCGGCCATTGCCCCAGGGGGACCGTTCCCATACGGAGGAGCTCCGTCGATGATGTCCTGAGAGCCAAGTCTCTGTTCCACTTCGGCAAGAAGCAGATGCGAGTTCCTCTCGCCAGGAAAGTCGATGCACCAGATGTGGTCAGTGGCAATGGCCATGAGGTACATATTCTATCGTCCCCTTGGGTATGAATTAGATTACTTCCACAAGTTCTATTGCTATTAGATAGACAACAGTAGAGCTGTAAGCCAGACGGGGGAGGGTGACAACAATTATTAATGCTGCTGTATATTTCAAATGGCAAGAAGGAGATATAAATACTCTGCTTTCACATCTGAGATGATAGCATCTCACAGACGCATGCATTGAATGATCTCAAAGGCATCGGCCGGGCAGTGGTGTGGTGGAAGCTATCATGACACCATTTCTTTACGTTCAATGCTGGTTCATTGCACAGCCATTGCATGAAGACCAGAAAGCAGTCATGAGAAACGTGAATGACCACTGGGGAAGCTGCGTGCATGGATCTCGACAGCCATTCGCCAGTTTCCTATTCCATTCAGCGAAACTTCTTGATGCACTTCCCATGTGTTTCCTAGTTTTGAGAGACGTAATCAATTAGATCTCTCAATCTGGTTGACTGACGCTATCTATATCTATATATATGTGAGTAGCATGCAATAGCTTACACTGCGAACGACCAAGAGGTGTATGGAGCCAAAGCTACGATGAACGTATGGGATCCCTCCGTCCAAGCGGAGAACGAGTTCAGCCTCTCCCAGATTTGGATTCTCTCGGGATCATTCGACGGCGCAGATCTCAACAGCATCGAAGCTGGCTGGCAGGTACATATTTCTTGAAGTCCACTCTGTATCAGCTTCAGCCTTCTTTGAAATGCCAACATCTTTGTTTAAAGTACTCAACAAAATTTGATGGGCATTCAATGAAGCTTTCACTAATTTCCATGACTGCACAGTATTCGAATTGAATAAGAAGTGTGTGGAGTTCTGAAGGCCACCATAAGCTTTGACTTATAAGCTTCCCAGCAAGGAAGAGTAGATCGGTGTATCATCTTGATGCATGTTACTTGTTGGCAGTGTGACCGGAAAAAGTCCACCATTTGACTTCCGAGGGCACGCTAAAAGCTCAAGGGAGGTGGGTGAGCTCACGATAACATACCTTATGTGTTACCGTGGAACTTCGGCTGTATGATCTCGGTGGTGTTCTTCGGATTAGGACCACCCAATTTATTCTGCAGCTAATCTTTTACATTGCCATTTAATAGCTTGTCGGAATGTCGAAAGCACAATAAAGGTTTACCAACCAAACGTACCTTCTTCATTGAAGGAGATGGCCCGAAATGATAGCCATGACAGTGTCTGTGAAAGCATGAGTTCATCTTCTTGGAATGGTGATCTGAAGCTTTATACTTTGTTCTAGTCAGGTCAGCCCTGAGCTCTATGGAGACAGCAGACCGAGGCTGTTCACATACTGGACGGTGAGACCAAACATTTCTGAGCTCCCACTCGAGTGCCAATCATAAGCTCCACTCCTTGTGATGCAACAGAGTGATGCGTACCGAGCAACAGGCTGCTACAATCTCCTCTGCGCAGGATTCATACAGACGAACAACAGGATCGCCATCGGAGCAGCCATATCGCCGGTATCGTCCCCTGGAAGCAGCCAATACGACATCACCATCCTCGTATGGAAGGTAGGAAGTTTCGCAGGTTAAGAACAGTGCCGGTCCTATGCATGAGAAGCGTGTGTTGGTCCCTCAGGATCCGAAGCTGGGGAACTGGTGGATGAGCTTCGGTGAGAGCATGCTGGTGGGGTACTGGCCGGCGGAGCTATTCACGCACCTCTCCGACCGCGCCACCATGGTGGAGTGGGGAGGGGAGGTGGTGAACATGAGGCCCAACGGCGAGCACACCTCGACGCAGATGGGGTCGGGCCGCTTCGCCGGGTCCGGGTTCGGGAAGGCGAGCTACTTCCGCAACCTGGAGGTCGTCGACGCCGACAACAGCCTGGTCTCAGCTCAGGCCATAACGACGCTGGCGGAGAACACCAAGTGCTACGACATCAGGAGCTTCTCCAACGCCGACTGGGGCACGTACTTCTACTTCGGCGGGCCAGGGAACAACCCCCAGTGCCCTTGATCTCCTCGTCCTCACCACGCAAACTTAGTGCATCTCTGCATTGTACAATCGGCATCAGTGCCCTGCAAAGGCTAAGGGGGGGTTTTGTTGCTACTGAGGTGCCATAGTTCCTCATATAGTAGTAGTAATAGTCGTAGTAGGCACCATATTCTTTGATGGCTTCTACTTCTCCGTGTACTCTGTTTGCTATAATGCAACGATCTTGGCAGCTACCCTTTGCACTTTGGAGATCGATTTGGCCTTTTTCTCGACGAGGAAAAATGCTTCGTGTCTACTGAGCTCATCATATTTTATAGGTTAAAAATGGCTTATGGGAGGTGAGAAAATAGAGGTAGGGGAGGAGGGAGAGAAAAAAGTAAAAAAAAAAAAAAATCAAGATTAAAAGTGAATTTAATAAAAAAAATCAAGATTAAAAAATCAACATAATTTGATAACTTTCATTTATATCACCAAAACCTAATTTTTCAATAACTCTCTTTTTATATCCTCTCGTATAAACCTTCAATAATTTATATATAATTTTTATCTTCTTGAAAAGAGTACCGTAGTATCACGCACTTAGTTTATTTTGATTTTGTCAAAATAATTCTTGATTTTGTCTAAAAGAGTATCCATAAATGTTAGTCTCTTCGAAATCTCCTGTGATTTCATAGGATTTACAAAAGAAAAAATAAATATATCCACAAGCAATTATTTCTGCAAACACTTCATAGCGAATATAAATTACAGAAACTGATGGTTAGAATCTTCAGCAAGAAAAGTGATTGCCAACTCAAATCCACTCGAAACAAAGAAAAATTAATGGATCAGAACGTGGCATCTAATAAATTTAAAATAGAACGATAAGTAAACACAAACGCTCATAAAAACTTAATTGATATGACACATCAATAATAGGTTACAAATATTTTGAGGATATTAGCTAAGTTAAACTTTAAAAAAATATAATTATTGATAATAAGATCGAAATCATCGTTGCGATGAGGTTTGCTTATATTTAGATCGAATGGTTTGGTGATGATAGAGAAAATGTGTGTTCCCAAGAAAGATTTATTTGAATTTCAAAAATAATTTAGATTGACATGAATGAATAAAAAATGATAAATTCATAAAAAAAATCAAAAAAAAATATTTTCTAGCTTCTTGATTTATTCGAGTAGAGTGGCTCTTACTTTCTAAATGATGTGAGTACTTTTAACTGTGGGTCACCTTCTTTATTCTTGCTCTCATCCATCGTACCCTCAATCTACCATTATCTTCGTCCCTAGTTCGTTATTATAGTTATGCCATTATGACCTTCGAGATTAAACATCAACATCTCACCCTTCTCTCTCAACTCCAAACCTAATTACAAAATCTCTGCTTATTACTAGATGTGGATGTAGCACCACATCATCATTAACCATCACATAAGCACTATTGGTCATCCTCTCGAAACATTGACCACTTTGATGACTATAACAATAATAACAAACGAGTGACAAAGGTGACGAGACAAGTGCAAGACGGATGAGAACACAAAGGTAATACCAGACAAAAAAGGATGAGAGCAATGAAAAATGAATATGATAAAACAAGGATATAACAGATGCGATGGATAGGGACACAAAGACGATGGCGGGCAAAGGATAAGAACAACAATCGACAAAACGAAAACTATAAATAATCTTATTTAAAAAAATAAAAGACAGTCTATAAGAAAAACATAATAATTCTTTAAAAAAAAATTTACCCAATTTTCTTCGGTTGCAATATCCTATTTAAGTCCATAAATAAAGTATGATATATATTTAATGTTCTTGAAACTCTCATTGACGTGTAAGAGAAAAATGATACACGCGAAACTCAAATGAAATTTCTTCGTAAATGTCCCCTATTAACTATATGCTTAAAGTTCCTATCAATATCAGTCCCTTTTAAAGACTCAAATCACATTTCTTGTTCTTAGCCACAAACAAATGTGATCATTCATGATAGTAGCTCGATTCCCACATTAATCGATGAACCCAAAACACAAAACAAAACAATCAAACAAAACACAGTAAAATCATTTATTGAATCCTAAACAACACATAGAAGTCCAGGAAACCCAAAACATAAGAACAAGAATCCAAACATCGTCTTGCTTGTTGGGACTCGAATGGCTCGAACCCTTAGCCATCCATTTATTGGCGAGCAATTGGGAGAAATCAGCCCACCAAAAGCTCTCTATAACAGCAGATCCTGAGGGGCCTGGTTAGTGTTGGTGCTGGTGGTGGTGGCGCCGCCGCCGCTTCCAGCGTCGGCGTTCCCCATTCCCACTGCGTTCTTCACGGCTCCCGCCGCGTCCTGCGCCATCTGCTTCACTTGTACCCCAGTCTTGCAAGGAAAGCCAAACTCAATTCGTCAACAGAGATCGCAGAGGGAGGAAGATGAGGGCGGATGGCGATGTAGGGAATTAAGCGTTTGTGGGTGGAGCGTACCTGCTGCAGGAAGCCGGTGGCGTGCTGCTGGCTCTCCTTGGCGGACTGCATTGTGTCCGACGCCATGTCGCGGACGGAGCTGGCGGCGTCCTGGACCGACCGGGTCCACTGGCCAGCCTGCGCCTGCACGAATCAAGAAGCAACATCCGACGGTCAGATCCCACCGCTGGAGCAAAGACGACGACGACGACGACGACGACGACCCACCTCGCCCTCGCCGCGGGCTTTCCCGGACTGGAACATCTGGCTGCTCGACATCTTCCTTGCCTCGAGTTGCCGAAACCGACACCTTGTTTACCAGAGAACAAACACTGAAAGGCGAATGAGAGATGGACCGGTGGAGGGGGGTTTATAAAGGGTGCCGAGAGCGATGCGAGGACGACACGTTGGTGGGATCGCAGGCAACGACGGAGGTGGAGTTTGGGGAGAGCGGGTAAGCATGCATGCTGTTGACGACGCGATCAGTGGTAACGACTTGGCCTCGACTATTAAGCGGAGGGCGTTAGGTTTGTGGCAGCAAATGTTGCCCTGCACAACGTTCATCAACGTTATTGGAGTTCCTCCTATCTGCTTGTGTTTCAATGTATGAATTAGATGTTAATACGGTCTCTTTTCCTTAATAAAAATCCGATTTCTCAGTGTTGTTATGTTTGGAAGACAGAAAATGTTAGTATCATATATCGTTTGTTCTGTTCCTATAGAGGACTATACTTTCGACAGAACTCTTCCATCGATAAGTCAGATTCTGATTTATTGGTTGCAAAAGAAAAATATATAAATATATGTTTTTTTTTCCATAACAATATAAACATTGTTCAAATTCATTGAAATTTGAAAGAATTATGTGTTGTGTTTTAGAGGATAAATTTATTACATGCATCAAAATACACGATAGGCTGAGGAATGATTCGTATCATAGAAATTGCAACCTAATTCTTTTACTATATATGATCAAATGATAATGGATTGGATTTTGTTAATTCCATCGTATGTATTTATCTATCCAGCCTTCGTCACTGACAATTCAATGAGCTTTCTCTCAAGGTTACGAGGAAGAGAGGAGGATGGAGCTGTTCTTGCAAGCAATGAAGATGGTGCAAGAGGGTGGGCTTCTTCTTCTAAAGCTTGACAGCTTTGTGAAGCTCCAACTCCGCCATGAAGAGAGGACACAGATAGATCAGAAGCAGAGGAAGGAGACTTGACGATTTTGGATCTCTAATATGTTGTGTAAGTCTCCATTCATTGATTCCTCTATCAAAGATCCTCAACAAATGAAATAAAAACTAAAATATACTTCAAAAAAATACTCCTCAATGTTCAAGTTTTCAGATGTGGTACTGTGGATGAGAAAATGACTGACGGAAACACAGTTCATGAGGCCTCAATTACCGAAAAACTCAGGACTCTTTTCAAAATCATGAAATACAGTATCAAAACATCTATGTTGAGATATGCTATTGAACATATGAGAACGTGTTTAATATGATAAACAAAAATTAACTTTTTAAAAACAAAATCAACATCAAAACTGGTGTAAAAGATGTCGAAATAAGATTCTGACTGACTTAACTCCAGGTGCAAAACATGAAATAAAACGATAGGACATTTCAGGACCCCAAAAAAAAGCGTGTTACCATTGTCAGCAAGTTTCCTAAACAATGTCATGTTTGATCATACAAGTTCAGGCTTCCTAAAGTCGCTCGAAAATTAGTACCTCAGGAAGCTTAAGAGTTGCAACTCAGCTACGACACATGAGATTTTATGTGTAGCTAATATTTCGATCAAGATTGAAAGGTCATGCTGATGCTCAACCGAGATCAAGTTGATCAAAGCAGCACAGCATAATAAATACAAAAGGAATTTAGCAACATACGGAAGAAGATGATCTATGTTGTTTGAGGTGGTGGCATTAGATCGAATTGGGTTTCCAGCAAAGAAAGCACTTGAGAAAGCGAAGACACCTTGAAATCTGGTCTTGTATCATCGGTGTAAGAATGAGGAGAGCCATACCTCCCTGTTTCATCAAGCAAGCATGTGAAGGCTCCTGCTCGTTTCCCACAAACCACCTGTAAGGGAGAGAAATATCAGAATCGTCAAACGACCAGACATCGTGATTGTTGGTATCAGCACGTATTTGCTGGAACTTCACAAACCATACCCCACCGAAATATTTATGATAAGCAGAAAAAGGAAAACACCAATTTAGCACAAGGTTATGAGTTGTTTGAACATGTCAGTGGCAATGAATGCAGTGGACTCGTGATTTAAAATGGTCCCATATGAGCAGTCCTGTAACAGTCATTTGCCTGAAAGCCCCATGTGAAGAGAACAGCATACAAGACTACATGTAAGATATTCCCCATTACCAGCTCTTAGTCCAAATTAAAGGATGAGCAACAATGCTATTGTTCAGGGATGAGCTATAACAATTAAATTGATCTTTTACTCAATCGAGTCAATAATAAACTGATAGGGATTGGAAATGATTGAATATTTAAACAACCATAGTCACTATTCAATTTACACCAGCAGATATGAATTCGGATATTTACATATGGCAATTAAATGGATACTCAATTTTGAAGCCATATTCACTTGTGATTAGTATGACAATAGATGTGGATTTAGATTAGATTAAAACAGATCAAGACGTGAATATTACATAAATAAAATATCTGTTACATATATGAAAGGAACTAGCTCAAATTTGTCAATGATATTTCTCAATAGGAAGCCGTTTAAGGAAATGAAAAGAGCTAAATGAATGAGAAAAAATAACTATGTTGCAATTAAAGAAACTTACATAATTCACATTGTAAGATATATTTGTATCCTTAGATATTCAGATACAGATAAAACTGAATCCATATCAATATTCATATATCAGATAGCGAAATTTATACATGAATATGGATGCATGAGAAATGCACATTTACATAACCATGTCTAGGTCCAATGAGAAATTGAAACAGATACAGATGATACGCAATTTCTCTCCAGTTCTGAATGTTATCATAGGCTGATTGGTTGATCCTGAGTCAAAATGCAGACTCTTAAACTTCAAGACCTAACAAACTTTTGAATCTATAGTTACTTTGAACCTGGGTTTGCAAACTTTGACTGATAAAGGGCCTTTACTACTAATCTAAACATGTAAATGTCTGATAATGGAGAAAACATGTGTTTTACTTGCCTGCTGAAATGATCAGCAGATATCACAAGATTTATAAAGAACAAAAGAATCTTAGTTTTTCTTTAATTTTTTAACTGCAAAGACAATTTGTTGTTATGATGAGCATCTCTCATCAAATTTAACTCTCAAACTGACATATGGTTAGTGATGAATATTTAAAAAAAAAAAAAAGTGATGCTCCATGCCCTTGCCACTATTCTAACACCAAAGGAGTGTCACCGATGTCTTCCATAAGATCTATAAAGTGAGCCACACATGTTGTCCCAAAAAAATAAACTTGTGTGTTCATCAATTGTTTGTCATTAGTATTTGTGCCATTATCAGTCACCACCTAGACTATATAATGCTCCCTAGCTTCATCCACAGCAGTCTCCATTGGACCTTGAATCTTGTGAATCTGATCTGATACTTCAACTGACATATGAAAGATGATTTGGTCTTGCTCAAATCCAAACGGATATTGATCCAAGTGGAATTGGCTTAAAGGAAATCTACACTAGATTGGCATAGATTCAGTCTCACTTCAACAAGAAAATAGAAAAGCAAAACACACAGTTCTACAGCTAATGCAACAATATAAGAATGGAAAAATTACCTTAAGGTGAAAATTACACAAACAAAGCTTCCATAAACAAGATATTTTACATCAGTTTCAGATTCACCTTGGTTAGGAGAAAAAACAAGGACGCTTTCTTGAGTTCAAACCTTGGTTTACTAGACAATGACATATTTTTGGATGATAAAGGCTTAAAAGAGAGAGATTAGAGTGAGTTGAGAGGCCTTAGGCGGAAAGGATGGATTTGAATCAAGTCACTGGATAACAGACTTATCACTTGAGAAGCTTGTTTATGCTAAGTAGTACAGTTAGTATGGTAAGTATATCAGGTGATACAATGCATGCTGAGTCTGATTGAGATGTCGAAACTGTAAATACGATTCCATACCAACTGGTATTGCGAAATTTCAATTCTTGATAGAAATATCATGAGGTGATAATCTAGATATATATACAAATGCTACTTTCTATAGTTGTGATAAATGATTTTTATGATGCCTTCACGACGATTGTCAAGTCACCTCATGTAATGTGTAATATATAGGCAAATGTTTAAAATCCATGCATCAAAGAGAAAAAAATAGTTAACTCCTTGAGCTAAAATAAAGGAGGAAACAATATCCCCTAGATAAGTGAACATGCAAAACATGTGACATAACATTCCCCATCGAATTAAGTAATGCAAAAGTGGCATGCCAAAGAATCATGATTCTCCATAATATCACAATACATGGTTAAAAACATTTGAATCAACTAAATTAATTATGGAAAATGTAGGGGTTAGTATGGTATGCCCTAGATTAATAATTTCACCGTCAACTTAGGCACTCATAGTAGAAAAAAGACACTTCTCAATAATTCTGCATATGAGCAATAAACGCAAGAACAAAATGAGGCTTTAGGTACTACTAGCAAATAGATTTGTAAGATATAGGATGATACATGCAAATTTAGATATTGAATAAATTCACTCACATCATCTCTAAGACTGTCACCTAACATCATGACTTGACTTGGAGGAACACCCCAAATTGAACATATATGTAACAACGGAGCTGGGTCTGGCTTATAAGGACGAAATTCCCTGCTTAGTGCTGGGATGAATTCCATCTACAGATAGAAAATTTGTAACATAATTCTAAAAATAAATTACAATTTAAACTAGAGGAAACAAATTAAACAACAATAACAAACCCCGAAACCAACTATCTGGAAACAGTATGATACATATGAATATATCAATAAGCTAACAAAAAGCATAATCAGCTCCCTAAAAGACATAGCAAGTAACAATCGTAAATAAATATCTACACCCAAAGACAAATTGCACCCAACTTTGTCAAAAACATTAACAAAAGACCAGTTAACTTCTATTTGTCAAAACCCAGGCCCACTTTTACCAAATTCTCAAACCTGAAAACCTAGAAGGATAAGTATAAGAATACATCTCTTTCCCTTCATGATAATTACTCCACTGATGGTAGTGAAGATCTAAAATAGCTAGTCATTCAAAGGCATTGCCACTTCTATTGCATCCCCAATACTACAGCTTTGTTTCGTCAACTATATGGTTTGTGCATATGGCTTTGTCTCCACATTAGCAGTAGCTTTATTGCTACACCAGAGTGAATATGAACTCTGGAACCTCGTTGGTGTCTGTTGAAGTCCCACCATGGGTGAAATTGGTCTGACAACTTTTATGATCATTAAGGAAGCATTAGGGAACATCAACAAAGCAAAAATGAGAAAAAAAAAGAAAGGATAGCAAGAAGGCAATGAGGGGATAGCTAGGAGCAGCTGGCAAGGTGGCCATGGATCAACCAACAATTAAAGTTTCAGTTATACCAGACAGTACGAACCAATTTTTATGGCCTGACAATTGACTGGTATAGAAAGGGGACAATATCACCCAAACCGGTCTGGAACCAAGCTTATAGCCTGCTAAGTTTACCATGTCAACCTTTCTAGGTGATAAGCTAACAGCGAATGAGTAGTACTAGATGGTAGGCCTCCTACTTCATGGTACCAGCCATAGCTTTTTTCAATCCTGTTCCTTTTTTCCTCTTCCTTTTTTTCTCTTTTCTCGTTGTTAATTCTTCTCCTTCCACTACTCTTATGAATCATCACTTTATTATTTAAAACCCTACATCAGCTTCTCCTCCTCATCCTCTTCCATTCATCTGTGTTGCCACTGCGTCATAGTACCATTACACTCCTTAACCTCTGCTTCTCATAAGCAATATATAATCACCTCCTCCTCCTCTATCTCTTTCTCTCTACATGTAACGGTTTGGTTGATAGCATTGATATTATATATAATGGTTGATAATTCTAAGTGGCAATCACGAGTATAGTGGCAATTGGTGAACTTCATAGACATGACAGAGGAAAATGTGGAATATGAACCGAGAAAAGAAATGATGTGCAGTAAAATAAATGGTTGGGTTACCCTAATCTTAATTGTAGATGGTCTAAACTTTCATAAACCTTTACAACTGCAAAAATGGCCCAAAACACAATAGTCTTAACACTAAGTTCAAATATTTCAGTAGCCAAACCCCAAGGGCCAGTGAAGGTTCTAGGCCATCAAACCCAAGTTCTCGCACTTAATAAGTTTCAAAGATTTTCATTCTCTCTTGTCATGCTCATTCTAAACTTTGAAATACATAGTCAATTATTTTTTAAAAGAATAAAGAAATAGGAATAAGAATAAACTTGTAATTTACCCCAAATCGCTGATGAAATATGTCAACTGCAGACTTGACATTGCGAGTTATTAAACCTCTCCTGCAAAAGGTTAAACTCATAAGCAGGCAAGCTAAACCATGCAAACCAGCATATTTGAAGGGTTACAAGCCATAGAGCAAGAAGATAGATTTTCCTCATTAAAAAGAAAATATTGTCTCTACACATTCTATTAATAACATGGCAAATTCAATGTGTTATTTCCACCAAAGTCCTTAACGTAAAGCTGGTGAACTTAGGAGTGTTTAATGCAGAGATGGTAATGCAAATTGTTTGAAGTTCCTGGTGCTGATCCCAGAGGAACAATAGACACAGGTGATAATAGCAAATTAGAGATTCTAACCAAATGATCTGCAAAAGATGGGACCCGTTGCTACTTCTAAAAGGCAAAAGAATATACTACCTTATTTGCCTAGAATCCAGGTATCTGCAAAGTTCCAAAGCACCTGAAAAGTAAATTTCCTTTATCAGAAATAACAACACAGCTTGAGAGGGCCATTGGAGTTTAATCTAGTACTAACAACTGAAATTTAGGCACAACCACGAAAAACATTTTGCATCAGTATAAATCAAGAGGAATTCATAGGTACTATTTACTATCAAATTATATCTGTTTTTGCAACAATGTCTCTCAACATGAGAAAATTATCAGCCCTTCGATTCAAGTTCCTAGCAGAAGAGAAGCAGATACAACTACCACAAATCTAAGAAGTATAAGGATGCAAGTTAGTCTAGAAAGAAACTGATTAATGTAATAAGATTTGAATTACTACTTGATCTTTAGAATCTATTAGGTCATCATATATACTATTGTCTTCTCAACCATAGTGTCAGTTTCTAAAATGTCAACTTCTCAACTATAGTGTCAATTTCTAAATGTTGACTAACTTAAGTTGTCATAATGATCACATCATTTTCAGTCTACATTGAGCAAGACAGTGATGATCAATAACTTATCTGCATAAACCACAATACTTATGTACACACATACTTCATATACCTATATGAAAAGATAGTGGAGATCATGTATTGAGTTGTATATGAAACCATAATGATTATATTAAAATAATTTTCTTTTTAGCAAATAGAGACAAATGCTCTCGAATTATGTATCATGAACCTAAGCAGTATTGCTTCTCCGACTTACATAAGAGATCCACATGATGCTACACAAGACCCTAGGTAACTGGGGTGAGAGCATTCAGATGTCTGATACCCATCAAACAACAAACACGGAAACCTTCGCAATAAGATCATGATCCATCGGACGCCTATCTCTGACCAATCAAACGATCATACAGTGGTGAGGAAGAGATTGGTGGTACGGGACGAACCGGGCATAATCTGGAGGCGATCAAGGCCCTGGCGCTCGAACCGAGCGATGATCTCGTAGGCACGCTGCTGCTCCGGCGGCGGCCACGCCTCGATGTGGTGGAGGATGTCGACGCCTCCGCCGGAGGCGCTGGCGGCGCGGTAGGTGGCGTAGCCCTCCTCCCCCAGGACAGCCTTGTACATGGCGCCGAAGTCGATCACGGGCACCGTCAGGGTCCCATCCATGTCGAACACCAGGCCGCGCAGCCGCCCCTTCTTGGCAATCCCATCGCCGCTGTCCCCGGAGGGAATCGAGGCGGGCGACGACGACACGGCAGCGAGATGGAGATGGCGTGGAGGTGAGAAAGGGAAGGGGAAAAAGAAGAAGCGGCGGAGGAGAGGCGGGGAGAGGAAGAGAGGCATAGCATTGGGTAGAGGAGGGAGATATTGGATTTTGCGCTTTTTAATGTCTATTGTCGACGAGGACGGTACGAGTTTGGTGTTTGTGTACAGAGGTGGAATGGGTCCCTCATTTTGATATACCGATGCGGAAAAATTTGTAAACCGATGGAGGCACATACACGTATGCGGTTGAGCGGTCCTGATGTCCTGCTTCGTTAAACGACACAGGATATGGTCGATCGATCGTTGGCATGTTCCCCTTGATGAATGTGCACGGTAAGTGATGCACGATGCATCGATTACAAAGCTTTTAATTTGTAGCATTTGGAATGGTGGCTTGGTACATGACCGTAGTTTTAAAAAAATTAGAATACATTTCTCATTAGTTTATTTTTATAAATAAGTAAATTATCAAACTATTAAGTTATAAGTTCACAAAATGGTAACATTTATATCTTTTATAATTAAATTATTGTTATGGGAAGTGGCGGGCGAACGAATAAACAACACGTTACAGTATAAAAGGTGAAGTAATGACAAAAGATTTTACAAGTGCACGGATTTCTCAATTCAATGTTCACCATAAACATGCGGTTTTTGTACCTTTTGCTAAAGGTGTGTAGCCATTTTGACTACCGACCATTCATGCCATCTCCAACTCCCTGGATTTCTTTGCCAATCTCTCGTGCTACCGAGCCTGCCTTGATAGCAGCAGCTATCTTCCTCTGTAGGTACAGCAGCCCGATGCGCTTTGAAACAACATACAGCACCGCAGATATGAACACGATAAAACCAAGCACTAATATCACCCTGTTTTGATACAGTTGAGCATGATCAGATGTTAGGAGGACCAATTGTTCAGTCACTGCCTAGTAAAAACCTAATCCTGAAAAGAAACATACTATGGCTATGATGGCAATTTTTTTGGCACTCTTCAGAAGAGAGATGTGTCAACAAAAAATTCTGAGAAAATTAAACATAAGAATATATACTAAGAGAACCACACATGTCATCGGTGATTATATTATTTTTCTTAACAAATACCCAAAAACAACCATAACAAAGGCCAGTACCTATCAAGAACATCCTGCCGACGCATCGTTGAAAGCAAGTTGCGGGTCCGCATCAGCAGAGACCGGTGTCCTTTGTATTCACTTTCAGCCTTCCTCAAGACACCCGTTGATTCCTCTGCATGACAAATCACATTCAAAGGAAGTTAAGGCCATTGCAACCCAGCATATTACAATGATCGAAGTTGTAAGAAATATTGCTAGAAATTACACGTAAATAAAAAAGAAAAACCAAGGTATCCACAGATAGCATCACACGGCATGCTACAAACAAGAGGCATGAGCAGCGGTAACCATACTTAAAATTCTGATTAAGAACAAAACCTAAGGTGGCCTTCAAAACCTACACACTGAGAAAATATTTTCAGAAAAGAAGAAAACCTCCACGTTTGTAAAATTTTCAGATAGGTAAACCGTCGACTGTCTAAGAAGACATCAAAGTGTTGAACATTATGAAGATATTTTACAAGAAGTGTTGCTTCTTTAACTCATAAATATATGTTATAACCAGCGAATAGTAAAAATGGATTTACAATGAAAATCTGAAATTCCAAATTTCAGATAACTTTTTATTTTTTTGAAACTAGACTAAGGCTTTCATGTAATGCTAATGACTTGAGAAGAGAAAGGCTGAATGGACAGACTTTTCTTTTCATAGTTAACAAGTAATGATGCACTCCAATTGGACTGGATATTCAGAATTTTTTTTAAAAAAGAACATATAACTAAATATTTGGTAACAAAGTTACCTATGATAAAAACAGACTCAAAGACATGCATGTCCAACCAACTCTCCAAATTTCCAAATGCGGGAACTAAGATAAGTGAACTCACAAGAGGGATTTTAATATCTCCCAGCAAAAATATATTAAGTTAATATTCCTATTGGAAAGTTCTCCAATTTTAGGAGAATAGGCCTCCAAAAAAAAGAGAGAAAAAATGAAAATTAAACCACAAAACTAAGAAAAATATATTAACTTGAACTTTAAGGCATAATTCTAAAGGCTCGCAATATGGCATATACATATGAAGTAAAAAATGTAAGAGAAAAGATTCTTTTTTCCTTTTTCTTTTCTGGTAATCCAGAGGCCCGCAAATTCCTAGCTAACAACAGATTTACAAGTCTCCAAATAAGACTACTAATGGCTAAAAGACTCTCCTGTACCAACCTATATTTGTAACAGGATTGGAAGATAAGGATACCATTCAAAATATGAATAAACTCTACCTATAATAACATTTAAAAATATGAATGAAAATAGATCCATAGTCTTAGCAAAATGCAAGAAATTAAACCTAGACCTACATACAAACTTGACCCAGATATATGGCTCACTAAAGCTCTATTGTTGAATTAGGTGAAGATTGAAACTGATGCATCCCCATAACAATTTTCTGCTCCTTCACAACTAGGTGCAGATGGCATTGGATGCCACTTCATAACAATTTTGACCCCTCAAAAATCAACCTCATAGCTAAAGAGGAGGGTCAAAATCATATTGCTGAACCATGTTCTTGAGTTTTATTGTTCTTCTTTTCAACACATATAACAGAAGACATAGATGACATCCAGATTCCTCCATAATTAAAAAAATCATCATTGATTCTAAAAATCATTTTTCATTATGCCAAAATTTCATAAAATATAGCTTTTTGATGTCACCGAGCTAATGATAATATTAAAGCTAGCTCTTCTGGAGCTGCTGTGTGAAATTTCTGCAAGCTAAAATGAAACACTTCAGAAATATATTATAGCTAATGTTTAGCTTCTGCTGTAACTTTTACAGAAATATATTATGGCAGTAAAGATCTACGTGAAACACTTCAGAACATGGAGAAGCAATTGAGCTTGCTTTAATGTCATAGAATATGTAGTGTTCTCAACAGGTGTGTTCAATAGACATTGAAGTGTGGTGTTAGGATTCTCATGGTCTTTTCTATTCTGCTGTCAACTCTATGTTAATGTAAATGTTAAGATTCTTGGGATCATAAATTTTTTGAATCGATCATGTCTCGAAGGGTGAACCACTCACTCTCATCACCTACACCAGCATGTTGGAATGTTCAAACAACATGCTGTCAATTTAGATCATCTTCACATTTACAGAAAATAGCTAGTCTTGCCTAAATACACAGTCCTGCAATTTGAGGTGAAGAAGGCTCCCAAACAATGAAGTAGAGGATTATATTTTGATAGAAAGAGAACAATTTGAGCATATTAGTTTAAAGCTTACAGTAGAAAACAATTACACGGTCACTAAGGCATCAAGCCCTAATTTGGCCAGGAAATGAGTCTAGAATTACCCATTGATTACATAACAAATATGCTGAAATAATAACAGAGTTGACATTGCAATCTGAGATTCCCTTTACCATGCTTATCAGCTTTACGCTAAAAAATAAATGCACCTGGAGTTCAATTCCTAGTGCTATGACAAATACTAGTGTCACCACCTCAGTTATGATATAATACGAGTGCATGACCAGCAGAAAAAAAATTCTTTTTTTAATCTGAAAAAAGAGGAAAAGAAAGAGAGAAAGAATAAGATAATAATCATGAAAATTAATGATGAAAGATAGAAGAGATGATAAAAGAACTATCAGCTCAAAGATTGGGATGAAGATCTGCAACTCAAATGTCTCACACAACAACAATAACAAAGCTGTAAAATCCAAATACACTACATGGATCTTTTGCCATTATTAAACTCTGTAAAAAATTATATGCTTAGTTAAATCAAGAGTATTTAATTTTTTTTATTTTATAGTTTCTAATAAAATCTTTTTATGTCTCAATCTACCTCTTCTCATACCACTAATATTAATAGTATCACATCTTCTAACTCTAGCATCTACAAGCCTCCTTATCACCTGTACCATTTTAAATGGTTCTCACTTATCTAATCCTCTAGGTTCCACCTAATTGTTCATAGATAAAGACATTTCTTTCATACTTTATTTCTCTTTTCAACAAGTAATCTCCTTTGATAAATATTCATTTGAAAGCCTTATTTATTGATTCTTAGATTATGATGAGGTTGAAATCTTAATCAATCTTTGAGGTCTTCAATCGAGCCAAGAGATATCTCCTATTTTTTTTCCATGGAATTTCTAACAAAGTCTAAGGTTAATATCCTTCCTTCTCTTTGGCTTGGCTTCTTCTATTATTTTGGCATTATAGAAGTTTTTGACATTAACAATTTATCACATTTGCAAAAGACACCCTAAACTAATAAAACTTATTCAAATGAAAAAAAAATCAAAATGATCCCACTTTAAGTTTCCCACAATATATTATAATCCATAGTTCAAGCTTCTTTTTCTTAACTTAACTAAAAAGACCATAATATAAACTATAAATAAAGATTTAGATATTCTAAACTTAACTAAACATATGACTCTTTACAGATCTCACAATGGTAGCAAAAGATCCATGTAACCAACCACAAATAATCGGGACTTATGACTTTGTTGTTGTTGTTCAAGCTACTTTTTCTCTAAATTCATTGATGTACCAAACATCCGAAGTCTTCTCAACCCACTCCAAGTAGAGTTAAGAAAGGAGAGGGCATCAAAGCGACAACACTAGGTTCTAGTTGTCATGGGTTTAGATGTTTCATTTTATAGGTATTTTTTTATGTATTTCCATTATTAATTTCAGTTGACGTTTTTTTAGGAGTCTCTAAAAATCCAATTTTGAGTTTATTTGGTGTTGAAGTGTCCTGATGTCATCTGCTATAATTTTCTTATTCATCACTTGAGTGAGTAGTTGTAAGCCCTTTAGGCATGATAAGAGACAATTTCTCTTATGCAATTAACTTTAGTGATAGTTAAGTACCATTCTCTTTATTCTCTCATGTTCCTTGGGAGGTTTATTCTCCTCGAATTTGAGAGATCATATCCTGTCAGATGATCCATGAAAACAGTTATGTACCTTACGAAACTTTATGGCAAAACAAGATTGGCATGCCTAAACAAGATCACATCAAAAGTTTGCACATAGCACAGCAATTTAATATAAAGCATAATTCCAAGAAAAGCTTCAATCTTAACATAGTTTCATACTTCAAATAGAAGAACAAAGACCTAGTAACCTTCCAGTGGAAACTGTCATTCCAGCAAACTTATCAGACTTAAATGAAGCTCAAAGCTTCTCATACAGCTTTTTTCTTCACTCCCTTGCCTCTCATTTTATAATCCAAACAGAAACATGGAAAAACCCGGAAGCCCAGATCATGCCTCCATATAGGAATATATGAAACTGAAGATCTCATTCTAGTTAGGAATCTTAGAGTAGTGATTTAAGAATTTTTCCAGCAGACATATCAGAAACCAAACAACAGAAAAAGGAATTCAATACTATAAATAAAGGAATTTCTGAAAAGAAACAAAAATTTGCATGATTTCATTATAGATTCGAAAATCTAACAATAGATTAAATCCCATACTTATACAGGAACTATCTGAATTTCAATAGTTATGATATGTTCTAGCTGAAATGTTAACAAACTGGTTCCAAATGAGACAATAAACAATGTTTTCTAGGCCCAGTTCTTGAATGCTATCAGTTGAAGTAAACATTAATGCATGCACAAAATTGAATAGTGGATTAACTTAAAATATATTGACAATTTAGAATAACATATAACTAGAATCTTATTTTGAGAGCTATGAAAGAACGATAATGTATACCAAAAGTTGCCAAAGTATTTGCACTTCTTTCCACCTCCTGTAAAAATTTAGATGGTTAATGTGAGAAACAAAAACTACAATGACAAGGTAACTGGATTCATAGATAAATTGCATAAATAATCACCTGAACCATTATTTGACGAGTCCGGCGAAGGCTCTCCGTAATGCTTTCTGCAGCAGAGGTCATGCCAACCTTTGTCCTACAGTCACGCAAGGGTAAACACATCAATGTTTATAAGAATCTGGTCAAAAGAGTAAAACACATCATAGGTTCAAGAGTAAAACTAACCAAATTCAACTGAAAATATAGGTAAAATATATGGAGAAAATACAAGGGCCCAAAATAGTTGAGCAACACCGAAAGACTCACTAGATTATAGGTGAAATCTGCTTCAACATGTATAGATGAGAAAGAACCAACAAACGAATACCTGGTCAGATCAGTGCATATGGCTTGGTACTCACATTCCAACCTATGATCAATTCGCAGACTTGGTACCGGTTCATACCAGGTGTTCACTGTATCAGATGATCTGCCTAGTTTTTTACTGGTATGTATACATATACCAGATAGTAGGCAGTCTGATACCCAGATCCAACGCGCCTTCCACCCATTTAAGCATGAAACCAGTTACCAGAGCCCGTTCTCATCTTTCACTCTACACTCTCAGTTGTTCACACTCTCATTCTAAAATCTTTTTTCTCAAATCAAGTTTCGATTTCAAGCAAATCAAGCTTCAAGTTAAAGAAATAATCCTTGTTTACTCCAAAAAAGGTAAAAATGAAGCTAAACTTCAAACTTTTATTCCGAAGCAACAAAAATGACAGTACAAATAACTATCACATCACATCATTTATCGGTTGCAAGCACCTTCTCCCTTGTACACCTGCAACAACCATTCATAAAAAGACTTGGAAAAGCTGGTTTACATCCACTGTAATTTGCAAAGCTACTTACCTAGGGCTGGACAAAAGAGGAGGTCCGTTAGATCCATTAGATACAGAGTTTTATCATTAATGATTTGAATCCAATGATAGACTGGTTAAGCCCAATAGAGAGTTATGATGATCCACTGCTTGATGAGGATGGAGATCTACCATAACCATCTTGATTCATTCTAAAACAAATCAAGGAGCACCTACAGTATGAGATTGTTCAGTATAAGGAGATCCAATGTTAGGATGTGGTTAGGTTACCAATAGTCAGTCCTCCATGGACCACACATAGCGAGTCAATCTTAATCATGCTAGCTTAATGAGAGAAGCTGCCCATCGCACTCATTTAATTCATTGGATGTTATCAATGAGCAATAACTCGATTCAAACGATAAGATTAATTCAACATGCTATTTTGATCAGTTTGTAAGGTCAGCAATGATGACAGTGAGATGGATAGTAGGAAGGGACAAAGGTCTCATGGTCTTATATGCAAATATAAATTGATAGAGTGTGGACTGAGGTTTACATGTCACTCAAGATAAAAGTTATAGTGTCATATTATCCACCAAATTAATTAACGGTCTAAAAGCCATAAGCAAAAGGGAAGATAGTTGATATTTTCCACAAATGAGAAAGAGCTAACATAAGAACCAGTCAAATATTTCATATGTCACCCAAGATAAATGTTATAGTGCCAAATCATCCACTAAATTGATTTATGATAGCAAAAGGGAAGATAGATGATATTTTCTAGAATGATAAAGAGCATAAATGTGAATGAGTCAAATGGGACGTCCTCGGTATCGCAACATTCCTACCAACCCGGATTTCATGAATCACGAAAAAGAGACTTCATACAGTTCTTCAACGTCAGTATTCTGATGGTAATTCGACTGCTCAACGGCAAAGGTAGTTGTACTTGTACTAACCCTAGACCTACTATGCCTTCAATCTTCATAGTGGCATGTACTCCAATTGTATTTAATCACGATGTCACGATTATCCTTACATCATCAGAGCAGACAGTATCAAATGTTATGATTGTGGACAAAAGTATTCTTCAAAAGTATAATCTTGATCAAACAACTCATATTGTGGACCTGATCCACCTCCCGCACCGGCATGATAATCCTTTCGGTGGAAGTAACAACTAACAACATAACAATTTTTAAGTCTCTGTGTTTGATAGTATGTCACCTATATATTTCTAAAGCCCACAATAACATTTTTAAAAGCTTTTTATGCATGTTTTCTCAACATTGTTTTAAATAGATCATAAGAATATTTTTATCATTACTGAACCAAAGAAACTAAATAAACAAAATTTAGATTAGATTTGATGCACGCTATAATGTCCGATCAGTATTGACGACGACCACTGGTATGAGACTGTTCTAATTTATTTCTCATTTAAATAAAACTAAGCAGTTTAGAGAGAATTCTACAAATGTCACGAATTGCCACTTGACAATATCTTCAATGTTTACAATTTAGTTTACTAGATTACGCAAGAATATAAAAAGGAAGCAAATGATTCAAAAAATGGAAGAAAACAAAACTTGATTTTGGTTAAAGACCATAAATCTTAATTAAAAATTGTTACCTCTACAAAGAAGTTTCAGCATCTTGTAGATGAAAAATCTAATAATCAAATATATCATCAAAAAAGGAAGATTATACTTCAAATTAAATATAAAAATATATCTTCTTCACAGAAGGAAAGCTGTAATAATTGATATGACATATATAATGTAATCATATCCTCATTTTGGTAGCTTTTGCCTTTTTTTTCCTTGTCTTATAAAAAGGGATAAATAAAATGTAAATAAAGATACAAAAATGGATGAATGAACGAATTCCCACATTACGTAGTGTGAGACCACATCTTTTTCCAATAACATGATTCCATTGTCCACGTCCGAGATGTGTGAAGACATATACTTTCATCTTGGTAGTTTCTCATGCGAGTAAAATAGTTATTTTGTAATTATTTTCTATTATTATCCTTTCCTTCCCTTCTCTCTTTCCTTCTCTCTATTCTAACCTGAAAAATACAAAATAAGATCATCCTCCATTGTGGACTCATCCTTCATCATCAGACTTTGTATTAGAGCCCGTCCTACATCAACTAGTATCGATATTGAATTGAGATTTTAATTCTTCGAAAGCATTAGGCCACCCAACAGACAAATAAATCTTAATAACTTTGAATGTGTCAATTTCAAAATATTTTTAGTCATTGCAGGCACATGAAACATAATTTAGACTGTTCATGCAACAAAATCCTTAGACACTAATTTTCAGCTATTCGAGATGCAGTTCCAAAAAAAACGAGCAGAATCATCATGTCCTTTTTGCATCGTGACATAAACAAAAAATTAAGTAGTAATAGTCATTTCTTTCTTTTGATTGTCCTAACGAATAACAATAGCATGACCACTGAAAGGAAGAAGGATCATACATACTTCCAAGTCCAACTCTAGGTTACATAAGAAATTAAGAATTTAAAAATATAAAAATAGTACTAACAAACTTAATGCAAAATGAATATAAAAAGCATATATAAGATGAAGGTTATGGAAATATAGCTTAGAATGAAAAAAGAATATTCTTTAAAATGCCGCCTTAGAAGGCAACAGTCTCACTAGATAGACAGCTTACTGCAAATTACGCCTGCGAATTGTGGACTCTTCACCACCTCCTAGAAGAAGCTCCCTCTACAAATAAAGAGAAAGGAAAACAAGGATGATTAACTTAGTTACTAACCTATGGGAAATTTAATACATAATCTGAGATATAACAATTAGATATCTAATGACTGGCTTCCTGGATTATCCATTAGAACATAAAAAAAAGTACAAACATAACCAGAAATCCAAGTTGAAGAATGGTCACCTCTTCCTGAGCAGCTTTTCTTATGTTGCTTTTGGCTTGTAAATTGGCATTCCTCAAACTCGAATGCAAACTGGTAGTAGAACAGGATATGAGAAGGAAAAAAACAAAAATTAAGGTCAGTAGAACTTAATAGATATTTCATAGCAGAATGCAAAACCAAATCTAGGCAAGTTAAAGAAATCTGCAGTTGCATGTTCCGGAAAGAAATTTATTTAGAGATTTACGTTTGGTACTGTTCCTTCCAAAATTCTAAAGTTAGCTGGGCAGATTGCATTTCTTCTTCCGTGGAAAGCTGCTGGGCAAGAAAATCAAGTTTAAACTGCAATGATCTAAGCAGTGCGAGGGCATCTTGTGCAGCACCATTTAATCTAGGAAGAGAATTTGCTTCCTCTGTCCCTCTTCCAGATGTTCCACAACTTTCAATGGACTTGATGTGCTCTTGAATCTGCAGAATCGACTGATCCCATTCCTTCTTGATATTTGCAACAGCTTGTGCAACCTCATCCATTCTAAATTAGACAAAAGTAGTACTTAAGCAAACAAACTAGATGGAAAGAGAGTAATCATATTGAAGAGCAGACAAAAACCTCAGAAAATAAGCATACCTTAAACTTCGGCCAAACTATAGTTACAGATAAACTATACAGAAAGCCTAGCAAATGCAATTTTGTTATAGAGCCTCCACTCTGAACAATAATAAAAAACAAATAATACAGATTAGAATATGCAAAAATTCAAAGACATTAAATATATCAGAGTGGCTCATTACAAGCAAAACAGATTTGCTAATTGTCCTATGAAGATACTGGTTCACACAAAGTGAATAACTGATGGTAAAATAAGAAAATTTTACACTGTGCTTTACCATCGATAGCAACACATCTATTCTATGCAGTGTAGTCAATGGTGCTAGGTGCTAAAAGAAGCCAAGGTGCCAAAATGCCCAAGGCGAGTGAAGTGAGGCGAAACCAGATATTAAAATTTAAGAAATCTATATCATGATTGATAAATATAATTAGTAAAGTAAAAATAACACACCAAATTCATTGAGTGTACCAAATTACATTGTCCACATCTAATAACAAAATTGACAAAAGAAAACAAGATTTACAAGGGTTAGGTGGTTGCGGGTTGCTATCGGTTGGGAGGGGAATAGGTAGGAGAAGGTATGGGAAAGGGTTGCTGTTGGTTGGGATGTTCGGTGTCTGGAAGAGGGAGGGGGAGAGAGAAGAGGAGGTATGGGAGAGGGTCGTTGTCTGTTGGGTGGCTGTGGGTTGCTGCCAGTTGCGAGCGGAAGAGGAAGGAGAAGGGGGCTGTGGTACGGGAGCAGGGAGGAAGAGCATGCTATCGGGGAAGCGGGGGAGGGGGAAGATACTGGCGGCCGAAGCAGGAAGAGAAGCATAGGATGACACAGGAGCAGCTGCAACAACGGGGGGAAGACGCTGGCGGCTGCGGCGGAGGAGGACGACGGAAAGGGGTGCTGTCGGGCTCCAGGAAGTGTGCAAAGGCGGCAGAGGAGAAGGGGTAAGAGAGAGATGCCGAGGAAGAGCCCACCTGAGGAAGACGCCGCCGTCGCCGATCGCCGATAGAGAGGAAGAAGACGCAGCCGATTAGGGCTCGTACGTTCCCGCGGTGTGGGAGGGGTGAAGACTGGTTGATCTGGTTTAATCGAACCAGAATCAGTAGATCTAAGCTCGACGCCAGCTCAACCAAGGCTCGACTTGAATTAGACGGGCCCTGCCCGACCCGCCCAAACCGACTCTCCACATTACAGTACGTCAAATGGAATCGCTCGGAAAACTAATCGGAGACTGTTCTTCGAACTCATCTATCTAATCCAAACGATCTCGTCAAGACGAACAAAACTGAATAAGACAATGTCATCCAAATGACCATCACAAAACTGAACGAGACGAACAATCTCTTCATATCTTAATCAAGAAACAGTGATCCACGAGATCTACGACATTTCAGAGAAAATTTTACCCATTACGCAGCGATCTCTTGATCTAAGCAAACAAACGAAACAAGCATTTAGGGTTTTCAGGGAAAGATATTTTACCACAGAAAGAGAGCAGGCAGGAAGGCGTCCTGATCTGCTGGGTGAGGCGAAAACAAGGGCGGGCGTTAGGTAGAGACGAAGGCGGTGCCGCCAGAAGCGTGAGGCAGAGGTAGGGATGGCGATGGGCGGGGCTGCGGAGTGAGATCGAGAGGAATGCGGCGCAGCCCGCAGCGTGAAGCGGCGCCGTCTGCGGGTTAGGCGGAGAGCAGACCGGCTTTCGAGTGAGATCACTTCTAAGAAATAGCCCTATGAATTGATTTATTTATGCATATAAACTAATAAATTAATTTATATATTTTTACATCTTAAATATTATTTTGTTAGTAAAAGAAGAGTTCAGTCATTGACGAAGGAGACGCAAAACACAAATCCCATATTAACCGTACAAGTGCTACATGGACCGCTAACTCACTACCAATGAAATGTAACAGCTGCAATTACGCTAAACCAATCGATCAAAGCACATGACTCGTCTACAAGAACCTATGAACACCACCACATTCCAAGAGGCTAAGCAAACACCACAGTCTCAGTACTAAATCAAACCTATGGACTAGATCGAACGAGCTGAGATCACAGACGCTCGCTCAGGTGCGTGCATCCATGGCCAGAATGGAGCTCAGGTTCATCGGGCTCATGTACTCCTCAAGCCCAGTCATGAACTGGCTCACGATGATCCTGTTGGCTTTCTCGGTGGGATGGAACGCGTCCCAGAACGCATAAATGTTCCTGTTAGGGCACAGATTCGACAGAATGGTGCAGAGACCGATCCCGTTGTAGGGTCCCTGGCCGCAGCATGCAACCCTCGACGTGATGAACCCTAAGAGAGAAAGCAAACACGGCATCGGTATCAGGCAGTGAATGAGCCAGCCACATGCAGTGTCATAAACTTGTTGCCTCACCGTATGCTCCAGGGTTGGTGATGAAGTCCATGTGCATCTTGTAGGCATTGACAGCGACGAAGACGGAGGAGCCATATTGAGTGTTGAGGTCACTCAACAGCTGCATCAACTGGGGGTTGTACAGGTCGGGGACTCGTTGCAGCTCGGGGTCGCAGGCGCCGGTCCTGCTCCGCAACGCGAGCTCCGCCGGGACGCAGCCGAGTGGGCCGATTCCGGTGACTAGGACTCGCCGGCTACCCAGTTCATACAGCCTCTGCGCGGTTGCGAGTACTGAAATTAACTTCACAGTGGAGACGGAGGAAGCAGGAGGTGGAGAAGATGCGTACTGAAAGAATCTTCTTGTACTCGGAGACGAGATAGCGGACGTAGTCAGGCAAGGCGAACTGTCGAGATCTGAGAGAGAAAGGCACGAGGTAGTAGTTGTTGACGAAGTCGTTCCCGCCGAGGGTTATCAGGACGAGGCCTTCGTTCACCAGGCGTTCCGTCTTCTCCGGGCCGATCAGGGAGCTCAGCCTCTGCTGGTACTGCTCGAAGTACTGCAGCTGCTTCGTGATCCTAATTATGTTCGCCTGCAGACATACGTACGGCGGAGATGAGTAAACGCCCGGCCGGGCGCTTGGCTTCCCTCGTAATGTAGTGCGCGAGGAGAGACTTACGAACTGGATTCCCGTGTCGTTGAGGATCCCGATGCCGGCCGATGCGAAGTTGGCGCCCACCAGAAGCCGCTCTCCGTGGAGCTCGGGGCTCAAGTACGGCAACGTCGATTCGGCTCCGAGGTATTCACCTGAGAGACACCGGCACGGTTAGCTCAAAGGCGAGCAGAAGGGAGTAGAGACTCGTTATGCCTCCCGAGTGTTCGTTCAAATGCGTTTTCGTCGACGACGTACTGACGATATCAGGGACGTTCTTGCCATTAGAGAACCGGCCTGTCGCTCGGTGAGAGGGCGTGTCGATGCCGTAAGGGGGTGCATCGGCGCGTGCCGTGGTCGCCAGATAGTTGTTGTTGCCGTTGTCCACCAGAGAGTCTCCGAACACGAAGAAGGCGCGAGCCGCGGAAGACAGCGGGAGTGTCCCCAGTGCAAGCAAGCCGAGGACCAGAAGAAGACGCCAAGGAGCGGCCATGGCTGTGCAAACTGAGCTTGGGTTGCAGGGTTTGTGAGTCTGCAGCGTGGTAGGTTTATATAGTAGGAGTCATGGACATCTTTTACCTTCCCTTCCCAGTTACCGAAGGCCATGAAGGGGGACTACAGGAGCGCAGGAAGAGCCATGCGAGTTACCAGAGAAGAGCTTAATTGGTGCATTCTGCTCTTTAAAGTGTTTGGTGGAAGCTCTAACTGCTCCTTGCTCAGTAGAACACACTGTACCAATGATCAATCAATGTTCTCTTCATCTTTATTGATGAAGAGAATGACACTCGAGAATCTAATCCAAATGCAGATCATGCATCAACATCAGCTGTCATTGTTGCTATGTATCACTGAAGTGCACTCATTTTTCTATATCTTCTATGATTATTGCTGATCACAAATCTATGCTGATGTATAATACTACGAGGTTGCCTAATTTATGAGCAGGTTTCATGTGATGCTCATAACTTGGTCTGGTCCCATTTGAGTTTTCTATTGGACAAGAAAGTCCTCTCTGGTTCATTTATTTTGGTGTCTAATTCATTCTCCCTCTCTTTTTATCTCTCTTGAATTTGAAGGTTTATTAGTGGATTTACTCATTTTATATTAAATTTCTTGTTTAATGTTATAAAACTAAATTAGACCATCCGATTTTTTATAGCGAAATTGATTTCCATCAAACGTTCGAAATTTTTAATAGAATAAATAATTAATAAAACATTACAACAATCGAAATTCACATATCGTTAAGAATTTTAAGATGAATGATTTATATTAATCGATAAATTGGATTACTGAATGTCGATAAATAAGATGAGAATTTCAAGATGAATGATTTACATTAATTAATAAATTAGACTACTCGATAAGTAGAATAAGTGTATGCATGTTAGATATTGAATATGTTTTCTATTTAATATTTGAAAATAATAAAATTATTAAAAGAAAAGTAAAATTCCGATAGAAATAAAAATTCTTTTGGATCATTACCGATCAGTACTAACCGATGGAACAAAATTAAGAACATACAACTTAGATCATTAACTATGTTAAATTTCAACCTGAAACTTTGAGAATAATATTCTTCCCGACGTCTCAAGAACACTTCGTTACTCTCTCTCTCTCTCTCTCTCTCCCTCGCCATTTTGTCCTTGCTGAAAGTTCTACTTACTCGACGAGACTACAAATCCTGTCAAGGTCATGATGGCGCCAACGCCTGAGATCTCACCACCTTCCTCCTCATAATAATGGAGTGAGAAAGAAGGAGACACATGATATAAAGGCTAAGGCAGTGTGAAATGAATAAATGAACCTACTTTCCGGAAACAACACCAATCTACTAATAAGTTGGCATTTCAGTCTTTAATCCAATCATGGTTTGATCTAACCTAGGTTAGGTGCATCATCTATCTTATTCAGATAACCTAACTTATTCAACAAAAGATTTAAATTATGCTTTAGTGTATCGCAACTTTCAATTATTAGTGATACGAGACTAATCTCGAACTCGAGTTAGAACATGAAGATCGTAATTTTTTTCGTATCTAAATAGAGGGAAATAATTATGCACACTACTATACTAAGAAATGTGCATAAATAATTATGCACATTTTTTCATAAGTCTCATAAATTTGAAAAAAATTATGAAACTTACAGACTAATCGTTATATTATATGGCCCGATTAATTTTGTTAAGATATATTGAAGTTCTAATTTGATATCGCTTAATGTTATCATCCAACAAAAATGAAGTCTATTTATATTACGAAGAAAGGATAAAGATACTATAATTTCCTTCTTGCATATTTGTAATCAAACAAAGACATTCTATTATGACATCAAAATATATGCAAATGTAACCTCGATATATGATTACTTGATTTCAATCATCACATTATGTTATTTCGTATTATAAATTTTTAATCTTACAAAAATCTCATAATGCCAAATGTATATATGCCATCATTGGCGAGGTGAAGCAGTAAATCCATTTATTTTAAGCATAGACTCGATAAATTCAAGTAATAGTATAATATATATATATATATATATATATATATATATATATATATATATATATATATATATATATATATATATTAGTGGCAAATTAATGGTGTATATTTTTTGGCATGTAATATATCAAAGAGGAGATAATTGATGCCATTCATCACCAATTCATGTATACCTCTCAGCATTTGAATGTAATGATCAAGTAAAATATTTTTTTATTATATTTTTATCTGATTTTTTTTTTATACTCATAAGTGATAAAAATGAGATGTGTAGAACAGTCAAACTAAATCAAATATCAACAATGCATAAAGACAGAAAACGATGAATATTTTTTATATCGATCGATTTGATGTATTATTTTCTTATCGATCATGAAAAATAATATTTTTCTTATTACAAAAATGTGAGGTAAAAACACAACCTTGGATTACTCACTAAATCACATTACGGTCAATTTCGTGATCCAAACCTTGATTATTTAGATCCTAAAAATAATGATTTTACCATGATGCCAAGACTCGTTATTTACCCATCAATAATGTTTGGAAGACACTGATCTCTGAGTTCTTACTAAGTCGAGTGGCGACAATAATGCTTGGAATAGAACACCACCTGTTCGGCCACGGCAACTTTGCATGTGATCCTGCGCCGGTTGACCGGCAGCCATGAATGGGGGGCGGGACCGAACGTACCCGCCACCCCGGGTGATCGTAAGCTATCGTCGATGCGCGTCGGATGACCCCCCCGGCGTAATTGAGATGGCTACACTCGACGGGAGATCAGTCTGCTTTGGGCCCAGCATTCAATGACCTCCGGTGCGTACACCTAATCCTGGCGGGACCCACGGGGATGCTTAATTGTTGGCATAAATGTCGGTGTGTAAGCGTCCAGCTCATTGCCGCTTCGTTCTATTGGACCCCACCGCCATTGATTCCTCTGATCTCTCTCTCTCTCTGTTTCTATTTCTGGTCGATTACCCTACGTTCACGTATGACGTACCGTATGCGACACCCTATCCTTTTCTTGAAGGTAAGGGAAGAAGTGGGATTTGATTCGAGTGCGTAGAGGTATTTGGCAGCCAACTTAGCTATCCTGAACATAGTCGATCCAATCAGATTCTAAGTTTGCAGCTTGTTTCGATTAGCCATGATGACATTTTGATTGGAACCAAATTAGATCGATGATTCGATAATCTGAAATCGAACCAATAATCGAGGTTTAATAATTCGATTATGGTTCCTATAGGAGGAGGAGAAATGATGTGATTAAACTAATTCATGGAATCAAATTTTGAATTTTGGATGAATTTATTCAAAAAAACCTCATAAATTTTCATATAACGTCTCGGCTTACAAAATTTTATATCAAGAGTTATTTTTTCATAAATGATGATTTTACCCATGGTTATCTCCATCATTAGCCCCCCAACATCTATGCTTACATTTCCATCGATAGCTACGCTAATCTTAATCTTCTTCAACGTTAGTTGACTCCATGTGTTGTCCATGCTGGTCTTGCCACATTTGCAAAGAAGAATGAGGGGATTGTATGTGAAGATAACGAGGAATAGGAAGGAGGAATAGGAAGGTTGATGGCCACAAATAAGATATGAGGGGTCGAAGGGTGGACGAGCCCATGAAGGCGGCTAAGGGTATTATGGACGATTAATGACTATTCAAAATAAAGGGAGGTAATTGGTAGGGTAAAGGCATGTAAGCCAACTCGCCCATGGAAACACAAGTGACCAAGGACTCACGTTCGCTTGCGGCCCTCCACCCTATCGTAATAAAGGAGAGGGAAGGTAGGGTGACGATGCAAATGGAGACGATAACGATTTCGATGAAGATATGAGTAAAATAAAATTTTTATACTAGAAGAGGATGCTTTACGAGAATTTTTGAAACTCCGAGACAATCCGTGAAAAGTTTATCAAAACTAAGAGTTTTTTTAGAAATTTATACAAAAATATTTTAAAAAATAATTAGAATAGAAGGATAATGATTGAATATAGAAAAAATTATTCCTGCATAATTTTTTTGATATAGGCTCTCATCTGATAAAGACAATTAATAGGGTTTTTATAAGTAAATTGCCAAAAAATAATAATTTGTAGCGGCCGCCCCCTCCCCTCCCCTCCTCTCCCTCCATCGCTCTCGAACACCTTAAAATCCCTAAACACTGTTCCCCAAACCTCGCTTTAACAGCAAGGAGCGGAGCCGATTTCGGCTTGTTGATCGAGCGGGCTCAGTCGCAGCAAAGGACCGGAGCGGCATAGGCAACGGTAGCGACAACGTAAATTCTCTCTCTATCTCGCTCCTCTTACACTCCCTCGTTCTCTGCCTGGTTCGAAATGCGATGCATGTGGAATTTTCTCTTTCCAGCTAGCACTGTCATTCTTGATCCGAACTGGAAGTAAAAAATTAAGTTGTCTCATCTCTTCTATATGTATATGACCCTACTCTTCTTACAAAAAGACACTTATCCCTTTTATTTATACTAAGACTAGATGATGCTCCTCGTCGCCAGTCATCATATGCAATTTTAGCTGGGATTGTCTGTTCCTATAGGTTCAACCTAGAATTAATCATGCCAATTCATCAAAATATGCTGTTTTGTCTCAATGTGGTATCAACTTTGAAACATTGTTCGGCATGCTTGTATTTGAAGTAGAATTATCAATACAATTTATGGGTTGTCTAGATGAAAATTTCTTTTCTCATGAGTATTTGGTTTAGGTTGATACAAGGGTATAGCTGCTGGTGACTGAAATCATTGGTTGATCCTTGTCAAACATGAAAATAAAATAAAATTCAATTATTTAGTTTTGTCCCAAACAAGGGATCATAGTAATTGTCAGTTAAATTCAACTTGTATTTAACCTTGCTTGTTATAAATAAGTCGTTCCGAGGGACCATAGTAGTAGTAGGTTGATTAGTTGATTTTAACGAACATTTACTCATCACAGTCGAAGGAAAGAGAGGAAAAAAAGATAATATTTGATCAACTTCCAAGAAATAAAATGCAAACTCATGGCCTTTCAAAAAGAAATGCGAACACATAAAACTAATCCTTTCATGATGATTAAAACTAATCTTGATGATGGATTTATGTTGTAAAGAAATCAGAACACATAAAAGCTAATCCCTTTTTGACGAAAGTAATATATGTTGTACCATGCGCATATCTTATAAATAATTAATTATAAAAAAGTAAATGTAAAACCACTTCTCTTGAGCTATATTTAACATATACACACTAAATAGAACACCAAACCAGATAGTGTAATCTAGTGAAAAAAGATATTAAACAATGGACAACTCTAGTCTATTGAGTCATTACAAGTTTTAAACAAGCAGGTAAACTGCAAGCATAGCTGGTAGTGATCCCATGTTAAAGAGCAGGAAACTAAAGGTCTAACAATAGAAAATAAGCAATATTGAGGGCAAAAGGCAAAGAATCCATTAAGATAATCTCAGATAGTAAGGCTTTTGCAGAAAGAAGTTGATCATAAGTGCTGCATCTTTAGTATTATGGATGAGCTTTCAGGTTGAAGTTATGTTAGACATATTTCTCATGTGTGGCATCAAGTTTAAGATTGCAGGATTTAGATGAATAAGCATATATTTTTTAGCTGTTAAGTCTTGTTTCATAGATTGCTGCATCTTTGGTTCATTACTAATTTGTTATTGTCTACATGGTTTAAAAGTTTGTGACATGAGGTGTACTAGTATATGCTGGCAAAATGATTGTCAACTGTGATGGATGATCATGGTGTCTGTGCTAATGATCAAGGTCTCTGTTTCCGGACACAAATGTATGCATGATGTTGTCGTGACAGGAAATGCTATGCCAACACAGATTGACTTTTAAATCGACGATACTATTTTACAAGTTAGTAGCACTTGTTTTGACTTCCTCTTGGTCTAACTTCATGTACATGGTACCAACTGTGACAGATCTTGATTTCTTGTGATGCCCAAAAATCCTGTATATTTGTTCCTTTCCTTCGTGAATCTTATTGCATACTCTTTATCCACTGGATTCTTTATTCTTTTCATTCATGAAATTGCTATGCTTGACCAGTGAGATGTACAGAACTTTAACATATGAAAGTAGTTATTCAGATTGGTTGCAGTTGTCAAGGTGCTGCTGGTAGGCATAACTACATGTCTTATGTCCCAACCTTGTTCTCTCTCTGTGTGAAGACAATTACAGCTGCATTAGTACATGGTTGGTATTGAAGATAATAAAATTTAAAATTTCGCTGTTAAATTATGAATCTTCAGAAATTAACATGCAATATAACAATTTGTTTTTTAATTGCATACCAAAATCATTGCATGTCACAGGAAATGAGCATGTGGAGGACATCCTTGAACTTCCTTCGGAATTGTTTGATGGCTTGGCGACAAACCTGCCTCCATTGGCATTGCAAAATATGCATGAATTGCTAGAAAGGTGTTTTGCCATTGAAAGACTAAATGCACTACTTACTACTTCAAAATATCTACTCTTCTAATAGTAGTTAGCTTTCAACTATTTTTTAGCTTTTCACAACTTTCTGTGTTCTCTGCATTCATTTTCAGTATTTCTTGGATTTAGTTCTTTGTATCCCTTTATCCATCACATAAATATATGCTTTTTGCAGTATTTGTAATACCTCTGTGAAGCTCACCTACAGTGATAAGTACAAGGAAATGCTTCATATTTTGTCTTACATTAAGTTAAGCAAGTTAAAATATCATTTAGTTCATGTGGATAGTTTGGGTTGATTTTCATACTACACAAATGTATGAACACATTTATTTTTATGATTGCGATACTATGGAATAAACTGAAAGTTTCATGAGTAACTACGCTTCTCATCTAGTGATTGTTGCAATGTTGGACAACACTATAATTTGAGTTACCTTGAAAATAATATTGGACCATATAACTGTAACATTGTGTCCCTTGTGTTGCTCATCACCATCATGCCGCAGTTGATCATCCTGTTACTCATCTAATTCTCCGCCTCTGTCGCTTCTGCCATCTACTGCTCCTCCCCTCTTCCTTTTCTCCAATTCCTCCTCTTTTTCTCCACCTCCTCCTCTTCTTCTCCTCCTGCCTCTCCTTGCCCTCTTCTTGCTACTGTGGTGCATCACACGGTATGCTGCATGGGCTGGATTGGCAAAACCTTGGTTATTAATATTTTTATGTCCTAAATTGTTGCTGAGGGATTACCTTAACTGGATAAATTGACATGTCAACTTATGTTGACAATTGTTGGATATGAATTGACTGTAAAAATCTAGGTAACATTTAGTTTCTAAGATAACCTATAGATGAACTTTTAAGCTAAGTTCCTTTAGCCCAATATGGTCCAAAAACAATAATCAGGTAAGTAATTGTTGAGTAAACCATATTGACATATTTTTTTATTTGTCTTTATTAATACTAATGTCTAGCTTTTTCCAATGTACATCTAATTTGCTCTATGCTTAGGTTCTTGCTTTATGATAATGTTGAATGTTGATATTATGAAGCTGGTATGTTTCATTGTGGGTTAGGATGTAGTCTAGGAACATCTGCTTATGTAATTTTGGCTATTTATAATCCAAATGGAACTTATAATTTTTTGATACTACTATGTCTCACATTAGATATTTAACTTGTGGAGCCACCTTTTGAACACTCATTAGCAAGTAAAATTCAGTTGTAGTATAAGCATGCAACATTTTGTCTTTTAAGTTGTTTTTATTAGTTTCAGTGCTGCATATCACGTGAATTCCACTTTTGAGGACAGTCCTAGTGGTGTGGTGGAGCTTTTAAGTTTTAACAATCTTTTGTTGCATACTATATTACATGCTAGAGATCAATTGTGTGGCAATGACTCTTCTGAATATGTTGCTGTGAGCCTTTTTGGTGATATTTGGGTGCTTTGCTAGTCTATGCATTCACTTGCTAAATCAGTAGTATCTCTGTGACAGATTACCTGATAGTTGTGGTGGAGTAGGATTCACAAATGTTGGTGTTGACCATGGACGAAAACGTAAAAGGTTTGATTAGCATCATGTGTTTCATAAGAAATGGATGAAGGAAAATATAGTAAGAGAGATACCTATTTTCAGGAAAGAAGATTTTAATATGACATGGAAGCTGTTACACACGAATCGCTGGCCTGAAGATATCACTATGACCCAACAAATTGGCTGTGTGGCAACACAAGATGGTTGTGAAATAGCTAAATTGTCAAATCAAAGTGTTGACTGGCAGCAACTATATTGGGAAAAGCATCTACAGAAGTATGCCTACTAATATGGTGTTACTCTGTGCTTCTTGCTTTATATGAAGTTTTAGTTGTTCACATAGAGACTATGACATAGTCGTCTGATTGCTATTGGTTATGACTGAGATTTATGTGTTGGTAGTTGTCTAGATGAAGCTGCAGAGACGGCCTTACTTCCGTCTTTTGATGGTTATATTAGTGACCTAACAATTTCAGGTAAAATAGCATTTGATGTTCCCTCATTTCTATTCATAGATGCTTCCATATTTATTTTTTTTCCTTATAGAAGCGTGACTTACTCTAATTTATTTTTCTGAAACTTTCTTTAATTATCATGACTCAATTCTTAAATGATGTAGTACTGCACTTGGACAACTGACATAATGAAATTCCTTTTTACTGGAACAATGTTTTACAGGACTTCAAGGTTTCTTTATATTTTTTTATTTGTTGTTTTGTCAAGGCAACTTTTTTTCTCTTTTTCCTGGATGTTGTTTTCTTTTGTTGCAGATAACATCATGGATGTAATTGGTCATAGTGGAGGCACATTTTGTACCTGTATGAATTTGTCCTTCCATTGCAACAAATTTGGGCAATACATTAGGTATCTTTTGTTTCAAACTTTCAATTATGATGTTTTAATCTGATTGTTGATGCCAGCAAATTCAATAGCTGGATAATTTAATTATACTCCTGAATTTTTTGGTTGTTTAATTGATTATTTCATTGAATATGATTTTAGGATATTGAGTTTAAAAGATTGAATACATTACAAACAGGATTTATTTGTCAACACCAAGGTTTGAAATACTAGTCGAGGCTGTACATACCATCCAACATTTATGTCTGACCAAGTACTGATACCAAATATATAGCCCGATGCTGATACATATACGTCCATTTTTGTTTCTTATTCAATGATATAGGGTTGTACAGTTTGATATATCGTCCAATATACTGTTGATATACTGGTGCAATAGATTATTGATACCACTATTTGACTGGTATTTAAAATTTTGAGGTTTACAACATAGGCACAAAGCACTATACAGTGTTAAGTGCATTCAAGCTAGCACTGGCCTGAGCAGTGGCATGAACACTTTCCCGACTTGTGGTGTTCAATACAATGTCCAATCATGTATCAGGATGAGAACTTGCCACAATCCCTGTGTCAATAGGTGATTGTAACCACAATTTTTATTTTGTAGCAATAATGAATGTTGTTCATTCTGTTTATTGCTTTTTCCACTCAAGTAGATGATGCCCTCTATCTTTTGCACACGTCTTTGTAAATATATTGCACTTATTTTTATTGGATTACCTATATCCAGCCTTTGGGAATCCTTTCTTTTATTGGAGATTTTCTTTCGGTAAAAATTTCATGTTAGAAGAGTTGAAAGTACATACTGTATTTTGCATCAGTTATTTCTGAATTTTGGTCCCCTTATATTGTTGCTGATCTTGGTTTTCTTGTAAATGCAGATACCTGAGACTTCAAAATGTGCTTTGTGTTGCAGAAACATGTGTAAGTGTAACAATAGCTGCCTTGAATTTTGTTGTTGGATTAGATTATGTCATTCTAGTGTGATTTATTGTTTGTTATTGGTATCCTCATTCCAGTTCTATTCAGAAATATCAACCAAAGAAATTGTTCCTTTGCATGTATATTTTACAAATATTCATGTAGGGATGGGACTGTCTTCTTTCATTTGTTCTTTTGATTGTTTCACTAGTGGGATTTGTCTAACAGTCAGTGTACCAAAATGATATTTACACTGTCTAAAGACTGATTTCAAATTGGTTTGTTTTGATTGGTTTTGTTTATACTTTATACTTTATACCTATCAAGTTTCAATTTTGTTTCAAAAGAAAAGGTTTTAATAGCACTATTTTAAGATCCCCTGGAACTTGGCATTCTGCATCTCAATCTCCAATCAAATTAGTACTTACTGTTTCATATAAGTAGCAAGGATTGTTATGTCAATCAAGATAAATTGACATTGGTTTATGTACCATGCCAGGGAGGTATCTACACATGTTATGCCAAGTTGTGCAGGTCCAAAGGTATAGACACATGTTATGCCAGCCTGTGTAGATGGTGCCAAGATATGACTAGGCCAAATTTTTTCTATGTTATCTAGCCTATGAGTGACAATTGGCATGGCATGATCAAGAATTATTGTGCTAATCAATTTGTGTTGGCATGAGTTAAAGCTATCATTTCCGAAAGGTATAAAAAAGTGCCATGTAGGCTCATGCCAAAGGTGCCGGCATATTGTCAGTGTTTTTTGTCTTGTGCCAGTTGGTACAATAGCATGCTGATCGTCATGGTCGGAAACTACAAAGATAGATCCATATTAGATTGTGTGGGTTAGCTTGTGTGTGTTTTTTGGGTTTTCATCATAAATGCTCATTTTGTGTGGGTTACATTGCAATATTTTGTATCCCATATATCATCAATCTGGCCAGGGCAGTGCACTATGATAGTGATGGTGGTATGGTTGGTTATGATGCCTCCGGAATCCAATGTCACTGTGAGATCCTGGTTATCCATGTGGACTTAAGTGTAACTTACATATGTGACCTGGGCATCAGTTAATCAAGTGGGTAGATTGCCATACTCCAAATATCATTACTGGTACCAATTTTCTGTAGGACCAGTACACATAGCTTAGTAAAAACCAGCTGAGTGATTAGACCTTAGCCCTTAAACTACCAATGTTGAGTATTCATGTGGCTAGTCATCAAACTGGAAATTACTCCCATCAAATTTTAGTGATGAAGAATGGGAGATACATGTATGTAATTGCTATTTTGATTTCTCACGCAGAAAAGTGGATCACATCCTCTTTATCTGAGGAATGCTGTAAGATGGTTCTCACACTTCAAGATTGACATCCCAAAGGCGCTTCCAGTTTCAAGATTTACATCCCCAACTTTCCTATTTACACCTCCCCTCCCTCTCCTTTTATCTTGTTGACTCTATCATTTTCCTACTTCTGTATATTATAGTTGCCTTTTAATCCATATTTTATAATCTTCATGAATTAAGTTTGACAATTTCCATACGTCTTTTCTTCAAAAAGTGTTCATGCATAAATCAGAAGTCTATCATTGTGGTAATGGTACAGACTGAGGTACCTTTTAAACATTGTGATTATCACACATATTCAAACTCAAAAACTCTATCATATATCACTTGCAGGAGCTACTTAGAGATTGCAAGTTGCAAGGTTTGGTGTTCAGAAGGATAATCTCCAAAAATCAGGTAAAGTCCTACATTTATGAGCACACAACATGATGGACCATGAGTTACAATAAGATTTAAACTTTTAGCTGTTTCTTAAAACATGTGCAAGAATAACAGCACTGTTTTATCCAAAATGATTCAATATTTTTAGGCCCTATTTCATCTAATGACCATTTAATTATATATATCTCATTAATTTGTTTAAATGCACTTAATGCTTGGCATGCTCTGAAAAATGAGAACATGCAGAAATTGCATTGGAGTACTTGAGGGCACGATAAGAAAAAACAATGTTATTGGTGCATATCATATTTGATTTTACAGAACAATTTTGATGGTTAAGCCAGGGTCTGCAGTACCGAACTGTACCGCCTGGTACGGGCAGTACGTACCGGTCCGATCGGTTGCCGGTACGCGGACCACCTGTTACCGGTCCGAGTGCACTGTAGTACTGTGGCAGTGTTACAATACTCGGCACACCTGGGTGTACTACTCGATGTACCGTACCGTACCGGTACCGAGCCCAGGTCGAAATACCGGTACGGTACGGTATTGCGAACCTTGGGTTAAGTCGCTGAAAACCACTTCATAACTATATGATAAGCATGTTCTAACAGATTGAAAGAAGAAAAATGTTATTGTTTTTCAAAAAAGTTAATCTCTGAAGAGCAACTGGTACTATTTATCTTTGAATTGGCTGCTCGTTTTAATAACAAATTTTGTACCCTAAGTTCTGGAGGCTCATGTTTTATTGTTTAGGTGCATGTCCTATATTTGTCGCTCCCAATTCAGAATAGTATTTTGTGTAACAGTATAAGCATGCATGAATAATTTATATTTCATTAAATGCTTTGTTGGGTTCCTTTGCTAGGAGAACTGACATGATGATGTGAGTTTCAGTATTATTACTTGATTGTTCCATTGCATCTCCAGGTTAATGGAGTGTGTATGCATCTAAACCAGCACAGGCAGACATTGCATTCTCTTGAATTTATTTATTCTCAGATTCCACCTGCTATGATAGATCAAATTTTTGGTTCTATACACAGAAGAGATGTATCTCAAACTCATGGTGTCCGAGAACTTCATGTAAAATCATCTCGCATCTTTGATAGCAAGTTATCTACCATACCTGCTGGCCTTTTGTCTTTTATATCATCAGGAAGGTACATCCGATCTTTTCATGTTTACTAGTTTGTTTAGTTTTACTTCAGAAACTTTTGTGCCCGAATATGTTCACTGTTGATCTGGCAATATTAGGTGACAAATATATACATCTGCAGATGCATCTAGTGCACATTTTAGTGAATATCGAGTTACAAAATGATTTAATGATTCTAGGGATACAAGTTAGACATTATTTCTTCTACTGAATGTTAAAATGAAGACCAGAAGCATGCCAACTTGAATCTTAGATATTTCTATATATAGGTGATACCTGCAAATATTTGTTAATTACATTGATAAAATAAGATTTTGATAGCTTTCTTATGCATTTTATGACATAATTTAGCATAAACTATAGAGGTGGATTTTGTCAATTATCTTTCCATCCAATAATTGCCATAACAAAGAAACCTCAACAGTTTTTTAAATTCTCAGGGACTTGCGAACAGTGTGTTTTTGTGACAGTAAGTTGCTGCCAAAGTGTGCAAAAATGATTTTTGATGTTCTCCTTGGGTCATCTTCTGATGTAGTCACTCTAGAGATATCAGAGAACAATGTTAGTAGTTCATTGGTGTAAGATCACATTTACTGACTTGGTTTGGCCAAGATGCCTTTAGTTAAAGGTTGTCTGTATTCTGCAGCTTGCTGGTTGGCTTTCTATGGTTGACAGAAAACCTTTAGAGTTTGCATTATTAGTGGAATCAAATGTGTCATTGAGGTCACTGAGGAAACTGAGCTTAAGGTACTATGTAATTTGTTTTTAATTGACTTATTCTCACTATTTTGTGAGGCTGTGATGGGATCTTTTTGTTTCTTATCTGTTAGTTTCCTGATGGAGTTTACAGCTGACATTGGCAATATGTCAGGGGGAATAATTTTCAGAAGGAAGATGCTGAAGATCTTCATAATATCTTGGTTCATATGCCTGTTTTGAGCAGTTTAGACATAAGTGACAATGCTATAATGGATGATGGAATCAGGTAGTAATGAATTCCATCTATATCCTTCATGTTACTTATTCAGAAGGAAGCTATCCACAAACTCTTCACCCATTTGTCTTCACAACTCTTGATGTCACTACTGAATCAATTAGTACATGAATTTTGCAGGAGTTTAATTCCTTATTTTGTTTGGGCTGTTGAGAAATCTTACCCTCTTTCAGATATTAAGCTAAATAATTGCAATCTGTCTTGCACGGGAGTGGCTGAACTTCTAAGAAGCCTTCCAACTTTGAAGGGGTCATTCTCTGTGGCAGAAAATAACCTTGGCAGGTTAGTCATCCAACTTCTATAATATCTTTCCATTTAGTCATCTGTTGGAAGCAGCTGCTGATACTATATTAAACTTCAGTTCAATAGCAGCACCTTTGGCAAAGTTCTTGGCTTCTTCCAGTGTTAGAAAACTTAACATTGAAGATGTGGAACTAGGAACGTTAGGCTTTCAACAACTTGAGGATCAAATACCTAAAAAGATGGCTCTTCAAAGCATCAACATAAGGTTGTCACCTCTCTCTCTCTCTCTCTCTCTCTCTCCTGTTTGTGTGCAATTTCTGTTAAAAATTTTATAAGTTACTTGTAGCCTTAATTTTGTAGCAAGAATCGTGGTGGGCTCAGAGCTGCTTATTTCATCGTTAAACTCCTCATGTATTCACCTAGTATTGCTTATATCAACGCTGGAGGTAATCTTATGCCTCCTGAATCATCAGAAGTGATTTATGGTGCACTGAAACAGTCACAGGGTATGATTCTTAGCAAAATAACATTACAAATCTGTAGTGTATGTGATACTTGAGCTGTGAGTAGCAATCTAATGCATTTTAGCCAACATCTTTATATAAATCTTATGGGTCCAAACAGTTGTAAATTTGATGATGAGCCAAATTTCTTTCAGAAATATTTGGAATGCCAGTGAAATCATTTCCTTAACATTGTTAGCTATTACAGTCTTGTTTTGCTCTCCAATTTAAACATTTATCTTGTTAGAAAATGGTAATGGTGCACAATGTTTGGAAGATTGTTTAACCAAGTCTGATGAGTGAATACAGTTATTGGTATATTTGTCTATGGGATGTATTACTAAAAGCCTTGCCACTTTAAGAGTTTAACGTAATGTTGCATAATAGATCTAAGATGGTCATGCTTCCTTCTACCATCATCATAATGGAATTCTAGACAAATTTTGTATTTACTACACGTGACTAGCCATAGAAAGCACATGCTTAAAAGCTTGTCCAACTAAAGCCCTGTGACAATTTTTTTCTTATGAAAATCCTTGATAGTTAGGCATTAAGGCTTCTTTTATTTTTCTTGAAAATTCAGTTTTTGAAATAAGTAGGAAAAAGAAAGTGAATACAAATATATTAGTGGCTCTGCAATTTTCCTGTTATAGTTTGTGTTTGAGCCTGCTTGTGTACATAGTAACATGTCTCCGTGGTAGATATATATCTACATTATTATGGTAGAATTTTCTATCTTAGCTTATTGCATTGAGTTTGTTTAAATGAATTTGGGAATTGAAATAGCTTTTTTAGGGAACTATTTTGTGTGCTTTACTGAATCACTACAGTCAATGTCACATTTGCCAGCTGATTTACTATGCATTTTTCTAATTTAAATGAGGACCATTTTCATGATAATGTAGGGAATATATAGGGTGTAGTTTTCCTCTCTCATTGGATGTTTTGTGAAGGCATCATGTTCATGACTTTAGATGAGCAATATCTCCTACATATTTAATCCCACAAACTTCAGGCCTGTTCTTCCATTTTCGTTTCTTAGGTAAACTGGAGACGTTGGACTTGGGTGGGAATACACAATTATGCCAGTCAAATTATGCTTCCAGACTTACGGAATTTAGACTACATGGGAGGCCCATTGTGATCGTTCCTCTACTGCCAGCGTCAAGCACGCCATATGATGATGATCCTTAGCACATCTTCGCAATCACACTTGCTATTGGAAGATGAATGCTTCTGTTGGGTAGCTCAGAAAGTTTGTAGAATTGGACGTGAATGCTTCTGTTGATGCTTGATCATTGTGCAAATCTGGGGAATCATGCGAATGCAGGTGAAATAACTTGCACTTCCTCATAGAGAATGATTTTTATTCATAATATGAGTACTATAATTTTGTCACTTAGACTCTTATATGTTAGAGGATATTACCCAAATATAATTTTCTTTTGTTTTACTTTGCAATACAAGCATGATTTATGGTTTTTACTCTTTGGTTCCACCTTGACTGCCCAATAACATTTAATACTTATGAGGGTGACCAGTGATGCCTGCCCATTGCGTGTGGAGGGCTCGAACAGGGTCAATGATTGTAATGGAGGCAAGAGTCTAGATGGCATAGGTGTGATCGATCAGGGCTTGAACAGGGGACGACTATATGGCGCTGCTTTCTCGGGCAAGAGATTGGATGATGGGCCTGCCATGCGAGTGAAGAGAGGGGTAGGCCTATTGTAGCTACCTTTGCTAATGTCGACAATAAAGGAGGAAGACGAGGGCTCAATGGTCAGCATGATAAGAGGCGACAACGACTGCGTTGAGGGCCTCACGATGGTGGCAACACAGAGGCGACAAATGACAAGTGATAACCAGGGAGGGATATTTATTGGATTATAAGAAATAGAAAGCACCATTTAGACAAAAATGAAAACAAGAGTATCTTAAAAAAAAAATCAGTTTTTTTCAAAGAAATTACCTTTATTATTTTAGTTGTATTTTAGGTGTATAATATTTTAACTTTTGAACAACCAAATGGTTATGATCAAATTTAAAAAAATAAAAATAATGATTATACATCTTTGGTTCCTTAATCAACGATTAAGGTAATGAAAGAATTTGATTAGTATAAAATCATAGATAAAATCTTTAGCATATAATTTGGGGTTAATTATATATTACCTATTATAGTTAGTTATCTTTGGCATTTCACTCCCTATACTTAAAAAAATAACATTATCATCCTTATAGTTGTGAAACATCTAGATTTATTTATACTAACGTCATCGATTTTACCAACGAAAATATAAAAATAAAGAGTAAAAAGATAATTTTAATATTTTAATTTGTGATAGCGAACAGCTTTGTGATAGCGAACAACGTTGGTGGTGGTGGACGATAATGTCGTTGGCGACCACGAATGGTTATTATGGATAAGGAGAGCAATGGCGAAAGGTGAGGGCCGTTCGACATCTGCATCAATGCTAATGTAAGCGTAGAACGACAAAATGACCATCGATGTAGATGTCAAACGGTCTTTTCATCACTCAACAACTACGTTAGTATCAATGTAATCATTGAGCGTCATCAGTCAATATTTTGCATTGATGGTCCTTTCATCCATCGACAACTACGTTGATGTCGGCGCAAATGTAAAGCAATCCTCATCTCTCGTCATCGCTCTGCTCATCCACAGTAGCTACCTGCAACCCTCGATGATGTCATCGTCCACCACCATCGACGTCGTCCGTCACCACCAATTGAAATGTTAAATTTACCTTTTATTTATTTATTTTTATTTTTTAGTAAAATTGATATCGCTAGGATAATCGAACCTAAATATTTTATTTTATATTAATATAATTTTTAAAAATACTAAATATAATTAACTATTATCTCATTATATAATTAGTCATCTAATTTAGAACAACAAGTCAAATAAAACTCAATCACTATCTACATAATTTAATTTAAATTATTTCTCTAAACGTGATAACCTTTAGAGTAGGAGGATTTTCTTATGTTATTATTGTTCTTGGAGAAACCATATTAACAGCGCCGTAGCTCATCTCCAAACATACACCCAAAGAACAAACACAGAGAAACCCCATCGTTTTGCGTGTTGCCGAAGGAGAGAAGCTATGGCGGCGGAGACCCCTTTTGCCATGGCGAGAGCCAGCTCTGCTACCTCTCTCCGCCCCGCCACTCTCAACAATGTGCCCTTCCGCTGCCACTTGCCTCCTCCTCCCTTTCGCCCTCGGCCCTCATCTCTCGTGACCGTGATCCCAAACAAGGGAGCAGCGTTGCGATGCGGCCGATCCTTGGCCGCCCGATCCATGTCCTCTTCCTCCCCCTCTCCCTCTTCGTCATCCTCGTCCTTCGGGTCGCGGCTGGAGGAGTCGGTCAAGAAGACCATCGCCGACCACCCCATCGTCATCTACTCCAAAACCTGGTGTTCGTAAGTGATGGATCCGTCCCTTCTGTCTCTCGATCCGTTTGTTGCCACGTTGTGTTTGGTCGCGCTTATTAAATTTCCCATCGGTTGGCAAATTGAGGTACTCGATGGAGGTGAAGTCGCTGTTCAAGCGGATTGGAGTGCAGCCACTGGTCATTGAGCTTGATGAGCTGGGTAGAGCTTTTATTCTTTCTTGTTTGCTATTTTTCCCCAAAGTTATTTCAATTGCAATTGTTAAATCATTTGCTTGGTTCGTTGATATGAGTTAATTGTCAAAGTATATATTTTTACATTGGAAATTGCTTTTTCTTGTTTTAGGATTTGATTCATTCGAAAAAAAAAAGTAACATTAAGTTGTAGTTTAAAGAGATGGAATGTTATACGGAATTTTTTGCTTCTGTGAGAGCTGAAGAGAGTGCTTCGAAAGTTGGAACAAAGAATTTGGTGGCTACAGCTGAGAGATAGTAATACAAGATTCTGTCACAGATGCTGAAAAATAAATCTTGCAATGAAATAAAAATTATCATCCCAAGTAAGATTGAGGAAGACGATATTAACTACTCTAGATTTATATCTTTTCTTGGAACTGAGATATCTGGAAGGGGTCAATTGAGCCGTACTGTGTTTCTTCAAAGCTCTATCCTGGATGATGTTGATAACTTGATCTTAATATTCTGAGAAAAGATTAATAAGGCTTTGTATTCTATAAATAGTGAAAATTCCCGTGGCTAGGTTGGTTATAACTCTACATTCTTAACTCATGCTGGGACATATTCAATTCTGCTAACTTCATGGTAATCTTGGAAAAACTGATGATAACATGGTCAATGTCCCTTGATTTCATGCCTTCCAAGATGAACTGTCTATGAAAATGAGTAAGAATACTTGATGGTAATAATTATGAATTATTGATCTCCAATCTTTACTTCATGAGATAGTTAAAGGATAGTGGTGCAAGACATGAACTAAAAAACCCTGGAAGGGAACACACTAAGTGGAAAGTCATGTAAATAAATGAGAAGAGTATAATAGAACGAATGCTCCATACAAGGAGTAAAGATAAACTGATAGTTGATAGTTAATTATAGTCAATAAGACATCTCAAGAAGAAACTTTTAACTGATTTCAGTTCACCTTGCTGAAGTTACACCTTTTATATTTTTAGTCCTCTTCATGGTTTGACTAGTCAAGAACACTAAATAAGAGTATGCGCACATCCTATTTTGAAGGGATGAGTTCGATTAAAAGCAAATGCTTTGAATGATGAGTTGATTATGTACTATCATTTTTCTTTATTCTAGGTCTAGGAATATCACTTTTAACATGTTTCACGGTATTAGAACATCTGAAAATCACGTCACTCTAGGTCATATAAAAAAATCGTCACTCCAAGCTTTCTTCACATAGCTACTCATCAGTGACGCTTACTATCATGACATAGCAATGATACTTTTGCAGTTGCCCTTTTTATGATTCTTTTATGGTTATAAGTTATTTTTAATTTTTTTATATCAAATGAAGAATGTTGTAGGTGGTTTGGCACCATTTTTGATCAATTTCAAATAAAGAAAGGGAGATTTTGTTGACTTAAACAGTTATGATATATACCAATAGAATTATGGTGTGTCAGATGGTAAGCATATTACCAGATACAGGAAGTGCTGGTAGTGATACTCTTATAATCAAGCCAGTTAGCAAATTTTTTATTGGCTTACCTAAAATATGGCTAGAGTCTACATTATCTGGACTGAATACAAATCATGTCCCACAAAATACTATTCAGCTTCCAAAGAGCAAGCATTTTATTCAAAAATGGAATCATCCAAATCGAATTCAATGACTTGACAACATATTATAACTGCCACTCCAAAGAATCCTAGATGGTAAACCTGTAAAAATGGGGCAAACGTTCATAAATCTTGGTAAGCAATGAGCATCGCCCAAGTTTAGATTCATGTTGGCTCTGTGATTGTTGAATGCAGTCATTCAGTGCCTTCTAGATAGTCAAGAAGTATGTGATAATATGATATAAAAGAGAACAATGGGAACTGACAAGGTGCTTTGTCTCAAAAAGCCAGCCACCGTTGATCCAATTACTAGAGGAATAAATATTTAAATTTAATTACAAAATGATGTCCAAAATGATATGATCAATATTTCCGGATTAACAAAAAATCTAGAAACAATAAATATAGGAAACTCTAGGAAGAGAATTTATGGGAATATTTCTTCTAATAAGCAAAGAATGAGTAAGTAAACTCTGATTTAAGCTTCCATGGACAACTCAAGTTTGAGAGGCACTTGTAAATTCCATTAGCTATTCCAAGAGACCCTCCATCAATGTCTGGTCATCTATACCCAATCAAATAATAAGCCGTTTTGCCAGTTGTATCACATGTGCATCATGGGACAAAGCTTCCCCAGATTGTCAAATTCAACTAGGAAAAGCACTAGCCGGGTTTTAGCGTAGAAAGCATAACAAACTACTTATTCATCATTGAAGTTCAAATGTCTCAAGAAACGTATTCCTTTTTCACTCATCAAATGTTACAGAAGTAGTTGTTAGTTATTTTATCAATGAGACAAATGTTGCTAATATCATAGCCCTATAGACTTTGTCTTCTTTAGAGATATAATTAGGCATCTACTAACCGCATTCCAGTTGCCTTAAAAATTATTCACTTTCCTTTTGTTACGCGTTACTTGACTCCATATTTTCTTGTTGGTGAAGCAGTATGCCATGTTGATATGAAATTAAATCTAATCTTTTTGTATGTGATTTTTCATTTTCATTATTAGTGACATGGTTCTAAGATTGTAAGAAGTTACTTACAATCTTTGATCAAATTTTAACAGTAAGTGAAAAAAATCTGACATTCCAATTCAAATATTATATTTCTATAATCTGTGATTGTGTCTTATTTCAGGTCCTCAAGGGCCGCAAGTACAAAAAGCACTGGAAAGACTGACAGGACAACATACTGTTCCTAATGTATTCATTGGTACATAATAAAATACTCAGTTTAGAATCCTTAGTTATTCTTTGAAAGGACCTTATTTAATTTAAAGTTACTTTTCAATTAGTTATTACAAGAAACAAATGCAAACGATGTCATCGGGCTAAACTTTAGAGCAGTATATTGGAAATTTTAGTCACTGACAATCATGTGAATGGAAGACAAATATGCTTACAGAATCAAGCTTTAGAAGAAATCATTTAATATCTATCATGTTCTGATTATGGTATTTCTGTGATTGTGAATTTACTCTTTGCATCATGATTTTATCCAATTGGTTGAGACTTAGTATCATCCTTAAGTAATTAGACTCTATTTTGGTTTAGATTTAGTAATAACAAATTATATTTTGCTTAATGCATTAATCATTTAATCATTTCTTTTGTGATCATGAGGCTCAAGTATTTAAGGGTTTAAAAATTGGGACATGTCATACTTAGATGGTCATTTTACTCTCACACTCTCTTAAACTCTCTCAAACTCATTTTTTCTCATATTCTCTCTCTTATTCTCATATTTTTACTCTTCTAAATTCAACAAAACAATGATTTATGGATTGAATCAAATTTAGGAGGCTAATTTGGGAGGATTAAGCGGAAGAACGATCCGGAATGGACCGAAATTGCGAACCTTGCACAAGACTACTCAAAACCCAAAAAAGATATATGACACTATTCTTACCTAATTTACATTAATTTTGTTAAAACTATACTGAATGTATATTTATTTCTAACTTAAAAATCCTATCTTAAATTTTTTTCTATTTTTCAGATATTTTTGGAGGATTTTATGCCTATTTTAGGTGTATCATTTGGTACACCCTGGCGTACCACTCGATATATTGTATCGTATCATACCGAGCAAAGCTCAGTACATCGATACAGTACAAGATTAAGAACCTTGCATATATTATTTATATAATATTCACGTTTGTAACTGTATATAATGATATATATAAGTTATATACTTATACGTCAATTAAGAATGTCATATCACATTATAACAAATAGGAGATCTTAATCCTATTTCTTGCCTGTATTAGGCTAGGTCACGAAGCAAAGATGAAATAACTTTGAGGTGGTGATGATATCTACCTTGGAAGTGGGACGGAGTGGTTAATGATTGGCTGACAATGCATGGAGATCTATGAGTGGGTAACAATGACAGCTTTTAGATGGTAGTGCATGAAATAATCTGTTTTTACTCAGAGCTGAGTTTTGTTAAAATCAGAGGAATTGGTATCAGCTACATAAAAAAGAAGGGCAACTCAATGAATAAGGTTGTCAGCAATACAGGATCTCTGAGGATTAATGAACACAATCTTACCCCTAGAGACCAGTTGGTTATATCTGCTACTTGAGCCCTTCATCTAGCACACAGAAGCACAATCTTATTATTAACATTGAGTTTGTTCTTTCCTTAGTTATCTTAGTTTGTTCCAGTCAAGGCCCTTATATGTGTTCGTAGTGTTGGCCTATCCCAGTATGATATATTGGAATTATATTGGTATCATCCAAAGTCAGTACAATTTTTGACTAATTTCCTGACCTTATATTTAAAGTTCCTACGGATTGAGCTAATTCTAGCTAACACAGTAGGACTTTGATTAATTTAGCCAATGCAAGCAGATTTGGTAGCCTCAGAAAATCAAAGAAATTAGTCTTACATGTTATAGCTGTATGGTTGAGTCTTGCATGACTTTTTTACTCTTACACCATACTAAATGCACCATTAAACATGATGAGCTCATTTAGATTGGTATACAAAAGAGAAGAAAACTGTAGAAAGAAGTATTAGAAACAATGAGAAATGATTTTATGGGTCTCAATTTGACTAACGATATTGCCCTCGGTATAGATCAATGGCTGGAAAGATCGACTTAGCTTATCCCATATAATTGAGACCTCACCATATCACAATCCTATGGTCCTAATATTTTTATTTTTCTTGGATGCAGGAGGCAAGCATATTGGTGGTTGTACAGGTAGCACCTTTTCCTCTTTGTTTGATTTGCTTCGGAAATTTGTCAATGATGATACTCCACCTGCCATATATTTTTCACAGCATGGGACATGACACTTCTGTTTCATGTGATTCATTGCTAGTGATAAGACTCTTTATCTGTTATTTGATTTCTTTGAGTATGGAGGCATTTCCCTTTCCTTCTTGTTTTTGCAAATTTAAATCCTTATCTTTCCTTGTAAATTTATTTTGTTCTAGTTTAAAATAACAAACCAAGCAATCCAAAAGAGGAAACCATAATGCATGTTGCAGAATTACCATTAAGAAAGAGGAAAGATTTTTTAAGGTAACCGTGTAGTTTGGTTATGTGCTTGCAAAGAAGAACATTTATTTTGCTGACAGTAACAAAATGCATGTTTGAATAAATACCTTCAATGTTCTAAAGAGTGGCTATGATATATGAACATGTATGTGCTCCATAATAAAAACCATAAATAATAGATAACTGACATCAAATGAAAAAAATAGTCATTTGTTATAGGTAGATTTATATATGGTCAAATAAAAGAGGGAATATACATGCTTATATAAGAAAATACTTGACTGATGTCTATAGGAACGGGTAAAGTCTTGTGTAACTAAAACTATATTTTCATGATCCATGGTTTGTAGTATTAGAATAATAAAAAAGTATAAACAATTGTAATATGAAGGAAACATAGTTCAGATGCATTCATTTCCTTTTCTGCTTTTGATGACCACATTGGTTTTTTGTGGTTCTGTGTCTGCATATCCTTGTATGCAGCAATAATACAACCTATGCTTGATTGCATATGCATATTGCTGTGCATCGCGCTTTGGAGAAATATTACTTATTTACAGAAAGAAGGTAGATCACTGTGCTCTTTTTTGTTCTTCAATCCTTATTTGCCTGCAGATACTGTGAAACTGCACCAGAAAGGAGAGCTAACTACTTTACTATCGAAACTCAACATTGGCACAGAGAATTAGTATCAGCCTTAAGTCAGTTCTTTATATGTATTTGAAGTAGTAACAATACCATTTTTGTTCGATAACATGTGCTTTACAGTTCACATGCCATTTTTGACTGAATTGTCGGCATCGTACCCAGTGATGTTCTTTTAAAATACTTCATCGTATCTGGTGTGGTAGACCCCTTCATTCACAGCAGCAGCTATTGATGCTTCACCGAGACTGTTTCATGACCATAGAACACGATGCAATCCTTTTACTGAGGACAGCCTATGTTTTTTGTCAGTTTCATGACCCTACACTTTATTGTCATAAACGTAGAAGAATTTGTGGTCACCAACATGCATGAATGCAGGTCGCATCTCCCAGGAATTAATGTGGTAAGAACACCACATGAGAATGCATCTATCTGCATAAGAAATGCCTAAGCAAGAAATTAATCATTGGATTGGCTTTCTTGCACCACTATGATTTAAATTTGGGCCCCCCAAACCTTCCTGCATTGTAATTCCTAAGCATTGTCTTCTTGTGCGCAGATAGGTTCAGGTTTTTGAGATTGTTTGTGACCTAATAGTTCAGATCTCATATTGTTCTTCTATGTTTTACCAACAAATCAGTTCAGTAGACAAACTAATATGGCTTATAAGGTTTGATAAATATAATATTAGCCTATTGAGCTCCAGTCGTAGTAAATCAATTATCATACTATTATCAACTTTAATTTAAATATTTTAATTAGTCATTTGCATCAAACGAATATTATCATAATAATTTATTTTCTAATTCAAAATTAATTCGAATCTCATATCTGTTCTATGTTTTACCGGCTCTCTACTACGACAATACACATGCAGAAAACCAATCTATCTCTATCTGTGAACGAATTGGCAGCAAGAAGAAATCCCAATAACAAAGCATAAATATTCTTCGTGACCATTGTACCGTTCTTTCTACCTTGTGTTCCACGTAATCGATTAAGCGGCTGTGGGAAGCATCTGTCATGTCATCAAAAAGGCACAGTTTAGGCATAGTTTTTCTCATATCAGCATGTAACATATCGACCACATGCAGCAGAAGATACGTGTCTTTTTGCAGCTTTAGCTGTTCAAATAAGAAACTATGATGAACCATTTATAGATAGTCTTCCAATCTTCCAATGGAAATTATCATCTAAACGTTTGTTACAATCACAAAAAACAGTCCTTCTGGCAGCAAGACAACTTTTCTCCAATGGAAACAGAAACAAGTGTTACATTTTTAAATCACAGTAATTGGCACGTACCTCGAAGAGAAAAGGAAAAGGAGTGTTGCCAATCAATAGACACATCAACTTGCCTCCTCCAATCAGTACTCAAAATTTCAAATGTTCTCAATGAACCTGCAAAACTAGAAGAAATTAGTAGTCCATTCCTCCCATTCCTCCCATTCCAGCACCCATAGCAGGAGCATCCTCATTCTTGGGGAGTTCAACGATGACCGACTCGGTCGTGGTCATCAAGGACGAAACACTGCAATGGGCAAAATAGCAAGTTACAACATTGATCCACTAGAAATTCCATGCTACAATGGCGAAGAGACCTAATTGTGAGACACTCTAATTACCAGACAAACACAAATTTCAAACACTGAATTGGGGCATTTTAGATTCTAAGTTTACACCACATCAGAATTACTTGCAATTAGCTTTTTACATATTAGGAATTTAAGCAGATGGCGCCTAACTATTTACCTTGCAGCATCCACCAATGCAGTTCTGATGACCTTCAACGGGTCAATAATACCCGCTTTCACCATGTCGACGTACTCGCCTGTACGCCGAATCATCCATGTAATTACAACCTAGAGAAGCATTAAAAAGAAAATAAACTTTAAATTAGGAAAGCTTAACACAAGCGAACCTTTGGCTGCATCATAGCCAAGGTCAAGTTCATCCTGTTCCAAAAGCTTGCCAACAACCACAGCCCCCTCTACTCCAGCATTGGATGCGATGGTGTGAACTGGAGTCTGCAAGTTCATGAGCAATTCATATCAAATGTTAAAGAGCAGATGCATTATTTAAAATTCTCTGAAGCTCAAGAAGACCAGTCAAAAGAACCTTCAGAGCATTCTGAATTATTTGGACACCAATCTTTTGATCAAAGTTTGCAGTCTGTAACTTATCCAGCTCTTTAGATGCATAAAGAAGTGCAACACCACCACCTGCAAAGAAGAGAAACAATTACAATCATTTCCAGATAAGGAGAGGTTCAAAAGAGACGCAGAAATGTAAAGATCATTAAATATAAGTTACCTGGGACAATTCCCTCTTCAACAGCCGCTTTTGTTGCATTTAAGGCATCTGTGACTCTATCTTTTTTCTCACCAACTTCTGCTTCACTGGCCCCTCCAATCTGCAGAGTTCACAAATATGCCACAGCAAATTATCAACTAACAAATACACATACCGATGTTGCCATTTTCTTGACAAATAGTAGCAAAAACCAACTCTTAGCAAATAATTGAGTTTACGATTCTTAGACACAAGACATGAAACCTTCTGTATAAAATACATATGCCCAGAAACAGGCACCCTGCAATCGGATGCCACCGATTTGTTTCACTGAAAGCAAAAATCGGTACCATATGAATGTTTTAAAAATAGAGTTTCCAATTGTCTGAAAGTCACAAAAATAGAGTTTCCCCAAATCACATCGGACAATCTTTACCTTCCCAGTTCCCACCACAGTCAAACTTACAAACGTGAAAACCCATATGAATGTTTTAAAAACCCATCTAGTGTGATTACCTTGCTTCATGTTTTAAAAACCATATAAGCCAGAAAATATAACACAACTTATGAAAGAAAGCCAAGTACCAATTTAAGCAATGACAACATGACATACCTTGAGGACAGCAACTCCACCAGAAAGCTTCGCCAACCTCTCTTGCTGCTTCTCTTTGTCATAGTCTGATGTGCTCAATTCAATTGCAGATCTTATCTGCCAAAAAGATAAGCACGCAACAATTTAGTTATAGTTTAAAGCATGAAGGGTATACCAATTTTTGTCTTGTTTTATCTTATCAAATGAAACAACTGAAAGAAACTGACCTGGTCACATCTCTCTTCTATAGCCTTCTTTTCACCAGATCCATCAAGAATCACAGTGTTGTCTTTTGAGATTGTCACCTACAATGTTATCACATCATGTACTAGTTTAAAGCTCATGCACATATTTGTAAGTAAAAAAATTCAGATAGCTTCAGAATCAAGTATATTTCTACTGTGATCACCGTAGAATCCATTGAGCAAGGAATGCAGTAACAGAAAAATACATTGAGATATATTACTAAAGAAAAAAATCAAGCTATCAAGACAGAACTTGTATAATCAGAATGGAAATACATTTAGATACCAATGTTGACCTCAAATCCTTTCGTCTACTTATTGAAACTGGCACGAGAAATTAAGGACATAGACTGACACACACGTGGAAAAAGTAAGAAAGAGTACAAGAACCTAGCCTCACCTTTTTGCATGTGCCAAGCATGTCAAGTTCCACTTTCTCAAGGTTCAAACCAAGTTCTTCTGTTATGAGCTAAATTGGCAAGAAAAGAGTTGTTTCATCAACAAGTAATGACAAACCCTAAGAAACAAGCTATAATCTTGGTCGCCAATGATACTCACAGATCCCCCAGTGAGAATAGCAAGGTCTTGCAAATTGGCTTTCCTGTTCTCCCCAAAGCCAGGAGCTTTCACAGCACAAACCTGTACAATGAAGTACTTTGTCAGAATACTGTAAATTAACATAATTTTGAAAATGGCTAACTAACAATAGATGGATTTACAAAAAAATCACCTTAATCCCAGCACGAAGCTTATTAAGGATGAGAGTGGCCAGTGCATCACTTTCTATGTCTTCTGCAACAATCAGCAAAGGTCTCTGTCTCTGAAGACATCGAAGAACAATGATGTGAGCAGATACCACCATACGAGCTAACATGCAGGGGAAAATCAAAGATTGTGTACCTTCAAAGACAACTCTAACACCTTCACAACTGCATTGATGCTTGAAATTTTCTTCTCATGAATCAAAATCAGAGGATCTTCAAGTTCCTGTGATATTAGAAAATTGAAGTTAGTAGATGATACACCAAATTGAGTATTAAGTATATGGATAGACATCTTACACATTTTTGGTTCTTTGGATCAGTAATAAAGTAGGGTGATATGTAGCCTCGATCAAATTTCATTCCTTCAACGACTTCTAGTTCATTGTCTAGAGTTTTCCCATCCTGAAAGAGAATCATAAAATATCAAACTCAATTGCCACAATGTAAATGATAATCGATATGCATCAGCAGAATAGCAAAATGAAAAAATGAGCACCAATTAGTAAAATTTGTGGACTGATCAGCCAGCAAAAAAAAAAAAATACAATTTGTACAGGCAGAGGAAGTAGCACATGCTCGCATACTTCTCAAAGAGCAAATTGCTGACCACCACAGTAACATGTCTTTGGACAAGGTTAAGTGGATTTTGTATTTAATGTTCCCTATAACTCTATCATGAGCAAAGCCACCCACTAAAGCCATCCAGCTTGTGTATAGCGTCACATACCCAAATGTAAATGAACAAAAGATCAATTCATGTTTGTTTCCATAGTTCTGACACTATCAGTTGTTTCAAGATAGAATATAATGCATGCATGACTTGCAATATAAATAACCAGAAGTGCAACAATTTCTGATAACATGTAGCAATAAATGTGCCACAACAGAAAACCTCCACAATAGGACCAGATAAATGATGAGCTTTGCACCCATTTAGCTATAGTGAGAGCTTAGTTAGTCATTCCTTTCATAGCAACTCTAACTTTAAAAAAGAGAACATTTTGTAAAGATATAAACATACTCGATAGTCGATACTATGCAAATTTAACACCAAAACAGATGTAACTTACTGCTACTGTGATGACTCCCTCTTTGCCAACTTTCTCCATAGCTTTTGCAATTAGTTCACCAATTTCTCTTTCTCCATTAGCTGATATTGTACCAACCTTTCAAAGAAGGAACATTTTTTTGTTCAAATAGTTACTTTAAAAATTAATACCATCCTAAGGCATAAGTAAAACATGACAAGCTCTTGCATGATGTAAATGCATGTATTATTAGATATTAGCATGACAAGCTCTTTACATGTAAAAATGCTGACACCATATTATCTTCTTAATGCCATAAAACTAAAAACCTGAGCTATCTCTTCTGAGGTACTAATCATTCTTGCTCTGCTCTTCAAATTAGTCACAACAGCATCAACAGCCATTGAAATGCCACGTCTCAGATCCATTGCATTCATCCCGGCAGCCACTGACTTACATCCTTCAGCAAATATTGCTTTTGTAAGGATGGTAGCACATGTTGTTCCTGCATACATATAAATACAAGATTATTAACTCACAAGATTATTAACTAAAAAATAACCAGCCCAAATTCATGTGCTCACAGACAGGACAAAAATCCCAAACTCAATTTAATTCGCACAGTTGGTTGAATGGGGCTAGATTCACTCATGGTGGGCATCGACTGATTCATGAGATGTTTCATAAATTGAGAGTAATAACTAAAAAAACTACACTGTTTCTCACTAACATTTCACTTTTAGTGTTTTCCAAACACTGTGAACGTAACTTTCAACCTGCCAGGTATTAATATACAAAACAAACTTTGAGGGTTCTTTGATGCTCTTTGACATTTTGCCTTTCCATCACTGACATTTGGGTGGTGGAGAATATGTCTCTATTAGTTGTAATCACTCACATAATCTGAGCAGTAAATAATTTAACCAAAATCTAGTAATCTAAGTTATAAAAGGTAAGATTTACTTTCAATTCGATTTAATTTCATTATACATAATGGCAGGCCAGGGCACCGTCGGCCATGCAAGCCTTCAATTTCTGTTCTGTTTGAACAGGAGGTATGACAGCACATTATCAGGGAAGTTACAAGAAGGACCTCATCACCATGTTTGAATCGAGATATAAACCTTACGAGATAACAAAAACCAATGAACTAAATGTAGGTAAGATGTGACTTTGCCAACTGAATCTTAGCAACATATCTGTTACCCTCCCAAAACAATGATGAAGACAAGGATTTTATATGCAACCCATTCATGTTAACAAGGACATATAACCATGCTAATAATTATTAAAGAAACTCCAAGGCTTACCATCACCAGCAACATCATTGGTTGCATTGGCAACCTGCTTCACAAGACTAGCACCCATATTCTTTATTCTGTCCTTGAACTCGATGCTCTTTGCAACAGTCACGCCATCCTTTGTAACTTTGGGTGCACCAAAGCTTTGCTCTAAGACGACATTGCGACCCTTCAAGCCAAGAACCAAATTTGTAACAATAAGATTTTAGGATAACTAATTGTGTTGCTTCAGAATTAATTATTTTCCCTTAAAATAAATATTCAATGCATACAGCCTGTTAACCAATCAAGCATAAATAAGAAAGCACCAAGAGAATCCACTTCCATATCCCAGTTGATCTAATCAGTTATCTTTGTCGACTTATACAAGTTAAAGGTCGATACCTTTGGGCCCATCGTCACCTTCACCGCATCAGCAAGCTCTTCCACTCCCTTAAGCATCAAAGCACGAGCCTCGACCCCAAATCTGATATCCTTTGCAGCGTAATTTCTACTCCAACCGACCCTACTTCCAATCTGCAGCACCAAACAAAACTCCATTACTCTCATGATATAAGTTTAATCCAGATCAATATCAACGACCACAACTCAAAATCAAAACTCTATCGACGGAAAACAAACGTATCAGCGAAAACCATCATACTAAAAGATTCAAACTCCCACCTGTTTGGAGCTGCTTCCCGCAACCCTGCAAAACCAAAAGGAAAAGAACAACATTCAGAACCAAAAGCGCACAATGCATACGATTTAGAACGATCTACATTTGCTTGTGATATTTTGAATAGCAGATATCTCACCGGGCTCTGGAGGCGAGGGAGGCCATGGCGCGATACATGGTGGGCTTCGGTAGAGACCAGATTAGGGTACTCGAAGAGCGGAGGCGACGACAGCTGAGGGTTCTTAAAAAGGGGGCCTTCGTAGTTTCCAGAAACTGTTAGACGCTTCTTCTAGGGTTTGGGGTTTAAGCGATGGAGCGACTAAGATGCGCCACAGGAATAGTATTACCTATAATGTTCCTCTAACGTGGACGAATATCTACCGTACATCTCATCGGTCCACACACAAATAGTTACAATACGCTGGTGGTTCGCGGAACATATACCTGTTGGCGCACCAAACGGAGTAGGGTAACGACCATCCACGGGTCCAAGTGGCGGCGGCGGCGGCGGCGGCGGCAGCATCGCCCGCTACGGTTGACATTGTTCTTCAGTATTTGGCAAGCTTCTAAATAGGGATTACAAATCAAAATCTACGAACATATACAACTTAAATTATTCGGGCGATTAAAAAAATGTATTGTAATCATTAAAATAAAAGTATTTAACGTATCAAAATGCTTTTATATATATATATATATATATATATATATATATATATCGCCCGCGCCTTCGCCCTGGAGCCGGACTCCCCTCTCGGCCCGGCCGACCTCACCTCTGTCTCTCACCAAGCACATCGATGAGGTTACGGTCGAAGGTCTTCACGCTTATCTTTGGTCTCCAGGTCTTACCGTCCATTGCGATGAACGATCATCAGAAACAATTTTGATGCATATGGGCGAGGAAGAAGAAGAAGGAAGCATTGCATCGTTATTACCTGTGATCGAGTTTCCGTCTTCCTCACCATCACTTGCAGCGCTGTTGTCCAACCCGCCGACGCTGGCGCACCGGAACTCCGTCTTGTTCTCCATGAGCGTCCCCGTCTTGTCGGAGGACACGTACTTCATCTGCCCCAGGTCCTCGTTGATGTTGAGCGCCCTGCACTTGGAATCTCGTCTTGCTCCCCTCATCGAACATGTTCTTGTCCTGGATCATGAAGAAGTCCTGCCCCAGTCTCACCAGCTCCATCGATATGTCGAGCGCAATTGGAATCATCACCAGAAATATGACCACTGGCTCGAGGAAGCTGAACACCGTCTCCCGCCCCACCCCGTAGTAGCTGTAGGTGTCCGTCTCCGGGCCCCAGAAGTCCTTCTGGTAGTACGGTAGGTCGTTGAGCTCGTCGTGGTGGTTGGTGAGCCACACGCCGACGAGCACTTTGACGATGGAGCATAGAGCGACGAGTGCCACGACCAGCAGGATCACCTCCCGGTTCATGTGCGCCTCGAGGCGGCTCCGCTACAACGGCGCGCCGGAGCTGTTGGGCATCACCTTCGTGTCCTGCCCGGTGTACACGGCGACGCCGACGACCCAGCTCGTGTTCTGCAGCTCGCACCCCCGGAGGATGATGTTGAACGGGCCGAGCGACACCCGCTTTACGCCCGGCACGTCGGCGCTAGCAAGGAAACCGTAGATGTTGCGGTACGACTTCCCGCAGCGGATCAGACCAGCGGCCGACTCCGACGGCGTTAAGTGTGTCTCTTGCTTTTGGGCTATTTACACGTTATCCTTTAGATAAACGTTTTTAGCACCTATCAATTTTATCGACAATAGACAGCACGTAGAATTATTAATTTTATTAACGATAAAATGATCATTTCAAATAAATAAAAATAAGATAACTATTTTAGGCAATGAATAGAGTCGATGCTATCCGAGCACTATGTCCTCTTAGCGGTGAAGGCTGAGGATAAGGAAAAGTGAGCGGAGGTCCTATGCTCCCTTGCGACCAAAGAAGAGGAGGCTTTGGGCGGGCTCGTCCCTCACAGCTGTAGCGTTGACTCATACTTACCATCGATAAAAATAGTCGTGATGGAGTGGATTGTGTGTATAGCAGCTATCTACGTCTTCTTCACCCTCACGGTGGTGCTCGTTATTAACTACCTCGATCGGTGCTTCTTCTCTTATGCCGTGGGTGGTGGGCTACTCCGGCTGTAAGACGACAAGCCGTGGATGGACTCCTGCTCCAAGATGATAAGCCACGATTAGCAGCAAGACTAAAAAAGATGTGCGACCTTTTCCAATAAAGGTGGAGGAGGCTTTTCTCACGAATCGATATCTGTTGTTACCTCCACTCATGGGAAATCGGGCAAGAAGGCCATTTTTAATGATTGATAATGGTGAGCCCATCGAAGAAGCACGGTTATGGAGTAAGTTAAGATAAAGAAGCACAAGTCTTATCCACGCCATGGTCATGAGCAAGACAATGAAACACGACCCATCAAAATCGTAATCACGAGGGATGAGCTTGCTCAAAACCTCTACTTTAGTCGTAAGTGAATAGAGCACCTTCGCCCACTCATCGTCCTCAACCTCTACTACCAAGAGGACGTAACGCTCGATCTCATTATCCTCTATAAGTGATATCATCAATTATATTTGTTGCCTAAATCAATAGTCTTAATCTTTTATCCATCTAAAATAATTATTTTATCATTGATAAAAATAATAATTCTGTATGTGTTGTATTTTTCGTCTGTAAAATCAATGATTTTATGATAAATAAGATTAAATATTTTTATTTTTATAATTATAAAAAATATTAATATAATTTTTTAAGTATAAAAGTCAAAATACTAAAGAGATATAATAATAGGAATAATCTGTAGAGGACACATTCTGAAAAGTCTTTGGCTGCTTCATCAAGAAATCTCCATCTACTTTGTCTTGTATAAAACCTATCGAAGAGTGTATAATGGCTGTTATCCTCCTCATCGACGAGGGAATCCCTCTCCTTCTCGTACGAAGGAGACGACTGAGGAAGTGAATCCTGAGATCCTCGTCGTTACCTCATAATAAATCCTTCTCTTTCTCTTTTATTTCAGGTTGACCAAGCAAATTACAGTCCATCTTGCGTGATGATGAGACATTATTGGAATCTATCAGACGAGGCAAAGTAAATGGGGCCTTAGAGCATCAATCTGCTCGACTTCAGCATCCGTGAATGCACTTTATCGAGCGATTCGATGACCAAATTAGATTCAGATCGAGAACAATGGTCAACGCGTCGAATTGGATTCGTATTATTTTATGGGCCCAATTGCACGCGTGGGCTAAAACTGTCCACTGGTTTTGTTGCGCACATTTTTGTACTCACGTCGTAATCGAAAACCAGCGTGGAGAAAACCGGAACAGATAAATTTGCTTCACGTCCGCCCGGCTTCTCCGACTCTCTCTCTCTCTCTCGCGGCCGATTTCACTTCACTCGGCAGCGGTTTTGAAGAGCGTGCTTAGGTGTACGGCGCCGGCGCCGACGTCGACGTCTGGAGGTTGCATTTCTCGGCTCGACTCTGGATGTAGGCGGAGTCCGCACCGGGATCGCGATTCCCGGTGGCGAAGAGGGATCGAGATCGGGGCGCCCGCGGGCGTAATGTGGTGGGTTAAGGCGCCCGGTATGGCACTTTGGGTCCGACGCCGAAATTTCGCTTTTCTCGAGCTGGATTCCTTGTATTGTTCCTGTTCTGATTCTTTTTTGCCTGCCGATCTCGATTCCGGAGCAGGGCAGCCTTTCCGTGGCCGAAATGTCGCTTCTTGGGGTTGATTTGGGACCGGGCCTCATTTTTTGCTGCTCGAAATGAGGTCTTTTGTGAAATTAGTTGAACTATTTGATTTGGTACTGCTTGGTAATGAACTGCCTTTTCTTCTGGTTCCCACCGCCTTCTCTTCATCTTGCGTTCGCTTTTGAGAGAGAACGGAGTTATTGCATGTGATTTAGCTCTTCGGTTTGTCTCGTGGGTAACTTTATTTTCCTAGTACGATCTGATTCCACCTTTTTCCCTCGGAACTTTCTCAGCGATGGCAGCTTTTCACCTTGAGATCGTAAGCTAGCTTTTGGCTGGCTTCCGTGTCTTCGTATATGCTCGAGAAGATTCCTATGCTAGTTTTGTTACCTTCTTCTAGTGTATTTCCTATATCCTGCATTGTGATTCACATTAATGTCTTCTCTTTTCACCGTCTTCTTTTCCCCTTTTTTTTGTGTTTGTTTTCCTGCTTTTTGAATTGGTTATTTTTCTTTCTTTCGGAAAAAAGCCTCTTTTGATATTTGATGGGCTTTTCTAAAGCTATGACTCGCGGGTGACATTTTCTTCTTATATGCCTTTTGTCTGCTAAAATTGAATCGCCCCTTAAAGGAACAACTTGTCGTGCTATTTCTTTGAGGTTAAAATTATACATCGTATTGTGTTTTGATTTCATGTATTTAATGATAGTGTCTTTAATTATTAATGCCAAATCTTGGCATTCTTAGCTTGAATTTGCTTTCTTCTCAGTATCGAGGCAATGCTCAGTCTATTTTATCTCTGTTCTTCATACATGCGATCATGCTTCTATTAAGTAATCGTGATTGATGATTACTTTAGATATTGAGACAATGCAGATGGAATCATCTTTCTTTCCTTGCACAGGAGTGACGACTGGTGGGTTCTAGAGTAGGAAGAGGTGGGATATTCAGAACCCATTTCCCAGATGCATGTGAAAGATGATCAACATGTTTGACTTAAGTGCCCACATGAATGGAATCAAACAACTTGCTGAGAACCCACACAGGGATGGTATACATACATATTTGTGATGATTTCTTAGATTTGCTTTTGGTGTCAGAGCCTTCTTCTTTACCTTATAAGATGGTTCTTAAATTTTCTATCATTTTATTTCTTAGAAAGTCAGTTTTGGTACCTGTCGAATTGTTTGTTTGCTGATTTCCCAATTTACAGTGGTTAGAGGTTATTATAGCTTGGGTCTGTAGCAGATTAGGTGCCGCCAAATTTCCTTACACCTGAGATTGAATCTGACTAATTATTTAAGTACCCAGACCTGAATTTGACATGGATATCTACCTTCCTAACTGAATTCGTTTCAAATGTGTTTTTGAATGATACTTGAACAAGATTTAAGTGGGTTGGGTAGATATGGGCATCTGTAAAAACCCGATTGCTGCCATCCCTAGCTTGAGGAATGACAATGTAGGAAACCGCCGTCCAAACACCGACTAACTATCTAGTTATTTAAACAGAAACCTGGACCTGACTAGGTGCCTGCTTCCTACCCAAATTTGTTCCAAAACCGATTAAAGGGTGTTCAAACACAGCTTAAGTGGGATGATAAACCTCACATCCTGCAAAAGTGAACCCCCTGCAAATTCCTAGTTACAGAAAGTGTACAATTCACAAAGATGATGTTCACAACTTCACGTTGGTGAATGGTGATGCTCGATACAGTGTCTCCATTAAGATCAAGCAGAAAGACCTTTTATTTGGAAATTTTACTTGTACCACATTTGACTCCGTTGGCCTTTTGACGTAATTTCTTGGTATGCAAACCATATATCTGATCATTGGCTAATGCATATCTCCTTCTTTGAATGATTGTTTTTCTTCTCAACAGGCTTAGGACTATATGACATTATTTTGAACTCATTTATATCTGTTTTATATTATTATCATTTCTGTGCTAGTCTTAAGCTTATATAATATTTACGTAGCCCATCTGTGATTAACGTGGTGTAAAAATATTAGCAGATCTTATGGCTGTTGGGAATCATTCTGATATGCTGAAGAAGCGGGTAGATTCTAATGCAGTTCAGAGAGAGGGGAAACATGTAAGCACTCTCCATAGTTAAAAGTTGACCTTCTATACAGATGTGAATATCTATAGGATTGGCAGATGAACCGTACCCTCTTGTCTAATCAAAATTTCTTTACAGGTTACCTGTGAACACAGGAAAAGTCCATCAGGCAAGAAATCAAGTGGAACACCCATGAAGATGCTTATAGCAGAGGAGATGTGCAAGGAAACAGAATCTTTGCAGAAGCCACCAAGTGTTGTTGCCAGACTAATGGGGCTTGATTCTTTGCCAGTGCAGCAAGCAGTCTTGATTGATAAATGCGACATACAAGAGGGATATGAGTGCAACAGTTTGTCAGGAGCACAGAAAAGATGTCAGTGGAAGGAAGATGAATACTTTGAGAAAATGCCATGGAGCCTCCGGTCATGCACTCATGAAAAGAAAAAAAACAAGGATGTGTATGAGGCATGTCAGCAACCAGCGAGAAACAGTTTGGTTAATGACCATATTTCATGGAATGGAAAATTTGATGGGAATTTGTACCAAAGAACAACAGCATTTGTTCGACAGAAATCCACAGAAGCAGAACATCTGGCCACAGATGATAAATTTCTTAAATCTAAGGAGTTCCAAGATGCTATAGAGGTTCTGAGTTCAAACAGAGATTTATTCCTTAGGTTTCTCGATGAACCAAAACAAATCTGTCAGTTCCACAATGTACCTCCACCTCAGAAAAAGTGCATAACTGTCTTGAAACCTTCAAATGTTACCAGGACAAAAGGTGACAAAGTCATGGAAAATCAATCTTATGAAGTTTCAGATGAAAATGTAGGAAAAACAAATAAACATTATAGGAGCTCTAGTTTTTCTTGGTCTCAGGGAAAACCTCAGATGTTATCTCAACCAACAAGGATAGTAGTTTTAAAGCCTAGCCCTTTAAGAGCTCATCATATTAAGACAACACTGGCTTCACCAATTTCTTCACCAGAGCCGTCGGATGCAGAAGGTACCTGTGAAGCATTGCAAACAGATGAAGTAGTAGGATCAAGAGAAATAGCCAAGGAGATTACTCGATGTATGAGAGAGAGTTTTAGTAGTGACAGAACAGATGAATCTTTGTTGTCCTCATTGTTATCAAAGAGGTACTTTCAGGATGAGAGATCATTCAATAGGTCAGGAAGTGAGGACACAGTACAGGAGGCTGTCAGTTTTAGTGAGAGAAAGGTAGTTTCACCGACATCACTGCATTCTTGTGATTACCCTAATGTAGTTTGCAGTCCTTACTCAATCTCATCCTTCAGTCCGGCATCTCATTCTCCTGAATCAGCGGTCATGAGAGAAGCTAAGAAACGGCTTTCAGAGAGGTTGTCGCTTGTAACATCAACTGAAAATAGCCATGAACAATTACAAGAAGGGAGGAACTCAAATTCATTGGGGGAGATGCTTGCCATATCTGAGGTAAAGAATATAAAGGAACTCACTTTTTCAGGTAGGAGGTTGTCCAATGAAAAATTTGACATGGAAGTACCCTCAGTGTCCTTGTCGGTAGATCAAACAAAGGATGAATATTATGATCCAAATTTTCCTAGGAATTTGTCTAGCTCAAACTCCATCGCAATTTCTTCACCAGTTTCTGAAACCATTGAGTTGAATGTAGGGGCTTCTAGTTCTTTGGTTAGTGCACAATGTATTCAGGAGGAGGTTCCAAAATTAAAAGGTGGGAAATCATCTTTCAAGGTTAAACTATCAAGCTTGTTCTTTTCTAGAAACAGGAAACAAAACAGGCAGAAGCTGGATCCACCTCCCTTAGCAGTATCTGATGATAGAACACAACCTGGCATCACCAAGGCTGGTGATAAAGAAGTTCTATCGCAATCTGCCAATGATATTTTCTCAGCAGAAAGTAATCTAGTTAGTCCTACTAAAATATCTGCCAATGCTTACTCTTCATCATTGGTATATGATGGATCAGATTGGGTAACTCCTTATGTTAAGGTATTTTCTGTAGAGCTTCTCTTTTTGTTATTTATAATTTTTTTGTTTGTTGTGAGCAACTTTTTGTTCTAATTCTTTAAAGCTTCCCCTTTGTTGTTACAAATTTTTTTTGTTTGTTATAATGTATACTCTAATTATAGAGGCATTAAATTAGTGAGTCACACTATATAACTTCGAGAAAGGATGATTCAAAGTAAAATAGGATACAATATAAGCACTTTGGACTTTGGAGATTGAATTTGGTTTTATGCCCGAAAAATCAAGCATAAATATTTTTTTATTTATATATAAAATTAATGAAAAAATGTAGCACAAAGAAGAAAGATTTGCATATGATTTTTAATGGCATAAAAAATTTATGATAGTTTTTTTTAAAATTTGTTATGGTATATTCTAGAAAATAATGAAGAATCTAATAGTCGTAAGCGAGTTCCTTGTAACCATAGAATCACATCAAGGATCAGCCTAAAACCCTTTATCTTTTCATATCAGCAAATAATTACTGGTCATATACAGAATATAACTCCATGATATTATTATTTGCTGATGATATTGTTTTGCTAATGAAAGTTAAAACAAGATTACTTGTCAACTTGAGTTAGAAAACAAATATTAGTTACCAAAATTTTAGGATAAATAGAACTAAGACTGGATTTATGAAATGTAGTTTTTAAAAATACTAAGAAAAGAAATAATGATATGATTGAGAGGATAGATAAAAGTTCATCTGTAAGTAAAACTTTTAGGTATCATTGATTTATTATGCAACAAAAAATATATAAGGCATTGTTCATAAAGTAAAAGTTAAATGGTTAAAGTGGAAAATAGTGTTGGTGGTATTGTCATCAACATTTTCCCCTTAGATTAAAAATAATAATAATGAGATTGTTCTATAGGAGAGTCATGCTTTAGAGATTAAAGTGCTGGATGGTTAAGAAACATTATGCACAAAACTCAACATAATAGAAGGTTGAGGTGGATATGTGGTATTATTAGAAAACATATGATAAAAAAGAAATAATTTGAGGTCAATCAGGTATTGCTTAGATAAAGGTAAGATAAGATAAAAATGTATCCAATGGCATGTACCTGTTAAAGAAAAACCTATGATTCTTTGATTAGATAGTGCGAGTTGATTAGGATCAGTGATATGGTACATGGAGATCTAAGAAGCATTTACTGCAAAGAATAAAAAGAGATTTGAATTCTCTTGACTTAAGATATTGTATTAGACATCTCGATGACAGGAAAAGATCTATGTAGTCGATTCCATATAATTAGGACATTATGCCTGTTTGTTGTTGTTTCATTTTGTGATGAATAAGCAATCTCTGTAATCCAATTTCATAGTGAAATTATATAGTTAATATTCTTCCAATTATTCTGTTGACTCTCTCGTTCATTATTATAGTGTCAAACCCGAATGCACTTTAACAATCAAATCTGAAGAATATTCTTAATTCCTGTGCCCCAAATATCTTTTTGTTCTGAAAGCTGCCACAAGCATGTGTTCTGTTGTTTAATTATTCATACACAGTATTTAAATTGCTATTTGCAAACTTGCAGGATGGTCAATTCCTTGAGAAATCCAGTGCATTTGGGAACTTCAGTCAACCCTGTCCCCCATCAGGTCTAGAAGCACCATTTATTGGTGATGTCAACAACAGACTGTTGCAAACCATTGAAAACTCCATTGTTGGACATCAACGTGAGTTGTGAGTTGTCATCGTACATAGTCCTACAAATATACCAAGTTCCAAGCAGTTATGTCTTTTCTTTTCTTTTCTTTCAGAAGCTCTTTCTAGGTCTTCACCAATCGAGTCAGTTGCTCGTTCTATATCAAAAGAATTTTCATATTTGGACACGGCATCAAATCCCCTAAGATATTCCATAGTTTTGTCGAAGGCTGATGAAGAATATGAGCAATATGTCTTTGTTGAAAAGTTGATTGCATCTGCTGGATTGGACTGCAAAAAGTCCAGTGTGAACTTCACAGGATGGCATTCACTAGAGAGCCCTTTGAATCCCATGTTGCTGGAGCTGCACATGAATGGTGAGGAGGCTAAATTCAGAAAAAGGGGATCAAACAAGAGGCTCCTATTTGATTCCATCAATGCAGCGTTGTTAAATATAAGCCAGAAAGAGACACTGGCCTCATATCCATGGTCTCAAGCATGTGACAGAAATAAAGATGATAGTCTGAGTGGTCCATTGGCTGAAGAAGTGTGGGGAACCATAAAAAGCTGGTTTTCTGGTCACAGTTATGTGACAGGTGAATTTAACTACAGCAGCAATTCAGTAGACTGGTTGGTTAAGAAAGAGATGACAGGCGGGCAATGGGTTGAATCCATGTGGTCGGAAATGTATGACTTCAGCAAGGAAGTTGGTGTGGTACTATTGGAGGAGTTAGTCGAGGAAGCATTGTTAGAATTATGATGCACTCATTCTTCTTATGTCATTTACCTTGTTACGACACAATTTGTCATTCAGGTGGCCCTAAGAATGCAGATTACTATATACATGTGTTACTGTAAAAAATGTTTATACTGTAATCTTCCTGTGATTGATGATCCTCAACACTGAGACCATCCTGCGAGATTCACCGGTTGAGATAACAACTGGATCGGATAACAGTGTGAATCTATTCTGATGATTATTCACTTCCAGTAAGCCAAAATTCCTACTGCTCTGTATGCGGTTTCGACTTCTGGGGAAACAGGTAGACTTCAATTCAGTGATGATCTGTCGTTATGAATATGGCAGCTAATATGTCTTTTTCCCTGTCAGTATTTGAGAGCTTTTGTATTGTGCCCCATATGAGGCAATATTAATATGTAATTTTTACTGAAATGGGGAGAGGAATGAGGAAACTATTGCAATATTGAAATCATTGGCATACTATGTCATATATATTCAAGTGAAATTACTGCTCTTGCTTTAGATTTCAAACCCAATGGGGAAGTTTCCATTCCAGAAGCTGTCATAGAGCTTATTATATTTCAACTTACAGAGAAAAGAATTCTGAACTGTGGCATTCCAAACTGACATTTATAGTTCATCAAGTTGCAGTTCCAAAGGTCAGAGGATTACAATGCAGCATTGCCAGCATGCAGATCATGATAACAGGACAAACAATTGTTAGGTACACCAGTTCTCATTCTCTGTTCATTTTCCATAGAAGAACAATATGAGTTTGAACTGTTTCAGAGCACTTGCCATTTTCCTATTTCATTTTTATTTAAAAAATGTAGTCTTTATTTGTATTATTGTGTTTTTGGATGATTTCTCGACAAAAACTCCATATTTTTTATTTGGATAAGCTCTCTTTTTCCATTTCCATGTTTCAAATTGAAATCATCTATTTTGTTTTTTTAAATATTCTTTTAATTTTTTATTAAACTATTAGAAGGATATATTCATCATTTATATGGGCATATAGGTTTTTGCTATTTTTTTGATCGATTTGAAATCGAACCAACGTTATTAGTTCTTGTTCTAACTCTTAGATATTGGAATCGGAATCGAATCGAATCATCGATATCAAATGATCTGATCTCGATTCAAATCGAATTGAAGTCGGAGTTAATCTTAATAACTGTAAAGGATATTTTTATCATTATAAAAAATTTAAAACTCTAGGCATTTTAAAAATAACAAGTTTGATCTCGAAAAATAAAATAAAATAAACTAAATTTATTTTTTGTAAAAAAAAGCACCTATTTTTTTTTCCAAGTTCAAAAAACCAAATTTATGGATAATAACTGGTTGCTAATTGAAGTGGCACATGAGTAGGACTTAAATATTATATTGAAATTTATAGAACAAATACGTTTGTTTTTTAATATTAAAATAATAAATATATAAAAGCTCTTATCATTTAGATTTTATAATTCACGGAAATAGCCGAACAAATTAGGCCGCTAAACGATGCCTACTTAAACTGTGACCGATCCGAATCCGAACCCGAACCCGCTAAACGATGCCTACTTAAACTGTGACCGATCCGAACCCGAACAAAAGAAGCACATCTTCGAGTTGAGCCCGATAGCCACTCCCCTCCCCCTCTCCCTCCCTCTCTCTCCGATGGCGGCGGTGCGAAGCGCGATTCTGAGACACTTGAGGCTGCGGGTGGTCTCATCGGCGCCGCAGGTGTCCTCTCCCTTCGCTAGCCTCCTTCGTTGCGGCTTCTCTGACGAGGTGAAGGGCTCCTTCCTCGATAAATCTGAGGTCGCTGATCGGATCATCACCGTCGTCAAGAACTTCCAGAAGGTCGATCCCTCCAAGGTACTTGACTACTTTCAGAACTGATCAAATCGATCTGACCTTTTTGGTTTCAATTCCTGCTGGACCCGAATTGCTCAGTGCAAACTAGGTTTTTTTGTGGGTTTGGGTTTTCCTGGGATGAGAGGATGGGGATAATCTTTACACTAGCGGGAGTATGCGTAAGCATGTAGGATAACCAAATGTTGTCGATCAGGTTGCGTTGCTACATAAGATGCAAAACTGCTATGATACATCGTAAAATGTATGAGCATTATCTACTTAAGAACCAAAATAACTTTTGTGTGTTAGTTCTTATGTGATATTGCAATTCATATATCTGATCGAAGTTCCTGAGGGCCAGTTTTACCTGCAGAAGCTTTATTAGACTATATTCTTAAGCATAGAAAAGTTAGGGCTATCAACCATTTTTGTTTGTTTAAGTCCACTTTTATTGACATAGTCATATTATGATTTCTTTGATTCATTATTGACATAGTCACATTATGAGATATAATGTGCACTCTAACTGGTTTTGTTCCACAGCATATTGTTTCTTAGAACATTTTGTCTTCAACAGTGAGGTTGTAGTGTAGAAGTAGCATCATAATGTTTGTTGTAGTATCAATGAGGTCTTCTTGTTGGATTTTTGGCATGCTTAATAGCAAGCCATTCTTCAGAAATTCTACCTTGGTGATACATGTACGTTTTGAACCTGTTTTTGCTACTTTATGTAACATGATAATTGCTAAAAACATCGGAGTTGTCAATTTGAACTTTACGTGTCGGAACCATGTTACAGGGTTACTTTTTGGGTAATTTACATGCAACCAGCCAACTGTTACTTTATTTTTAGTGAGTCTCTTAGGTTTTGTATCAAATATGCACGATGACTACACTAAGGGTGTGTTTGACTATAAATGGTAGTGTGTGTCGGCCTTGCCCCACAAAATTTAAGTTCTAAGCATTGTAAGAAGCGAGAGTCCAATTCCTGTTGTTTGATTCAAGGCATAGTTCTCAAGATTAATATTAATATTAGGATCGGCTAGGTTCGATACATATCTTAGGTTTGTTGGACAATCCAACCCGATCAGTGACGCAGAGGTACATCTATACTTTTTATGTTTGTTAGGCAATACTCAATAATTTGGGAGGTGGCGTTTGAAAAAATAGGGAAATAGATTTTGAAAGAAGAAGGCATTATTTTTACTTATCAGTTCACGAAATCAATTTTGGATCCCCTTTGTTCGAATTGGAATGTTCACTTCCTTGGTTGCTTCCTTCAACCAAACTAAGTTCACCAGTTCCCTGCCCTTAGTTTCATTTGCTGTAACCATGAGTGAAGTTTGTCAAATGAATCTCATTAGGAAGAGTGAAATGGACCACATGAAATACCAGGATGGACATTTTGCGAACTCTGTTAGGATCTATAATACCTACAAGTATTTTGGCTTTTTTTTATAGCTTTTGAATAGGGAAACTTATACTGTTCATATTAGAGAATCTTCCGGGCTAGAGAAGGTATGTATTTTCCCGAAATAGTGTTTAAGGATATTTTCTGAAGACACCTCCAAAGTTAGGTTTTAAGATGCATACTTTCCTGTCACTTCATTTGACAACTAATAGTTTGCTCATCTGGCATTGGCTGCAAAAGGCGGAAGTAACATTCTGATACTTATTAATTCCAAGTTTTTGTTTCCCAGCCGAGGTCATAAAATTGGATACTATGCAAAAGTCCTACACTAAAGGGTTCATCATTTATATTATGGTAATCGCAGGTCACATCAAATGCTCATTTCCAGAAGGATCTAGGTCTTGACAGTTTAGACACCGTGGAGGTTGTCATGGCTCTTGAAGAAGAATTTGGGTTTGAAATCCCCGACAGTGAAGCAGACAAGATTGACTGCATAAAAGTTGCCGTTGACTTCATCGCCTCGCATCCCCAGGCAAAATGAGCATTCGTATTGTTTCCATTTGTCAGGAGAAAAAAAAAGCAACTAGTCTATTTTGATCAAATAACAAGTTTAAGCTGTTGTATCAGAACCATCGTCTTTCTTTGATGGTTTGGTTCAAGCAATTTGCTTTGTGGATATCAAATGCTCTTTCGTCTAACTTGAGTTGTTTTGAAGTTAATAAACATTTTAGGCATTTAGTTGGTTATGTTTTTCATTGTCTTTCGAGGATGTGAGCTATTTGGTACTCCGATATGAGCTTTGTATGAGCATATTTGCTCGTATTTTTCTCATCGTGCATCCCTATTTTGGCCCTTTGAAAAGATGGATAGTCTATCAAACAAATACTCCAAATATAGGTTGCCGGTTGCCTTTCATAAGTGCTGTATTCATCTGTTGTAGTTGGGTTTTTCCTTTTTTTCTTTTTGGCACTTCACAGATTACATAAATGCTACAGGTCCAGTACAAACTGAATATATATGTATTGGAAATGAGGGAAGCATGGAGGGGGGAAATAGGAGAGAGAGAGAGAGTGGCTAACACCATAGGTTGGCAAAGAGAAATCTTGTCCCACTACTAATTCCATAAGGAGACATAAAGATATCAAATTATTATAGAGTCAAATAACTAAATAAGCCCGTCTAGCTCAGTTGGTAGAGCGCAAGGCTCTTAACCTTGTGGTCGTGGGTTCGAGCCCCACGGTGGGCGATTAAATATTTTTTTTAATACCATCAATGTCAACCGCAGTTCCGAATAAGACTAATTGATTTCAGATTGCTTGGATGTGGTGTAGGCAAAGATTTTCATTGAAAAAGGATTAGAATTTAGAATTGATAGACATTAAGATAATGATTAAGAATAAATATCATTTACTTACAAGAGAGATTTTATTCGATTTCGATATAAGACTAGGTTAATATTTGAAAGTAATAAGAGGTACCTATTTGTTGTGAAATATGAAACAAACGATGGATTAGGAGATTACTCGGAAGTGGCATAGATGTGATGAAACGCAAGTAAAGATTCTCACTTAGGGACTATAATTGTTATACATTATGATAATAATTAAGAATAAATATTATTTTCTTATAAGAGATTAAGTGTCAAAATGAGACTAAGTTGATATTCGAAAGTAATACGAGATACTTAGATATCACGAAATGCGATCGATGGGTTAGAAGATTGCTCAAAAGATAGCATTGATGTGATGAAACACAAGTAAAGATTCTCACTCAGGGACTATAATTGTTATACATTATGACAGTAATTAAAAATAAATATTATCTTTTTATAAGAGATTAAGTGTCAGGATGAGACTAAGTTGATATTCAAAAGTAATACGAGATACTTAGATATCATGAAATGCGATTGATCGGTTAGAAGATTGCTCAAAAGGTAGCATTGATGTGATGAAACGCAAGTAAAGATTCTCACTCAGGGACTATAATTATTATACACTATGACAGTAATTAAAAATAAATATTATCTTCTTATAAGAGATTAAGTGTCAGGATGAGGCTAAGTTAATATTCGAAAGTAATACGAGATACTTAGATATTATGAAATGCGATCGATGGGTTAGAAGATTGCTCAAAAGTGGTGCGGATGTGATACAAAACAGGGTTCTCACTCTCACAAAAGCGACTAAAATTGATAGACATTATGATAATAATTAAATATAAATATTATTCAGAGAAGAATCTAAAAAAAATTGATAGTACCATATTTAAAATTTGATATACCAACAAAGTTAAACATAAAAAAGTGTAGAAATTATTGTATATAAAGATCTTAATGACAATATTGTAGAGGTGAAATGATTTAGAGATGATATCATAGTTTTAAAATTGAACTTAGAAATATAGGTTTTTGAATATTATAAGTACTTACGCCCCTCGAGTTATACTAGATTATCAAACAAAAAATGAATTTTGAGAGAACCTAGATAATATCATTCATCGGATATCTAGAACTAAAAGACATATAATTGGTCATGATTTTATATTTTGTAAAATCATGATTTTATATTTTGTAACTTTGTATCATCTCATTATTGTTAATATTTATTTCAAGAAAAAAATATTTAATAACTTATAAGAGTGATCACCTGATTATGTTTTTTGTGCTTATTAGAAAGTTTAATAAAATTATAGGCAAGAATTGTAAAATTATACCAGATAAAAGCTTAACAAATCAATATGGTATTATATATTTATTATAAAAAATAAAAATTGATAATAAATAATTTTACGAAGATTAAATCATAAAATTTTAAAGATAATAATGTAAAATATTTTAAGAATATGATGAAAAATGAGACGACTTAAAACTTAGATAGGGATAATATTAATATCACTTAGACTATAATAGTTAATAAGATTAAAATTTTAGTAAAGAAGATTTTTTTAAAAAAATAAAGGTAATATTACCCCTATACCTAGACCCTATTAGAGTAACGATGCTAATAGAATCCAAATATAAGGGCTAATATATAATTAGCTCGTTTTATTCAAGGGTCGTGGTGGTGTGAGGTAGTTCACAATGTACTTACTACCAAAAGATCTTGCTCTAAAGATAGATAAAAAATAAAAATGAGAAAAATTTTAAAAGATACAAAATCTTAAAAATACTAAAAGAGTTATTAGTAAGATAATATATAAGGCTTATGATAATTTTTATAACAATGTTATATAGTAAGGATGAGAAAATAAAATATTAAATTAGTAGATCCAAAAAAAGAAAGCACAAAGATTTAGATAATTTATATATATATTAAAGATGAAAATGAAAGAATACTTATTAATGATAACAAAATTAAGAAAAGACGATTAAATTATTTTTATGAATTATTTAATAAAAATTCCACAAGTAATTTTGCTTTAACTATAAATAATGATGATAGATCTAATAATTATATATTTGTTCATAAGATTAGAGATAGTGAGGTAAAAGAAGCCTTAAGAAAGATGAAAATAGGTAAAAGTATGAAATATGATGATATCGCTATTAAGATCTGAAAAAGTTTAAAAGACCAAGGAATAACTTGGTTAACTAATTTATTTAATAATATTTTAAAATTTAAAAACATGTTTATTGAAGAGAAGAAGAGCTATTTTTAATGCTAACTTATAAGAATAAAAATAACATCTAAAATTATTTTAGTTATAGAGGAATTAAAATCATAAGTCATACTTTAGAGGAGAATAATCGAACTTAGGATAAGATTTAAAATAAATATATCCCAAAATCAATTTAGTTTTATACATAAAAAACAAGATATTTATTAATTAAAATATTAATAAAAAATATAAAGAGAATAATATATATATACAATTCTTATTGATTTTAAAAAAGACATATAATAGAGTTTCTAGAGATTTACTATTGTGAGTTTTAAAAAAGAAAGATATATCAACCAACTTCATTGATTTATAAAAAATATATATGATAATATAGTTATTAGAATTAAAACTATAAGGAGTTTGCTCGATAAGGTTTCTATTAAAACTTAGTAATCATTCGATATTTATTATTTGCTAATAATATTATGTTGTTGATGAGAGTTTAAATAAAAATAATTATAAACGAGAGTTGTTGCAACAATCCTTAAAAACTAGAGGTTTTAAATTAAGTAAAATTAAAATTAAATTTATGACGATAGCAAAACCATAAATAGATAAAAGTATATAATTAGGTTAGATGAACAACAAGTTTGTAAAAGTTTTAAGTTTCTTGAATCAATTATTCAATAAGATAGAGAGTAATGAAAATATTATTTATAGAATAAAAAGAAGATAGGTTAAAATGATGAATAGCATAAAAAGTTGTGTGATCATCAGGTTAAACCAACAATGATTTATGGATCTTAATGTTTGATAACTAAGAAACAATATATACAAAAAAAATCCATATTTTTGAGATGAAAATATTGAAACAAATATAAGAAGTTAGTATAAAGATAAAAACAAATATTTTATTTATTCATGCACATGTAGATGTTACCTTTAATAAAGGAGTATCATTTAAGATGATATGAATATATATATATTTAAAAGATCTAAAAAGATTTTAATAGAAACTATAAATGTATGCAACAATTAAAAGAGGTAATATAATAACCATTAGTAGTATGATGAGAGACAAAAGAATTTTTTTTAAAAACAATCTTAATAAAAAAATTATAAATAAATATTTAAATATCCTTAACTAAAGATATCTCTCTTTATAGATCTCAATAATGACAAAAGATTTATGTAACACACATGCGATAAAGTGACTTGAAAGAATATGAGTAAGTGACGTCTTGAAGCCAAAAATTTTGTTATGGTACATAATTGCACATCAATTGCGTACAACGATTGGATGATTTTACTATATCATTTCTACCAATATCAATGTTGCATAGAAAAAACGAACATAGTAAATAATTGTTATTTGCTACATTTGTTATAACAATTTGTCAAACTCGTGATCAAATGTGCAAAGCTAATTTAAAAGCCAAAAGATACCAATGAGGCGTGAAACTATTATCCTTGGCTTTTACTTTATGTATGTGCAATATACTTTCATCGACGAGGCTGAGATCTCGTCTTTCTACCCTCCAACCATGTGGTAGGCGAGCATTTAGGGCTAGCAAAATTTGAAGTCCATGACAATTGGCAAATGCACAAATAATGCGACAAGAAGTAACACATATCACATTACCTATTCTCCAATATACTCTGCAGCAAAGTTTAATGTAAAGATTTCTGGGTGAAACTTAAATCACTACTAAGATGGTCACTATTTTATCACTAAAAATTAATAATGTAATAATTGACACCAGCTAGGAGTATTTATGTCCACGAAATCATCAAAATGAAAAAAGAGAGTTATGTTTATAATGATAAGATAGTAAATAGTACAATTAGCAATCATGCAAATTTTCATAAAAAAAAGTACCTAAACTTGACTGGAACTCCCTCCGTCTTGCAGAGACAACAGAAGATTTTACACTAGATCAACAAAATAAGATCTTAATTTGATGGTATTGAATCCAGTCTACACTCTTTGTTGAATAGCAGTTCCATTATATTATTGGACTAAGCAGCATCCAAAGCATCAAAATGAAGTTGGAAAGGGGACAAACCTTTAATCTCACGAAGATCAGATTTGACTAGAGGGGTGTGGTATCAACTATTGCCTCCAGCATTCTTCTCTCAAAGTTTTCATCCTTAATCCACACGGAACTCTGGCGACGTAAAAGCTCTTTCTTCTCGGCTTCCTTTTCTTCCCTCAGATTCTCTTTTGCCCTCCAACTTTCCAATTTCTGAGTTCTTTCTTTCAACTGTAAACAGTTTAGAATGGTCATCAAAAAGCAACAACAAAGCAAGGTGCCATGTCAATTGCTAAAAATAAAGATAAAAAGTTTCATGTACATTGATTAATATAAATATATATCCATGCATATTAGGTGGCTCGCTGTGAAAAGCACAAAGGTGATTCTATGTGCTAGGCCAGAGTAATTGTAAGTGCAAAAGTATCTCCGTGAAATGTTTCCAGCCTCGTAATGAACATAATACCAGGTTTAGTGAACAAAGCTCCAACAACTATGGCAACATTAAGAAAAGAGAACAAAAATAACTTCAACAAACATTTGTGAGATAACCATTCAACAAAAGCTCCCTGGAAGCTCGAGGTGCAGTGCGGCATCAAGGTCTATTGAAATCTAGGACAAAGGTGCACATATCATTGAGATAAGGCACACATACATGAAAACTTATGGTCTTTCACTCCCACATTGGCTACAACTCTGGTTGACGCCCGTGTTCAATATAAAGTTTAATGTGTGCCATGAGTTGAACTAACAGGTGGACTAGCCTAGTAACTTGTAAGGTGTTATAAACCATGTGACCTAAAATGCTCTTGATCGAATTACTAGTAGTAAGAATAATTCTAAAAACAATACAAATTTACCAGTCCGACCGGTGGCGGTATCTATGGTCTAGTACCTATAGGTTTCTTTTCTATTGAAACCAAGAGGTACAGCTCGGTATGCAGCTTGTTACACCATCTATTGTTCCAGGAGAATTACTGAAGCCAGTATAAGACCGAGATTTAAACCTTAGTATTAAGCCCAAGCCTCTCATATCAAGAAAATCCACCATTTACTCCCAATATCGGGCATCACTATTTGCTTCTAAAGCATCCTAATTCTTAATAGTGACAATCTTATACTTCTTAAAGGATATCTATTATTACTTGTGTCCTGGCAATATTTGTGCAATGGCCAATGTAAATGAAAACAAAGAGACGAAAATTAACAATTACTTATAATAGAAATTCAAATTGATGAAGAAAATCTGAAAAATGACTTGTTCAAGAAAGTAACAGTAATATTATAATATCACTCAAACTAACAAACGTAGAGAACTGAAACTTTATGGGGAAAATAGGTAACAAATATGAAAAGAAGGATGTATCTCCTAGAAGGCCTTCTTGCTCAGTGAAAATGGCCTTCCCTACTGCTCTTTGCTGGTGAAGCAAGCAGCCTTGTTCCAAGTGACATCCTTCCACTGCTGCTCAATCCTTAACGGCTCCATCACATACATGGACTAGGTGAAATATCTACTTCCTTTGCTACTTGGAGCTGTTTGAGCCTCATATTCACCTTCCAAGGCTGGTCAAGCCGTAGCTCTTGACGAACCCACTTGGTCTGGAGAACTCATATGATCGAGACAAAAAAGTGGCAATAGGCTGCAGAAGTTGGTCTATCAGCATTGGGCAAAATGGTAGAACTGGAATTGTAGGTTTTGGGTGAGAAACGACAATTGTGGTGAGGGTGAGGATGACAAAAGTTGGTTGCATAAAAAGAGGAGGCAAATGGTGGAAATAGAGTTTGAGCTTATCATTTGCTCAGTGTCGTTTCAAAACAAAAGTAGACAGTGTTTTGTTATGTGGATGGGGTTGATGCAATAAAAACAGGTCTAATTGGAAAACCCAAACCAAGATGTGTGGGGGGTGCAACTCGAACAAGTTGCAACCAGACTTAGAGAAATAATTATCTATTAGATTTTGAGATGAAAATATTCTATTCTAGTTTTGTTTTCATTATCATATGTGCATTGAGCATGCATTTTAATGGCCATAAAAAGGCTTCTAAATAGTCATTGCTATAACAATAGCAACATTTCCCAAAAATTAACCATTAAAATGATCTGACTATTGCCATCCATTCTATTTTAGTTGGTTTGAGTCACCTAGTTTATACAAAGACATCTTTTTGTGAAAAGAAACCACAAAGTCCAAGTTTTGTCATAAATAGCAAGTTGTTCGCTAGCTTAGTTACAAATATTTAACTGTACAAGAAACAAAGGCTAGATTCATCATTTCAAGTTGCATAAAAATATAAATCCCCATTTATTAGATCCTTCAATGTGAAGATCAAGTTTCGATAGTCAATGTGCTAGATCCTAATGTTCACACCTAATGATTCATCATGCCTAATGTCAAAGATTCCTCCAAAATTTTCATATAATCGGCCAACTTCAAACTCTTGATGAACATATCTTCTACATAACGCAGCATGTTATAGTTGTTGAAAGATCTTATTCATTTCTCTTCTTCACAAAATGTGCTCATCTACTAATTTTATGTTTTTTACTTTTCTTAACGACCAAAACTTTTAACCCCTTAAAATTAAATATAAATGGAAATTTTGCATTCTCGATTTTCAAAATAATAATGAAAATAATAAAAATGTAAAATTATGGAGGTAAACCAGTTAGGAGTAGCGCCTTATGAGAAAGACCATGAAACACACATACACACATTAGCTGCACCTCAATTGAATCAATATATACAACACAGGGCTCCAAAATTGAGCCTGAAACAACCTACTACTTCAGTGCAACTAAGTATACCAACAAAACTTAAATCAATAATATATAAGTTTGACATCCATCCAGTAGCGAACCCACTCAACAATAGTTTGGATGATCCCCAACAATGCCATGAGTCTCTGGTATGAGGCAGTTTGATATTTGATATTGGTGAATCAATTGAGTTACATCTCTGGCTATAAGAAATAAAAAGTCACGTTAACTATGGGTTATTTTGAAACTAAAAAGATGGCTACATGTACTGTTACTTCTATTATTTTCATGCAACACTCCCACTAACTTCCAAAGAGTCTTTAACGAAGACAAAATAAAATTAAAAAAAAGGGCAACGAGAGGACTTCAGATAGATTAAAAGTCAGCTATTTTCCATAAAAAATAATCCCTAGATGGCGCATAACTCAGTTCCAATGGGCTAACGGCTTTGATTTCTGAATATGGCTTTCATTATTGGCTATAACAAATTTATCTGAATATTTGCTTTGATGTCTCCCAGAAATTGTACGTCTGAGAAAACAAAAAGTTCAATCTTAAGGAAACATCCAAAGGTAGCAACGATCGTGTATCATATATTCTTAAAATGACAGTAATCACAAATCAGTGCCAATTCCCGCACTCCAGTCTATGTAACGAGTATTATATTAGCAACTCAAATTCATGAAGAAACTCTCGATCTGGTTGAGCACATGACTTGTTCGACATGATAACACATATATAAGATCATCCAATCCAAGTCTTGGATATTAAGAAGAATCAGAAATATCAACAGAAGAAGGCTACATACTAGGGTTAGGCGAAGCTCCTCCTTGAAGGCTTTCCGTTCCGCAGCGCGGGTCTCGGCTGCAGCAGCCTTCGCCTTCTTCCGCTCCTCGTTGGCAAGGCGAGCAGTCTCACGCCGGGCGTCATCCTTGCGCTGGTTCTCGATCCTCAGCAGCTCCATCTCGTACGCGTACTTGGCTCGGACCTGCTTCATCTGCTTCCTGTAGTCCCGATGCAGCCGATCAAGCCTCGCCGCCGCCTCCCGAGGGTTGGCGCCTGGAGTCCAGGTCCCGATGAGCTCGCACGGCTTAGAGAACTCGTGCGGCCGAGGGGGCGGGTAGCGGCGATGGGGCACGGGAGGCGGCGAGGCAGCGTCGGGAGCGGCGTCGGTGGTGGTGGAATGCGTTCGCGAGAATCGAGCGAGGAGCGGAGGCAGCGGGGGGGACGAGGATGGGACGCGGGCGGCGCGGATGCGGAGGAGGCGAACGGTGGCCATGGAGATCGAGGTTTTCGCCGCTCGCTCTGGTTTCGAACAAGAATGTAGTGGAATGATTTAGGGTTATATAAATTGCTTTCAGGATTTGGGATTTTACGGGATAGCGTCCATAAATGAAAATTAAAGAGCCCGTCGTGGATGCTTTCACCTTTGTATCCTTTATCTTGGTTAGTTTATGAAGTGAACTCATGTCTTGGACTCATTTAGGATCTAAAGGGGATATTTCAAATGGGAACATTTTACATTACTATTTATTATTTATTTATTTTTTAAAATTTTAATATATATAAATTATCATTTGCAAGTATACTGTTTTTAATATTTATTAAAAAAAATTATTATTTTAAAATAATTATCAATGATAACTGATTGTCAATAGTAAAAAGAACTATGAATTCTAAGCTTATTTATCATTCTTTTAATATTTTTAAAATATCTCTAATAAACTCTTCAAACTCTTTCTTCTTCTTTTTTTTTTATCCCCTTCTCTCATAGGTAGTAGAAGCTTTTTTTTTTATCATCTTTTTGATCAATTTAATATTTTTAGGATTTAAATATTATCTAATATCATCTTGTATGTCTTGACCAATAATTGATAATTGATGGGTTATGGAAAGTAAAAATATAATTGGTTAGCTTAAGAGTTGTATTTAGTAAAATTATATCAAATTTGATAAGACCATTTAGTCTCATATTAATTGATAAGTATGATAATTAATGACTCATAAGTCTATCAAGTCTCTTTTACCTTTAAAGATATTTTTTAAAGTTCACATGCTCTGAATTTCTCTATATTTTTTATGAGTTTTTACATTGAAGTTCTAAGTTTTTTTTAAAATATATTTCTAAAAATAAAAAAATAATTATATTATACAAATGAAATATATTGCTTAGGTAATAATATACTAAACTTCATATTTATTGTCATACAGCTAGAAACTAACACATCTATTACTAAACAATCTTCTTCTTTCAATGGTTCCAACTATCACATACCACAAGATTGATTCCCTTCACCTCTCTGGTTATTCTTTTTTTAGTCCATAAACTATCAACTATCAAGTACATATTGGTTTTTTTTGGGATATATACATATATATCGTCAAAGGCTTGATATAAGCTTACTATACTGCTAGGAGTATAGATTTTGATCAAATCCATTAGTGTAATACATATGATTAGTGTTATAAGAGTCTGATGAGTGTACTAATATCAATTTGAGCTTAAATATTTTAATCAGTGATTTAAACTAAATGAAGTTAATAGGCTAATTAACCCATCAGGCTCCGATCGTGACAATTAGTCAAACCTCTCCAAATACTAGAAAACTCAAATTTGAAAAAAAGGAACAAAATAAATGAATGAGCTATTAAATATTGGATGGAAATTTCTTTTACCTTTTTCTAAAACTATGTTATCCCTTTCTTTAGAGCAAGTATTATGGTTATTATTATTGTCGTCAAGTATTTATTATAATTAAAACTTGGAATGTTTATCATTTGGTTTATCTAGAGTTCAATATTACAAACTTATGTTGTTAGATTAGATGTCGAATTATTAATCTTGTTTAACTTAGGAAAGGCTCATCACTGCAAGAATTAAATATTTTAACATTAGCCATTCTAAACTTAAATTTTACGCACTATATATAACATAATACGTACATAAAATCTTGTAGGATGACAAAAGAACTTGACATATTATAGATAATTAATTATTTATAAAATTGATAAAATCAAACAATTCTCACACCTAACTTCTCTGAATTCTAAATTGTATAAAAACATATCTCTGTTAATATATTGCTACATAAGTGATAGGTCTCATTTGAATCCACTTGTCAACCTCATATACATTATTGAATATGACGAAAATATCGTTTAACTAAAAAAACATACATAAAAATATAATATTTTACACACTTATCCTTATTTTCTAACCTATATACTCAATAAAACACTAAAATTTTACAATACAAATTGTCCAATTATAGTAGGATTGCAAAATTCTTTCAATGCTTTCCAAAGTTATTACTTTCCTCCTTATATAGTAACAAAGCATACTAATAAAATACAAAATGATAAAAATCTTAGGATGAATTCTTGAAAAAGCTTTTATCTTTATGAAAATTTTATAGTATCTTAATTTTTTAAAATTCTTACAGATTATCCTTTGTTGTGTGAAAAAATAATTTTATCCCTTATCGTGTCATCATATAATATTTTAGATGAATATATTATTTTAAATATATATATATATTTTTGGAGGAACTCATAATATATCCAAAAAAAAGTCTCGAGTTTCTATTTTTCTGGAGCACTTATTATTTTCTAAAAGATGATATTACATATAGTTTTCATCCTATCGATCGTTGCTTTCATCTTATCATCATCGTATCCATCTCTCTTATCATCGTCTTATTTTCTAAAAAACTTAACTAATTATGCTGGAAAAAATTGATAATTTAATATTTTTATTTTTTAAAATTTACCCTGACTTATTTGGATTAATAAATATGTAAATCACGTTCTTTTATAGGGATATATATGTAATTTGGCTTTCCTCTTTTACATCGCAGGTTGCCATTCGCCGCTTGCATCTTTTTTTCCCCTTCTTCGGTCTTCCATCACCCCGTTTGTATCCCTAATCCTAACCCTAATTGGTTCGATCCAATTAGATCGAATTTGATCTGGGGCTCCCTACATCTTCCCCTTCCTTTCCCTAATGCGCGGCCTCCCGCCCGTCCTCGCCGAACAGATCGGATATGGCACTTGTCGTGGCGGAGTCGGCGGGTGCGCTCGTGGAATTGGACGTCGGCGACTCGATGCAGTCTTTGGCGCGGCTCGTCGACTCCCAGAGGGAGCTCTTCCATTCCCAGATCGATCAGCTTCAGCAGCTTGTTGTCGCCCAATGCAAGCTCACCGGGGTGAACCCCCTCGCCCAAGAAATGGTACGGTTTCTTCTTTCGTTTAGGGCATTGCTGGGTCAGTAAGTTGTGAATAATTGAAATCAACGGAAAATAATTATTGTTTGAAGTAACATGGTTTGATTTGATAATTAGGGCTTCACCTATTGGTACAGTAATAGCTATTTGTATATGTTATGGATTAATTTGTGGAATAAGGTCTCTTTTATTTTATGAAATTTCTCATGTTGTCTGCGTGTAATATGTGGTGTTCCTGTGATGTCTTGATTAGCCATCTCTGATCAAGTATTTCAATGGTCCTGCACATTTTAGCAATAGAGGTGTTATTTTTTTTCTGTAGGAATGATGATTAGCCATGTTTGTACGATTTTAGGTCTCAAGTTGTTTTATATGCATTTTTGAGGGCACTCGTATCTGGTGGGACCTTAGTTCAGGCTCATGGAAAAATTTGAATGTAGGATTAATTAATTTTAATATTTGAAATGTTTTTGAGATATGTTGGAACACATTTTCTTAATTTTTCTAAAGAGTTTTTAAGAGAACATCATTAACTGTGCGACCTTATGTTTGTAATATGTAAGATGAATTCCAATTTTGTCATGAAAACATACAACTTTTGAACTAAAATAGTTTTTGGAAGCTTTAGAAGAGGTTGGTTGAGCAACAAAGTCTTGAAGCAGCTTGATGGATGTTATGAATGAGAGATAGCCTAGTATATTTGTTAGAATAATAAATCAATATCTAAAGTAATTTTTTCTTAGATAGAAAATGATTTTAAAGCCTCCTAGCTGTTATTAGAGTTCTTTTACGATTTCCTTTTTTCTTTTCCTCTTATGAGTGCAAGAAATTTAATTGTAACTGCTTTCAGCTGAATGTTCTTTTTTGGCTTTTTAGTTTGTGAACATAATGCGATTATACAAATTGATTGATCCCTGAAGAGAAAAGATTGTATAACTGATGATAATCTAGGAAGCTAGCTCAGTAGAAACTCAAAATGCCAAGTTTGTTTCTTTTTTAAAACAATAAATTTTTATAGCTTGTAGCTATTGATACTATGATCTAATGTAGTGAACTGGAAGCAGCAACTCTCTTTTGCCCTTGTAATTTGCTTCTAAATGAAAAAAAAAGAATGTAAAAGTCAACACAAACTTGAAGATGGAGCTTCTGTGTGGCTCGTTGGATAGCTTACCTTTCTTAATAGTTTAATTTTAATCTCATTAATTAAGGTGTTACTCAACTGAAGCAGTTTAAATAAGTACAACATAAAATTTTACTATAGAGCATGATTGCCTCAAATGCATGACAAACTGATTAAAATATATCCAAACACGAGATAGCAATTGAGGAGATTTTTCTAGTAAAAGTTAAACTTATCTTGTTTAGTAGAATAGCAACTCATCCAGTCTAGGATGGATGATGACTGGAATATAAAAAGGTCAACCATGAGGGACATTTCGGAGAAAGCTGGACAAGGAGAGGAGCAGGAGAAGAGGAGGAGGAGCAAGAAAGGAAGGAGTACTGGCGGGCAGGTTGGTGAGGGCAGGCAGCAGGTGTCATGCAGGAGGTGAGGTGAGGGAGTGAAGGAGGGAGGGGCTGATCCAGGTTTTCTGGTTTGCCATCAAATTTGTAAATATTGTTCCATATGGACCAGGCCGGATGGTATTTAGAACTGTGATTAAAACTATATATTTTTTCTAATTTTATTTATTTTAATTGTATCAAAAACTTCAGTTGATATGTGCTTACAAACTCCACAAGATGTTCCAAGCCTGTAAACTATTAATAAGTACTGCAATTGTAAAATTGGATTCAATTGTTGATCTAGTTCAATTCTTTCTGCAACAAAGTTTCTTTCTAATTGACTTGTTATGAGCATGTAGATGAAAAGGAAAAGGCTATTTGTGACTTGACCAATAGGAAGATGGATCAAAACAAAAATCCTATACTATTCCTAAAATGACATGAAAACATGTATCTGTTGCTATTGACAGACTTCTAATTTTTTGTATCTGAACATTCTAATTGTTGGTTCTACTACATACATCTTTTTTATCTTAATTTTTTTGTTGGAGCTTTATGATTCAAGTTTCAGGAGCCAAAAATGCCTAATGTGTATTTTGCACTATATTTACTTTACAATGTAAACATTCTGATTGCTGTTTCTTCTATTTATTTGTACATTTGATCACAGTATTTCTTGGTGGATCTCCTTGTCATTCAAATTGTAGGAAGCAGCAATGTGTTGTCTTGCACTTATTGCTGTTGTGACATGATCTTACTTTTCATTGGATTGTCGATCATTTTCTTTTTGAGACTGAGCACAAATAATTATCTTTTGCGCTCTTTGTTAGTTCATTCTAATTTAGATCCATTAGACTGTCTTTTTTTATATATCTTCTGTTTTAGACGGCAGTTAGTAAAAGTGCATTTTGATTTGCTTGCAGGCTGCTGGTGCATTATCAATACGAATTGGTGAGTTGTTGACTTGCGTTTTGCAACTATGTTTATTGCAAGTTCAAATTAATTTCAATTAATTTAGAGACTTTTCTATTTTTTTTTATACTTTTGATCCATAAATTTACCACAAGTGCTAACTTTCAGCCATAATTTGAGGTTTGGCTTTGTCAGGATTTCTTGATATCTGATTGTAAACTAGTCAATAAACTTTTTGAATGAGTTTTTTCCTTTGTTTAAGTTGTTTTATCTGATTGAACTTCTAGTTCTACCTACCAATGTAATGAAATTTGTTATATAGTTACAATGTCACATCTGAAACCAAATTCAGGTAGCAAGTTTTAATCATATAGAATTAGTAGTTAGTTGACGATATGTGTTGGATACCTACATTAAAATCTTTTCAGAATTGTCTAATGTTACTAACAAGGTTAATGTGCACCTCTGTGTTGGTCTATCATTAGCTGGAAAGATGATGGAAGGGGTTGCATGATTGATTAACAAAAGTGTCATAATATGCTTCAGTTTGTTGCATTCATTACTCTATCTCTACATCAAATAGAATATGAATAATTAGTTCAAAGTGAAAAATGAAAGATTAGCATGATGATATTGAAAGAAAACATTTCTCACGTAGGAAGAATGTAAATTAAATTGAGAACATGTTGATGTCAAATTGGTCATTCAGAAAAGCAGTGTTTTCATTGTTCACATCCTTCTTACCAGTGGAAAACAGATCAGCATCCTTTATTATTTATAGATTGCAAATCGACTTTCAAAAGAAAAAAAAAAGTAAAACAATTCAATTTACCTTGCATTCCTAACTAATGTGATCAATTAGTTTCTGTTCATACCATATCAGGGCTTATTGCTGTTGACTTATAATAGCAATATATTTTTAGGAGTTTTTGATTTGGTAGTATAATTTAGAGATTCATCCAGAACTACAGAGATTTGAACGAGTATCTAATCTAAAGATGAAAAAAAAAACACTTAGGATTGATTGTCAAATAATTAGTAACTACAAGAATCTTACCCATGATTTTGTTTGCCAATTAATTTGACCACAAATCTATATGACTTAATCTAAGTTTAATATGGACCAAGAATAAATCCAACTTGAGCCTTCAATTGTCATTAAATTTCTTCAGAAACTACATGGGATGCCATTTTTAGCTATTCTGCCACATATTGATGAGAAGCCAGTACACAAGCATTGAACCAAAATTTGCTCATCTATCTATGTCAGGTGTGAAGAACTAGTATTCCCTAGCTTTTGTGTGCATGGAAAAGTATCTCCATGTCTCTGCCATGATCTGCATTGCCATCAGGCCCATCACCATACATATTTGGCTTGCAAAGAATGGTTCACATTTCAATTCGTTGTTGTAACATGAATGATGATGTGAACCTACCATGCTCTGAATGTTATTAAGTTCAACGGTGGTATGCTTTTTTGCACCTTTGCATTTGATTCAGAAGTGACTTTGAAATTTAAAAGCATATCCACCACTGTTCAGCTTTGCTGGAAATTGGTTGGCATCCTAGCCACATGACAGTATCATCAATTAGAAAACTTGGCCAGCAGCTCTCTTATTGATTGCATCATTTCTCTTATTAAGTGGTGCCGCTTCTGGGAAATCACATGTTCATGATAGGAGATGCTTCAAGCTGTTTTTGATGCTGAATTAATGTGAACTTTCTACTGCAAAGTTTGATATCATGCAATGTTTTACAGGGAAACGGCCAAGGGATTTGTTGAACCCTAAAGCAGTCAAGTACCTGCAGTCAGTTTTCTCTATCAAGGATACAATTGGGAAAAAAGAAACTCGTGAACTCAGTGCCCTTTGTGGGGTTACAGTGTCGCAGGTCTTTTGCTTTATGTGATATCATATGACCTGATCTTTCAGTTTTATTGCTTCAGGCCTTCACTTATGTATCTGTCATTAACTCATTACAATGACTCAATTGATGAGATCACCTGTATGAAAGGCCACCTTATTATTCGAGATGGGAAAGAGTTGCATTGGGATAGGAGACAAAGTAGAGTGAAAAAGAATGATTTAGAGGAAGGATTCTTGATGGGTGGATAAAAATAATACGTTGCAAAAATCAAAATTTATTTTTTGATTCAAGTTAGTTCTACATCTTTGCCCCTTTATCATCCCCTACCTAGCAGAAAATTTTGAGAAATCGTAGATGAAGTTTATGCTGTAAATGTATCATAATACATCGCATGAAGAAAGTCACACTCGGCTCTTTCTTTTGGGAATGCCTTTTTAACATTAGAATTACTTGGTTTGGATCTTTTGACATAGAAAATACTCCCTTTCGACTGGGAGATTTTTTCTATTTCCATTTCTAAATCCCTTAATCTAGATAGTGTGGCTAGCTTGACGAGGATATCAGGTAGATTTGTGGTATGCAATTTATGATGTAGAGATTGGAGATGCTTTTATGGCATTATAAGTAACATATCAGTTTGTAGCCTGTTTAGAATTGCTAAGTCAGCTAGGCTGATGCTATACAATCTATATTCAGAATATACCATATAGTTCCTTCTCATTTTTCAGAGACATCCTTTGTTAATTTCATTTCTTATAAACTCTTTCCTTTGATGTTTACCATCTAAAAGAAAATTGAAAAGCTGTTAGCAATTAAATGAGCAAATTTTCATGAAGTGCATAATTAGTCTTCATACTAGGTGTAGGCTCGATGGAAAAAGAATGGTTTAATCACTGAACCATTCTGGTAAAATTGTGTGCTTGCTCTTATCCATGCAAGGCAGTGCATATGTTGTGGTGGCAAGTTGTAATACTAATCCACATCCTCGGATGAGCATTGCTTGAAAGAATATATGACAGATATATGCTGGTATCTGAACAGTATATGTGTCTCGTGCACTTGAAGCCTTGGAAAGATGCTGGGTAAAAATTTCAAGACACATCTATTAAGAATCTTTTGCCACTAGTTATTTCAAACATTGTACAATAAATTCTTGGGTTTTCTTATTTCCCTTTCAATTTCGTCCCTTCTTTTCTGCATTGTTTATACATTCTGCTTAGCAACCAAATAAACCTCACATCATTGACCTCCATTTCTGGTATGACGTGCATCATAGTATGCATGTCTAAGACAAGTTTTTTGTTTGGTTTCCATTTTCGTCTGTTAGTTGTGAATGAAAAATAAATTGATTTGGAATAAAGGACTGATTATTTACTCTATCAAAACCTATAGGTCAGAGAATTTTTTGCTGGTCAGCGCTCAAGAGTGAGAAAGCTTGTTCGCTTGTCACGTGAGAAAGCAACTAGATTGGAAGCATCCAAAATATCCAATGAAGAACATTCATCAAGTTCAGACCAGCTGAAGCCTATCAGCAAAGAGCCATCAGGAAATGCTGCTGATGCTCTTGTTATTAGGGAGATTAAACCGTTTCCTGATAACACTGGAACTCTTGGTACTGTTAAAATTGACCAGCAGGACATTCCGAACTCAACCGGCCTTGTGAAAGTTGAAGAAGGCTGCCGATCCTTGTCGCAGGAAAAAACTGTTCCTGGTGTTGACTCTGATGATAAGGAGTTTTTAGACAACATATTCAATTTGATGAGAAAGGAAGATACATTTTCTGGGCAGGTCAAGTTGCTGGAATGGGTTCTCTGCATTCAAAACACTGCAGTTTTGATTTGGTAATTTCGAGTTGTTTGTTTTTAACCTGAGCTGATATCATAAATTTTATATTTTAATGGGTCAACTCTTTTGCATGTTCTTAGGTTTTCAAATAACGGTGGCATCAGCATTTTGGCGACATGGTTGAGCCAAGCAGCTACTGAAGAGCAAACTACCATGCTTCTTGTCATTTTTAAGGTCCTAATTTATCTATTTGATGAAAACTGCTATCCTATGAGTTATTGAAATAAAGTGATATTTTTTGTTCAGGTTCTATATCACCTGCCACTACACAAAGCTTTGCCAGTGCACATGTCTGCTATAGTGCCAGCTGTTAACAGGTTGCGATTTTATAGGACATCAGGTGTGTACATGTTGAGTAGCAGTAGGACAGTCAAACTTTGAGCAATATTAAGTGTTGTGTCTTGGCTTTAGGATATTTTTCCCAGTCTTTCTTTAGTTTGAATTGGTAAATATTTGGGCAATATGGACTAAAAGCTTAAGAATAAACAAGATATTATTTTCACTGGTTGGATATCTATGCTTCCTCTTCTTAAAGGGTAAACTAGGTGGTTATCATGAATTCTCTAACACTTGAACATGGTATCATCCATTTTGAACATATCTTTGTTTAGTGTCTCAATCTTTTTATCATGGTATCATCCTTTTTGAATATATCTTTGTTTTGTGTCTCAATTTTTTATCACCTGCAGCAGCATTAAGGTATTAGTTGAGCCTTTGAAGGATAGTTTTTGTCTTTTGATGCTTCTTTCCTTTTCTAGATTTGGCCACCTTTCCACCTTCAAGCTTGGTATTGTTGTCTAAAGAATGATTTTTAAATCTTGTGCTCTTGCAGCTGTGATATAGTAGGCCTGTCTAGATTTCCTTGCAAATCTCCATATACAAGTATTTCCCCCAAGGTTTGTTATTTTGTAGCACAGGATAATGCCAAAAAAATGTCCTAGCCACATCTAAATGCCATAAATTGGCCTAACCACATGTTGGCACATCTTGCATGGATTGGCATGGTGTGTACTGATACTTTCTGGGAGAGTATGTTTTGACTATGACAAAATGTGTGCCTATCAGCATTGCAATCCTTCCTTTCATCTATCTTGTGCTTTTCTGCTGTTAGCAGAATTGGTTCAAAAGAAATTGTGCCATCTACTACTTTTTCTTAGATATATATAAGTGCAGTGATCAATTAGGTGCTGCCTCTTTTCTGTAATATTAAATATATTTGAAACTGAAAAGGACTTTAAGATTTTTGTTTCATATCTCTTCCATCAAATCAGTTTTTATGCCTCTACACAGTTCAAAGTATTTGATTTGTCATCTCATACATATGCAATTGCAATTGCAGGACTGAAGCAGGTACTTCGACTGATAATTTCACTGTGTAATTAACATACTTTTTAACAGTAAATAGGACCTTGCTTGACTGGCCAAAACTTAAGTAAACCTTGCGTACACATTTCGAATGCAAATGTTCTGTTTCTGACCGTCCAATGTTTTTGCTATTTATTCTTTATAGAAGTTGAACATATCTGCTCTTTGCTTCTATTATGGTTCTCATAATTGCTCACTGGAACTCACTTATCTGATTTGGAGATCAGACATATCAAACAGGGCAAGGATCCTTCTTTCTCGATGGAGCAAAGTATTCAAGAAAAGCCAGGCTTTAAAGAGACCTCTTGTTAGTTCCTCCAATACAGCAGAGATAGAGGCACTTCATAAAAAGAGGCATGTATTCCTTTCTACTATGAGATGTGCCATTCCAGTTTTTTCTCTTGCCATCTTAGATTTCACTGTTTCTTGTCCCACAGGATGGGTGACTTTCTTGGTGACGAGTTATGCCAGTCCAAAGTTGACATTCCTGTGAGTATTTCTATATAAAAAAGATCATGACAAATTTGTTTAGAATAATAAGACTTGATTTTTGTTCTAAATGCTAGGAGTTTATTCTTTCCCTAACTGGAGGTACAGAAATAACCAGGTATTCTCTTGCTGCAGTTTATCAGATTATCATGCTTTGAGGTCTTTTTTTCAATGTATTAAGGATTTTAGTGAGTTTACCTTTGCAGAAACTACTTAACAAATTTCTCTCTCTAATGCAGAACAACAGAGCCTAAACAGACACTAAAGCTGCTTCCAGCATCTTCTGACTCAAGTAAAAAGCATGACCGGAGTGTCTCATTGACCAGTATCCATCAACTAAATTTAATACTCATTTTTCTTATTCCACTTCCTCATTACTGATACTTCATTTTCCTTTATATTTCTACTCCTATAACAAATCTGAATTTATTTCACCATGAACCTCACCACATAAGGCTTTTATTGGCTATTCATTTTAAAATGCGACTGCATCTTGGATGACAAAAGAATGTGGAAGGGGGCACCAAAGATTATCTACCTTTTTTCTTGCTGTTAACTAGATAAAGCATAATCAAGTCAGTTTGAATTCCAGAATACTCTTCATGTTATGCAAATAGGGTTGAATTTGTAGTATGTAGTGAATATTCTTACATACTAGCTCCAGAATACTCTTCCAGAATAACCTTTTTTACTCCAGAATATTCTTTTTGTATTGAATTTGTAGTATCCTATCTAGAGATGAACACATTTAAGATTTATTCAATGCTAGCATGTAGTGGTTATTGGTAAATGTGGCTTGTGTGCAAGTGCCACTCTTTGCTAAGTAGGTAGAATATGGATGTGCATCAAGTGTTGAGATGCTACTTCTTTTATGATCTTTTTCCTTTTACAATTAAGAAAATGGACTAAGAATTGGCCAGAAAATAACTAATAATGTAATCTGCTTCTCTCCCTGCATCTTTCTTGTTAAGAAATTGTTGGGAGCTTGAATATGTAATTTCCTTATCAATTGACAGAATTCAAAGAACGTAGAAAAGTTCTACTGGTTGAACAGCCTGATCATAAGGCTGGAGGTAGAAGTGCACAGGTCGTAAGAATGGTATCTTCAAACCATAGCCGCCCAATGTCTGCTGATGATATACAGAAAGCAAAGTTGCGTGCAATGTTTATGCAACATAAGTATGGAAAAGCAGATCCATCCAGTAGTGGAAGTAAGTCACAGAAAAATGAAGATCTCAAGGCATCTTCTGCTTCTCAGACCAACAATATTATGTCTGAGTGTAAATCACCTCAAGATCCTCCACTGATAAAAGAGGAAAATAGCATAACAGTTTCCACAACAGACAATCTTCTCAATGAGTCTGAGACTTTGATCAATTCAAATCCAGATTCAACTCCAAAGCAAGTATCTTCAGGGATGCTAAATTGCAAGCTGATTCAATGGAAGATACCACCAGGTACCTATGTAATAAATCTCCTTTTCTGTGCTGCTATGATTAGGAACATTTACATTGGAAGGAACGATAAGGTTGTGAAACTTAGACTTTGAAGTTTTGTTTCTTTTGATAGGATTTGCAATCGCTTTGTCATTCTCATTGCATTTACTTGGTTTTTGATAATAAACATAAAGAATGCAAAAAAAAGAAAAGCTGTGTTTTTTTTTCTTGTGGTAGAGTTTCAAGTGCTTGTTTGTGTAGTGTATTATTTTAATTTTTTTTTAAATTACCAAAAACACATTGAGAATTGAATTTTCCCAAACAATGTTTATGGTATCACTGTGGTAGATGGAGCGTACCTTTTGGTGCCTGCCATATTTGAGGTCAAACAACTTGATTGGAATCTGCAGTACTAGTTAATGACACAATGTAATGCTGCTCAATGTTTACACAAATTCGGGTTCCTGAACCACCATGTAGAGGTACCAGAGGGGATTCAATCAAAACTGGCTATTGAGGCGAGTTATATATTGGTACAGAAGCAATCGGAGAGATGATGGGGTCTTTATGCAACCATTATTCATGGTGGTTACTTGTTGCATTGCTAATTGTCCATATTTATTGGGTCTTGAAATGAATATGTTGAACATGGGATTATTAAGAATGAATTAGAAGGGCAATATACAAGGATCCTACTAACACAGAGATCATTGTTTGCGGTCATACCTTTGCAAGCAAATAGGTTGTTTGGATGACATGAACCCTGGAAACCTGGATCACAAAAGGCCTTTGTTATTGTGGCACCAAGGATTGTCCCTTATCATTGAAAACTGACTTACATTTGATACTTGCATCAACCGGTATTTGTATCAGCTGCCAAATCTTCTGCTCCTAATAGACCAAAATTTTACCTATTAAAATGCTATTGATCTCACGATAAATTGGCAGAGAAGTCCATACTAATTATCTGCAGTTGTGTTTATCTTATACCAGTAAATGTTCAGGTTAGCAAGAATCATGTTAATTGGTGAATGTTCTATTCTGATTCCAATTGGCCATACTGAACACAGGACAAAATTTGAGACCGTTGATATCCCAGAGAATGATGACCAAAGATGTAACATTTTTGTTCCAGATTAAGTTTTCTGTAGATAAAAGACAAATAACCAACTGTGCACATGTTTTGTTGAGACACTTGCAACAGCTGTGTTTTTGTTCTCTGTCGACTCTGCTCTTGTTGCCAGATGCTTCAAAGCAGAACACACTGCTATTTATGCCATTGTGATGAAGCCACACTGGAGAACTACTGCTTGGTTCCGGATAATCTATGTCAAATATTATGGAGAGAACTATGACATATAGTAGTCTGGGTGAAGGGTTTGGAACTGGATGATGCCCTTCTAATCATCAAGCTGCATGCCAATATCATTTTGATTCCAAGGAAATGCTTCTTTTTTTGTACATATTTGTGTACTCCTAAAGCTTCTGGCAGCTCAGTAAATGATGTCTGTGATGCTCTTTGATAGCAACATATCCTGCTGCAGTGCATGCGTCATGGGGAAATCCATTCATTGTCTTTTTGTGTGGCTGGTTTTAGATAATTATTCTGAAAGCCCTTCAATTTAGTTTATCCCTGATCTTGATATGGATTTAAGTTCAGGAGAACTATAACCTTAAAGCTTGAATGTTGGCACAAAGCTCTGCACAATATGGCTACAGTATCCAAATGCAAATTTCGTATCTAAAAGTTTCTTGCTTGCCATATCTTGTTCTTGCAGTGATGCAGATGAATGTAGAGTGGAGTGTGGGCGCGGGGGAGAACAGCAAGGAAGTTGATGCCCAAACACAGAGAACACGTCGAGAGAAGGAAACCTTGTCTTCTCGCCTCCAAGACATCCCGCACGATCCAAAGGAGCCATGGGACCTGGAAATGGACTTCGATGACAGCTTGACGCCAGAAATCCCCACAGAGCAGCCGCCAGATGCTGATGTTGAAGAAGGCCCTTCCTCCTCTCCTGTTAAACAGGTTGATGAAGCCCCTGCGACTGTGTCAGCTCCTGTCACCACCACCGCCTCTGTTCCATCAACCAGTGACGGGGCTCCAGAGCCGGACCTCGAGTTGCTCGCCGTGCTGCTGAAGAACCCAGACCTCGTCTTTGCTTTGACTTCTAACCAGGGGAAGAACCTCAGCAGCGAGGAGATGGTGGCGCTGCTCGATATGCTCAAGAGAAACGGCGTCGCCTTGACTGGTATGTTGAACGAGGTCGCACAGCCGGAGGGGAAGAGTCATCCTGAAACAACTCCCCAGGTGCAGGAACCACCGGCTTCTCTTCCGTCCCCAACTCCTCCATCGGAAGCTGCGAGAGTGAGGCCTCCGCTGCAAACTGCTGATGCCAATCTATCGTGTTATCTCATTCTATTGTTTTTTCGTTTGTTTTCAGGGCCGCTGGAGATCAGAGTTCCCGGTGTTTTCGAGGACTCCGGTGCTGCAGCCTCATCTTCCCGGCAACAGGCCTGCAGCAGCTCCTCCGGTTGCGGCTCCTGGTTTGGCACCATCGATCTTATCGATGCCACAAGTGACAGCGGCAATTGATTCAGCAAGGCAAATCTTTCCATCCTCGAGTCTTCTTCCCCCAGTCTCCAGTTCGGCCCCCGCTTTACCTCCCCAGACACCGTACGCCATGTATCCGATGCAACAGTCTACGGTTCCTGACTTCGGTTTGCCCAACACAGCAGTCATCTCCTCGATGCCTCGACATGGCTCGTTCGATCACGGCCCCTCTTCCATTTCGGGTATTTCCTCCTTACCTACTTTGCCTCACACACTTAAAGCTTCCCATCCCCCACCCAAGTTTGAGGCCTCAAGAGCTCCGGCATGGCCTCCTGCTCCTGGTGCCGCCGCTGCGGTTGTGAGGCGGGACACAACACCAGATAGATGTTTTCCGATCCAAAACAGCTACGGTTCGCACCCCAGTGGCCCTGCGCCATCGTCCCATCTGCTTCCTGGCCGTAGAAGAGGGGAGGACAGGAACGGGATTGAGTTGGAGGCTCGGAGCCCCACCGGCGGTCCGGCAACAACGTTCCCCGAGTTGCAGGGTGGCTGGAGCTACAACGACGGGTCGAGAAGGGACAGTGGGTGGGATAAGAGGCCGGACTGGTCAAGGCAGCAGGCTCCTGTGAGTCGGGACCGCCACTGGTCCGGTGGTGGTGATAAAAGGTGGCGGGATCATGATCACGGCCGGCGGAGATGATGATTAGTATTGTTCTGTTCGCTTGTTATGGAATGGAACTGCGCACAGGCCTCCGAGTTCTGATTGCCGGACGCCATGGAGATACGAAAACTAAACATTCCTCCTTCGATTGCTAATTAATGAAAGAGAGTCACAAGTCATGCTGCATGAAGTGAGATTATTCCCTCCTCCACATGATATGATTTTGTAGGCTGGTAACATTAACTTATCTAATACTTATGATATGGAGTGAATCACAAATATCTTCTTTCTTCCTCATCATTTGACATTTGTCAAAAACAAAAAAAAAAGAACTTAATCTAATTGGTGCAGATGTCAAGCGTGTGGATCCCCCGATTAAGAGGCAGTGATTTGAGCGTGGAAGAAAAGTTATTCTTTAATTATTTTAGTAGTAGTAATAATTATGGCAACGTTCATGTGAACAGAAATTTGTTTTGCTTGGATATTAAATATGCAACTGATGATATATATCGCCGCAGGATGGCTATAGGTTTATTAGTCTAATAAAAATGGATAAACTGAGGGCCAAGGATTTGTCTAGCTAAGTAGAATATTATAATTTTGGGTGTGGGCTTTTACGGGATAGTTACATATTTAATTATTATAATTATAAAAGTGAAATATTTAGATCTATTTGTGTTAACGTCATTGGTTTTACTGATGAAAACATGAAAATAATAGATAAAAAAATAATTTTAATGTTCAAATTAGTGGGGGTCACGGGTGACTATTGCGGATGAAGAGAGCAATAGTAAGAGATGAGAATAGATTTGCATCTGCATCGACATCGATGCAATTGCCAAGCAGCCCTTTGGTCGCTATATATTTGCATCGACGTCAACACAGTTGTCGAGCGATGAAGGGGTCACTTAACAGTTGTATTAGCACCGACGTAGATGCCGAGCAACTCTTTCACCACTCTGTGTTGGTGCTTTGCATTTGTATCAATGTCAACGTAGTTACCGACCAACAAGAGGATCGCCGATGTAGATGCCGAGCAACTCTTTCACTGCTCGGCAATTGTGTCGACACCAATGTAGATGTAGAGCGATGTCGCTCAACAACTATGTTGGCATCGACATAGTGAACAACCTTTTCATTACTCTACATTTGTGTTGGCATCGACACAGTTGTCGAGCGATGAAAGGACCGCTCGACATCTATATCGACGACTCTTTCGTTGCTCAACAACTGCGTCGATATTAACATAGATGGAGAGCAATGAAAGGGTCACTCGGCAATTGCATCTCCATCGACAAAGATATAGAGCAGTTCTCATATCTTGCCTTTGCTCTCCTTATCTACAATAATCACTCATAGCCCCTAGTGGCACTATAGTCTGTCACCACCAATGTTGTCTCGCACCATCAAATGGAACGTTGAAATTATTTTTTTTATCTATTATTTTTATATTTTTATTAGTATAATCGTAATAAATGGATTTAGACGTTTCAATTTCATAATTATAAGGATTCTAATATAAATTTTTTAAGTTTAGAGATCGAAGAACTAAGGAGGTCTAACAACACTAGGCTAATATATAATTAGCCGAGGGTTTTACCTACGAGCATCTAACCTTCTAAAATATATTTCTTAAGATGGTAAAATGGCCAATATGTTCTTGTCATCATGGATTTAGATAATTCTACAATATTCGATTTAACAAGCGATCCAACAAATCTGGGAATATTCAAGAAAAGCAAGTAATAAAGAACAGGAGTTCAAGACTCCAAAATTAATCGAAGCAAATTATTTTTTTCACACATTAGTAGGGAGAAATAAAATAATTTCATCATCAACGCGCAAGACGAACAAATGTATTGCACGTACAAAGGTACAATAACTTCGATTGGGAGTTCCATCTGAGTGCAAGAGACTGATAATAAAGAAAATTATGGGTTCCATATATTTAAGAGAGACAGATGTAAAGGTGGTTAGACCTATTGATGTAAAGATGGTTAGACCTATGAAATCCATATATTTAAGAGAGATAAGACACCTATGACAATGGATGCTGGAAAGAGAATTCATACACCAAATAACCACCTAATGAAATACTATGCCCATCACAGATCTACAATTCTGCAGTTTCAATAAAGACCACCAGAAAAGGAAATGTCATGAAAGAAAAAAAAAAAAGAAGGAACAACCATTCTCCGATAATGAGTGATGAAAAGATCCATCATGATCTAATACCCACCAAAAGAACTATTGTGCCCATAAAAGATGTAACTTTATAGTTTTAATACAGACAGCAACATGTAAACAACTCTGTGATTGGTGGAAGGCCAGTAATGATGGAAAAAAGACATCACCTCTACTGACAATAACTGGAAGAAATATCATACTTATCAAAGATATACAACCCTTAGTCTCAGTACACCATCAGGAAGTCGAATTTGACAACTTCCGGTTGCCGCATATATATCTGGTTGTTGCAGTTCCACATTTTTGTATACTAAGCCACTGGTGACATGAAACAATATGATACGAATTGTTGCATGTCCAATATGATGAATCGAAGTCGACATACATGTGACACCTTGGGGATCCCCTTACTCTCGTCCAATGAATCTTTCTCGAGTAATCGATTGCCCTAAATTGGTACAAATAATCTCCTAGAAAAAGCTACATGACCAGAAACCTCATCAATGTACATGTATAAAATGGCTCCCTTTGACACGAATCGATTTATGTTCTGAGTTCCGATATCAGATGCTCACATTGTAAGAGCATGTGAAGAACAAATTGCCAAGTAGCCAACTCTTGGGACTCACAATATATATCTTAGTTCTGCCAATCGTGATTCTTATTCGAGACAGGGAAGTACTCATGCACAGGAACCCCAAGCAAGTCATGTGTCCCTTTACCATCAGGCTGAAGACAGGACTCACTTGACATACTTATATTGTGAGTATTGCCTGTGTACCAGTCATCACTAGTGGCACTCGAAAGTCCAAATTCAGAACTATTAGTATTAGCTGGGGGAGCTGGGGCTGGGGCTTCAGCAGTCTTATGCACACGACGAGAAGACCTGTTTGCAATATTACCTTTCAGTAGGGCCCTTGTATCCCTTCCCTTCCGCTTCGTCCCAAGAAACCCACATGCAAGAGCTTCTAAAGCTTTGGTGGTTGGAGGACGGTTCCTGGTGCTTTGCCTCCTGGAGTTGACAGAAGGCTTTTGATCACCAAGTGTTCCAGTAAAATTCTCCATTGCCTCAGAACCATCATGCTGCTGCTTCGTTTCTGACAACTTTACAGCTTCCTCCAAATTCAAATCATGCTGACTGTCTGCCACCTCCGAGTCAGATTGCTCACCAGTCTCATAATCTAGGGGAACATTTGGTACTAAATTGAGATTGATCAAACTTCGTGATTGAGGCATTCCATCAGAGGAAGTTGCCTTAGATGTAGTAGCTGTACTACTGCAACATCGTTCCTTGGATATGCACTTGTCTACCTTATCTGGACTAATATAAATTGGAAAGTCGGGATAGAATTTCCCACAAAAAGGGTCAGGCCCTGCAACAGTTTTACCACTTGCTTCCTGTGCACCCAACTTGAGCTGAGCTCCTTCCTCCATTAGTTGATGGCCTTTTGAAAAGGAGTAAGCATTGCGACCAGTTCGTTGATACTCACAGACAGTTAATCTTCTTCGTTTTGCCATAGGTGCTAAATAAGACCGCTGACCAGATTTTGCCCTGCGGTTGAATTTACACTTCATATTCTTTAATGGCAGCTTTTCATTTAGCTGATCGGCACATTGATCTTTTAAAATATGTCCATTTGTTGGTAATGTAGTACTTGAAAAAGCAATCACATTCTCAGATGGAGCAGACTGCATTGCCTTGCCGACGATGCTCTTTCTGCTTACCTTAAGCTTCTTGTTGTTAGATGAATCTGGATCAGAATCTCCTTGATCATCTGATGAGCTATCTTCTGAATCTTCTGAACCATCACTTGTTATTTCTCCTGTATGAGTTGAAGGGCCATAATTACTAATGGCATCAATGGGTAGAGTCCTAAGTTCTCTCACCTTGAAAGGTTCTTCACCATGGACCAAACTGGTATCCACAATAGTGAACTTCATAAATTCAGAATTACAAATTGGAACCCTAGGGCGAAGAAAACAGTGTTGTTGATGATCAAGCAGACCATTTTGGTCTGATTTAGCATCCATGGCACACTCATCCTCATCTTTAGTGGTGCTGCTTCCTGTGGCTCCTTCAGCCTCTAATTCAAGGAGTGTGGGGTCTGATGCTACTTTATTTAGGACATCACTAACAGAATCAAAGTAGTGATTTCCTTTCACAAGCTTTTTTCTTGAGAATTTCTTTATACCAGGGATAAGAAACACTAGTGAATGTTTGGATGCAACAAAAGTAATATCTCTCGGTTGCTCCGAATGCCACCCCCTGGCTAGCAGACGAGGCCAAACAGCTTCCCAAAAGAGATCATTTGACTTTGCCTTGCTTAACCTAAAATCACCTGTTAAAAACTTGATGATATCTCCAGAAGTAAGAGACGAACATGCTGTGCCAACTGGTATCTCAGGGCGAATGGAGGATGACTGATTTGATCTAACTGGATCCAAAATATTGCCAGTGAGGTCATGCTTTTCTTTACCAATTCCAATGGCTTCAACCAACACTGGCATACCAACTGTTCTCTTTAAAGTACAAACAAATTCCTCCAAAGAAGCTCTGCCTTCATTAAATATATTTGTAGCCTGAAAAAGAAGTTGCAACTTATATCAGAGGATATCTTGTAGTAAACACAAAAATAACATATATGCAATCTAAAGTTTTGTTCTTTTTCAGGGGCATGAGTTCAACAAGAACTGCAGAAAGCTAACTCCAGAATGAAACCACAGAAACAAAATTACAGTAAATAAAAACTGGACATAGCACTGTTGCAATGTTTAAAAATCCAGTGTGCAAAATGAACAAGCTAAAAACAAAAAAAGATACTCTGAATGGTTTAACTATGAGCCTCATATCATTAATCCGAAAGAAAGTCAAAATTGACAACCGTTAATTCAGTTAAAAGAGGGTCCTGATTGCTACTTTTTAAAAATTACACTCCTTATCCTGCTACTGTTTCCACTGTGCCGTGGCTTTATTCCATGCTACTAAGAAGGCTGCTATGCCTGAGGACAATGATAGGGTTCATCATGTCCTTGTAACCTGGGATCCTCCTTTGGCAAGATGGTGCAAACCTAATTGTGATGGCTCATGGGATGAATGAGAAACTAGGGGAATTGGCCTTATTCTCCGCAATGCTTCCCGTTTGATGTGTCGCTGTAGGAAGCTTTTAAGAAGGCATATCCTTTACTGCAAAACTGCTGCGGTGCGAGGACTGCTTTTGGTAAGACAACTACGAATTCAACGAATCCAAGTGGAGACGGGCTCTAAAGTTCTGGTAGAACTTTACAAAGATGATACGCCTATTCCCTGGAAGACTCAAAGTCTATTACGGTACATTTGCTACATTCTCACCCACTCTTTTTTAGAATTTTGAGTGAATCATGTACTAAGGGAAGGTAACAAGCCAGCTAACTGGCTTGCTAATTTTGCCAGGACTTCCCGTTTTGATTGTTTTTGGGAGCCAGAACTCCCTTCCGATCTCACGTTTTTGGTTCACTGTAATGCGAACAGGATTGGCTGTAATCATTTGGTTTAGTTTTTTAATATAATTTTCCTCTTTTACTATGTAGTGCTTTCAAACTCAGGCAGTAAAAACCTTGGATATCTAAGATGCATAGTCTTTAAATGCCACAACTATTACCTGGCTTGTTAAACTTTAATTGAACTTTAATGAAATTAAGAAGAAATTATAAGTTTGCATATAAGGAGGTGTTTTTATCTCATTAGCAGACATACAAACCAATGGAACAAAATGCCACAATGCTAAACTCATCTATCAAACTAGAAAGTGAATCCAACACAGCAGTTGAATATGAAAAACAATGAGTTTTAAGGGGTCAAAGACTAAATTTGTAGCTAGATTCGGAGGAATCTGATAAAAATTTTAATTGGGTGGTAGAGCTTAACCTATTAGTAAATGACCCAATATATATTAACTCAATGATACCCCTCACTTCGCACATGCGAAACTAAATCCAAGCGGATAGTGCAAGCCAATTTGAGAGAAGAGTACTGCACAAACATTAATTAAACACTGGGTGAAACTAGTGATTTAAAAAGCGTTAGGCGCCAAAAGGCGCCAAGGTCCACAAACGCCTGAGGCGCTAGGCGCTCGCCCAGGCGCTCGCTCGAGCGAAGCGAGACGCTAAATTATAAAAATATATAATATAATTATTTAAAATTTTAAATAAAAATATGCTATTAAATTAAGAAAATCTAAGATACAAAATCACAATGTCACATTAACAAAAAGTTTCAAAATTCAAAACATTAAAATCAAAATTTCAAATAAATAATTTCAAATAAATAAAAATTAACAACATTAAAATCAAAATAATATATTATTAATCTATTAACAGAAAATTAATCATTTCAAAATTCAAATAAACTTAATATTAAGAGTATACTGAGCCTGATGGAGAAACGAGGAAGCAGCGGCGAGCGACGGTGGCAGCAGCGGCGAGCGACGGTGGCAGCAGCGGGAAAGGGAAAGGGAGTGGAAGGCGCGAGCAGCGGGAGGCCTCGAGGGAGGCGCGAGCAGCGGGAAGGCTCGCGGGAGGGCGAGCAGGAGGCGAGAGGGCTCGCGGGAGGCGCGAGCAGCGGGAGGGCTCGCGGGAGGCGTGAGCAGCGGGAGGGCTCGAGGGAGGCGCGAGCAGCGGGAAGGCTCGCGGGAGGGCTCGCAGGAGACGCGAGCAGCGAGAGGGCTCGCGGGAGGCGCGAGCAGCGGCAGCGAGCGACGAGATCGCGATCGGGATCGGGATTGGGATCGAGAGCGGCAGCGGCAGCAGGTTAGTGTTAGGTTAGGGTTAGGGTTAGGGTTGGGGTTATATCGATTTAGTTGGTTCGATTGAACCAACTAACAACCGAACCAGGACCGAAAATTCTGGTTCAATCGCCTTGGTTTACCCAGGCGCTCGCCCGAAGCGCCCAGCGCCTGGGCTCGGGCGAGCGCCCAAGCGGCGCCTGTTTGAAGCGCGCCGCCTGGGACATTAGCGAGGCGCTCGGGCCTCGCCTCGCCTCGCCCGAGCGCCTAGGCGAGCGCTCGAGCGCCTTTTGCAATCACTGGGTGAAACCGAGAGGGACATGCATAGGATTCAATTCATGACCTATGCTGCTCTGATACCATGATGAAGATTTTAATTAGGTGACCATTAATCCCAAAAGCTTAAGCTATTAAGAAATGTTCAATATGTATTTAATTAACATTATCATAGAAAAAAATCTTTCTCAACCATAATACTATGTATGGTGCAATGGGCTCATGACTTGAAAACACTAAAAAATTATACACTACAATATTTGGGCTGGCGTTTTAACCTCCCAAATGACAGAAAGACTAGCCAAAATATCATTTAGAGTTGTCTAGAACTAAAATAAGATTTATAAGATGCATAACAAGCTTCAAGTCAGTCTCAAATGGCCTTCAACCTGTCTTCATGTCAGGATAGGTCCAATTCCATAAGTTTGTTGCTGGTTTAAAATCATAAAAAAATATGGCTAATGACAGACATGTTTCAGCCACCACTAATCTCTCTCTCTCTCGTCCAAATCTACCGGCCATATCATGTGTCCATATGTCAACCCATACTAGAACCATGTTGGCCCACTGTCCATCGGTATTGACACTGGATCAAAATTTTTGGATCCACGGCTATAATGATTTAGAAATTGCATTCAAGAAAACATTAGAGCTGCCGTATAAAGTATTTTCTCAATGAGATACAAAGAAAAAAACCATTTGCCAGAGCTGCCTTAAAAACCATTTTCATCAATGGAAGAGAAAGTTTTTGAATTTCACTGAAATAGATCTGGCAATTGAAGAAAAGAGTCTTCTGGACGTAGTTCATAAGATTGATATCATCATTAACATCAAGCTGTAGGGCACAAAGTTTTGAGCCTTTTATATGACATACATAATAGTTATTTACTATATGAATATTTTATATAATAAGATAAATAATTATTTATTTAATAAATTAATCTTTATTCTGTTATTATTATTATTATCTTTTACGTAATGTTTCATCCAACACACAAAGTCGACTCCTAAAAATATTGATCCAAATGAAAAGTTGAACCAATACTACTGCTTGACAAAGATATTACCTTGACAATAATCCAAGCGGATTCCCATAACCCTTGGGATCAGTTTTCAAGTTCATGCTCTGCACCAAACTAGAAGATGCTCAATATTTTTTACTACCACTATCAAATATGATTCAATAGATTTTACATCAGATTGTACGGTCGGTCTTGAAAACTAAATGCCTTTCTGATGCATCACTATCTATTGTAGCAGCTTGTGGATCCAATTGTTGGGAAGACGAAGTACACAGCAATTCATGATTGCCCTGAGTGACCAAATCGTGCAAAAGGATGTGCTTTAAGTCGACTCAGCTGCAATGTAGAACAACAGGTCAAAGTTACACAGCACTTCATGATTGTTCTGAGCAACCAAGTTGTGCGAAAGGATGTCTGTTAAGTCGACTCAGCTTCGATGTAGAACAACAGGTTAAAGTTACACAACACCTCATGACTGTCCTGAGCAACCAAATCGTGCAAAAGGATGTGCAATAAGTTGACTCAGCTTCGATGTAGAACAACAGGTCAAAGTCAATGCTGATTAGCTCAACCATTATTTCTCAGTACCAGGCTATCTTGATGGCATCAGCATTGCATTGCACACCATCTGTGATTGAAGAGACCCTGGACATCAACCAACCTTCAGTCAATCTTTCACTAGAAATTGATTGGTTGATCATTTAAATCCTATGCCATATTGTTTATCTTCTAATAACCTCTCTCGGTATATTACACATGGTCATGCTGTTCATATCGCCATATTCATTGGAAGAATATGGGGCCTAGGCTCTGGCATCACTTTTGGTGAAGGTGCAGGGCCCAAGATGCACGTCCAGTTGGATTTGGTAGAGGACTGAGATTTTAAACCTTTGATTTTGACATTCATATATATTTCTTTTTTTTTTTCCCAATGACATTAGTATACATTTCATTAAGATTCTGCACAACAAGACATGACGATCATCACCAAAAGAGTAGTCATGACTTATGAGTGGACGGGTACAGTAGTTTGAATGAGGAAAAATGATCCTGTGAATAGTGTCTTAACTAGATTTGACGGACCCAAATGGTTCATTTTCGGTTTACAATCTATAATGAAATACTGATATATTTAACATGTAGAATCCATGCTAGCTCATATTCTGATAGATAATCTTGCAAAAAACCAATTGCGGTACTGTAAGATTTTCAGTCTTTTGGTTTTTCTGATTCACTAGTCTCCCAGTGGGGCACAAAACTTCCACATCAGCACAGACTACACTAAAGACATAGATGTTAACAGGCTAAAAACATTTATAAAGCTTATCTAGTACTCTAAACAAACAAATGTGCAACACCAATTTCTTTATACTCTGGGAAAAAAAATGTCCACAAGGACTTCTTTTGCATTCTAGAGTCTAGACACTACAAGATCTCCCTGAAAATTGCAGAAATTGCTGTAAAAAATAAGAACTAAGGATGTATAGTTTAAGCTAATGAACTTTCTCAACTATGAACCTTAAAACTTAAAAGCAACAGTCACATGATTAAAAAGTACCTCCAACAAAGTGTCTTGGATTTCTTTTGCTATTTTAGATAGCACACGTGCCAAGAGTTCCTGTTGTCTCCATCCGGTAAATATACGGTGTCCAAGAATGCACCTCCTGCTCTTTACTTTTCTGCATCTTGACCATCTATTATACGCATCAGATCTGTAGAACTTTCCATAATAGTAGGAAAGTATATCCCCCATCTTCTTACACTCAATAAACTTTTCCACTTGAACGAGATTCTTTCCAAAAATGTAAAGACCTAGAAGAAAACATTGTGTCTCATTGTGACTCCATGAGGAAGATGGTGTACCAGGCAACGCTCTGTAACCTTTAGCTTTGCTAAGTTGCAGCAGAGGAACACCACTATCCATCTTACTCTCTAAGATAATGCTTTTCTTACTTGTAGATCCATCAGGTTTGTTGCGACAATTTGCTATGTCAGTGCATTCATCTTTACATGCGAGGTTTAGAAGCTTTGTATGATACAAAGAACTTTCTTCTTGAAATTCAGTCATTTTACTGTATATAGCATCGACATCGCCTTTTTCAGTGTTTGTAAACTCCACTGACCCACCTCCAATAGAACTAATGTTGGAACAAGAAATTTCTTTCTGTTGGTCTTTGGTAGCATTGCCTACATGGTGAACCCAGGTAATTGGAATGTCTAATCCTACTCCGACATGATTGCCAACAGAAAGCATGCAGCTGGTACTAGTCAGGCGAGATTCTACCACGATGCATTGTGAGTCCGTTGTTGCTATTTCTGGAATCTCCACTTGGTACTCATAGCCTATGCGAGGCAATATCAGTGGTTCATCATAAATGCCATATCTGCCAGGGGAATCTGGTGAAGCGAACTGATCATAAACTGTCTCGGCAGCATGTTCATTGATATATTGCATTTCAGCAGCATCCATCTGTCATCACATCGAATAGGAAAGATTAGCAACTGCACATTCCATCCCATATTTAAAGAAGAAAGGCCCAATTCAACTGATTTATGCAAAGTCAGGAAAGAACAGTTCAGATTGTTCTTTGTTTTAAAGTGCTCTTCCAGATACCTACAAGAATCACATATCTATGCACAAACATCTCCTATAGGTAGATGAGCGTTCCAGGCAGCAAGACTAAGAACCTAAAACGAGAGCTAGACACAAAGATGTTTGAACTTGCAGAAAAAAATTGTCATCTTTGTTATTCTTTTTCATTCGAAACATTACAGAAGCAATGGTTTAACTCAAATTGACAGTTGGAAGCAGGAAAACCTTAAAGACTAATCGAATCAAGAAATTTGGGCATAAATAGCCAACCCTAAATAGACAGCGTATGCCACATCCCCTCAACCCAAACACTGGAAACCCTTCCTCGCCAGATACAAAGATTTTCCAACCATCAATCAACAACAAGATCCCGCAACCATCAAACGAATCATGCTAGTTACACGGAGCTACTGACAGAATCACCAACCCTCTTCATAAGAAAGTACACTTACGCACGACGATTACCATGCTGAGTTACCAGATTGTGGCCATCGCCACGTCCACAACAAGCAGAGCACGCACCAGAAGAATACCTCGAGCGCGGTCGAGAAAAAGGCCGGCTCTCGAGAAAGCTCACGAACAGAAAAGCACAAGCAACAAGCAAACGAGTAGGAGATCGGAGAGGGGGTTGTGGGGAATCGGGCGTACCGATCGCTACGCAGAGATTGGTATCGACTACTGTGTATGTCATCCACGAGGCGACGAACACATCAAACCATACGACGACGAGACGGAGAGAGGCGAGGAGGAAAGGGGGAATAAGAGGGGCGTCGTTCTCTCTGTCTCCTTAAAATGTGTACTGAAACAAATGGGGTATTTTTTTTCGCTTGCTTTATTCGATAGGGAGGAATCTTCGTTACTACAAAGACCTACTTATCGATTACCCGAACAGGGTGGTCCCACAGGCTGCTTCCGATCTCCGGGAAGACGCCTTTTCGCTGCTTTTGGTCAGACAGGAATCAGGAAGCGGATAATAGCAACCGGATATTGAAAACCTCGTTTTAAATAATATTGATGGAGAAAAATTTATTATTCTCAAAAATATGTTTGGCAATTAAAAAATCTTATTTTTATAGTATCTTTTATTTTTTTCTTAAAGATATGATTACGTTTGGTTATTTTTGTCGTCTTTCTCACGTTTGTTTTTTTCCTCGTTCATTATCATTGTCACTAAGAGGGTACTAAGATCCTCTTCGGTCATTAATACCATCGCTAAGGGACAAAGAACTTTTAGGTGGTGACTATAACATTAGAGTTGGAGAGACAATCGATAGTTGATCATACATATGACATCGTAGAAGTTCCGAAATATGTCAAAAGAGATCCAACAGTTAACATCATTTGATCGACACAATGCAAAAGCTCGATCAAATCATATCAACCATAGCCTATGCCCTTAAGAGCCTCATGTTTGTTACCAAGGCCATTGATCGTCGCTTCGACGAACTTATCATCGATAACAATCTTCATCTATCTCACTTTGCTCAATACATTTTTATATTCCCATCGATTTCTTTCTTTAGTTTCATCCATAAAAGAGAGTGTTGAAAGACGATCACAACAAGATGAAAGTTGATAAAATAATAAAAATAGTCCGGAAGGGATGCACTATAGGAATAAATCAAAAATAAAAAAAGGTGAAATTTTAATTTTTTTTGGGTGAATTTGCCCTGTGTATGAGATTAAGGGTTTAATTCCTAAAATATGATGCTACACTTGATTCCAAAGAATTCAAAGCACCATTAGATAAATTTACATTAGTCTCATTGGGTACTTAATTCATCTTATCAATTGAGTATTATATAATTCTAAAACTCATTTGTCAAATTTACATTAAACTAATAACTTATCCACTAGGGTTAAAAACATCATCAGTCAAATTTGTTGATGAGTTGAAACCTCTGAAACATGTCTATCACATAAATATCGATAGTAAACTCTTTGGATACATATTTTTTTATTTTACTAAAAGTGTTACTTCAAAACAATTTAATTATTTAGGAAAAAAATATTTATTTTGCCTTGAAAAATTGATATTTTGGGATTTGAATTCGACTACTTGAAACTTAATTGATAATAAATATCAAAAAATTAACATAAACCGAGAATAATGATTGTAGATTAACTTATCTTAGCTTTACAGTACGCTAATTACTGGCATGAGACACGTATTGCTGTAGGGCAACTGTTTGCTGCCTGGTTACGAACAGCGAGGAACAGTCGATCAAGCAGTGAGCCGGATCGGCTGCAAAGGCTTGGGCGCCCTTCAACGGTAACAGCCGAGTAAATTCCAAGATCAACAATTTCTAGTGTACGTGGCACGTTATCGTTTGGCTAGTTTTGCGTTCGCTGTGGCGCTATTGTACCTTGACGCAATAGATGGAAACTATGGTTTGAATGGATGCACATCGAAAAGTTCCGGGACCGTCCGATGAACAGATGTTTTATCATCAATAGATGGTCCCAGTTGTTGATGTAGCTCATTAGATGGTCCCAGTTGTTGTTGATGCAGTAGCTCATTTAATGATCGAAGTCTTTTTCTCAGTTATCATGATCCCATTTTGCATACCATATTTCTGGCAACAATGGACCAATTTTTGAAACAATGTCTCAACACCAAATATATATATATATATATATATATATATATATAATTAATAATATTTTTTTAAATATAAATAGTTGATAGGGAGTACAACATCAATTAATCATCATCCGACATGTAACTGTTATATAATGCCTAGGATGAAAGGGGAATACGATGGTCATCCTCTATCCATTTGCTCGGCAAAAATCCAAAACAAGTGATTATGTGTTGCCTTCCTTGTCGCTCGCGTAATTAAAAAAATCAATAGGAGACTATTGGGGGCGGTTAGAGATAATTTTCATGTAAAATATTCTATGAAATATTTTATCCTTTTACAACTAAGTATAAAAGCTTATCTTCAATATAATTAAAGGAGACTTATCTTTTTTGACCACTCACGTTCGTTCCCATACACCTTAGATCGGATCGAGAAATCTCTTTCAACCTCGAGTTTCATGCAAATAACACTTTGAGAGCTTAATATTTCCATCTCGAAGGCACTTCTAACAGAACTCCACATACGGATTCGGACTACGTCGGCTAACAATGATGCCAACGACTTCTTCCCTTAATAGCAGTGAACATGATATTTAATTCAATACCTATTAACAATGACATCATTCAATATCTAGGTTAGCTAGCCATGGTCAAAAAATAATATATTAGATTGACAAGGTTTAGAGTTCTCAACCTTGATAATTATTATCTTGCAAAAAATATAAGGTGGGAAAAAAAATTTCTCTCATTTTCTGTGACATGTTTCAATTCATTATGAACTGACATGATGATGGCAAGGGTCCAATTTGTGTGTTCCACCACTGCAGCCATCCATGTTGTTTGATTATAATTGGTTGGGTGAGATGATGAACACAAATTTGAGACGAAGTGAATGATTTCAAGCCATATCTTTGTACATTTTTTTTTTAATTTTCTCCCTATTTAGTTAGATAAGTTAGTTTTGACATGGATGGATTCTAAAAGCTTTAAGATTTTAATATATTTTTATGTTGGAAAAAATAAATAATTTTTTAAGCCTAAAGTTAATCCAAAAGCTAACAAAAAATTGATGGCCCAGCTTGCTTTTTTGGGCCAAACAACATATAGAGAGTCCTATCATTAATAGAGTCTTTCATCATGATTTTGACTAATTATAGTTATAGATCCAATTTAATGTTATAATGAACCCAATGTTAATTAGAGAAAGAGATTGTGCAATGGCCTGTCTTTATCAATAATTTTGATCCACACCTAAATCAAGTTATATGGAGCTCAAGTCAGATTAGATTCTAGTCAAAACCCAACCAAGGATGTTTCCACCAGAGTGTTATCCATTAGCAAAGTTGTGAATTTTGATTTATTATGCTAGAATAATTATTTTGTTGCTTGACATATTCTTACACTTACATAGTAGAGAGAGATTTTAAAGGGTAATGAGATTAGGTCTTATTCTCAGCTCCTCCAAGTGTTTGATGTGTAAGTCCTAAAACATATATGGTTTCAACCCCTTAAATTATTCCTAAAGTTAATCAATAGCAAGTAATGGGTAGTCAGAGATTGGCATCAGAACATATGGAGGTAGCTTGGGATGTTTTGGAGCACCAAAATGATTGCTTGTTAACAACAGTCAATGATTCATGGAGGAAGAGGAGATTTGATGTGTATAGATTACCAAAATAAGGATTTGGAGAACAATTGATCTTCTGAATTTACTGCTTATTTGAATGAATTTCTTCAACAAAAGGGAGAGATATATATTTTATAAAAAGAAATGTTTTATTGAGTCTGAACCTAAGTATTCCTTATCTGAGCATTATGCTGCAATGGACATTCTGCAAATTTTCTCATGCCATGCTCAAACTGCTATTCCCAACTCCATTCATGAGTTGCAAGCATCATCATCATCCTTTGTCCTTTCCTTTTCCACCTGGCAATCAAAATAGTTCAGTAAGTTTTTGGAGTGAGAGAAACAGACACCCTAGCAAAATAACCTACAAAGAATTAGAAATTTCAAGCACATGTATGCAGATTATTTTCATCTCTGCCAACACCTCAGCCCATTGGTTGTACTTCCTAGAACACTCTTCCCCCATCAATTTGCTCCTTGCTAAGTTTTGATCCAGTTCTGGGGAACATCTATTGTTCCTTAATCAAAATAATAGTGTTATCATTCATGTTTTTAATGCTTTGTCCCATAACTTTTTGCTCTAAAGTAGAACCAGCTATACTAAGCTTTCTTTCCAGTTCATGTTCATAGTTTCATGATCATATGCTTGGAACTATCAAATGTCAGTTTAAAGTATAAGCTGATTCAGCTGGCCAACTAAAATAAAGGTTGAAGATGCTGATTAATCAGCTTTAAGGAGCAGTCAGAACAACTTCCAGAAATCAAGATCATGGTCATGTGTCAGTGGTTGAAGATACCAAGACAGCAGAAAAGTGCTTCAGAATAAGGTAGTAGTTTGAGGACAGTATTGACTGTCATCCTGAAAGACTATGGAGTCCCAAAATAACTGATGAATGCACTGAGCAATTTTTGCAGTTTCGGATTCGGCTATCAAACTTATTCCGATCCATGGTTGGACCCATATGGACCGGACTGTTCCGACGTATCATGTATTAGTATGGAGAGGAAGAAGAAAAAGAAAGAGACGAGGATCGTACCAAAAATGATGGTGTCGTAGTATGATACGTGAGCAATAGCTGTGCAGGCCTCCTAACAAGTGCGAGAAGTCATGCTTTTATCCCGAACACTATATATATATATATATATATATCGATAGTCTAATCGACAAATATCAATCAAAATTATCCCGAACCGACCAATTTAGTAGACCTTAGTGCAAAGTTTTATCCCTGCATGTATAGAAATTGCAGCTGATATAGCCAAATCTTGGGAAAAGAGTATACTGAGTTGCCATGGATCATTGCAGGAACATCCTTTTGCTGGAGTTGCAAGTTTCTCAAATCAAGAACAATCAGAGAAAATGATGTCTATATCCAATTGGGAAGTGTTCACTACAAGAAATCCTCTCATTATACATGACTTGTGCCAAACCCAATTGTAATGTGTAGTCCTGCTGACAGGACCATCTGCTTTTGTTGAAATGATGCACAATCATATGGATTAAATCAAGTCATAAATAAAGATTAGGTCATATGGGCCCAAACATGTCATGGGTGGTTCTCTTTTTGTCTGCCATAATGAGGGCCACTAGCTTGACCTATGCTAATGATTCTTAGCTCCTCTTTACCACCATGTCTTGGAGAAGAATTGCACATCCCTCCCTCCTCTCAATCTTGTCGCCTCCTTCCCCATCCAACCCCCACTTCCTTCCATCCACAATGGATCAGCAATTGAGAGAGGTTCTTGCCCCTGTCTCTCCAATCATAGACCAACAGACCAGCTCCCATCAACCCCTCCTAGCCCTTGGATCCCAATCAGATGGCTCAGATCCAAGTTCACTGGGTATGATCAGAGGTACCTGTGCCACAATACACTTGAAACACAAGTTTCAGAATGAGAATTCTTACTCACCTTCATCATGACCTGCCAAGCTATCCAGGAAATATGCTTGGAAGTGAACTTAACTCTATTTTGTGCCTGCCTCTTTCTCTTCCTTCTTGTAGGCCTAGTCATGAACTTGATAGCATTTGTTGAAGATGCATGCTGCAAACTACACAAACACATGGCAATCAGTAAAATATTGGAGTTCATGAAAAGCCACAGACACCCCACTCACCTCACACCTCATATTCATTCTAAAAGATAGAAGAACAAGCAGTGTTGGCCATCCTTTTATTAAGCTTGTGCATTTATCATTAACAGTACCTGCAAACAACATTTCTTTTACTCATGAAACTAAGAACTCATGCTGAACCTATTTTCCTCTCCATCTGACAGAGGGCATGGCATTCAAACTATTGAGACTTCATGAGAAGATGAAGGAGACTACCATAAATACTCTTAATCTTAGCAAAAGGTGTTTATACTAGTCACAGTCATGGAGGCTTCTTTTGCTGCATTGTTCTTGGAACATATCAATAGAACAAAAAGGAAGAGTTTGAGATATCAATCTCAGGACTTGACTAGAATTATTTAGCAAGCAATGGTGGTAGCTATAAACAAATGAGAAGATGTATCCAACAACAATGAACTTTATGTCGAGTTGGTCCTCTTTGCCAAAAGGTGATACTATAAATTCTACCTTTTGCGCAGAGTGATCGGGAAGAGTCATCCAAAAGTTCTCATCAGATCATCAACTACTATCTCACTGTTCTCAAGACTTGGCTTCTCATCAAGTTTGCAGAGCTTTACTCCCTGTCCCCACTCCACCCTCATAAACCTACAACACTGGAAGAAGCACACTCCGTCGTTCTCATTCCCTCCTCCGTGCATCAGACTAAGAGCAGCCTCCTTCTTGTCATAGAGAGGAAAAGATGGGGGTGGCCACTGTCAGTGAGCTGAAGCAGCAAAGTGTTCCCGGGAAGCGAATTTTTCGGTCCAGTTTGAGCACACGACAGGCCACCGAATGGTAATTCCGATCTCCAGACCACGCATGAAGTTGTCGAAATCGATTTCCTCTTCATGATATTTTGTTTGGTGTTCCAAATTATTCATTCGATTCATAGGCTTCTTTTACGTAGGAAACTCTTCTGCTACAGATCCCTTATGTGGTAGTAGTTTTCTGTCATATTGGAATGGAAGAAAGAAGAAAGAAGAAAGACGAAAGAAATCATTTCGATTAAAAGCAATTAATACGAAAGAAGATTTAAATGACATGATATATATCTATCTCATCATCAGTCCTGTTCTTGCTGATAAAACTTCAGAAAGTTGAAGAGAAGGCAAAAGACGAAAGAGAATGAATCATAGGCAATTATGTCAAGCTGGCTATTTAGTCAAAGGTTGCATCATGGGGAGCAAACCATGCTCCACATTGTTTTCTTGCTGCTAAGATATCAGGCAGCAATTTCATGTCATGTTAATGTCAGCAATAACAAGTAGATTCCAATCTATGGGTTCTCTCTTCTACACAGTAATCTTTCATCAAAACTCCTGATTTGTCGACTGAAGAACCTCTTCACAATGTTCATCTGTGCTGTGCTGACTCCTGCACTCTTGTTGATTTGTCTTACAGGCCTCTCTCTGATGTTTCCAGTGATCTCACAGTTGAAGTTGGCACATCAAGCTTTCCACTCCACAAGGTGAGACCAAGTCGAATCCAAATGATCAATTCAGAAAGAACTTGAGTTTTGTTCCCTGCATTTAGTTCTAACTCTAGGTGAAGAACAATGTTGTAGTTCATGTAATACTAAATGTTTTGTACCATTTTTCCTAAGCCCAATCCATTTTGGTATTAAGCATTGAACACTCACTCACGACATGGCCATCAATCTCTGCAGTTCCCTCTGGTTTCAAGGAGCGGAAAGATCAGAAAGCTCGTGTCCGAGGCCAAAGATTCGAAGGTGACACGCATCAATCTGCAAGGCACACCGGGTGGTGCAGAAGCCTTCGAGCTCGCCGCCAAGTTCTGCTACGGCGTCCACATAGAGCTCGATCTTTCCAACGCCGCCATGCTGAGCTGCGCAGCGCATTACTTGGAGATGACGGAAGAATTCGCAGAGAAGAACTTGGAGCTCCGAGCTGAGATCTTCCTCAAGGAAGCGGTCTTCTCAAACAACCTGAACTCGATCACCGTGCTCCATCGTTGTGAAAGCCTCCTCCCGGTAGCAGAGGACATCAACCTGATCAGCAGAATCATCATGGCGATCGCAACCAACGCCTGCAAAGTGGAACACACGACAGGCCTCGCAACACCTGAGCATGGCCTCATTGAGGTGGAAGCAACAGCAGACTGGTGGGGGAAGGCTCTGGTGATGCTGAACTTGGATTTCTTCCAACGGGTTCTCACTGCCATGAAATCCAAAGGCCTGAAGCAGGAGACTGTAAGCAGGGTTTTGATCTACTACGCCCAGAACTCGATCCAAGGCCTCGCAGCTCGAGATATCCGGCCATCAAAGTGCAGCTTGTCCGATGCAGAGACTGTGAAGAAGCAAAAGATCAAGGTAGAGACGATCGTCAGCTTACTCCCCACGCAGTCGAGAAAGAGCCCGGTGCCACTGGCATTCCTTTCAGGTCTCCTCAAGACCGCCACAATGGTCTCGGCATCCACGCTTTGTAGAGCAGACCTGGAACGGAGAATCGGAATCCAGCTTGACCAAGCAATTCTGGAAGACATACTGATTCCTGCAAGCACCCATACCGGGAGTCACTCGCTGTATGACACGGATTCGATCGCCAGGATCTTTTCCGTCTTCCTGAACTCGGATGAGGAGGAAGACGACGACGGAGCTCATTTGAGAGAGGATAGAGACAGCCGTTATGTGTTCGATAGCCCGCGATCTCCAAAGCAGAGCTTGATGGTTAAAGCTTCCAAGCTTTTGGATAGCTACCTTGCAGAGATCGCACTGGATTCTAACCTGACGCCCTCCAAGTTCATCGCTCTTGCTGAGCTACTCCCGGATCATGCTCGAGTCGTGAACGATGGCCTGTACCGGGCTGTTGATATCTTCCTGAAGGTAATTTCCAATCTTATGCAGAACAAGCCCCAATCTTGACGATCGTGTAATAGAACTCAGATCATTCCAGGTCCATCCCAACATCAAGGATTCAGAACGCTACCGCCTCTGCAAGACCATCGACTGCCAGAAGCTGTCTCAGGAAGCCTGCAGCCACGCAGCCCAGAACGAGAGGCTGCCCGTGCAGATGGCGGTGCAGGTCCTCTACTTCGAGCAGATCAGGCTCCGAAACGCCATCAACGGAAACCATGATCAGCTCTTCTTCGGCTCAGCAAACGGTCAGTACTCTCAAAGATCGGGCAGCGGGGTGGGGAGTGGCGCCATCTCGCCCAGAGATTGCTACGCATCAGTGAGGAGAGAGAACAGGGAGCTCAAGCTGGAGGTCGCACGAATGCGGATACGGCTGACTGATCTCGAGAAGGATCACGTTTCCATGAAGAAGGAGCTCGTTCGTCCAAATCCTGCCAATAAATTGCTCAGATCTTTTACGAAGAAGCTAAGCAAGCTCAGCTCCTTGTTCCGGAGGAGGGATGCCAAGCCCTTGAGCTCCAAGACTGCTTCCGACTCTCGCCTCTTGTTTCAGAAGCGGCGGCGCCACTCCATCTCGTGAAGCATTGTCCTGTTTGGTGTGTGTAGCCTCACGTTTGCCATGATGTCGGAAAGTGTTTGATGATAAGTTTTGTACTTCGATAGATCTCCTTCTGCTCTGTACGTTCTTCTGAGAGCTGAAGAGTCGATATACTTGTCTTTTCCTGAACACATGCTTGAGAAGGATCAAAATGACCAGCAACGAAATCTTGCTAATCTCGATCATGTCAACGAATTATATATATATATATAGGCAATAAATTCTGAGTTAACTCATCCAACCCAATTGGGTAAAGTCGAAAACATGTGATTCTGAGACTTGAGTTCTTGAGAAACATTAAATGGTCATTTTAGCGTATACATTTGTTCCCTTCCTCCCCGTGCAAAGACAGCAGTCAAGATAGAGATCATAAACCATTTCGGGTCATTGAAGCCAAACTAGTAGCCTTTGAAGATGGGGGGAGGTGGAGATGCATACTCGAACCCACCAACTGGTGGGAGACTCGACGGTGATGGCACCGCCGCCGTGGCTGGTGGCGGCGGGGACGGTGTCGTGAGTGGCGCCGGCGGTGGCGAGAAGATGGGAGCTGGAGATGGTGGCGACTTCACATTCCCACCGCCGCAATTCACCGGATGATTCACCACGGCAGCGCAGTCCTCTGCTGCCCTCTGTCCTTTCCGTCCTGCAATGCAATTGACTTGGCCATCGAACACCACATCCGAACTCCACGCCGTGGGGCAACTTAATGCGTCTCCCTTGAAGTAGTTGGAGGAGTACGTGAAGTTGATGAGGTGCTTCAACTCGCAGATGCTCTCCGGCACCACGCCGGTCAGCATATTGCCGGCGATGTTGAGCAGCTCCACGTTCTGCAACCCTTTGATCATGCTCTTGGGCAAGACCCCAGCGAATGAGTTGGAGCTCAGATCCAACACCGTGACGTTGCCCAACGACGCGAACTCGAGCGGTAAGCAGCCGCTAAAATGGTTGCTGCTGATGATGATCTCGTTCAGGGTTGCATTCATCTGTGCGACGCTCCTGGGGATGCGGCCTTCGAAGTTGTTGTTGGTCAGAACCATGACGGAGACCTTGGAGTTGCCCAGGTTTTCCGGCAAGGTGGTGTTGAACCGGTTGTCGTTCAAGAACAGGGCGTCAAGATCCTTGTCGAAGAGCTCGGGCGGCAATGGCCCCTCGAAGTTGTTGAAGCGGAGGTCGAGGTAGCGGAGCTTGGGCAGCTGGAGCACCTCCATGGGGAACGGCCCGACGAAGCCGTTGTTACTCAGGTCGAGCTCCTCGAGCAGCTGCAGGTTGGAGAGGTTCCCCGGAATCTGCCCCTGGAATCGGTTCGAGTTGACGTGGATGAGGGAGATCTCGTGCAAGAGGCCGAGCTCGACGGGGAAGTGGCCGGCGAGGTCGGCGCCATTGAAGTCGAGGCCTGCCACCGCGTCCTGGGAGGGGTCGCCGAGCGAGGGAGCGCAGACGATGCCGTTGTAGGAGCACACGTCATTGCCGACCCAGTTGCCGGTGAAGTTGTTGGGATCCGAGACGATGGCTCGCTTCCAGGCATGGATGGCAGTGTGGGCGCGTTTGAGCAAAGGGTTGCTGATTTCGCCATTGTCCGCGATGATGGACGGGACTGGCGACATGGTCGACATCGGCTTCGGGTTTGTGGCGGCATTCGTCGACAGCAACTTCGCATTGGTCGACAGCTTGGGTTCGCCGCTTTTGTCGATGTTCGACATCGGCTTCGCGTTGGCGGTGGCCGCATCCATCGACGACTTGGGGTTGCTGATTGTGCCGATGTTCGCCAGAGGCTTCGCATTGGTGGCCTTATTCGCTGACGGCTTGGAGTCGCTACTGATTGTGCCGATGTTCGACAGAGGTTTCGCACTTGGGGTGGCCGCATCCGTCGACAGCTTGGAGTCGCTGCTGATTGTGCCGATGTTCGACAGAGGCTTCTCATCGGTGGTGACCGCATTTGCCGACGGCTGGGAGTTGCTGTTGGTTGTGCTGATGTCCGACAGAGGCTTCGCACTTGGGGTGGCCGCATCCGTCGACAGCTTGGAGTCGCTGCTGATTGTGCCGATGTTCGACAGAGGCTTCTCATCGGTGGTGACCGCATTTGCCGACGGCTGGGAGTTGCTGTTGGTTGGGCTGATGTCCGACAGAGGCTTCGCATTGGTGGTGGCCGCATTCGTCTCCGGCTGGGGGTTGCTAGTTGTGCCGGCGTTCGACAGAGGCTTCGCATTGGTGGTGGCCGCATTCGTCGCCGGCTGGGGGTTGCTAGTTGTGCCGGCGTTCGACAGAGGCTTCGCATTGGTGGTGGCCGCATTCGTCGCCGGCTGGGGGTTGCTAGTTGTGCCAGCGTTCGACAGAGGCTTCGCATTGGTGGTGGCCGCATTCGTCGCCGGCTGGGGGTTGCTAGTTGTGCCAGCGTTCGACAGAGGCTTCGCAATGGTGGTGGCCGCATTCGTCGCCGGCTGGGGGTTGCTAGTTGTGCCAGCGTTCGACAGAGGCTTCGCAATGGTGGTGGCCGCATTCGTCGCCGGCTGGGGGTTGCTAGTTGTGCCAGCGTTCGACAGAGGCTTCACATCGGTGGTGGCCGCATTAATCGACTGCTGGGGATTGCTGATTGTGCCGATGTTCGACAACGGCTTCGCATTGGTGGCGGCATCACTCATCGACGGCTGCCGGACGGTGGCTTTGCTGAAGCTAGTAGGGGTGGAGGCATCCTCTGCCTCGGGGATGTCACCAACGCCGAAGGAGGGAAAGGAGTCACTCACAATGGGTGGGATAAACGCCTCCGGTGGTGGTATGGTGTCGTTGACGATGGGGACAAAGGGAAAGGATAGTGTGTGGATGATGGTTCTGTTGGGCTGCAAGATCGACGGAGTACCGAGGAAGTGGATAAAGTCCCCGACGCCATCGGCCGCGGAAGAGAGGAGGAGGAGGAGGAGAACGAAGGGGAAAGGGGATGGTGGGCCGAAAGTTCTCATGTCAGGCCTCACCAACCACCCGGGGAGAGGCTTCCGGGACGGCAAGGTGAAGGATGAAGGAAGGAGGAGGAAGGAGTGTTATTTGGGTGATTAGCGTCGGGGGTGGAGAGAGTGTGTGGCTCTCCTGGTTTCATGGTAGTTAATATGGTTGGCTTCTTCTCCTTCGGCTATCTTTGTTTCTTTTGTACAGTTAAGCATCTATTTGTCTACAATTAGCAAAAATCAATGGGGGAACACAAAAGAAATGGGTGAATAACGGAAAAAGCACCTGTTTTTACTATATTTGGAAAAGAAATAAATACCATAATTTAATTCAAAAAATAGAATGCTTGTTTAGGGAAGAGTAGTAGGAAGAAAACAAAGGGCTTGATATTATTTTATTGTTTTTTCTTCCTTCTATTTTTATGCTACTTTTACACTATTTTTTAGGGTTCTCTCAATCTTTCATCTCTATCCAAAGAGAAGTAGATCAAAAGGTTGACCATGGCATGATAAGATGCAATAATTTGATAGGAAAAAGGAACATGCTTGTTAGGCAAAAGTGGGATATTTAATTCTTTTCTTCTAATTTGTACCCTATTTTTAAGGTTTTAGTTGTCCTCTCAATTTTTCATCTCTACCCAAACAGATGGTCTTCTTCATTCCTCAACTGTTTCCCTTCATTTTTGCCAATTGTGTTTTCATATTATATTTTAGTTTTATGTTTGTTCTTATATTTTTCACCAAGGCAACACCATTTTTTTACTGAGTAAAGGTCTTTGGGCTATTTTAAGTATTCATAAAAAAATTAAAATTTGAGATTTACTCATATTTTCCAAGACTCAAGGGTTTTATCATGAATTATGACAGAATTTTATTTGGCTTCTAGATGAAAATTAACACACAATACAGATTTTTGCTTATTGACATTAAACCCTATTGTATTAATATCACTTGGAACCAACCCCTGCAAAAAGAAATTTGACTTGGATTCATTAAGGTCAGAATCATGAAAATAACATTTTCTTTGACTTGGATTCATTAAGGTTAGAATCATGAAAATAACATTTTTACTTAAAGAATAATGATGTATATATGAACTAATTATATATTATCCTCTGTAGTTAGATACATTTAGTTATTAAAGTGAAATATCTAAGTCCTTTTAACCTAACATCATCAATTTTATCAACAAAAATATGAAAATAAAGTTCAAAAAGATAATTTTAATATTTCAATTGATGATGACGAATGATGACGTTGTTAGAGACTACGAGTGATTATTGTGGATGAGAATAGCGATGAGAAATGAGAACCACTTTACATCTATATCGACGCTGATGTAGATATTAAGTGATGAAAGGACCATCCGTGTAAATATCGAGAATCGTCACTTGACATTCGACGACCCTTTCATCGCTCTACAATTACGTTAATGCCGACGTAGATATATAACGACAAAAGAATCGCTCGATAATTGCATCGACATAAATACAAAGCAGCCACCACCTCTTTTTGTTGCTTTCCTCATCAACAACAATCATTTATGACCCTCAATGATGTTATCACCCATCATCATCAATTAAAATATTAAAATTATCTTTTTATCATTCATAAAATCGACGATGTTTATTTCACTTTCATACTATAGAGATGTCAATATAATTTTTTAAATTATAAAAACTAAAATATTAAATATAACAAACTACAAGCGGATTAAGTAAGCATTAGATGGAGGAATCATGGAACCTTTGGGATTCATTACTTCCAACCGGGTCTTGTCAATACAGACAGACAACCTGACTTCCTCCCATGAAATTATGCACCTGATTACAACAATAAAATGTTAAATCTACAGGCAATTCAGAAAGACATTAGACAATTTGTGCACGTTTGATAGATAACTAGCACTTTTCAGCACATATAAATTCATATAACCAAGTGAAGAAATGAGTTTATTTTGCAATACCTTAGAATTGGTAAACATATTAATGATGCTAGGATTTATTCCTCGTGAATGTATAGATACAGCTTTGGCAATGCTGGCTAATCTTGTAAACCATAAGAACTATGTACATGTAGTTCCCCATTCTTCCTTCTGTTTTCCTTATTTTGGTGGTGGTGGCTGGGGATGCTAAGAAGCACTCCGACCTTTATCTGCTTCTATAATTTGTTGTGGAGTTGATGAAACAGTTGGCCACTTCGATAAGACAATGTTTCCTGCAAGATCTACTTGATACTGCACCATATTTTCGTTGAACACGATTCCACAGGAGCCCCAAGTATCTGCCTGCATATCAATCCCGAAGTACTCCAGATGATCTGCTACACTGTTCCCACTTACAGACCTTTTGATGGCCGATAACAGACAATTAAGAGCTTTTAACATAACGAAGAAGTCAAACTAAATCAAAATAGTGGCACTGTTGAAACCTGACCTGCTACACGAAGGGTCTTCACCAGAACCATCACATATCTTCTCAGTAATATACACAAGACTATCTAATCCAAAGTTATGGATCCATACCTGTAAACATTCATAAAAGGGGCAACAAAAGTATAGATATTGCAAAGATGAAATGTCAGTTTCAAAGCAATTGGTAGAAGAAGCACCCAGGTAGTAACAATTGGAAGATGAAATGAACAGTAAATGGAAGTATGAAGTTGTATGCTTATCTCTAAAATGAAGAGTCTATCATGATGGATTCAAGAAGACAGATATCCAATTATGGGGTGCAAAATAATATCCTTGGTTTAATAATTAGTGCAGCCGATCAGATAAGGCTCAGTCCCAATTTAGTTCAAAACTGAACATCAATTGAAATGCATATCAAATATTGTCTACATCAACATCTATGGCAAAAAAAGGTAATTTTAACTCGAATCATTTACCTCTGTTGGAAAGTGATGGTATGTCTTCTTGGGAAAGTAAGAGTAATATGGTGGTAGATGTGGCACAATATCATGCTCATTGGTAACTCGAACTGCATGTGGCAAATGATTGCTGAAATATGAAGCAAAAACAGCATTGCCAACCCTAGGTTGTCCAAATGTCATAAGTTGAACATTCTGTATTCTGTGATTGACCTAAAAAGAACACACACCTTTAAAGAAACTCATTTACAAGATTATGATAAAAAATGAAACATAAGTTGCGCTGCCAAAAATGCAATCCTCGCAAAACCTAAAATATGCTTGTTTATGAATGACACCAATCCTTGGAAATTATAAAGAATAAATTTTAAGAGAATAATGGAATAAAAAATGCTCTAGCAAAACAAGTATAGATCCGGGAACACAAGGACAATACATCCATGAAGAGAAAAATAAGGAAGGAGGACCAAATAATATGCTTCAGAAAATATGGTAGCAATACTGCAATGGGCAAGATTCAGAAATAGATTATTTTTAAATTCATCTATATAACTAGAATTAAGAAAATGACAAGATGGGTCCAGTTACTTCTGAGTGTAAAACAATTAACTCTGTGTGCTCTTTCTGAACTAGAAGCTCAAATTCCATACCATGAAAAGACAATATCATGGATGCCTTGCTATGGTTACAGGGAAAAGAGGAAAAAAGTGCATCCTCCACAATAGTCTGGAAAATGCCTTCCGCAACAGAGCTGGTGAAGAGTGTAACAACTTCAACAACACTTGCAGTTGAACAAGCCCAGTTTGGTAAATGTTTATAGGATCATAAGTTTGTCCCTCTACAAGACTTATGATGCGCATGTGTTTATTTATGTATGACCCATGCAAATTTACTCTGTTGAATACTTGAATGTGATTTGTTATATATAGATTGAAGACTTTATACCTCCAATGTACATCGACATAAATATTTGGTATCATAAGAAAATGGTTGCTTCTTCTTTGAAATGTTCAGAATTAGTGCCAACCATGTATGCAAATATTAAGGGGTTGTGTCAACTTTGACTTCATCCTTTAATGCATTCTTTCACTTGAATCATCTTGGAACTTCTACATATGGGATATTTGAATTCAAGCTTGGGAGATAGTCAAAAGTGAAAAATTTTGAATTAATGGAAGATTTTCAAGAATGGAGAATTTAGCCCCATACTTGAGAGAATTTCAAGCACCAAAAATTTAGCTTCAGACTTGAGATATTTTCGAGAATGATAAGTTTGACAACTCACATGGGAGATTTTTAAGAATGAGGAATTTGACGACAAACTTGAAAGAATTTTAAGAATAATAATTTGATCTCAAACTTAAATATTTTCAATAATAGGGAAATTAACCTCACATTTGACAGATTTTGCAATTAGGGAATTTAACCCCAAACTTTGAAGATTTAAAAAAAAAGGGTTAGTCAGCTCCAACAATGAGATATTTTCAAAATTGGATAATCTAACAAAAAGTATGAGAGTTTTCCAAGAATGACGAATTTAACCCTAGAATAAAGAGATTTACAAGAATAAGAATTTTGGCCGCAAACTTGGGAATATGGGGAATTTAGCTCCAAACTTGGAAGATTTTCAAATTTGAAGAAATTGATCCCACACTTAATGGATTTTTCTAAAATAAAATTTTGATCCCAGATGCACACATGGGATATGTCTGAAAATGAAGAATTGAGGCCCACACTTAGGAGATTTTTCATTTTAGGAAGATGACCACGATCCAGATTCTCAATGGTATTGAACCAAAGACAATTCCAGTTAGATGATGTTCTAGTAATAGAAATATTGTTTAGAGCAAGGTTCTACATACATACCGAATGAGATGATTTTAAGCTGACTATATACGTAACGAATGATATGTATCAGTTTGTCAGTGAACTGTGATGTGGACTGCCCCAATGGGCAATCTGCTCGCAGAACAGGCCCATCCTCGGCATGTTCCCCTTCTTGTCCCCTTTAAAGTTCTATACAGCTAAAAAGAGGCTCTTTTAAGCTCTTGTTCCCCTTTAAGGCTCATAATAACACATAATAGGCCCATGCATCCAGTTATTGTAACAAGGAAAAGGAGCTTACATGATACTTAGTCAAACAGTAGTTCCTTGTATTCCTAGCATTCCTATTATCTTGAATCTTCTGGCGAACTGATGCATGATGATAGTTAATCATAATTTTCGAAGTTCTATACATCTTACAGAACATAACAACAATATACTGTTGAGAATCATAGCTCCAGTGTACTACGTCTTCTACAGTTATATTTATCACAGTCCTTGCATGAGGAGCCTCCCACCATGGCTGATTCATGATGATGAAAACGACTGCTACATCAGTAGCACAGTATATGCTAGTAAAAGATGTCATGGAAGCCGTTTCATATTTGGATCACAGAGTTGTACCGCATTGATCTTCAATATTATTACATCGAGGACCCTGATCCCTCACCATGGGACCATGACATTCATTTTGGTGGTAGGACTAAGTTTATGTACAATCATTTATTATGCACAATTGATTCTATGACTCTTTAACTTATTTCCATATTACAATGTATTCTTAGATTCCATTATTGATTCCTATATGTTACTTGTTTCAATGTATATGTTATTTTGTAGATTTGAACCAGTTAAATTATATGAATGTTGACTTTATTAGGTATGAATCTATGAGATATCAATAAAATAGAGTTCTTATGGTTTTCAGACATCTGAAACCCTTAAAAAGGGGGGTATCAGACCCCTGCTGAGATAAACCGTGTAATGGTGTGGTTGGTGCATACTGGACCCATATCAGTCCAGCCAAGAACTGGTATGGGTCCAGTACCAAAAACTTAAAACCATGGTTTATGCATTCTTTTTCTTTCTTTTTTGTCTTTCTTTATTTTCCTTTGTTTTGTTTCATTTTTCCCTTCTTTCTTTTCTCTCTTTTTTCATCGTTTCTTTCCCAATAGCCATGCATGAGTGGGACTAAGAAACCGGAGGCAGTGAACAATGGAATTTTCATCATGGGATGTTAACCACTTGACTTTCTACTCAGATGTGATGGCACTTGATGAGGACCATATGATTGAAAAGAGACCCTTTCTGATTCTACACTTGACATGGAAAAAATAATGATTAAGCATCAACCCAAATTTGTTTGGATTGATGATGAACTTGCATTCAACTATAACTGACATATTTCAAACTCGATCTGAAATTTTTTTTCTTTAAAATAGATTTAGTATTTCAGATGGAGCTTTTGAAAAAATTATAAGTTGTCACACGGCAACATCTCCTGTGTTTCTATTTTTCTTTCCTAGATTACTCGAGCAGAAGAAAAAGAAAAATAAAGGTAATGAAGAAAAAGATGGATGAAATCGAAATTTGATTTGATTGAAGATCACATCTCTACAATCAAGTTTCATCATTCTACAAAGATGAAAAACCATGTAAAATGAAATCCTAAGAAACAATGGAAGACCACGTATGCTTATGAAATCTAAAAGCAATTCACATAGGAGCAAATCTAGTACTGAATATAGAACAACCTATATCCACATTAGAATTGAATATAAGAATAGTCTAAATCCAAAAGAAGTATGCCATAAAAGAACTTGCATGTAAAATCATAAAAGAAAAGTAATGATGTGATACTTACAGTAAGATCAAGTGCACAAAAGGAAGCCATAGCCCCTCCCATTGAATGCCCTGTAACCATGACGGGAATGTCTCCATATAACTCCCTAGCCTTTTGAACAGCACTAATGATCCCAGGGCGTAGTGTTGTATTATGATAAGCAGAATAAAAACCATGGTGCACCTTTAGTCACATAAGGAAGAGTATAAAGAAAAATCAGTGTGCATTTCCAAGTAGACACTTCCAAATTCTTAACTAGCGTTACCTACCATGGCACCAGGCATGTCTGGGTAGTTCAGATCTAGCTGCTTCCAGAAGAGGTCTTGAATCCAATTACGAAGACTATAAAAAAAGAGCAATTCTATTAAAACTCAAGGAACAGAGAAGGAAAATAACACAAACTCAATTACCTTTCAACAATGCTCAGATAGTCTCTAAAAGTTTCAATAGATAACTATAAAAAACTAATGGATCCCAACCTAGGAGAACTCAAGTGTTTAGTTTGTGTGTTTGGATTAGTGGATGTTGGATTTGTTAGGATAAGTTCTATATTATCAATAGATAGTCTCAAAAAGTTACAATAGGTAACTATCAATAACTAATGCATCCCAACCTAGGGGAAGTTATGTTTTTAGTTTGTTTGTGTTTAATTTTTTTTTAAGTTTTTATTTATTACTGAATGTTGGGTTTGTTAGGATGAATTCTATATTATCAAATGCTTTATATTTAATAATAAAATAAGATATTAGCTTTAGAAATTTGGATGAATTTAAACTGTTAGAAGATCAAATAAAGTCCTTATCCTACCCAATTTAAGTAGTAGTTGAATACTTTACCTCATGGTTTGCAATACTGTACCATACCGCTCGGTACGAGCAGTACGCACCAGACACATAGAGGACCGATATAGGCGGTACATCAATACACCTTACTGTATCATGTATCGGTATGCTTGGTATAGCTTAGTATGTACCGTACCAACAAATGATCTAGATACTAGTATGGTACGGTATTCAGAACCATACTTTACCAGTATAAGCAAAGATTTACAAGGCTTATACATGTATTAAATTAACATCATGAATTATAAAATGAAGAAATAATGTTTCTATAGGTCTTATGGTCTTGTAATTTTACTCACTGTGACAGGTGCTTCCTCCAAATGCTAGTCATCTTCTTCCAATCCATGTTTCTACCCCCTTGCTTTTTCACTTTAGTTTTCATTTAATTAGTTATCTCTTTGCATTAGCATGTTGTCCTAGACTGATGATAGAGGACATATAAAATTAGTGTGCTTTTGCACTACCACACTACTCTATTCTCATCAATAACCATAAAAAAAATCTCTGAAACATGATACACATTACTAGTATATGAAAAACCAAATATCAGGAATTTGGACAAGAAAACCAAAAAGATTCTCCATCTAAGCTTTGTCCATATTACAGTTTAATGATTTAATTAAGATATTAAAAAACATAGCGCATCTCACGATTATAGGCCTTTATCAATTTTGGCACTTGCCTCATGATGTATCTTAGAGCAAGATCATTTCCGTATTCAAGTGTAGCAGTATAATTTTTCTACAATCAGATAAAGAAAACAGAAATAACAGTGGAGATCCTTAACTAGGTATACATAACTAGAAAGTCACTCTACATATGTCTTGCCAGAGTTTGTATCAATTCTATAACAAGAATGCCAACTTACAGAGGTACCTAACAAATTCATCCATTTTTGGTCTAAACCATCTTGCAATTATGATAGCAACATTAGTACCTGTTCTCTTGAGTTCCTCTGAATGCGACTACAATAGCATTAAGATCATGAGCAACACCAACAAATGACTGTGTACATAATTCAGTTATATGTATAATTAGACACATGAAACAAAGAGATTATCTATGCACTGGAGTAACAGAAACAAAAATTAGAACGCACCTGTAAACAGTTCTTAACATCAACAATCAGCTCTACGACCTCAAAACCCTGTTTGAATACACCTTAGTTTCTACAACTACCCATGTAAAAATCATATAAAAACTTCAAATGCTGCCTTTTCGTGCTATCGATACATACCTAATCCAATTAAACAAATAAAACAAGGTAAAGAAAAAAACGAATTACAAACCTCTGTCAAATCGGTACATCTAGAGCAAGTCCAGCTAAATAATGCAGTTAGATCTGACATAGACACCTGCAGGAATCATTTACATCTGAAGGTCAAAAAGGGCATAAGAAAAATGTGATTAAACATAACATCAACAAAATTGGAAATAAAAAACTTCACCGAACAAGATAATGAACAACTCAAGTTAAACAAGAAAAGCCACATCAACAGCATGACCCAAAACTTTAGTTCTTTATGGCCAAGCCATCGGACCACGATGATCTTCTAAGCTAACAAGTATTATTTATCACAAAGAGCAATATTACTCATTAAAGAAGTATTGTTGAACAAACTTACAGCAGACGCATATTCAACAAGTATCTTGGCAAGAGTATGGTTATACACATGACTATTGTCCTCGCTACCAATCCTAAGTTCTGTAATCACAAAAAAACAACAGTCAAAAAGATGTCTCAGCTGCAGTAACTGACATGCAAAATGTTACATCACTCAAAAAGAAGGACAAACAGTATACAAAAATATAATATTCAGTAATTTGTGTTACAACAAGTAAATGCATCTCAAGTGTAACAGCACCAGGTTAATAGTGAACTTCTAATTTTAAAGATTTAGCTTGACAGAAAAACGGTCATTGGTGCTTCAGCTGTAAATCTAATGCAGATTGGACGAAGAGAATCTGAATGTCAAAGAATAAGTACCCCATCTAACCTTGTTCTCATGTATAATATTGGATATAAGAGAAGAAGCAGCTATTAAGCAGTGAATTTAACCACTTACGGAAGCCTAAGTAGGTAAAATGCAGTTCTAGAAAAAAAGATTGCTTGCACTAAGGAGCCAAGCACGTATGAAAATTGAAGAATCAAGGTATTTAGAAAAACGATAACATGGAAGTAAATAAGAAAGTAATCACAAAGCAAAGACAGAAAGCAGAAAATCCAACGAAGTTTACAAACCATCACTGGAACACTCCAGTTTCATAATAATAAGAATAGTAAATTCATGACTTATTAAAAAAAATCCATAGGTTATCTTTATATTTGCCACCATCACCAAAATATCTTGATGTCAACAATTTGCCTTCTCAAATGACAAACATCGAGACTCATCAGCTTAGATTCATGAGACAAGAAGAAAGCAAACAAGAAATAGTGTGTCAAAAAAAAGAAAAAGGAAGCAAGTTTATCCAGCAAACTAAACCAGAGTAGGGTCTACCCAAGGCCATACGGTCTTGACACACTCCAATTCCTTCCATGGTATATGCAATTATCTATATGTAAATTTAAATTTACAATCATAATTAATTAACTGAGAAATAAACTAAGCACTGACTTATAAGCTTGCCATTTATGTCATTCTCTTGAAACACTAGACAGTGCATGTCTCTAGCACATAACTGAATCTGAGTAGACATGCAATATCTTTTTACTAGTTGTCTTATATCTATTTAGGGCCTTAACAACCTAAACCTAGATATTTAATATTTTCTAGGTGCTCTCACAATCTAAACTTTTTAAACCTGCGTTATTTTGTATCAACAAATGCACCCAAAATCCCTAGAGACAACTTTAAGCAAAACATTTCACAGTAAGGTATCAAAAACTCTAAAATACAGCATCAAATCTAGCTAAACAAGCCAAATAAGTAGCCTCAGAAATTTCAGACTTGTTTGCAAGGTTTCCAATTTCAGGCATTGGACCTGAGCCAGTCCATAGCTATACTGGTACAGGTCCGGTCCATTCCAGCATATACTTGGAACATATGATGGTAATGATTTGGAGGGGAGAAAGAAGTAAAAGAAGAATGAAGAAGAGGAAGGAGGAGGAGATGAAGCAGACATGAGGTCGCTGATGCGAAGCAGGCGTGCCCGCATGACAGGTTATTAATAGGAGATGCTCGCAAGGAGTTGTGAGCCCTAGCACATTGGCAATGGGGCATTCAAAAGAGAGAGAAAAAAAGCAAACAGTGTTAAATAACAAAATGGACTGTGTGATTTTAAGCGGTCTGCATCCAGGTTGACGATCAGACTGATAAATACTGGCTGAACCATGCTGAGCCAATCAAAACTAAAACCTTTGCTTGTTTGTAACTTTAATTTGACAAACATACAACACTACTCTATTCCATTTTGGGAAAATCATCCAACCACTTTGGGCCTCAATTAATAAAGAATTTTATGAAGGTTTGTAATTTCATATAATGATGGTACACCATGCAGTCTTGCATGGTCCTACATCATTTGGTATTGCAAACTTTGAATTGTACACCTACAAACTAGACCATCTGCAAAATCTGATTCACATGCCTAGAATAAAAAATTAGACATAAATGAAAGTTTTACTTAAAAACTATTCAAATATGTAATCCTTTAACTGTAGATCAATGAGTCCAGAAAACCCATCGCTATTGAATCTCATCATTAATATGCAACAGTATGAGTATTGAGTGACAGGTTAAGTTAAAAAAGAGATATGACCTGGTGTCGATGGCATTAATAATAAATTTGGTGACCACTAGTGCTTCTGTTTTGTAGAAAAATTAACATCATAAAGAGGTGCCAAATCAACTAATCAAATCAAAGCATGCAACCATGATATCTTCAAATAGATGATCATTGATCTTCAATTATCTAAGAATAGATAGACATAAAATTATTATTATTATTATTATTATTATTATTATTATATATATATATATATATATATATATATATATATATATATATATGACTGTCTGACTGAAAAAATATCACCAGAAGCCAATAAGAACAACATAACACAATCAGTTATTGTCAAGGTCAGAGGTAGCTTATATTACAAGATAAATTTATTAGTAAGAAAAAAGAAATAATAAGAAAGGTACCTTTCAAAATAGTAAATACCTTTTTATACTTATAAGAAACTAATTAAATCATATAACACATTTAAGCAAGCAATAATTTTGAAATTTTTTTGTCAATTTTTTTTTTTAGCGATACAGGATAAGGCATCTTAATTGGAGAATCTTGATTATGGCGGAGATTTTTTTTATTTCATTTTTCATATTTTAGTTATTGTTTTAGCACTATAGGAAAATGTCAGTTCATCTATTCAGTTCCACCAACATAATACGTTCCCCTCGCCACTTCTCCTCAGACGATTCCATCATAAGTCGAATAATGCAATACGGTATCTCATAAAAAACAATCACTCTTCCACCCTGTATACCCACTCAGCAAATAACGCCTAGCCAATTAGGTCAAGACGAAGCGATTACCTCTCCCTCGACAAGCCGACATCACGCAGACCAAAACCAATACCGCCAGCAAACGCGACCGATCCATTGCCTACCAGAAACATCATCCAAATAGCGAGATACCACTCGAGTATAAGCACGAGAAATTCCCACGTACCGTTCGCATGTATTGCTCTACTCGTACTATCTCAAACTGAGATCAGTGCGCGGGGAGGGTTACCTTCGCCCGACCGAGTTCGTTTTCAGGCAACGGAATCCTCGAATCGCTCGAAAGACACAGCAAAGAAAGGAGGAAGAGCGGATGTAGAGAAAAGAGGGGATCTCAAAGGGCTTCCTCTCGGGATTTGTCGTCGCCTGCGTGGAAGCATCACCGTGACCTCCAACTCTCTCCACAGTACGTGAGATGATATGTTGGCTCGTTGGACGGCCCATTGGGCCGAGACCGGTTTCCTTTGTTAGCGTATAATTGACGTTTTAATGACCTGCTTAGTAGATATAAGTGCGATCCCAAAAGGAAAGTATAAATATTATGAATTGTAATAGAGGGAATCAATAGGTAGAGAACAATTAGACATGATTTATCAGAGCCCTTCCTTAGAAGGACACCATATCATGGAAGCATTTATTGTATATGGACATTCTATCACCTTCATTAATTACAATAAAATTATGAATCATGATATTATAGCGAACCACAACTTAAGTATATAATTATCTAAAAATTCTAAGAAATATACATGGAAATAAAATTAAATGTAATAAATTAGATGAATTTTAGTGGAATAAATGAAACCATGATCGAATCGTTCATCATGGAAAGGAACCTACGGTCGAGATTTCTTTAGCACATGTATCAACGGTTGGAGCCCCCCACTCGTTGATTTATAACCCCCTCGAAAACCTCACGAGTAACTGCTTGTTCTCTTCGGCACCTCCATCGTTGCTGCTGCGATCGGGCGATCGGGCGAGCGGGCAACAAACGCTGCATCCTTGAAACCCTAATCCTCGATTGTTTCGAGCTTGAACCAGATCCTTCCGGACTGTTTCACTCTCAGATCGAAAGGCTTCACCGTCGGACCTTGTTGCAGAACCCCTTTTGGGATTGCTTTTAGGCGTTTGTTGCTCCATTTGATGCTGTGAGGGACCGGACCGGCCTTTCGTTTTACTTTTTATTGGGTTATTAAGAGCGTGACGTTGAGCATGTAATATGTGCTGTAGCTGCTTGAAATCCTAAGGAAAGCTCGACATAGTTAACATGGTTGAGACCTATTCTTTGCTCTGGTCGTGATGGAATAGTCAACTTACTCTTTGAATCGCTCTGATGATATGCTATGAATTGGTTTTTGATTTCTTGCACAGTTTCTGTAATTCCTGTTTTCAGGAACTATGACAGGAGTTTAAGAAGTCAGTTAGCCTCAAAGGTGATCAACCTGATTTTTCTATGCAGGTATTGCACTTATCATATGTAGCTTATTGTGGCTCTTATGTTCAGGAACTCCCAAGTTAAATATTTTTTTGTCGCGTTTACATATGTGATCGTACTTCTTTTCCATGGTATATTTCGTTTTATAGTTCATGGATTTTTTGTCCCTTTTTCTTGCATCAAAAGGTTTAAATGGAATGACCGCATGAGTTCCGATCAGGTCTTAGCGGGTATCTTTTTTGTTAATGCTTTTCATAATGAATCGCAGACTAGAGTAGGAAATTCTGATATGGATTTTGCTTGTCTTGGTTTGTATCAATAAAATTGAATAATGTTGATGAGATTAAGACATTAAAAATGTGTCATGGGAGATGACGATAGGCGATTAGGAATACCAAAGTTTTGCAAATTAGGACTTAAAATCAGCATGATGATTCTAAGGTGTTGTATATATGTTTCTAACTATGTTTATTTGATATTTGGCCTTGTGTGTCTTAACCTTTCAACCTTTTATCTTTGGTATCGCTAATACCCTTAAATTTAATGTTTTCAGATTCTAATGATTCAACAATCTAGATCATATAATCTTGAAGGATATCCAATCTGAGACTGCCATCCCCTACCTCAGGATTATAACAAATAGAATTCTACTTTGTAAACTAGGGTTTGGGATGAGGCAATGCAACTAGAAATTATTATATATGTAATACAAAAGACTCAAAATGTATCCACTTGTATTTCAAAGAGAGTGCTTCAACTCTTTTGTACTATCAATGCCTCTCTAATTTCATCATGTGGTGAAGTGTAATTAACATAAAGAAATAGTAAAAACTTTGGTTGAAGGAAATGCCTATGAAATTTTTTTTTACTCACAAATCTCATGACACCTCCTTTTTGTATAATGACATTTATTTTCTTAGAGGTTAAGGGCTACTATTTGTTCGCCTTTTTTCTGATCTGATGTACTATCCTTCTCTGATATACTTGTAGTTGTACTGATGAAGGATGGCAAACCTTGTAACAATAATGATATTTGACAAATGCAATTGAATAGCTAGTTCAACATTTAATATATCCTTTATTTCACAGATATAACCGTATGTTTTGCCATTATTCTGTCTCAGCTTACCTCTTCTTTTTTTCCTTCCCTTCGTTTCTCTGTGGTATGTTTGCTTGTGCTTGTTGATGGGTTGGATGGAATGTAATTTCAACATGTTAGGTGCAGGAATTGTGTCGTCAAGTGTACCACCATCATGAGATAATGACAAATAACAAGGGGAGGGTGGGAGAGAGAGACAGACAGACAGAGACAGAGACTTGCTGTGAACATAGAGGATGACTATTAAACTTCAACTAATGTTATGAACTGTAAAAAAAAGTGCGTACAAAATCTGGCCGATGAGCTTTATATAGAGTATGGTGTCATTGTCATGCAGGAATTGATGCATTAATTATCTACTTCACAATTCCGAGAAATTCTCTATAACTATTGATGTGATTTGTTCTAAACTTATAGTAACAAATCTCTGTTTTTAATCTCTTCTTTTATATAATTTTTTGGCATTTTGACATTTTAATGTTTGTCCTACATTATGCTATTTTCTGGTTAAGTGAAATTAATGTGTGTTCTTTATGGTCATTCGTATGTTAATAATTCTTGACTTGGAATGATTTGTTGTTTTTGTCTTGGTCGGTGGCTGGATTGAATTTTTTGGTTGCCAAGAGAAGGCCTGCATCAGTTGTACTTAACTTTATTTTTCGTTACATTCAAAGTCTAATTGAACTTGATTTGCTAAAATGGTTGAGATTATGCAGAGAAGATCAATGAGATGTCTCCACATCTGGCACTGCAACATGAGAACAACACTTTTGGTTCTGATCTCAAAGAAAAACTTTGAAGGCCAAATTGCACGCTGGCACTTAGTACTCTTCACCAAATGTCTATCAAATAGATGAGTTATCCTGTCACTTCTGGAATATTGACTCTTCTTTTCTGTCATACAAGTTTGATGTTTCTATGGCCTTAGTTATGGAGAAACAAATATAAAGAATCAAAAGGAAAACCAAGAGCAAAATGGACTATTCGATATTTTCAAAAGGCGTGCCAAAATTGAGGCTTATGATAGATGGAAAGGTGCAGGTTCTCTCGTTACTCCTGCAAAGGTATGAATTTGATCTTACTATTGGTGACTCTTTGGAAGCTTTACTCCCTATGTGTTTCAAACCTTGTATTGAATTCCTGTTTTTGTACTTACTGATAAATGTTACTTCATAGAGAAGCATCATAAGAACCTCTCAAGTTCAAGTGCTTGATAAAACAAGGAAGAACAAATTCCTCAGATAGAACTATATTTATAATCCCATATATCAGCTTTCTGCTTTGACATTTTGGTTTAATTTGAGATGTCAAGAATAATGGAAACTTGTGGCAGGATATTTTGCCTTTTATGCCAAGGTCTTTTCCCATGACTAAGCTTTCCTCTCCACCATCTTTCTGCCACACATTCCTCAGACAGATTAAGAGTTGACTTCCAGTTGATGCAGTAATTGCTTTTTGTCTGTCTACTTATTTAAACTGATGTGGTTCTTGGTCAACAGATTGAAGAAGCCACAGAGTAGTCAGCTGATGGACAGGGAGGATTATCTTTCCAGTAAGAGGATTGCTGAGGAAGCAGAATCTGCATTTGCTGCCAAGGCATTATTAAAGAGGGTGGTGATGAAGAGAGAAAGAGAAGAAAAAAGAACAAAGAAGTGGCCGAGGTAGAGACAAGTGATCTGCAGATTTCTGATGAAATCACTGTAGATGAAGCAAAGGAAATAAAGGGGCATCCAGCGCATGAGGCTCCCTCCAATGTGGGTTCTACGAGGATCAACGTATGCAGCCTTCCCTTTAAATGTTTAAAGAGGCTTGTCTTTCGGGCCGTAAGGGCATAACCTCATCGTTGTACCAAGGCCCGCCCTTATGAAGTCGAAGAAATGCAGATAAAAAGAAGAAAAGATAGAGAATGATATGACATGTAGAGAATTAAGATCTTCCGCACCACTGGTTGAAGAGGACTGCAGCAGAAAAAAAATGTAAGAACAAGCAGACAGGAGCAGGGAGCAGCTGATTCTTCAAGGAAGAGAAAGGAAAAAAGAAAGGCACGAAAGTCAACTGATTGGGCTTGGGATACAGATGCAGGGAACTTAATGCATGCTTCAACAATGGTCCTCCAATTTTGGTTGCTACTTGCTAATTGAGTCCCAAAGATTGCAAAGTCATTCTCTTAATTTGGTATGTAGCCGCTCTCTCGTTTTCTTGTTATTACTGATCTCTGAGTAGCATTAAGTATTAACATGATTCTCGTTGGAAATTCTATCCAATCAAACTCTGCTTAGCAAAATAGAAATGATCATTTTCTTAATTTGATGAACATGAGGTTTATCATTCATATAAGATTTCTATAAATAGAATTATCAGACAACTAAAGATGGTTTCTTGGTTTATCATCTTATCTGCAGATACTACTGAAAGATCTGCCAAAGTCATGGATACGATTACGATATCAAACATAATAGTAACAGTTATGTTGAATGATCTCTATGTGACACAGCAGATCGAAACATCACACAACATACTTGGAACATCAAGGTTGAAAGCTGCTGCAATCCCTCAGTAGCAGCGACTGGGGCAAACGGTGACCATCGCGCGTCGACGGGGTGGTTGGCTGCAGATGAGTATCAGCACTAACGCAATGATGACTGCAACAAGGAAGCCCATCATGTCTATCCCACCATTTCCATCATCATCATCTGCTGCTCCACAGCAAATTTTCCCCATAGGAGAAGGCAGAGAGAGAGAGAGAGAGAGAGAGAGAGAGAGAGAGGTAAGAAGAACTAAGGTGAGGTTCCAAGAATTATAGAGTCATGAACACAAGTGGTAGCTTTCCAGCTTTAAACTCCCAATACTCTATGATTGAGCAGTTAGAATATCGCCATCATCTAGCTTATTTCTTGATTTCTTTATCTTAGTCTGTGGACTTGACAAGGCCAAACGCTAGTCAAGGCCCGCAGCACTAATTGCTGCATGCTATCTACAGTGGCAGGATGCGTTGTTAACGTTGTAAAAACGTGGGCTGCGCCAACTTGGAAGTTGACTGAATCCTGATCTAAAATAAATGAAGGATGACCCCATCACCGCTCTTTTAGGTAAGTATTACTCAATGTTGTAGTCTTTGACTATTCAATGTTTAACGAGCACTAGGCATGGATGCTTGAATTCTAATGCTTTGACATGTGCGTTCACGATCCAGAGACTAAGCCACTTGCTTTAATATCAATAATAACGCACAACCCAATTGGTGTGTGGGATTTTGATTCCAGTTCCTGAATTCATGAACCAGTACTGTTAATGGGATTAGCTGTTTTAATGTAATTCCAATTTTAATCAATCAACTCTAGTTTAGATTTCGATTCTAATTATAGATTATTTTGGTAAGAAGTAATGACTTTTTAAGGAGTTAAATGACTTAGTTGGCCCTAAATAGTTAGAGTTTTGTTATGATAAGAAGCAATTGTTTATTGTTGGAAAATAACTTAAGGTAGATTAGATTGGATAGGTATTTGTCTCCTATTTCATGTGGACCGCAACACTTTTTGACCTACCAATTGGGTAGCATTAAGCACTTGATGGGAAATAAGATGCTGGATACAGAACTGAGCTTATACACTATATATGAGATTGGTTGACTAGTATACTTTGTGTTGACCTAGCAATTAGAAAGACTTGAAGAAAGGTTGGTACGAGAGAATTGTGCTCATGCATTTATGTGATATCTTGGTTGACTGGTATGACTTTTATGGAGGTTTTACACATCTATCCTTTGGGAGTTCAGTAAATAGCGTATTTGCCCCTCTACCACTATCCCGTAACGATTCTCCCCAATACTTTGTTCAGTACTGACCGTGATGGAAGAACTCGTGTCTTCAATCGTTTTCAGGTGCACATCTGAGATGAAAGTACAATGACAATTTAAGTTGATCTCAAAACTAAAAGATCTTGAAGTCAAATCACGTGTTGAGTTGAGAGATGTGTCATTTGCAAATGAATGAATAATGTCAAATAAAAATTATGATCTTATCCCATTTGGTAGCCTAAGTCTCTAGATGTAATTGCATAAATAAAAATTTTAAGAAAGGCTTTATTTTCCTACACAATAATTATGACAACAACAATAACAAATCATAATGACCTTGAGATCTATATAAAGTCTTTACCATCAAAAGTAAACATATAAATGAAACGAACAAACTCACAAACCTCTAAGAAAATCCTTATGCCAGAATGTAGGTAGTCTCCTTCCCTTGTTGATGTAGGAAATGCCTATGGCTTCAAGAAGCTACCAGCTGTAGCAGAGCCTGGACACTGCAAATTATCTCAGTTCTCACAAGTGAAAATGATATTTGATTGCCGCGTTACAGTTCAGATATGCCAATCTAACAAATTATTATCAGTTTCTGCCATAAGAAGGAACGCTTAAAATTTACACGCAGAATAGCTTTTACGCCAACCTACTTAGACAACAGACAACTGCTCAATGCAAGCAAACCAAATTCATAATGCATTCTGTAGCATCATTCATTGCATTTTAAAAGCAAATACACAAATGTGCGATAAAACTGAAGGCAGAGTGTTGAAATGGCACACAAACCAGTCGGGATCACAATCACGCTCTGAGCACACTGCTGGAATAGTTTTGCACGCCAGGCAAGAGACTATTAGTTGACCGGTTGTATCAATCAAATTGCTTTTCCTACCATCCCTCCTAAAATTTACACCAATATTTGTTACATTCTCCAAAGCTTTATTCAAATGTCCATCACTTGAGAAAACCAAGAAAACAGCAGTTTCCAGCCACTGAAATTATTTAAAGCAAAATTTTGATAAATGTGCAGTGTAATGTTCCATTATGTATAACTAAGACGAGGTTTGGTAAATATCAACTCCAGTGAGCAGAAGCAACTCCATGTAATCATCAAAAGTAATTAAATTAGGGTTTTCCCTTAATTATTAGTTACTTCAACTAGTAGACAAACACTAATGATCAAACTTGGCTTATGGTAGAATGCCTTAACTAGAATAACATCTTGATATTCTTCTTGATTGCCTAAGCCTCACGGTTGAGTTTATTCATGATCAGCTTTAAACAATCATTATATCAAAATTTAGTCACTGCAGCAAAGTTAGAGAATAGGTCAAAAGAAAATATGGTTGCACCTGGTCTTATTCACAAGCTATCTTAGTGTCAAAGCTGCTGAGGCAGATAGCAAATGCCTGAAATGCTGATATTGGATAGCAGTAGTCCATGGTGAACAAATCCTTCCCCACCTTGCCAAACTGGAGAATTACCTTCTCTTCCTCCTGGTTAGATGACCCATTCTCTTCAGAGGCCACCAGCTGGAAGTTCTTCACTGATGCAACAGTTACACGTCCCCTGAAATTCAAACACCAGCACTGAAGCTGTTCATGCCACCTTGGAGCTTTGTTCTTTAAAACCAACATTTCCTCTTTCAAGCCAGATACTGATCCTGACAAACTTCCCGTGCGGTATGACTTGGATCTGAAGAATGGAACTGATGGAAAAGAATCGAGGCTGTTATGCAAGAATTCTGTTTGAGTCGGAGCCATTCCTCCAGGTTCAATCGCAGAAGCAGGTATCGAGTCCATGACACAGTGCATTCTTCGAGGACCTCTGCTAGTTAATCATATAAATCATATTGTAATGCACATTCCATCACTATCACATGTTTTACATAGAGCATGTGGACTTTTAGAGATATCTAAAGCTAAATAGACTGAAAGATCTTATAATCGCCAAACCAGAAAACAAGTGTGGTGCTTGAATAGGAATGTCCAAGCCAACCTTGCTAATTTGAAGAGCATTATGATTTATCAAAAATATACACTTGGCATGTAGGACGACAAAAGTACTTGTGTGCTTGAAATTAACACAATCCTAACCATTTTTCTCCACTCGTATAAAACTTAGATACATATGCATAATCTTCAGTTGATGAATGAAGTTATTAACTAATATATATATATAATTTAATATAAAAAATGAATAAAAAGAAACTATTCAATAAAAAATGAATGAAGTTATTGTCACTAATATATATATATAATTTTGGTTTGTGAAATTTTCAACTTTTTTAACTTGGCAGAAACTATTCAAGCTTTAGTGTAATGAAGATGCATAAAAGCTTCAAAAGACTTCATTGGAAAAAGAAAAATACTAAAAGAATTATGTTTTGCAATTTTTTCACAATTGCTAAGGTTTTCGAGTGTAAGGATTTGTTTTATAGGCTGACGTTGCAATCTTGTTTGCATCTGCATATTTTTGTAGCTTCTTTTGTTAAAAGTCTTTTTCTACCTAGAAGTCAGTAATGATGTTTGTTGAACTTGCCGAGGAATTAAGCTTCTTGTATGTGCGTCTGTTTTTCTGCTACTATTGCAGTTTAAGAGTTTTTTTAATTTATAGTAAACAATATGTTTGTAAGAAATTTCTTAAGAGTTGATCGAGCAGGAAATTTCCCAAAGCAATTACACTTTCATGAATCTCATTAATAAGAAAACAAAGCTAAGGAGCATGTTATTCCAGTCATCAAGGACACATTCTAATTATGTCAGTGTAGGAATAGTTACAACATCTAATCTTATTCTGTGTAAGCTTCCACTACCAAAGTATATGAGCCAGATTCTATCTGAGCATCTGCTTAAGTAGATATAAATTTAGGCTATGTTCCTGTTAGGAGAATGCACAATATATTTACCAAGAACTCTTTAACCTTGTAATCTTCTACAGAATTTTGCTTCACGTGCTAATATTTCCAATACAATAATTCCTGTATAAGACTGTATGATGTTCTCTCTCAGTTCTCCCAGAACTAACTTCCAAAGGGGCAGTATCATCAGAAGAGCTTGATTTTCTTATAGTAGCTTATGGCCAGAAACTAGACACAAATCTCACACAAGCACTTAGGCCAAACCCTAACAATCAATTGCAGGAAAATTCCCCGGCATAACTCCAATTACCAAACAATCAGATGAACATAAAGAAAGTGGATTAACCATAATCTGTTTGTAAGAGAGTTTATCATCACACAAAATTGTAATAAATTCCATGAACCTACTATTAACAATTAAGATATTACCGTGTAAGTTAGATCTAACGATTAAAACAATACCTTCAATTGGTACATCAATTAACAGTCCCATGTAGAAAGCTCCAAATAAGGTCTATCAGAATGGAGTATGTGTGGTTCATTGTGGATATACAATTGAATTCATAGATTACTTCAGCATTGGAAGGAATTTGTTATTGCATAGATTTGGATGCTAGATAGTAACAAAGGGAACACAGGCACAGACATGGAGAAAAAAAAGGAAAGAGAGAGAAGGGTAGGAGAGAAAATGTAAGAAGATTTTACGGGTCTGCATGAAGTGCAGTTGTGGAAGATAAATCTAAAATTGAACCACTAAATTAGCTCTAAGAAAGACACCGGTAGTTGGTTTTTATGTGAATCACAGGCTATTTAACAAGAAATCCATGGAGTCCCTCATCGTCTTTTCTTTCAGGATTCCCCCAGTATATACGATGGTAACATATTTAAGTTCTCTGATTTTGTACTATAAAATGCTAGGTTACAGAAGGGTCACTTGCTTATGCATTTTTGAAGGGGAGGGGAATGATCTTTGTCAGCCTCTTTCAATACTGTATATTTTAGGCAACCCAACCAAAAGGAGAGAAATACTGGTAGCTCGATATCTCTCTTGATGCATGCCATCATACCATATAGAGATCATTTTCCCTCCTTTGAAAATCACTATTAGATAGCCACTGATCCATTTGAAGTTCAGACAAGCAAAGGGAGAATCTTGGTTATTTGAAGGAACCATGCTTCTTTCCCAGCCATCTATGTTCTAACTGTAGGCAAACCTCTCAGGTATCAATTTGAAGGAGGATCAATCTATTAATCCCTCATCTTATATAAACGGTTTAGATGAGTCTCTTATCCAAAATCAACAGAATTTGATTCATTTCACAATTAGCATGAACAAATTTTCACTCCAAACTATATGTTTGTTCTCTGAATCTGTATGGTCATGATATTCTTGATTTCATTTTTCTTTTTTTCACACTGCGTGTCCAGATCTCTAAAGTCCACTCTTAAGAAACTAAAGACACTTAACCATCTGAATACTAAGATTAAAGAGGCATAGTGTACTAAGCTACAAATAATTAGCCTCTAAATGCAGGTGAAGATGCTATTGCCTTGTTTCTACAAAGCCAAGGTCCAAATTAACTTTATATAAAAGTTGGCATATGATTTACCTCGAACCCAACACATTCAACTCATAAGCAATGTGGGCAGCAGGGTAGTTTCCAGCAGGAACCCTGGGAGAAACTTGTTTGGGACCAATTATACGAGTCAACTGACTCCTTGAGACTGTAGCTCCAGCGTGAGGTGGCTGAGCATCATAGACAGTGAATTTGGTTCCCAGAAAATTAGATCTGTACATAATAGAAATCAAGATAATAATACACCACTGCCACAATTTTTTTATATTAAAACAAAGAGGCAATCAACAGTAGATAATTTCTCCAAGTGATGTTCATATCAGGCTTCTGTGAGTACACATATGATGCAATTGAAGTAAAATAAGAGCTGCAGTTTGTAAGTGACAAATCAGGATTTCATTAATTCTATCTACTATCTAGCATGTATATGAGTGTACAGCTCATACAAGAATTCCTACTTGCAGTTTACTTTGGGCAGCCAGGTCTAGTTGAAGATTTCTATTACTGTCAGAAGACCAGTCACATAATAAATTATGACCTTACGCATTCGTCAAATTTAAATAAAAATCATTATGGCTCCAGTGAATGAGAAACCAACAAGAGAATCAAATTCAAAATATATGTTTTTATGATTATAGGAATCTGTTCTTTAAGCATTTCTAGAAGACAAAACTAAATTGATCTTTTTTTCTGCAACTTATGATAACAAGTTGTTTGTCTAGACTAACCCTTAAAAAACAGAACAGGTTTTGGAAAACCGAGGCCTATAAGGAAGCACTTCGCTTGAGTACAATAAAAATCTCATGATATTCTTAATCATTTCTTTTTTTTTCACAGTTCTATCCCCCCCGCAAGAAATTTGGCAATTGATATTCAGACTAGAAATATATCATTCTTGACATGAATAAAAAATAATACACTATATGACAGTCACCTTAGTTTCCCAATGTATGTACCACCTCCCCTTGACTTGTCATCAGCATCAAGAGAGATGAGATATTCGGTGCATGTAGGACGCCGACATTTTCGTGCAGCAAGCAGGAACTTGCCATCAGCCGCCAGTGCTGTAAAATGATGAGTTTGCCAGCATGGTGCCATCATGTTATTTGGATGCATACCATGTAATGTGCATATAAAACAAGGTATACACATTTGTGATCAACAATCATATAATATGAAATAGGTATATGGCATGCCCTCAAGACATGGCATAGAATTTCCTATTACAACCAAATGTACAGTGAACCAATAGTTAAACCATTCTAAAAGCTGGAGGCTGAACACATCAGTTGCAGACTGACGTGGGTAAGTTCCTTTTTCTTGAGCTGGATGTAACAAAACCACCAACGATTTGATAGTTATAACTAGAAATTTTGTGAACAAATGCTGGCTTGTTTAGTCACCAGGAATGAGATCAAGAATTTCTCGAAATAAATGGTTTACCCTAAAATGTTGTGAGCCCCAAGACTGAGCCAGATGAGGGGAGTAATTTATAAAAGGAATTAGAGATGTGGACCTGTCTAGCGTTGCCAATTTTCTCAACAATCAATGTCTTGGTTATTGTCCGAGTCAAGATGTAAAATGGTTGGTCGATACAGAAGATGTACTAAATGGGATGCCAATATGTCATTAAATTCAGTCAAGAACTCTTTAGGTGAACAGGTGTAGGATATTCACTAAAAGGCCTTCTTTTCATGGTTTAAACTAGCTCCATTGAAAAATCACACTACTTGTGTGGCCAATTTTTGTTGTTGTTAAAGCAAGTAAAAAACTCCAAATTGTCAGAACCTACTTAATCAGTGGTAGACTCAAATGACACTTAATAACTGCTAATCTGATTGAAAACTACACTAATACAAGTGAATGTAGCAGAAGTTGCAGCATTCCATTTTGCATGATGTTCAATAATAATACAGAAGAGATTTACATCAAGTCCACAAAAATCAAGTCTGAAAATGGACACTAGATCATAGGATGAGAAAAGCCTTACCTTGCGTAAGACCAAGATAGAGATGGTAAGTTTGTGTACTCTGGTTTCGCCTTATAAAACATTGGAGAGGAAAGTCCCTTGGCCCAGGCTGCACATAATAGAAGAGACTTGAATAAAATAAGCGACAAAGTTGATTAAATAGGAGAGAAGATTGACGAATGCCAACAATAGATTAAGAAGAACACATATCCTAGTGCAAGGTAATTTCAAGAGCGTCATATTGTAAATATATATCCCATCAGATTAGATTGTGATGAGTCCAAAATGGTAGGTCCTTGTGGATTAGTAAAACATATCAAGATAACAAATGGTAGGTCGCAGCCTAACTGTAGTATATACTACTGCATCATGCATGCCTTCCTTAATCCAAATCCTTCAAGAATGAAGATGATGGACTCTGTGGTGGGCAAACAGAAAAAAACAATTTTGATTGTTTCAAAACTACTTTTCTTTGGTCTAGTTATGGTTCATCTGCTCATTACTCATGAATGAATATTCCTGTATGCATTGTAATAGGATCTACGCACCTCCCTTGTGGATTGGTAAAACATAAAGGACCAAGTATTTAGCATTTCACTACCATTGATCACATGAATCAGTAACTCATTGAGTTTTTTCTAAGAACGTCAAAATGGCCAGATTCTCAAGAGTTTGCATTGATTAACTATAAGAAACAAATTCAGATTTTTTAGAAGATAAACACCAAAACAGTGATTAGCCAAACAAAAAAGAAAAATAAAAAGAAGCGGCTGATTTGAGAACACTACAAGCGGCCATACCTGCTTCAATGAGATAGGGTAGGTGAGCTTCCCCGACAGCTCAGGTGTCATCACAATCTCCTTCATAGTGTCCCTCCAACTCCGGCAGACGCCGGCACAGGCTACCACATCCTTCCGCACGGGCCACGAGCCCTCGCCTTCCTCGATCCTCACCAGCACATCCCTCAGCAGCTCGGGAGGCATGTTCGCCCAGCAACTCTGTCTCAGCGCGCCCACCAAAGGCGGGCCCAGGGCGTCGTGCACCACCCTGTGCGACCGCGACCTTAGCCCATGCCCCATCTTCAATTCGAAGCCCTTCCTCGAAATGCTCCCCAATTCATCCCTCAAGTCCTGAATTATGCTCCTGAACGACATCGATCCGCCACCAGATCCTACGATAAGACGCTAGAATTCGATCGAACCCGATCCAATTCCGGCACCCTACAGCCTCCAAGATCTCCGGCGTAGATCTCGGGATTAAGCATTAGAAGCCCATCGCAGCTACCGTGAAAGACAACAGCGGATGGACCGACTTCCCGGTTGACGGAGGGTAGAAGCAACTAGTAACACCATCGACATCCCTTCTAAGATTCGACTCACTGACACAAAGAAATGTTGATTAATGAGAAGAATTGGAGTCGAATCTCAGAATCGTTCCTTCAAAGCACCAATCGTACGAAAGAATTCGGGGATCCAATGGGGAAATCTGAGCAGAGGTGCCCCGTAAAGGGGAGAGCCGGTGAGTGAAGTATGGGAATATAGAGAGGGAAGCTCTTGGAGCTTTAGAATTGGGGAAGCGGGTGGGTAAGGGGGGAAAGATAGGAGGAGGAGACATTTAGATTTATCGTGTGATTGCCTGCTGTCCTCGAGGAGCTATTATATATTAGCTTTTACTAAGATCTCTTTAGTATTTAGGTCATTAAACTTAAAAAATTTATATTAGAATTTTAAAGAATAACATCTATCTCCATTTACAGTAATATTATTGATTTTATCGATAAAAATATAAAAATAATTGTAATATTTTAATTATATTTTTAATGGTAGCGGATGACGATGCCGTTAAGACTCACGGATGATTATTATGAATGAGGAGGGAGAGTAACAACGAAAGGTGAGGCAAAGAGAGAAGAGAAAGAGGACGACAAAAATACCAACACTCTGCATTTGTATCGACACCACTCAACAATCGTATCGGCGTCAAATCTGTCATCCTTCTTCGCATCATTATTGACGTCGACAAAAGATGTCAAACGACTCTTTTGTCGCACTTCATCTGCGTGTGCGTTGACGCCGATGGAGATGCAAACGTCGACTTCCGCATTGTTCTTTTCTTTTTCTCCGTTTGCCTCAACTCTTATCATTGTTTTACGTCCTTATCCATAATAGCTACTCGCAGCTCCCGGTGACACTATCATCTATCACCATCGAGAATATAATTGAGACATTGAAATTATATTTTTGCTTATTATTTTTGTGCTTCCATCGGTAAATTTTAAATTTAAAAATTGAAATGTTAAAGAGGTCTAACTATAAGATAATTTATAATTAGTCCTCTTTTGACCGTACAATATACATAGATACAAAATTTTGATTATTGGGCTGATAATAAAAAGTAATTAAGTTTAAACTTAAAAAAAAAATCTACTTTATAAAATTAATTTTTAATTGCGTCATCTGTTGACCTGTTTACAAAAATTTTTATAGGTAATTTGGCATTTCTTTGTATACAAGATGACAGATTAACTATAAAGTCTTCCTTAAATAAGCTAACGGACGCCTTTATAAAATATGTGGGTAGGATTAATTTTCAGGGTAAGAATGTGAAAACAAAGTTGGACTTTGTGACTTAGAAGTTGTTAATTTGCACCCAACTGATTACTTTAAAGAACACGATAGTTATTTGTCTTAACGGATTAATTTACACATGATGGCTGAAATGCTAAGGATGACCACATCAACTTGACTCGGTTCAAGTTCGCATATATATAAGAACTCTTCTAATGTGAACAAAGAGAGCCAGACGCTCGCTTAATGATCGAATTGCACCAAGATTCAAGTCAAATGAATTAAGCACTGACTTAGGTTTAAATGGACAAAGTATATTAAAATATGGATAAAACAAGATACATTTAGCTTATAAATAGAGATAATGACTCAATTGTGGGGTGGCAAAACAGATGACCGAAACAGGATTGCATGCTAAAATTTCACCATCCATATTACTACTACGGGGTAGACATTCATCAAAATGAAGGCAGAAAGATGATTAGGGCAGTTTAAACATGTACACAAGTAAGTAAGCACCTCTAATTTACAAAAAATTATAATGAGATTTACCAGGGCTTCTGAAAGCATACAATTCAATGAACACCAGAAGCATACATTGGGATCCATAACTTCACTATATCTGATCGTAATGATGAATAACCAGTTTGTATCTTCTCAGGCAATGTGTACGTTTGCTTAACATTCTTGATAATAGTAGTCTCTCTTGTAAAATAAAAATAGCAACAGTTGCTTCTTGTAAACCCACACACTTATTTAAAAACTGAAGCAAAATACAGAAAGCAAGCAGGAGATGAGGTGAACTGTCATCATAGGGTTTAACACAAGCTCGGTTCCCTCTTTTACAATTTGAGACTGATGTGATTAGTCATTTATGAGACCAAAAATATACAAATATTCTACAGGATGAAAAATTACAGATCACCAGATCAACCAACATGAAGAACATAAACCTATCTGGTAAATCCAGTGAACATGTTGAACTCACATGAAATAACATTTGATCTTCACGTCTATTAAGCAAAAGGGAGACCATTCTTAAATCAAATTGGCTCTGGACATCCCTGAATCCCATACACCACCATGAGTAGTGGAACTATCGGCATATGAAACATGATACAAAATATTCAGAATGAATGGCTTTACCAAGGCATATATAAAGAGCTCATAGAGAACGAGGGAGTCGTTGCAACTCAAGGGTCAAATTCATGGCAGCCTCTGAAATTCCTGGAATACCTGAGCTCTTAAGAGATGAAAGAAGTGTTTCTATTCTCAAAATTGCCGTTATTGGTATTGATAGGATCATTGCCTGAGAAAGGTATTGCCTACAAGAAAAGACCAGGGAATACAAAAGTCGAAGAATCTGTAAGCCAAAGGCATTATGATTTAAGAATTCCAAAAGATTGCTAATTTTTGGAAGATTTGTCAAAATGCCCATGGTGGCTTCTCTAGGCGCTGCTCTAAGTAACAGTACCACACACTCTGATGATAAATCCATGATCTGTGTTTTAGGGTACCTGAATAAATCAAGGAACACGGTGAGGTTGCTGGCAAAGTCACAGATATCCTTGACACAGTGCTGTTGGTCAACGGCAATACTCATGTTGAAAGCACTATTGCATAATAGAGCTGGTTCTTTGCAAAGAGTTGTAACTTTGTTGCTGCTAATTCCACGTAAAATGAATGCTTTGCAAAGTCCCAAGGTTGGTTCAAGAAAATCCTCCATTTCCTTTGCATTCACAAATTCAAGAAGATTTCCAATTCTTCTTACCACATGTAGCTGAGACAACAGTTTAGTTTCCATTTCAGGAGCAGAGGTCAATGCCAGACAAAGCTTGACATCATTCACATTTGCATTAGAGAGATCACCAAGCAAAAATTCAAAGCACCGAGTAACTGCTTTCAGGTGCACAATATCTGATACTTTTATATAGTCAAATTCTATAAGCATCACTAGAAGCTTTTGAGCATACATAGGAATTGGATCTTCATCTTCAATCAATGTCGGGTAAAGAGAAAGAAAATAGGTTTGAGATATTGACTTTAAGTCCTCAATTGTTTGCTGGTCATTAGTTAATGAAGCGTCATCAAAGATAGCAACCATCACATCAAACAATATTTTCAAGCATAAAAACCTGGCATCTCCATCTTTGTTCCCATTATAGATAATGGCCAGGCCCGGAAGAATCCGACCCGTAAATATCTTGGGGTCATCAAGAATAACGGAAGGCTCCTCTATGACTAATTCAAGTACCTGAAGTAACGTTATCTGGAAATCATCTCTTCCCTGCATTTCATAGAAAGTAACGTATGTAAAATAAATCCTGGGTAATCAACTAATATCTAACTTCTTATGACTCAAGATGACTGTTTACTGCATTTAAAGTTTCAACGAGAAGTCAAAAATGCAGTCTATATTCTACTAGCAAAGAGTTATCCAGACCTATCATCAAGAATTTTTTTCATATATTCAAGAATCAAATTCAATCTTGGAACAACGATAAGGTTGCTCCTTTGCAACATAGGAGACCAGGATTCGAATCATGAAAATAGTCTTATCCTCCCAAGACCCCAAATTAGCAGAAACCTTGTGCATTGGACACATCCTTCTTTAATATTCAATCTTTCCTTGTTTTGATGTTTCTCAGATTCAAGGAGAGAGAGAAACAATAAAAGAATTTATTGTAATAGATAATAATATACAATACAATTTATTATATTAAATTTATGTAATATATTTCTATATATTTTATTTTATATAGTATAAAATATTCTACAAAACATATCTTATGATATTATTAATGAAATATATACTAAGAACTATGACCTATATAGAGGAATACAGATCCAATAAATGAGAACTAAATTATTCCATATAAATTGTTCTTTAGTTCCAGAAATTAGGGTATACTAAGAATTATAAACTATTTTACAAAAGAATGTTTTGCAGGTTAGTTTTTAAAAACAGAAAACTAGGTACTGAAAGACACAAGCAAAAAAGCTCTATGGTGTTAAAACATTCAAGCAACTTATAACCTCGAGAAACTGAGAACTAAAGATATAAAAAAAGACCTATACCTGAAAGGGCACCTGTAGGAGTTTGATCAGATTTGCTAACTGGAGCAAGACGTGACTGCTCACCACTCTGTGTTTAAAGGAAGAGCTTCCAAGAAGATGAAGAATAACTGGAAGCACATGAGCGCTGCTCTTTGGATTCGTTCGTCCAGTCAAAGCAGCAATAGGACCATGACGTTTACCACCCATCATCTGTTGCATATCACCAGACACAGTATCAAGGATTCCTGGGACTATAGTTGCAACAAGATGCACAAATGCTTCCACACATTGCTGAATGAATCCATCTTTCTCTTTCCCCAATCTATCAACTAAAGAGAGTAACTTCAAATTGCTAAGGAACTGAGAAAGCCATTTACGGCTGTTCTTACAAAGAAGACCTACAAATAGAAGTGCTTTTCCACGTAAAGCTTCAGCCCCCTGCTCGATAAGTGATATAAGACCAGGCACCATGTGTTTTTCTTCCGCCAACGAAAGTAAATGTCTGTTCATGTTTGTCAGCATAGGCATACTTAAAATTGACATAATAAGAAGATTTAGACTAATCTGTTGCTCGCGTGGGTTGCCCTTGATTACTGCAGATGCTGTGTCCTTGAATGACAACTTATCAAACACATACTGTATGCATGATGGGCAGAAACGAGCAAGACGAACTAAACAAGATCCGGCAATAAGCCTTGTGTTTTCCTGCTTCCCTGCAGCCTTATATATATAACAGAGGTTTCCTATAACATCCTGACTAGCAAAACGAGATGCCCAGTCCCCTCCTTGACTACATATGTTCTCAATTGCTCTTAAAGCATAAAGTTGGGCAACATCATCCTCTCCCTTCCGCAAGATGGATGAGACCAATGCAATAACAGTATTAGGAACCTGTTTTCAATATTCCTTCCATTAGAGAAGCAACAAAATATAGTACAAATTAAAACAAAAAAGTGAATTTTACATGCATTCTAACAATGTAGTCCAAAACAGAAAAGTGTCTGGCCAATGCAAGGGAAAAATGAGATCAATAGCATAGTCCAATATCTAATCCTATGAACTATAAGATAAGCAGGAAAAATAATTTTATGAAGCAATTAAAAAATTGAGATAAGATCATAAGAACTAATACAATATAATCAGCACTTGCTGAATCCAGAAATTTATGATTGGACAGTGATACAAGGACCAATACAAGACCTAAGCTTGGAAATGGTCAATATTAATTTTTTTATTATTTTTCAGTGATAACTCGTGGTATAACATCCAGGACAATTAACATGTACCAAACCAAAATTATAAACCATCAAACAAACCATCGGCAAGTCAATCATAACATGGCTGAGATGCAACAAATACATACTCTGCACCAACTGAGACAATCAATTCTGATCAACTGATAAAATAGAAATAGTGAAAAGGCAAACTAGAGAATTCAAACCTGCCAACAAGACATAGATCTGCTCTCCTTAGATGGAGACTCACTAATGTTGTTATCCTTGGCACTGTGATCATTTTGAGTAGAGATGTAGAAAAGCAGCTCTCCTAGAGCAGCCATAGAAAACCTTCTTACTTTGTCATGTTTGTCCCTTAGTCCATCCATCAGTGAATTTATAATTCCAGAATTTGCCAGTTCTGTTTCAATAAATGTTGAATGCCGAATCAAAAGACCCATTGCAGAAGCAACCTGAACACGCACAGCAGACACCTTCGAAAGCCGCAGAATTTTCACAAGCAACAACATCACTGGTCCATTGATTATGATATTTGCAGCATCACTATTTCCACTTAGAATTTCCAAGTATCTGATTGTATTCTGCTTCTCTGAAACTTGAGAGGTTCCAGTTAAGATATGAACAATCATACTATTAATTGCATTCAATTTCTCTGTCGGTAGCTTAACATAATCACATGCAGGAACAGATTCAAAAGGAAGATTTAGAACAGCATCTGCAACTTTATCACTTTTTCTACTAGGCATCACTGGCTTTACTGAGAGATCTGATGGATGCCAAAATGCTTCAAATAAAGTATTAGATGAGCTAGACGAGTCTAAATCCGCTGCACTTCCGGCAGTTACTTTTGCTTGCTGAAATTTCCTGTTGCTGCTGTTAGGTGGCGTAGCAGCCACTTCGAGCTGTTCTGAACAAGCTTCTTGCACTGGTTTCTTGGAATCATCAGGCCCATTGTCGACAAAATTGTCAACAGCAGCATTTAATTGATTCATATTCTGCTCTATCTCTTCAATTTTTTCATCAATATTTGGGCTTTGTAAATCTACAACAGGTATACAAGAAGGATTCTCAGATCCATCAGCATCATCAGATAAGTCATCATCAGGATTCTCACTAAAATTGAGTTCCATGTCATTATTCTCAATTTTCACTTCAGCATTATTCTCACATGTTTCCAGCAGAGGACGCCTGTAGTTTTGCTTCTCATTTTCCCTCTGTAAATTCAACTTGGCCATCCTTGACAACCTAACAAGATTTATGCCCTTTGCAGCTTCAAGTTTCCCACCATGTTTTGTACTATTTTTTCTGCTATTCTGTGCATTCTTAAGTGAAGTATCAAAAGCCTTATTACCCGAATTCGAATTCTCATCTTGTTTATAACCTCTGACCATTTTACTTTCTTGGCGCTTTTGAGGTGTCCTTTGTTGAGAAGATTTCTCGCCATTTCTCTCTGACAAATATGGCTTAACAGAGAGTTGAAGCATATTAGAAAAAGCAGGATGAGGAGGTAGAGACACAGAAGAGAATTTTGTTCTCCAAAAGCTATGCTCACAAAGTTCAGGCCATGCCAGTCTTTCAGCTGGATCTTTCATTAACAATGAGTTTATGAGATTCACAAATGAGCTGGATGGGTTCCCAGGGAGAGGTGGTGCAGGATCCAAAATGATGGACTTTACTAACTGTGTAAACTCATTTTTTATGAAAGGAGGCCTTCCAGCATAGCATTCATATAAAACACATCCCAGTGCCCACAAATCAGAAGCATAGGAGTGGACACCATCATCCTGAAACAACTCAGGAGCCATATAACAGGGAGTTCCACGCTTTGCTTGAGGCAGCTAACATATACATTGGGAACATAACATGAAAAACAATAGTTCAAATATAAGGAACATCATATTAAAAGAGCACCTTAATGATTGATGAATAGTCCAAAAGTTGAGGAACTAACCATTGCAAGAGAGCCTTTCTCTATGTCGCATAATCGCCTTGCCAACCCAAAATCACAAAGCTAGACAAAATACAACCAACAAAAACATAGTAAAGACAGTACAATGTCAAATTTTAATAGTAAAATAAAAGGAAGCCCAGTGCACAAGGCTCCCAGCAACAAAGGGATCAGGGAGGACCAATGTACACAGCACTCCCCCTATAAGCAAAGAGGTCATTTTTGTGACATTAACCCTGATCACCCAGGTAGCTAAGAACCAACCTTTCCATGACACTAGGGCTCACCCTCTACCAAACTTTGATTTCGGATTGTATTAAATAGAGAAGAATACCTTGACACAACCAAACTCATCTAGTAAAATGTTTGATGGCTTTAGATCGCAATAAATTATTCCTTTCGAATGCAAGAACCTATACATTATGTTTTTAGAATTATAAACAGAACTAAATAATCATATAAAACATAAAACTTCTTTGGCAAGTAATACTAACTGGAGAGCTTTCACCAAGTCAGAGGCTAAGTCATGAATGGAATTTTCAGGAAGCTGGCCATCCTGCAAGCATGTCAGAAGCAAGAGCATTAACTTGAAAGAACCAGAAACAGTTAAAAAAATGTAAATGAGTTCATAATTCAAGCCAAAAATATAACAGAATTTTTAGGAACCAATATAAACATATCTTGTCCAATCTCACATGCACTAATTATATATATGAATATTCAATTAGTTATTGAGAACATTCAATTAGCAGACAAAACTATGAAAAGAAAAAAAATCAAACACAAGACCTGCTTTGTTCTGAACACTACCGAAATATCTATATAAACATGAGAAAGAAATAGAACAGCATAAATATTTTCTCAATTGAAAAGTTCAATGCAAAATATGCCATTAAGATAAAATATGTGCATATTACAATACAAATATTAGTCTTACCATCACAATGTGATAACTCTGAAGAGAGGATATCCTGAAAACAATTAAATCTATCAAACAATCGATCGATAATATGCGTAGGTGGCATGGTCATGGCTGCTGTTCACATACATACACACAGATAGGATAAAGAATGTTGGGATTTTAATTCAGAGAAAATGTCAACTTATCATGTGTGTAAATGCAATTACTGGGTAAAAATAGACCTAAGCTCCACACAGAGATGATTACGTTCAGTAGTCAATAACTAACATGAAACTTTCTTAGAACAGTACTTGGGGTTGACTTGTAGATACCATTGATCTCTGATGCCCAATCATCATTATTGACATTACCCAGGTTTACCAACTTAGGATGGATATAAAGGAACACAAGTAGAATGGTAACCCAGTGCGTTGTTCATGCTTGCCATTATATGACAAGTACCAATTTGATTACAATTTTTTAGAAATAAATATACAACAAAACATAAGGTCCAAACTATTTGAGGTAAGCTATTAGGATCTCTCAAATGAAATCCAGCTTTGTAAAAGGCAACATCACTAGTTAAACTAATGTGATCAGCTATGTAATTGACGTTCAATGAAAACCCACAATAATAATCCAAACTTCTATGGTTAGTGTGGTATTGACCAGGCAAGCGGGCCGACAACTAGGGGCAGCGAGCAAGGTAACTCTTGTGCGGGAAGTACCTTAGGGCATGAGGTTTGGGGGTTGATGGCAATCTTGAGAGAGAAGAAGAGAGAGAAAAAGGTTGTATTGATGAAAAATCTTTAAATATAAACCCTAAACCAAGCCCAAACCATCCAAAATGGGCTAACCTATGGTCCAATTCTATATCGGACCAGCATTACCACCTGGTTCATACCCATACAAGGCAATTTTCTAATCCATGCCACCATAACCAGCATGAGGCATTACTTTGGTTGACCAATTAATAAAAGTGAAAGATAAAGATCTTCACTCATTGATTATCCAATTGAAGATCACACATTTGAACCACCTCAAAGGTACAGAACATCCCATAAGATGGGATACAAACCAAAAAACAAATCAACTTGAACAAACCAAAGAAATGTATTCCAAGTCTAAGAGACTAATATAATTTATATCTATAAGACCTTATAAAAGTCCTTTTTTTCCCACAAAATTTCAGGCTCAACAAAATCCTTTCAGAAGTCAACTCAACAAGATACAGCAAAGATCATTTTAGAAGCACCACCTTGGGGATAAAATAGATTTCAAAGGAGGGATTTGTTATGATGTACAATCCTAGCAATCGAAAAATCTCTTCATTAACCCATAAGACACTACAAGAGCCAAAGCTTAATAGCTGAAGCAAGTTAGTACTGATCTTTACTATTCATAGCACTTTAAAAACCTACTATTAAATCCCAGCATTCATACTAAAAAAGAAAATGATTGGTTTAGATTGGATTTGAGTCAAGACCCAAATCAACCAACTAAATCCCAGCTGAATCTCTTACATAATTAGTTTTTGATGAATCCATTCTATGTTATTTTTGTTTAATCAAATTCTAAAGATGTTAAATATACCAGATCTCCCTCTAAGGAGGCTGTTGCTCATAGAAATGTTGTTGCTACTCAAGATACAAACTGGAATTTCACCCATATATATTAAATAGGTTGCTCACCGCCACAACAAGAAAAACAAAAAACACAACTCATAAGACTTTGAGAAGTAGTACAAAATTTACAGTCAAGAATATAGGAGTAACATTACTCAAATGTTCATATTTCACCTCCACATACTTGTAACCAATATCATGAAAGGAAAGACCAAAGGAGCAAATTGATGAAGCTTCATTTCAAGAGGGAAAGAGAAGGATATGAAAAGGTAAAAAATTATAAAGAAGTTGAAGAAAGTGAAAAGAAATTAGAGTAGATTAAATCATTTGCTTAACTATAAAAGCTCCCTAAAATACAAGAAAAACAAAACCAGACCAACTTCATTGTTTAAGCAACATTTTTTGTGAGTACGAAGTAGATTTATTATGGATCAAGCAGCCATCACTTTTATACGGATTGTCCTTTCTAAATATGAAAGTCAAGAGCAATCATATCTAAGAACCATATTCTAAAATAATTATTAGAAATGGCAGCCATAGCTGTAAGACTCCTTCCTTTTATATAATTAAATACTGTAATCTTCCAAAAGTCAGCCAAAACAAATATAGTCTACTTGTCTTATCATTATGGATATCCATCATAGCATAGGACCTTGGTAGGAAGACAAGGATAATCAGGTATCTATTTTACCTAAAAATAAAATGCAAAAAAGCATCTTGGCCTACGAGAAGCATGCTTGAAAGAATCAATCAGTTCATAGTGTTTTTTACATATGTATATTCATCAAATCAGTTTATTTCAATCATAATTATTTGTTATATACATTGTATGTCATTCTTGCACCTTTCCTATGCTGAACCCTGAGTAATTGATATGAGTAACGGGCAAGCTTATTAAGTACCTGCTTCAATAATGCCAAGATATCTCCACCAACGCAATATTCGAGTACCAGCCACAAGTGGGCAGAGGTTTCATACCTGAAAATAACATAATATAATCCTATAAAGTAGTTGGAAACGAAAAATTCATCAAAATTTACAAGGGAACAGATGACTAAGATAAGGTCTTTAGAACACCTTTATACAGAATATACAAAGAAGGCTTACCACAAGAAAAATACTTAGACAAGCCTACTTATATCTTACCAAGAATAAAACCTCAATACATTTGGATGGTTCAGCGAGTGAAGCATCCGTACCTACATGGACCAAAGATCAGAACAATAGAAGTTGCTCAGTAGAAAAAAAGTGTAAAGAAAGAAGTAAATGCTCAGTAATTAAGCATTCATGTGCATAAGAATGGGTAAACGGCCACAAGAACAGATCGACTAATCATCTATAACACGAATTGACACCTGTATAAAAGATAATCCCTCAGGATCATCCAATAAATCTATGCCAGAGTTCGATAATTTAACTAAAAATAAGGTGCTAAAAGTCATCGTGTCTTACTTCTTGAAGTATCTTCGACCTCTGGGACTTCTCCACGCTCTTGATCGCATAATACTCGATCGTCTTCTTCTTTCTTCCTTTGTAAACCACCTGCAACCAAACAAAACCCTAGAAATCGAGAAAGACCGGTGGTGAGATGCGAATGCGGCGAGGACGGAGACGTACCGAATGCTTTCCACGCCCGATCGCCTCGTAGATATGGTAGTTATTCATGCCGGGATAGGATGGGATAGGGTTCGGCACTCAAGGTTGAGCGTTGGGGACGAAGGGACGAGTTAAAACGAGGGGAAGAGCGGAGGGGCGAAACGCAAAAGGAGTACGACAAGAGGGGCTTCGGATTAATTGTGCAGGGATCCAATCTATAGCTTTATTCAAATTTCAAGGCGAGGAAAGAGGCGGGAAATGGCGACATCGAAAACAAATTGAAATCCATTTCGCGTGGGAGCCCATCGAGTGTGCCTCGGTGGGCCCAGTCGATCAGGGGCGTTGATTCCGTGGCAACTGTTTGAGCTGTTCGACTTGTGGTACGGATATGGGTGTGCGGACGCACAGAAGTGTAGAGAGCAGTAAAATTATTTCCTGTTATACACGTTAGTATAAGCTTCTAACGGCCTAAGAAGAAATAAGATTAAATATTTTATTTTTTATAAATATATAATTTTTAATATAATTTTTAAAAATATAAAAATCAGGATGCTAATGATAACAAATTACTTGAGGTCTCAAGTAGAAAAAGATTTAAATGAATTTATAGGAATTAAAGATGAATCTTTTGTTTTTAACTCATAGATAAATAATTTAAATATTAATTGTGTTATATTGTATCCTAAAATAGTTTAACATAGTTCAAAAACCTCTTATACTAAATGATTGGATCATGTGAGATTGAGTTGATTGGTATAAAGCTATATATATATATATATATATATATACAAAAGGGAAAGGATGAATGCAGAATTTGATCTCAAGACTTTAAATGGCTTATTGGATGAGGTTTACAATAAACATACAATTCAGTGGTAATATGAATTTTAATTAGGTGAAGGGGATTTTTTCTTTAAAAAATATTAAATATTTAATAATAAAAAATTGATAAGGTGCATATTTTAATTCTTTGAAGTCCACCATCATGCTTCTTGCACAAGCTGCAATTATTGTGAGCATTCTTATAAGGGATTGGCAATTATTTCTAAAGGTTCAACATATCTCAGTATAAGCAAATAAACTGCGATGCATAAAAAGGAATATAGTTATATAATACAAATTTAGAAAAGAAAAAACATGTTCATCTTATTGGAACAGTTTTTGTCACATGCATAACAGTCATCAGTTCATATTTTGGTGCCAATGGAGATTCAAGCTTCATTTAGAAATAGAAAGTTAGAGCCCAAGATTTAAGGAATGCCATACAAATAAGTTAACAATATAAGATTTTTTTGTCGGGAGCCTTACAATGGCGCAATCTCATAAGTTATTTGAACTCATAATTAATCAACTTACAAAACATTGATAATATGTTCAATAAATTCAATAACCTCCGCAAGGATTCACAATATACAAATCTAAATAACACACATATATATATAGAAAAAATTGAATTAAAAAAATACTAAAGATAGTGACATAGTGACAGAAAAAGAATAATGCAAATGAATAAAGAGTTGAGCATCATTCAAATCAACTTTGCATAATTCCTGGTCATCAAACTCTAAGGATCAACTTGGACTATTATTTATAGAAATTTGCTTGTATCTGAATTTTTAATAAGATAACAGCTAATAAATATGTAGATTTAATGTAACTGGACGGCTCATGTGTTACAGATATGATTCATCTACACTGGGTTAGTGTTCATTTGTTGTTGGACAGCCCGATCTCTCCATGCAAAGAACTGAAGAAACAACGAATTAATTCCCATTGAAATACCAAATCCAGCAAAAGACGCGATCAGGATTGCAAAAACTGCTTTCAATTGAATCTGCAGCAGAGGAGAAAACCCTGTTTAGTCAAACAACTCGCATGCTATGAATAGTGATTAAATTCTTCTAGAAAAACTAGTTCAACTTATCATATCGTATTATCAGTGTCCATTAGGGAAAGCAAAACTTACAATATGATAATATGCTTTATCTACCATCCAAAAAGACTGTAGGACAACTTCAAATAGAAATTTCTTCGATAATTCCAAGAATTTGCAAAATGGTGAGCACTGCATTGAGAGAATTTCACACGATGGTTGTGCCAGATTATAGAGACCTTAAGGATCGTTTTAGGGGATTTTGCATTTGTAGGTAACCAGTCAAAAGTATCTCCCTCTCTTTCTATATATATATATCGCTGTGTGTGCATGCACATGTAGATCTGTCTGTTTATCTCTCTCATTTTCTTTCTTTTTTTCTTCATAAGCAAATAATAAAATGTTTGCATGCAGGATAATGAACTGCTTTGTGAGAGCATACCATAAAGAGAAACAACAGATTTCGTGGAGTACCAAGCAACAGATCTTGTTCACTATGTTATTTAATGACAAGAGGACTCTCAAGTGCGAATATGTTGTTGGAGAGAGAAATATATCAGAGAAAGAAATATAAAAGATCAACCAAAGGTTCACGTTCATGATCATTGTCTACCATAGAAACATAAAAAGAGTGAAAGAAGCATTCATTTTCTGTTCTTTTACATATACATATTTCCTAACCAGTGTTATTAGTTGAAGCTATGAATACTACAAAAGGCTAGAAAAAATATGTACCAATTGCTTACCACAGAATAGAATAGATGAAGAAATATAATGACAAGCGAGAATTGAAAAGCTGAATAAGCCCAAACATACTCCTTGCGTGCTGCATCAAGAAATGTGTCATAATATCCATTTATACCATATCAATAATTGTCTTCTTTTTTTTTCAACAAATCAGTTACCTAATGCCACTGAAAACACTGATCCTAAGAGACCCAGAGTCAGTGAAAATGGTGCAGCAACCATAACGGCATGCAATTTCATGTCATTAACCTATGCCAAACAGAGAAAAATAGTTATAACATAATGATAAAAAAAGAAAACATGAGAATAATCACAGACAATTTTAAAACATAAAAAATAGGAGCAGATATTTGACAAATAAACAGTCCAGAGAAACTGGTATTTCGCTTAGTATAAAAGTACACATTGGTTCCTATATTATAAATTTTCAATGGAACAATAGGTGGGAAAAAGAGGTATCTGGTTCTTCCATAACAAGACTTCTGAAGATGCATCACTTAGCATGTCCATGAGCTATCCTCTCGTTATAACTGCTATAACTAAATTTCCATTGAAGATCAACAGTTGTGCTAGATCCTCAAACGACGTGTAATACAATTTGGTTCTATTCCACCTTGGTTACTGTCAAAAGTCACCTATGTCAATGCCAACTAGATCTTTGTTTGAAATGATTACAGTTTCTCTATTGTTGCCAAGACAGAGTCCAGTAAACGTCTCCATGCGCATCAGAAGCCTAGGTGCAGACAACCTTCATTTGAAGTTCTCCCTACAGACTATGCCACCACTGCAATATGATAAAGAGAACGAAACATCTGTTCTGTATCCATTTGTTCCCTGTCCAGAAGATAGCATGCACTGGAATACATAGGTGCTCGAGAGTTTCAATATATATATATATATATATATATATATATATGGTTGTATTTTATTTAGCATCCAAAGAGAGTAAATTATCTAGTCTAGATTACTCAGTAAAATGTAGCCAATTTAACAAAATTTTGAAGTCTTCAAAATTTATTCTAATCAAATTATTATCCATCACTCGTAAAACATATTTGGTCAATACACTAGCTTATATATAGATCAGAATTAGATGAAGAGCACAGTTCTACAATCCAAGAAGTCTTTAGGTAAAGGTAGGGATTCATATTTTATGCACAAACAAAGTCAATTTTTCTTTAAAAAAAGAAAAAGACAGAATGATTTTTTTCATAGTGTTGCTTTGATACTTTTACCAAAGGAAGCTTATAACCATGCATGGTGCATTAACACCTAACTTATCCATATTATATCGCTTCACCAAACTAGAAATCGTTTTAACATTCACAAATTCATACTTTAGGGGCAGGAGCTCATTGTGCCGAAGTCCAATAGCAACGTCCAAAAGTAAACAATTATTCATACTGATAATTTTATCAGATAAAGACGGCAAACAAAAAAAATTAAATTATCACTGCGAAGATTTATAAAATAGCATGAGTCTACTCTTAGATTCAGAAACTTTGTATTCACTGTGGACATTTTTCTTCTAACATAGGAAGATTTAGTTGTACCAGTAGCTGCTCAAGGAAGAAGAAGTAACACATTGCGCTGATAAGCAACAGCACAGCCACATCCTGCCACGTCCTGCAAAAGATACAAATTAAATATATATGAGAAGAAGATAATAATTTGCTAGAGATATCCTTAGAAATACAACATGTCTCTTACATATAATGTTAATGAAAATCATAAACTTAGAACAAACAAGCAATTTATTTCTTTAACTTTGAACTAGGTCAATTATAAGCTCATTTTACTATTACATATAAAATGATAGATTGATAGTACCAACAACTTTTAAAAACACATACCTGGTTAACAACAAACTTGAGCTCTGTCCAGGATGTTGCTGACCACTGTCCCTATGAGCAGCATTCTGAATACGTAACAAAGTTACTGGCAAATTGAGAACCTCTTGGCTGCAGACTTCACATTTCTTGTTGCCTCTCAGGCTGAACCACTTCACAGCACATTCTTCATGTATGAGCCTTAGGGCACCTTTGCAACTACACTCCATCTTAAGCCAATTTCCACCTTCATTTAGCCCAATTAGACAAATCCTGCAAACTGCTTCGTCTTCAGGAATCTCTTCATCATTATCCTCAGTCATTGGACCTTGTTGATCTGTCTTTAAATGAAGTATAAAC